>NC_138106.1:80803474-81515974 GCF_964146895.1 Miniopterus schreibersii | reverse complement strand
CGGGGGGGGACCGGGGGCCTCGGCGCGGGGGGGCGGGGAGGGCGGCGCGGGGGCCTCGGCGCGGGGGGGGCGGGGGGGGACCGGGGGCCTCGGCGCGGGGGGGCGGGGGGGGGACCGGGGGCCTCGGCGCGGGGGGGCGGGGGGGGGACCGGGGGCCTCGGTGCGGGGGGGGCGGGGAGGGCGGCGCGGGGGCCTCGGCGCGGGGGGGCGGGGGGGGGACCGGGGGCCTCGGTGCGGGGGGGGCGGGGGGGACCGGGGGCCTCGGCGCGGGGGGGCGGGGAGGGCGGCGCGGGGGCCTCGGCGCGGGGGGGCGGGGGGGGACCGGGGGCCTCGGTGCGGGGGGGGCGGGGGGGGGACCGGGGGCCTCGGCGCGGGGGGCCGGGGGGGGACCGGGGTGTCCCCCCCCCGCCTCCCGGGAAGAGGCCCGGCCCCCGGGCGCTCGGAGGGGCGCGTAGGCCCGCAGCCCAGCGGCTCCGCCGGGCTTCCCCGCCCGCGTGCTGTACCCGTCGGTCTGTCTGTCCGCGGCGCCTTCGGCTTTCAAGGCCCGGCTTTCCGGTGCCAGGGGCCAGGCGGCCCACCCGTAATCCCCTCGGGGCGCCCGCGTCAGCCCGGCTTTGCTCCGTCAGGTACCAGCTTCCGTCCCTTAGTTCCTTTTGTTTCCACTGACTTGCCGACCTCGCTCGTCCGCTGCCGTCCCCCGGGTTCTCTCACCCCGCCTTGGTCTGCACCTTTACAATCTCTTGCTGTCAACTCTCTGCGTAGGGAGAGAGCACGAACCAGACGCCGCCGGGGGCCAGAGGGCCGGCTGCGGAGCAGGGCCAGCCACGCCCGCCCGCCGCACCTGGCCACGCCCAGCCACACCTGGCCACGCCCGCCGGCCGCACCTGGCCACGCCCGGCCACACCTGGCCACGCCCGCCGGCCGCACCTGGCCACGGCCCGGCCCCTGCGCACGTTAAGGCTGTGAAGCAAAGCAGACGAAACAAAGGAGATGTGCTGGAGGCCACACGTGGCTGAGAGCGTCTAAATTAACTACCTGGCTCATTACGGGAAAACCTTGCTGAGCCTCCTCTAGTGCCCTGGTTCTCAACCCCGAGTGTCAGAAACATTCCAGGTCCACGAACACTCTGGACCATTAGCGAAAACCTGGGGGGGGGGGGCGGCCGAGGCTCAGGCTGAACTGACGCAGTGTGAGCCCCACCGGTGTGAGAAGTCCCCCCAGGGGACGCAACAGCATCATCCCCGCACCAAACACCCACGGCCGCCGCAGCCATGTGACACGCTGCAAACCTTGAGAGACGCACGTAACTATGTGACGCATTGCTATGCCCAGTCTTTTCTGCTTATTTTTGGCAACATTATATGTGCACGAAAATTGTTCCTACAAGTCTTATAAAAGCAGTAGTCCTCTGTGTCCATCTTTCCCTTCCCCAGGAGCAATCTCCATACATTTTTAGCTGATTCTTTTCTCCACATTTTTAAATAATATTTTTACATTGCTTCTTCAGGATTTTTCAATTTAGACGTTTTCTGCTAACTCCCTGCCATGGAAAAAGGGAAGTTTCCCATCCCCTACCCTATCTAATGATTTCTTAATGATTTATGTTAGAACAACTTATATTTTGCCAAACATGTTCATTAGTATGTAAATATAATTTATAGCCAAGCAATGTCCTGTGCTATGACTATGTTCCTGCACAATTTTACATATTTCCCAAAGTTAGTAATTATCTTGCCTTTCACCCCTCTCCTTACTTTCCCATATACATATTGTTATTTTAATACCAAGCGGCTGCCAGGTGTGTAGATTTCTCAGCACAGACATGAGGCATTCATTCTGCCCACCCCATCTCTGTGAGACAGGTGCCCAGCTGTCACCTGGAGCTCTAGCTGTCCTTCCCTCACCTCTGCGTAGCGTGGAGACCTTCAGTTTCTAAAGTCCATGCCTTCCTCTCTCTTGGCTTCATTTTGGAACGTGTCCTTCGATAACCTTTGTGAGGAAGAGTGCATGGGAAATCTCAAATATTTGGGATGCTGTATGTGTGAAAATGTCATTATTCCACTTGCCCATATTGGTAGTTTGCTTGCAAATAGAATTCCAGGTTGAAATTTATCTCCCCTTACATTTTTTGAAAATGTATCCTTATTGTTGAAAGTATTACAGATGTCCCCTTTCCCCCCATGGACCCCCTCCACCCTGCCTCCGCCCCCGCACCGGGCCTTCACTGCACTGTCGTCTGTGTCCGTGGGTCCTGCATTTATGCGGATGACTGCATCATTCCATTGTCATCCAGCTTCCAGTCTTGCTGACTGAGCCATTACTCAAGTTTCTAATTTTGTGGTATGGCAGATTTATTTTCCAAAAGTGGCTGCCAAATATCTTTCATCTCACACGCTCTTCGACAGTGTGACCTCCTCACCCTCCCACTGCGACGTGTGTGCCTTCGCCGTGACCTGGGGTGGCCAGAGAGTTGCTTATAATCAATACAGCATGGTGCAAGTCATGTTGTGGGACCTGGGACGCGAGGTCAGAAGCAGCAATGCTGCTCCCACCTCGTTTGTAGGGACATGTGTTCCTGGGACCCTGAGCTGCAGTGTAGGAGCCTGACTACCCTAGACACCGTTCTCTAAGGAAAGCCGGGGCAAATGGAGAAGCCGCAGGGGCTGCTCCTGCCAACAGCCCCCAGCCGAGGGTCCAGCCCAGGTCAGCAGCAAATGCTAAATATGTGAGCGAGCGAGGCTTCAGCTGATCCCATCCATCTCCCCGGCTACCTCTAGCTGTTGAGTCCTCCCAGCTGCAGTCGCAGATGTTGTGAAGAAATAAGCCGTCTGTTTCTACTGTACCCTGTCCAATTTTCTGACCCACAAAATCAAAGAGCATAATGAAATTGTTTTTTTCAAGCCAATAAGTTTGGGGAGATTTGTTGCATGACACTAGTACCTAGAAGAGTATGTGACTTAAATTTTTTTCTGGAAGCTTTTAGGGTTTTATATTTGTTTTCAGCATCCTGAAAGTTTATGATGGTCATTTTACTCACTCTACTGGGTATCCCATCAATCTGGGAAAATTCGTATCTTTCAGTTCTCAGAAATTTTCTTGAATTGCGTCAGCAGCGATACTTTCCCCTCTATTTTCTGCAGCTTTTACTAATTAGATGTCAGACTTCCTGGGCTAATCTTCTGACTTTCCCATTTCCTACTGTTTTATTTTCCAGTTTTTATTCTTTCTATTCTAATTCCTGGGATATTTCCTAGGCTTTGTTTTCTCAGTACTTATAACATAGTTTTAATTTTTTTCAGGGTTCCATTTTTTGCCTCTTAAAAACTTCTCTTTGTATCCATATTAGGACATGAGTATCCATTTTTTGTTTATGTGTTTGCTTGATGTTTTCTCTTCCACTAGAATAATCTGTTGCCCTTTATGTGTTTGTTTTGCTTTTCTTCTTTGATGTTGGCTTTGATCCTTGGTGGCTCTCTCCTGGTGTAGAATGTGGCAGTAAAGATAGGGAGGCCTGGTTGATTGTGGGCTTACTGCTCGGTATCCCGGGTGGGACATGTCAGTGGGGAAGTCTTGGTGTTATTTTCATCTTTGGGGGAATGGGAGGAGGGGATGTCAGATTCTAAGAGAGTGGTTATCCAACTTTTTTTCTTAGTGGAAAGGTCTAGCTGTGAGCATTTTAGGAGTGAAGTAAATGTATATATTCAATCTACTATCTTTACTGTTAAATTAAAATGTGTATATTAACAGGATCTCTGCAGTAAAAATTAGGACTTGTTAGCCAATCTAGATATGTCTTATTGAATTCATTTTCTTGTAAGGTTATTGCAATTTTTTCATGCTGCAGTTTCTTAATTCGGTTTTAAGCGAAATATTCAAATTAGTGACAGCTTCTGAGGAAAAAAAAATTTGCAATAAATATACATTTTGATTGTAAAGAGACATTGATTTAAGAAAAACCAAAGTGTAAAATACTAAAAATCTTTCAATTGAGAAACTATAGTAAATAAATATAAAAAATAAAGAGAATTTTTTTAGTAATAAAGGGAAGAGAGAAAATGACTTACAGTATTTCATTAATGGTTTGTCTTTTATTTTTGACCCTGCTAATGATAAGAGAAAAAATGAATAATCATGGAGTTGTACAAAACTTTAGTTTTGCCTCAGGTCAAAAAAACTCTTGTTCCACTTTGATTTCTTTATGATAACGTAGGAGTGGGGAGTTTGACATTTTCATTCTGAATGCCATCTGGTCAAACATTTGCATTTTATTTCTGTTTGTTATCAAGGAATTGAAAATGATGACGTGTTATGAAAATTTCCAGAGTGTCTTTTATAATCTTAAACTGAAATTTTATTTTTAAGTGTTACTGTACATGTGGCAATAAAAAGAGAAAATTCCAAGAGCTTTGTTGTACAAGAAAAAGGGCATGTGAGGTTTCTGCACATATCCTCTGGATAGAGTGAGGGAAAGCATTCAACTTGGCGAAATTAATTCTTACAGGATTGAATTTCACAATGACTGTTAAAAATGTTCTTTTTTTGGCGGGGGCAGGGGGTGGTTGGGGAACGGATGGGCCAGATGGCTGCCAACCAAATCTTTTTCTAGGTTTATTAAGAGACCTGACTTTTTGAAAGTAGGATTTTGTTTTGTTTTGTTTTTGCATTTCTGCTTGTCTGACTGTGCTCTGAGCCATTAACTCAGCAGATCAACATCAAATAAGATTGTGACCATGGAACCTAGGGTCAATCTTTCGTCTCTTCCCTTCTGGGGCAATCCCTTTCCTGGTCTGTTCCTATTCTTGGTTTTTGACGTCCTGCCTGGTTTGCTGCCTGTGATTCAATGCTCACTCCTTAAATCCCTTTGTGCCAACACTTGGCTATGCTCCTTGGAATGGACCAGCCTAGGCCCCTTGGCTAACAGTTCTGCATGATTCAGTCTGGCCACTAAAACCCGACCCAGGATTGCCCACTTTGCCTGTGTGTTACCATGTTTGATCTCACCCTGCCATCCAACGCAGAACACACTAGCAACCAGAGATAAGGAAGAGTTTGTTTCTTTGTTTTGCAGGGTAATTTTTTTATACACTGGATGACATCTCTTAAGCATAAATGTTAATTGCATTTTGTGTGTAATTAGGAACTGTGATGAGCTCAGTGGTATCTTAAGATATTGTATTGGGGGGTGGATTATTTTAATTTGAGAAAACATTAATTAGATTTTTACCTTAAGATTATTAAGATATGAAAATGTCTTAGAAAGGGCCACCTATCCACACATAACACACACATAGATACACACAATTTTTAAAAACCTGGACAACAGAAACAAAATTATTACAGGGTTTTCCTGTTCTTACTTTTGCCATTTTGCTGGTTTCACTAAACTTTTCCTCTTTAGATAAAATATGAAGGCATATTTGTTGATGAGATGTCCATGTTTTTATGGAAAAAGTGTTTTTATAATTTAAGAAATTTTATTCTTGCTGTTTCAATATTTATCTTCTTTCTGATAATGTAAGGAGTTTTAAGTTATAAGACCTAGAACCCATATTCAGATACATAATTATGTGGGGAAAAACTGGGAATTTTAGTTTTAGCTGTGATTCAAACAAGTTGTGATATTTTGGACACGTTGATAATTCCATCTTGCACAATGTCTAAGAGGATATGGTTACACTGTGTACATCCTAAGGACCTCCTTAGCTGTATAGTTCATCCATATCTATGAATCAGATTAATGACTTCTTAATCTTTACCTCCAACTCCTGCCCTGGACTAACATTTAAGAAATAAATATACCTTCATATATACCTTCATAGCAACAAACTTGAAAAAAAGCTGATTCCACTCACTCCTTGGAAAGGTATGGTTCAGTTCCAGAGTTCTCCTACTCCAACACCCATTCTAGATTTGCCCCAACTTTGGTGAGTACCTGGGCTGGTCTAGGTGGCTTACCTGGTGGGGTTACCAGACCCCTATCCTTGAGGTGTCTGAGACCGGTCACCGTGTCTCTCATAGCTGTGTTGTTGGATCTGTCCTGTTATTATCCAAATTAGACTAAGGAAATATGATAATAGATCCCATGGAATTCAACCACTGGATTTCCTGTCTCTACTTTGTAAGAGTGTTCTAAACTCACAAAGCCCAGAGTTGTAGGAAATGAACACACACATTTCCTAAGTGAATCACTGGATGTAATAGAAAGAGGGCTCACTCTAATTTGTACCCTGTAGTACTAAGATCCATGATTTTTAAATTCATATCATAAAACCATGTACTAATCATGCTTTAAGGTGTATACACATTTTCAATATGGTTCTTAATCCCTGCGTGGTATCATTTTGGAGTTGGCACCTCTGCTGCACTTTCAATTTACCTGACCTCTATACCCTCATCTTCATCATTAAATGTGAGAGGCATGCCTTGTTTGGGGCTTCTCTCTGCAACTGAGAGTAACACTTAAATTGCTGAGAGCTTGATGCTGTCCACTGAGTCCTCTCAACAACAGAGGTACAAAGTACTTTAAGAAGGATATGGGTAGCACATACCTGTGTCCACCACATGGTATGAGTGAGATGCAATCACTATAATATATTGGCTGAGGCAGGGGACCTGAGAGTCTTACTGCTCCTTAGTAAGACTCTTAACCAGAACCCCTATTTTCTTTATGATTTTCACATTTCAACCCTGAACTCCTCTGCGATGCTATAGTGAGACCTGGCTCACAACTCATAAGCATCTTCCTCTGAAGGTATGTATCAATAATCATTTTAAATGCAAATGGCTCAGATGCTCCAATAAAAAGGCATAGGATAGCTGAATGGATAAGAAAATAAGACCCATAGATATGCTGTCTACAAAAGACCCACTTCAGAGCAAAAGATACACACAGATTAAGAGTAAAGGGATGGAAAAAATTGTTATATGCAAATGGGCAGGGGAAAAAATCTGGGGTAGGAATACTTTTATCTGACAAAATAGATTTTAAAACAAAAGCTATAGACTTTAAAACAAAGAGACAAAGAAGGACACTACATAGTGATAAAGGGAGCAACCCAAGAAGAGGATATAACTCTTATAAACATTTATGCATCCAACATAGGAGCACCTAAATATGTAAAGCAAATCTTGATGTAAAGGGAGAGACTGAAAGTAATACAGTTATAGTAGGGTATTTTAACACCACACTTACATCAATAGATAGAGCTTCCAGACAGAAAATAAAAAAGGAAATGGCAGCCCAGCTGGTGTGGCTCAGTGGCTGAACATTGTGCCATGCACCAGGAGGTCAACAGTTTGAATCCCAGTCAGGGCACATGCCCAGGCTGTGGGCTCAGTCCCCAGGAGGGGATGTGCAGGAGGCAGCTGATCGATGCTTCTCTCATTGATGTTTCTGTCTCTCTCTCTCCCTCTTCCTTCCTCTCTCTGAAATCAATAAAAACCTTAAAAAAGGAAATAGCAGCCTTAAATGACACATTAGATTAGACAGATTAATGGATATCTTCAGACCATTTCACCTCAAATCAGAAGGATATAACACTCTTTTCAAGTGCACATGGAACACTTTTTAGGATAGATTATGTGTGAGGACACAAAACAAGTCTCAATAAATTTAAGAAGATTGAAATCATATCAATCATCTTCTCTGACTATAATGCTATAAAACTAGAAATCATTCACAAGAAGAAAACTAAAAAACACACAAAGACATGGAAGCTAAATAAAATGTTACCAAACAATGAATGGGTTAACAATGAGGTCACGGGAAAAAAAATCAAAAAATACTTTGAAACAAATGAAAATGAGAACACAACAACCCCAGATCTGTGGGACACAGCAAAAGCAGTTCTAAGAGGGAAATTCAGAGCACTACAGGCCTACCCCAAGAAATAAGAAAAATCTCGAGTAAACAATCTAATTTTCACTTAAATGAACTAGAAAAAGAACAACAAACAAAGCCCCAAGTGAGGAGAAGAAGGAAAATAATAAAGATCAGAGCAGAAATAAACAAAATTGAGTCTAAAAAAACTTACATCAATGAAACCAAGAGCTGGTTCTTTGAAAAGATAAACAAGATTGACATATCTTTATCCAGACTCATCAAGAAAAAAAGAAAGAGGACCCAAATAAATAAAATCAGAAATGAAAGAGGAGAAGTAACAACTGACACCAAAGAAATACAAAAAATTTTAAGAAAATATTTTCAACAACTATATGCCAACAAATTGGACAATCTGAACAAAATGGCTAAATTCCTAGAAACATACAATCTTCAAAAATCAAATCAGGAAGAATCAGAGAATCTGAATACTCAGAATACAACTAGTGAAATAGAAGCAGTAATAAAAAAAAAAAAAAAATCCCAACAAACAATAGTCCTGGACTGGATGAATTCACAGATGAATTTTACCAAACATCCAAAGAAGAAATAATACCTATCCTTCTCAAACTGTTCCAAAAAATTCAAGAGGAGGCAAGAGTCCCAAGCTCACTTTATAAGGCCAGTATTATTCTAATTCCAAAATCAGATAAAGACACTACAAAGAAAGAAACTTATAGGCCAATATTCCTGATGAACATAGATGCTAAAGTTCTCAACAAAATATTAGCAAACCAGATACAGCAATACATTAAAAAAATCACATACCATGATCAAGTGGAATTTATTTTAGGGATGCATGATTGGTTCATTATCTGCAAATCAATAAACATGATACATCACATAAACAAAATGAAGAATAAAAACCACGTGTGCATGTCGATAGATGCTGAAAAAGCATTTGATAAAATCCAGCACCCATTTATGATAAAAATTCTCAGCAAAGTGGGAAAAGAAGGAACGTATCTCAACATAATAAAAACCATAGATGACAAACCCACAGCCAACATCATACCCAATGGCCAAAAGTTATAAGTGTTTACCTTAAGAACAGGAACAAGACAGGGATGTCTGCTTTCACCACTTTTATTCAACATAGTACTAGAAGTCCCACAGCAATAAGACCAAAAAAAAAAAAAAAAAGAGAGATAAATAAAAGGCATCCAAATTGGAAAGGAAGATGGCATGATACTGTATATAGCGAACTCTATAGATTTCACCAAAAAAACTAAAGAACTGATAAATGAATTCAGTAAAGTAGCAGGATAAAAATCAACTATCCAGGAATCGCTTGCATTTTCTTATACCAATAATGAACTATCAGAAAAGGAAACTAGCCCAGCCAGGCGTGGCTCAGCGGTTGAGCGTCAACCTAGGATCCGGGTGATGGGGTTCGATTCTCGGTCAAGGCACATGCCCGGGTTGCGGGCTCAATCCCCAGTCGGGGGTATGCAGAAGGCAGCCGATCAATGACTCTCATCATTGATGTTTCTATCTCTCTCTCTCTCTCTCTCTCTCTTCCTCTCTCTGAAATCAATAAAGATATATATATTTTTTAAATTAAGGGAAACTAACAAAACAATCTCATTCACAATTACTTTAAAAAAAACACACCTAGGAAATAATTTAACCAAGGATATAAAAGACTTATACTTGGAAAATTATAAGACACTGAAGAAAGAAATTGAAGAAGATATAAATAAGTGGAAGCATATACTGTTTTCATGGCCAGGAATAATTAATCTCATTAAAATGTCTGTACTACCGAAAGCAATCTAAAGATTCAATGCAATTCCTATTAAGATACCAATGGCATATTTCACAGCACTAGAACATATATTCCAAAAACTTACATGGAATCACAAAAGACCCTGAGTAACCACAGCAATCTTGAGAAAGAAGAACAAAGTTGAAGAAATCACACTACCAGATATCAAATTATACTATAAGGCCATAGTAATCAAAACAGCATGGTACTCACATAAAAACAGACATATAGCTCAATGGAATGGAATAGAGAGCCCAGAGATAAACCCACGCTTTTATGGTCAATTAATATTTGACAAAGGAGGCAAAAAACATACAATGGTATAAAGCTAGTCTATTTAATAAATGGTGTTGGGAAAATTAGATAGACATATGCAAATAAAGTGGAAATAGACCATCTTCTTACACCATATAGAAGAATAAACTCAAAATAGATTAAAGACTTAAATGTTGGACTCAAAACCATAAAATTCCTAAAAGAAAACATAGGCAGTAAAGTCTTGGACATTTCTCATAGCAATATTTTTTTCTGATATATCTTCTTTCCACCCTTCCTTTCCCTTCCCTTCCCTTCCCTTCCCTTCCCTTCCCTTCCCTTCCCTTCCCTTCCCTTCCCTTCCCTTCCCTTCCCTTCCCTTCCCTTCCCTTCCCTTCCCTTCCCTTCCCGTTTCTTTTAAAAATATGTATTTCCATGAGCTATATTTTATACTTTGCTTTTATTTAATTTTAATAGATTAAAAGCAGGTACCAAAGACACACACACACTCATGTTCATACACACACACACACAGAGAATTTAACATTTTTGTAATCTTGCTTCAGAATGGCTTTATAGGACTTACCCAGGCTTGACAAGAATAAATAGAATGAAGGGCCATGAGTTTAGGTCATGCCCAGCCAAGAGGATGCCTACCACATACTTTGTCTGTACTACTAGGTTTAATAATAGCTGTCACATGACCTTGGAAATATGCCATATGAATAAATATTTTCCTATCACTTGCTGCTGAAGCTGGCCTACGCAGGGCATGCAATCCTATAGCTTTCCAATGAAAATGTTTGGCATACTGTGGCAGAACCCAGGACATTTGTCATTTCTGGTGGAGTGTCCTTATGGCCCATGAGACAGAATGAGTCTGTTGGGAGGAGGTTTGGAGAACTCCAGTGGACAGGTTCTATTTTTCATGTACAGTCTTTATACACTGTCACGAGGTTCCCACCTCCAGAATGTTAGGAAGGTAATGCTGAAATCAACATTGGCCGAGCTTCATTGAAAAGAGAGGAGACATGAGGAAGGCTTTAAGGCTTCAGTTGTAGGAACCCAACAACAACAACAAAGTAGTTCCATTGCACTGAGGAGAATAAATTATTTAAACAAGATTGAAGATAGAAGGAAACTCCTGGCCCAGTTAGAAGAGGGATTCAAAGAAAAAAACAAACAAAATAAAACTACTACTCAAAGTATTTTTCCAACATACGTGAAAGCACAGGCACATATCTGAAGGAAGGATGTTTTCTAGAAAATGGTGACTTACAGTCCTACAACAGTGTTCTCATGCACAGTGAGAAGCCACCACGTGAAAGATGTGATTGCTGTGACATCTCAGAATAAAAATGCTAGAAGAATCTGGAGTACATGACTATTTCAAATCATGAATGAAGACTGTCAAGGAATTAGTGTGCTAGGAAACCACTGAGAGAATAACTGAGGTGTGAATCTTAAAAACCTGGAAGTTCTAGGAGACAATTATTTTGGTTGTATAGACAACTTTGTGCATTTAGGAAAATTCCTTAATTTATTGCAGAATGTGTTAACATACTTCATAAGATCAAGGTAATTGCTAGAGTGAAATAGGGGCACACTCTGATATATAATACAATGGTTGAGAAGATCTGGAGGGATGGGTTGAAGAAGCGTATATGTGGGCATGTGTGTGGTAGGGGGTGGTCCCAGGCCATCCTGAACCAGGATTCAGACTACTTTGAATAGTTTTGATGACTAGTTGTCAGCAAGAGGGCATCTGGCTGGAGCAAATTATTTTGCATGAGTGACTCAGAGATGGAGTAGTTCCAATGCGAGAAGACGGCCAACATACTGCAGAACCATAATTCCAAAAGACAGTGTTGATATGAAGAAATACACAGCGTAGCTTATTTCATGTCACTGGCTCTAGATCAGATTTGTCAATCTTGTTTATCTTTTCAAAGATCCAGGTATCTGTCTGAATATCAGGTGTCTCAGTTGCTCCTTGGGCCATCTGAGTTGCAGAAAAGAAAGTTCCAGGTAAAGGTCATCACATCACCATATATGAGGAGGTGGTGTGTGCTCGGATAACCAAGTCCAAGCCAGAGCTTAGTGGGAGTTTTGCAAGAAATGCTGTGTGGAGGAGGGACTCTCAGGATATCTGAAGGTGCCATGCAGGCTTCTTGGACTCCTGAAGGGCTGGCTTCTTTTGTGGCACTGGAATGTGCAGAGCCAGGAATTGGCACAGTCACATCCTCTACTCCAGCCTGCCCAGTTCTTCTCAGGCAGTATTGGTAGGTGACAATAGGCTAGACAAGGACACATCCCAATATATGGGAGGCATCCCCTGGTGACTTAAGGAAATCTTACTGAGTTGTGGGTGGCTGTCCAGTGGGAGTGGGCACGTTACATGAAATACACTTCCTATGCAAGCTGATCTAGAGCCAATTAAATAAAGTAATTATGTAAATTTAATGCAATTTATAAACTGAAGCTTGCAAGCTCTGAGACTATTCAAGGTATAGGTCTATGAAAAATTATACACTGCCATGCCCTCCACTCTCCTCCCAGTCTCTCATGCAAAAGGAATAAGCTGTGCTGTGTATTTCTTCATATCAACACTGTCTTTTGGAATGACAGCTCTGTGGTATGTTGTTTGTTCAAGTTTCAAGATGTGTGAACAAAATAAATCAGAGAAAAAAGTCAACCCACACGGTGCTTTTCTTTAACCACATTGGCTTCATGGCCCAACACCATTTAAAATTAGAGAGCTTATGCATTTTAGTTTATTTGTTGGAAAGTATTGCTTTGAATTAATAAAATTATTTGTTGTATTTGTTCCAAGGAGGAAAGTAATAAAACCCTTGTTTTCTTTATAAATTGAGCCAACATATTTTAGGCTGAGATATCATGGGGATGTACATTCTTCTATAAAGTCTGGTTAACATTTTTGGGAGGATCTGTTTGTTATTTGTTTCCTGTCAAACACATTAGTACAGTTTTGCTACTACCGACAGACTGGAATCAGAACAATAAGCAGCTTCCTAAGGAGAGTCTTGGAAGCATGTTTTGACCCTTAAAGATTTGTGATAAATTTTGTCTTTAAAAAAGATCATGTTGCGCTAAAGTAAAGAAAGAAAAATCCAGTTGTCTGAGGCAATTAGATAAAGTAAAGCAAGAAAAATCTCACTGTCTGAGGCAATAGGTTAAATTGTTCTCTAAATGAAAACTTAGTCTACATTCTTAGGCAAAAGCGTACGGTTTCTTCTCTACCTGTTTTATAAAGAGTCAAAGAATCCCTAGAAAACCAGGTATTCCCCTCCCTCCATGAGGGTCACCTGTACAAAGCATTGGTCCTGGTTGGAAAAGGTTAGTAACCTTTTTGTAAATGCAAATATTCAGTAATAGGGGAATAGCTTTATTAATTATTTATATCCATGCAATAGAATGCTATGTGGCCATTACAAAGAATGAAGAAGCTGTATATGTACTGAGATGGAATGTGCCCCATGATATCCTATTTAAACAAGGGGCAAATGAATGCCATTTATGGGTCACAAGGGGGGAGGTTAATGTGCATGTATCTCTGGTAGCCTCCAGGCCAAGGAAACCAGGGCATAGAAGGCAGAGAAGGAGCAATAATTTTTGTGTTATTATAAATCTTTTGTACTGTTTAAATAGTTAATCATGAGACAATATTTCTTATTTAAATTAAACAAATAAATCATTGAAGATGTAACCCACATGTGTGGCTGTGACCTTCCTCTGCTCCAAATACATGGCTTGAAGCCCTGTCCTGTCCTAATATTCTAATGTAAAGGGGACCCTGACTGTTCGAGGGAACTTGAAGATCATCTGGTCAAACTGCCCCATTTTCTGGTTGAGGGGAGGAACCCAGAGTGGAAGATACCTGCCTAAGGACCCAGTTTGTTAATAGTTAAGTCTGGACTGCAGCCCAGGCTTCTGGATTCTAGGAATGTGCTCTTCTCACCCGTGGCCCCCTAGCAGAGAGAATAATTGCCTCGGCTGTAGGAATGACCTTCCCCTCCAGTCTCCCTCCTGGTGCTGACTGTGAGGCGATGCCTCTGCTTCTCGTATCCCAGGGCACCCGGCGTAGCCTTCAGGCATCAGCTAACTGGAAACAAAACCATAAAATGTCCTAACTCAGGCCTTCTTAATTTGAGGTCTATGGGTAGCCTTCAAAAACTCCTTTACCTAAGTGAAAGCTAAGAACTCGGGAGAGAGCTCAGTTTTCTATGAGGTTCATTGTCAAGTGAGATAAAGAGACTTTCATACCCGAAAGAGACTGTCAGCCATTGAGTCTAACCCTAGTCAAGTCCACAAATGTCCTCAACCACAACCTGCTTTTCTGCTAGAATACTTCCAAGCACTGAGGAGTCATCACCAGCAACAGAAAAATTCAGTTGGCCATTTAGTACTGTTTTAAAGCACTGGAGTGAATGTGGTCCTTGCTCCTGTCCATGTCCCTTATGTGTTGTCCTTACTTTGGGACCCAGGCTGACAGAACAGCCACTCTCAGGATGCTGCGATGGCAGGGGCACAAGAGGGCTCACTGGGTATCACATCAAGTAATACACATCCAGCCGGATGTTCACGCACCGCTTGCTGTCAGCTCGTTGGCCAGAATGGCTCATGGCCTCAACTGACTACTGGGAGCCACAAAGTGCTATTATATTAGGTGCTGTTATAGAAGGCAGAGAGTGGAAATACTCTATGAACTGCATTCATTACTACCGTCTTTCTCCCTGAATAAACAGCCAAAAGTCCTGTCAGAGTTTTAGCAATTATTTTTATTTGTCTGCTAGTTTATTTTGTTCATTAGATTGCACATGTAAGTGAAATCATATTATATTTGTCTCTGGCTGGTTTATTTCACTTTGCATAATGCTCTCCAGGTCCCTCCATGCTGTCTCAAAGGGTACGAGCTCTTTCTTTTTTACAGCTGAGTAGCATTCCCCTGGGTGAATGTCCCACAGCTTTTTTATCCACTCATCTACTGATGGCACTTGGGCTGCTTCCAGATCTTGGCTATTGTAAGTAACGCTACAATGAACATAGGGGTGCCTATATTCTTTTGAATTAGTGTGTTAGGTTTCTTCGGATATATTCCCAGAAGTCGAATCACTGGGTCATAAGGCAGCTCCATTTTTAATCTTTTGAGGAAACTCCGTCCTGTTTTCCACAGTGGCTGCCCCAGTCTGCATTCCCACCAGCAGTGCACTAGGTTCCCTTTCTCCACACCCTCGCCAGCACTTGCTGTTTGTTGATCTGTTGATGGAGCCATTCTGGCAGGTGTGAGGTGGTACCTCACTGTGGTTTGAATTTGCATCTCTCTGATTATTAGTGACGTTGAGCATCTTTTCATATGTCTCTTGGTCATCTGTGTGTCCTCTTTGGGAAAGTGTCTATTCAGGTCCTTTGCCCATTTTTTAGTTGGATTGGGTTCTGTACAGCAATTTCCCAAATGCCAAGAAAAATTAAACCACTTAGATAACAGAGGTGATTGAAAACTCTTATAGCAATGGGATATAAAATAGTAGTTGATAGTTTTAGAGTGCCTGCCACCCCTCTCCATTTCTATGGGTCCTATGCTCCATACTCAACCTTGCTAAAGAGATGCGTCATTTTTGTATCATGTCATCGCCTTCCCCACAGTGGATTGGACCAGGGATTAACACCTGTCCCATTGGGTGTTCATCTGTTGGCTAGCCTGTAACCAAACATTTTCTGAGATACAGTCTATAGTCAAAGCAATACGGGCTTATGAATTAAATAGTTCTATGGAGTTGGGCCTAGAGCAGGCCTTTTTGGCCGCATTCAGAGAGAGAGAAAGATTCTTCCATCTTCAGTGATTCCTAGATTCCAGCTCATATTTCCAAGAAACCCATTGTACTTCATTTTTGTGATATAGCTTTATAGTCTTTCAATAAACCCTCAATTTATTTGAGCTACTTTTTATCCATGTAAATAAATTGAGAGTCCTAGTCACTCTGCCTCTACCTAGACTGTCATCCCTGGTCTGTGCCAGGTCTATGGAGAAATTTTGACACTCACACTGGGTGTATGGTTGGGGATTAATGGAAAAGAACCTGATCATAAATCTTATTTTATGTATTCTTGATGCTGTGGCACCTCACTGACCTGGGAGAAGCTGCCCCTCCAGTCTTCCTTCCTTCCCAGAGACAGCGAGCACCGCACCTGGGAGTCCGTCTTTCTTACCCAAATAACCAATCAAGAACCTCTAACAGGATCTTACACCCCAGGCCACCTTTCCTTACGCTAATCAGCCCAGGGCCAGGTACCAGACTACCTGGGACAGCGCCTACAGCTGGAGCCTCCCCAAATTACTCAGATTAAACAACCTTAAACCTGCTTAGCCTTCCTTACCTTGCCTTGTCCGGTCCTTCCCACAAAAGTCACGACAAAGCCCTTGCCCTGCTTTTTCCTGCTCCTTCTGCCCCCTGATCTGCAGTGGTGCCTTCCCACCTGGGCCCTGCATGTGTGTCATGCTCCTGTTTCTTGGGACCTGGGGTGTGAGGATTCTTCCTTCATGGCAGTCACCTCTGTGTCTGTCCTTTTACCATACCTGATTAAAACAAATTATGGGTACATTTTTAAACAAAACTCTTTTCTCCAGTCACTGTGCAAACCTCCATCTTTCTATTATGACACAAAACAATGACCTCAGTTCTGATATTAAAACCCTCTTGTTAGGGCTTTAAGTGGGGTCTGGAACACTCCTAGAAAGTGTTTGGCTAGGGGACATAAGATGCCTGAGTCATGATTTTGATACATCTCCGTAGGGAAGACTCATGGCAAATTCTCCTCTCTCTCTAAACCATGGCTTTCCTCCAGGTATGATAAGCTGGCATTCGAGCACATACAGTGTCTGTTTAAAATATCACCTTCTTTTAGTTCCAGAACCTCAAGACAGGGGAGGGGCTAGTACAAAACCTAATTTCCCCTCAGTGTTGGTGTAGGAATAGAAAGTGTGTCCCAGCACTCTTGGGTTCCCAGACACTGTTATATCTTTAATGGTTCAGGAAGAATGAGCTATGCAAGCTCAATATGGTGTGTAGCAAACCCCCTGGTTGTTCCTAAGTGTATTTGTTAGAGTTTCATCATAAAAATAAAATACTTTAAGTGGTTCAGGCAGAAAAGAATTTAGCATAGGGACTTAGGAGGTTATAGGGACGTGCAGGAAGCTACTACTGAAGCCGCCACCACCTCGCAGCGCCCAGACAGAATGAGAGAGTGGTGCGCTGCCTGAGGTGGCTTCAGCGAGCCACCGCTCGCCAGCCACAGCACTGCGGCAGCGAGAACACCTCCCGTCCCTTTCCCACCTTATGAATGTCACTCATGTGCCTCTCACTTGTCTGTGCTAGGACTCTGATGGGAAGGTACTGAAGGAAATATAGTTCCCTGGGATGCCGGAGAGGAGTATAGCAGGGCACGGACTGGTGCTTAGTGCTAAAAGACACTGTGTCCCATTTTTGTTAGGACATTACAATGCCTCACCACTAAGAGAAGATGCTGTTTCTCATGGGCTAATGCCATAAAGTTCAGTCACAGAAACCTGCCCTGGCTTAAGGTAGGAAACAGAGACTCCATCTTTGGATATTAGAAATATGAGAGAATTTGTGAATGTTTTCAAATGATGATGGTATTATGTATATTTTTAAAAATTTATTGAAGATTTGTTGTCAACTTATGTATAGGCAATTGTCACAAATGTTTCATGTTCATTTGAAAAGGAGGCATGTTGCCCTGGCAGGTGTGGCTCAGTTGGTTGGGCATCGCCCCATGCACGGAAAGGTTGCTGGTTCGATTCCCGGTCAGGGCACATGCCCAGGTTGTGGGTGCGATCCCCTGTTGGGGTCCACGCAGGAGGCAACCAACCAATGTTGCTCTCACATCAATGTTCCCCTCTCTCTCCCACTCCCTTCCTCTCTCTCTAAAACCAATAAAAATATTTTTAAAATAAAGTAAAAAAAGAATAGTCACGTTCTCTTTTACTGTAGTTCAGAATTTAATATGGTTCTAGATGGCCTGCTTTATTATGTTATTTAAAACTTTGATACATTTTCTAATTTCTACCACCTCATTTTACTAGACTCAAGATGTGTGAGTCTGTTAGCTGGTGCCCGTCTCTATCTTTATTCCTCTCTTGTTTCTGCTTTGTGATGTAGCTGCTGCATTATTTTTATGTATAGATCTGAATAGCATCTTTAATTATGCATCTGCATCTTTAGCTTTATAAAGTATACTTTTCTTGGTCTCATTTCATATATTGGGGGCTAAATTATACCTTGTTTGAAATTAAGATTGTGACCCTGCTATTTATTTAGTTTTCATTTATATTTTTGTTTGCCATCATCGTATTTGCATATCATCTTCCTGAGTCTCCCTGTTTGGGATGTTTCCATAAACACAGATTACAGCTGTATTTTGTTTTGATAGTCAATCTGAATTTTTTAATAGATATCCTGTTTACATTTAATCAAACAACCAATACCTGTGGTCCAGTTCAGTCATGTGTTTTCCATTCTATTTATTCTGTGCATATGTTTCTGAATATAAAACTGTACGTATTTGCACACATAGCCACACTTTCAGTAGGCAGAATTATTCTTTTTCAGCATTTCTTTTGGTAGTTAGGAAGATTTTTTTAAAGACTTTTTTCTTAACAGTTTTAGGTTTACAGTACAATTGAAGGGAAGATACAGAGATTTTCCATGCACCCCCAACCCCCACATGCATAGACTCCCTGTTACCAACACCCTCACCAGAGT
The DNA here is from genome assembly GCF_964146895.1 of Miniopterus schreibersii. Taxonomy (NCBI): domain Eukaryota; kingdom Metazoa; phylum Chordata; class Mammalia; order Chiroptera; family Miniopteridae; genus Miniopterus; species Miniopterus schreibersii. Next base: position 81,497,271 of record NC_138106.1, on the reverse strand, counting down.
GGTACAGTTGATGAACTTACACTGACACATCACAGTCACCCAAAGTCCATAGTTTGCCTAGGGGTCACTCTTGGTGTTGTATGTATTAGAGGTTTGCACAAATGTATAATGACATATATCCACCATTATAGTATCATACAGAATATTTTCATTGCTCTAAAAATACTGTTACCTACCCATTTATTCCTCTCCCTCCTTCCACAACCACTGATCTCTTTACTGTCTCCATAGTTCTGCCTTTTCCAGAATGTCATGTAGTTGGAATCATACAGTATGTAACCTTTTCTGATTGGCTTCTTTCACTTAGTAATATGCATTTAAGGTTCTTCCATGTCTTTTCATGGCTTGATAGCTCATTTTTTTAATGCACTGAATAATATTCCATTGTCTGGATGGACCACATGGTTTAGCCATTCATCTACTGACGGGCATCTTGGTTGCTTCCAAGTTTGGGCAGTTAGGAATAAAACTACTATAAACATCTGTGTGCAGATCTTTGTGTGGACAAAAGTTTTTGACTCTTTCAGGAAAATACCAAAGAGTGCATTTGATGAATTGTGTGGTAAGAATATGCTTAATCTTCTAAGAAATGGCCAAACTGTCTTTCAAAGTGGTTGTAGCGTTTTGCATTCCCACCAGCAACCATGAATGTTTCTGTGCTCCACATCTGGTCAGCATTTGCTGTTGTCAGTGTTCTGGATTTGGGTCATTCTAATAGGTGATACTCCATTGTTGTTTTAATTTGCATTTTCCCAATTACATATGATATGGAACATATTTTCAGATGCATATTTGCCATTTGTGTATCTTAGATGAGGTGCCTCTTAAGGTCTTTAAGCCATTAAGTAATCAGGTAATTTTCCTATTGTTGCATTTTAAGAGTTCTTTGTATATTTTGAATACCAGTCCTTTATTAGCTGAGTCTTTTGCAAATATTTTCTCCCAGTCTGTGGATTGTCTTCTCATTCTCTTGACATTGTTTTTCAAGAGCCTATGTTTCTTTTATGGATCATTCTTGGTGTTATATCTAAAAAGTCATTGCTGTACCTAGAAGTTTTATAGGTTTGCATTTCACATTTTGGTCAGTGATCCATTTTAAGTTAATTTTGTGAAGGGTATAAGGTCTGTATTTATATTTATTCTTTTACATGTGGATGTCCTGTTGTTCTAGCACCATTTGTTGAAAAGACTACCTTTGTTCCATTATATTGCTTTTGCTCCTTTGTCAAAGATCAGTTGACTATATTTATGTGGATCTATTTCTAGGCTTATAATTCTGTTCCATTGATCTATTTGTTCTTTTACCAATACCATGCTGTCTTGATTAATGCAGCTTTATAGTAAGTCTTGCAGTTGGGTAGTGTCAGTCCTCTAGCTTTGTTCTTCCCCTTCAGTGCTGTGTTGGCTGTCCTGGGTATTTTGCCTGTCCAATAAGCTTTATTATTTTTAAATTTTTTTAAAAAAATTTTAGTTACAGTTGACTTACACTATTATATTAGTTTCAGGTGTACAACATAGTGATTAGACATTTATATAACTTATGTAGTGATCACCCTGAAAAATCTAGTATTCATCTGACACCATCCATAGCTATTACAATGTTATTGGCTATATTTCCTGTGCTATTCTTTACATCCCCATGACTGTTTTGTAACTACCAATTTGTACTTCTTAATCCCTTCACCTTTTCTACCCATCCCTCAACCTCCCTTCTCTCTTTCAACTGTCAAAATGTTCTCTGGCCGGGCCGGGCGTGGCTCAGCGGTTGAGCGTCGACCTAGGATCCAGGCAATCAGGGTTTGATTCCCGGTCAGGGTACATGCCCGGGTTGTGGGCTCGATCAACGACTCTCTCATCATTGGTGTTTCTCTCTCTCTCTCCTTTCCTCTCTCTGAAATCAATAAAGATATATTTAAAAAAAAAAAAATGTTCTCTGCATCTATAAGTTTGTTTCTGTTTTGTTTGTTCATTTATTTTGTTTTTTAGATTCCACATATAAGTGAAATCATATGGCATTTGTCTTTCTCTGCCTGATATTTCACTCAGCAAGATACCCTCCAGGTCCAATCCATGTTTTTGCAGATGGAAAGATTTTATTCTTCTTTATGACTGAGTCATAATCCATCGTATGTACGCACCACTTCTCAATCCATTCATCTATTGATGGTCACCTAGGTTGCTTCCACATCTTGGCTATTGCAGGTAATGCTGCAGTGATCATATAGATATCTATGTCTTTTGTTTTAGTGTTTTGGATTTCTTCAGATAAATACCCAAAGTGAAATTGTTGGGTCCTTTTTTGTCTCTTTTTCAATCCTTTGTTTTAAAGTATATTTTGTTTAGTAAAACTTGCTACCCTAGCCTTTGTTTGTTTCCATTTTCTTGAAATACCCTTTTCCATCCCTTTACCTTCAGTCTGTGTGTCTTTTTATCTGAAGTGAGTCTTGTAGACAGCATATGTAAGGGTCTCGTTTTGTTGTTCATTCAGCCACCACATATCTTTTGATTGGAGCATTTAATCCACTTACATTTAAAGTAATTGTTGATAGATATGTAGTTATTGCCATTTTGTTATTCATATTTTTTATCTTTTTTTTCTTCTTCCTCTTAAAGAAGACCCTTTAACATTTCTTCTAATACTGGTTTGGTGGGTATGAACTCCTTCAGCTTTTTCTTGTATGGGGAGCTTTTATCTGCCCTTTGATTCTAAACGATAGCTTTGCTGGGTAGAGTCATCTTGGCTGTAGGTTCTTGCTTTTCATCACTTTGACTATTTCATGCTGATACCTTCTGACCTGAAATTTTTTTGTTGAGAAATCAGCTAACAGCCTTATAGGATCTCCCTTATAGGTAACTAACTGCTTTTCTCATGCTGCTTTTCAGATTTTCTCTTTGGCCCCAGCTGAGTGGCTCAGTTGGCTGGAGCATTGTCCTGTACACCAAAAAGAGGTTGTGGGTTCAACCCCTGGTCAGGGTGCATATGGGAGGCAACCAACCAGTTTCTCTCACATTGATATTTCTCTCTCTCTCCTTTCCTCTCTCTTTCAAATCAATAAACATATCCTTGGGTGAGGATTAAAAATAAAAGATTCTCTATTTGTCTTTAAACTTTGGCATTTTAATTATGATGTGTCTTGGTGTGGGTCTCTTTGGGTTCATCTTGTTTGGGACACTCCCACTCCTAAGCTTGTATGTCTATTTCCGTTGCCATGTTAGGGAAGTTTTCTGTTATTATTACTTCAAATATGTTTTCAATTTCTTGGTCTCTCTCTTCTCCGTATGGCACTCCTATGATGCAAATGTTATGATGTTTGGTGTTGTCCCAGAGACCCCTTAAACTACAATTTTTTTGATTCTTTTACCTTTTTGCTGTTTTGATTGGGTGTTTTCTGCTACCTTATCTTCCATATTGCTGATTTGATCCTCTGCTTTGTCTAATCTACTGTTGATTTCCTCTTATGTATTCTTCATTTCTGACTGGTTCTTTTTTATGATTTTTATGTTCCTTCTCATGCTATTGAAGTTCTTATTAAGTTCCTTGAGTATCCTTATGAACATTGTTTTGAATTCTGTATTAGGAAGATTGTTTGCCCCCATTTCACTTAGTTTTTTTTGGGAGATTTCGCTTGTTCTTTCTCATTTGGGTCATGTTTTTTTGTTTGGCTGCCTTCTTGTGTTTGTTTCTGTATAATAGGTAGAGCTGTTATATCTCCTGGTCTTCATAGAGTGGCCTTATACAGTAGGTGTCCTGTGAGATCCAATGTTGCATTCTGCCTGGTCACCTGAGCTGGGTGCTCCAGGTGTGTCCCTTGTATAGGCTGTGTGTGCCCTCTTGTTGTAGTTGAGGCTTGATTGCTGTTTGGAGGATTAACCCTCAGGCTGATTGGTTGTAAGGACTGCCTATGACTACAGTGGAGGAGCTGTTTTGTTGGGAGTCTGATTCTACATAGCAGGATTTGCTTTTGCAGAGCTCTGGTGCCTGCCAAGTCTGCTCTTTGAGTATATAATTTGTGGAGGTGTTTGGGTGGTGCTTTGGCATGGCCACCAGGTATGTTGGTCCTGGGGCCTATTGAGAGGTGCAGGCCAAGGTCAGCTGCTGCTTGTGCTCTGCTCAGGGCCACCTGGTATGTGCTACATAGTGATCTGCAGATGGTTGCCACTTGTCCTGGGCTTAGAGGTGTGTAGGAGAGGTTAAAGTTGTGAACTGAGGCCAGCTGCCATTAGTACTGGGTTTGGAGCTGCTTAGTAAGAGGTACAAGGTATATTGAGGCCAGATACTGCTTGTTTTGGGTTTGTGAACCTTTGAGAGATTTTTAGGAAAGTCCACAGCATGAACCAAGACAGGCTGTTTGAATGGATAAGCCACTGGAATTGGCTTGCATGGACCAGCAACTTGGGTTGGGTGAGGTCTCAGGGAATCTCCAGGTTTGGGGGAACAATGTAAACCAGGTTGATGGAGACTCAGAAATAGCACCAGCTTGTGCCTGCAATGGGGAGGCTCAGCAAATGAACAGTGGCTTATATCTGCATTCCTGTTTTGGAGAAAGCTGCCTTCTCAGCCCTAGCCCTGAAGCCAGACAATTCAGTCATCGTCTCCCCACCCCCCGCTTATCTCCTTAGCACCTTTCCAGCTGCTGCCTAAGTGCTGGAACTCAGAGCTAGTGAGTTTGAATAGTCTGTGCCAGGGCCCTTTAAGAAGAATGCCTGAGATTCCAGCATCCCTCCATCTCACTCAATCATAATCTCGGCTGGTTTCCACAGCCAGAAGTTATGAGGATATCTTGCTCCTTAGGGGGACCTCTGCAGCTGAAGTATACCTCTCAATTTTTAATTATCACACATGGCTGTGGGATCAGCCCCATCTATATCTCCACCCTTCCTACCAGTCTCAATGTAGCTTCTTCTGTGTATCCTTAGTTACAGGAATTCTGTTCAGCTAGACTTCAGGATACTCTCAATGATGGTTGTTGTATAGGTTAGCTATAATTTTGAAGTGGTAGTGGGAAGAAGTATCTAGTCTCTCCATATAAACTTTAGTATCCACTTATGAAAATCCACAAACTTGCTGGATTTTTTATTGGGATATACAATTTATAATTGTAATTGAATCTATAGGTTGAGCTGGGAACAATGTGACACCTTTACAATATTGTCTTCCTAACCATAAGCATGAAATATCTCTCCTTATTTACTTCTTTAAGTTCATTTATCAGAATTTTATAGTTTTACTTATATAGTTCTTGTACATATTTTGTTAGACTTATACTTACATATTTTTTACTTTTGGATGTAAATGTAAATAATATTGTGTTTTTAATTTTAAATTCCACTTGTTCATTGCTTGTCTATAGGGAAGTAATTGACTCTTGTCTATTAATTTGTATCTTGCAACCTTGATAAACTTAGTTTTCTCTTCTTTTTCTAGTTTCCTAAGGTGGAAACTTGGATTATTAATTTTAGATCTTTCTTCTTTTCTAATGTATGCATTCATTGCTATAAATTTCCCTGTAAGTACTGATTTAGCTGCATCCCACAAATATTGATAAGTTGTGTTTTCATTTTCATTTAGTTTCAAATATTTTTAAATTTCTCTTGAGAATAGAGAAACTTTATAACATGGCCAAGAAAGTGCAGTAGAAGAACTAGGATTTGTGACTGTAATTCACATCTTGTAGCATTTTAAGGAGTCTGTGCTTTAATTCAATAGTTAATATGCTTATAATGTTGGATAAATTTTCTCCAGTGGTTAATTTTTTCCATTTTTACATAAGCTTCAGATTGTATAATTTTTAAAACTGTTTTAAAGATGCTCCCCACGTCTAATCAGTAGCATCTGTATTACATATTGATTACCTACTTTTGATGATTAGAATAAAAAACTACATATCATACTAAAATTTTATTGAGGGGCTTCTACTAGAATGTTGAAAACTGGAAAAAGCATCTCTCCCAATGTAACAATAAGAAAAAGCCAAATAGTCCACAAAACACCAGCACCTTGACAGTAGACCAGAGAGAACACCTCTTGCATTGAAGGACTGAGGTATGAGAACAGCAGTAGGATGTATAAAACCCCCCGCTTGGATACTTTTTCCTATCCTTTATATGGAACAAAAACTTGAAACCTGTAGAGGAAGGACAGAATATATTCCTTCTCTTAGATATAGTTGAAGACCTTTAGAGCTAGGGGAAGGGGCAGAAAGAAAACAAAAACAAAAGCCTTTACTCCGGAAGGAAGGAGAGGAAACTGCCCTTGACCCAGACCACCAGAGCTTTACTACTCTGGTTTAGGGACAGAATCATTGAGAAAAACCTTCCTGAGAGACCCAAAGGGGCAGGTCTTGCCGAAGACTGAAGATAAAGGAATAGAGAATATTCCCACCCTCTACCACCAGGACATAGGAGGGAGTAAGAAAATACCTAGATACACTGTACTTAAATTATTAAAAACCAAAGTTAAAGATAAATGTAGAAGGCAGGCAGTGGAAAAAACCTTTATACTCAGAGGAACAAAGGTAACAATTAAAGTAGACTTCTTAATAGAAACTACCTAAGCTTGAAGACAATGAAGAGACATCTTTTAAGAGGGCAAAAAAAACTATTATCTCAGAAATTGGTGCTCAGTTAATATATCAGTGAAAAATAAAGGAGAAATAAAGAGTTTATGGATAAGGAAAAATTAGACATTTCATAATTAGCAAATTTTCTCAAGAAATATTAAAGGAGGTCCTATAGGCAGAAGGAATGTGATATCAGACAGAAACTTGGCTCTACAGACACACACACACACACACACACACACACACACACGTTTTGAAATGGTAAAAATGAAGTTAGATATAAATTTTATATTTTTATTTTAATTGCTCTCAAAGATAATTAATTAAAGAAAAATTAGTAGCAATGGATTGTAGTTGTACAATGTATAAATGTTTATTGAAACCATTTTGATATTTGATTTCTGAGAAAGCCTGTCAACTTTTATTGTAACTCAAGATCATTATTTACCACATTACTTATTGAACCACCCGCCAAACTTCCAACAAAAACCTCTAGAGGCTTTAACATTAAAAAAAATTCTGTCTAAAACTCTATGTAAATTCTAAAATTTTTGTCTAAAAAGGAACTTATTCTGTGAATACTTATGGTGACTTTCACTGTAGTTCAATTTCGAATGGTTGACTTATTGCTTTTCCCACTCTGACATCTTTTGTGCTTTAGAAAGAAAAAAGCTAAATTGCCCAGTTTGATCCATTGCAGCATTCCCCAGTTGTTTATACTAGACATTTTTTCCAATACCACCCTTTAAATTTATAGTATTATTTGTCTACTTTATTCTCATGCCATCTAATTTCCAGTTCTGCTTTTTTGTAAAATCAGGTTTTATTTATTTATTTATTTATTTATTTATTTATTTATTTGAGAGAGAAGAAACAGTGAGGAGAAAGTCTTTTATTATATCAGAAAAAAAATTTATTGTGTATTTTTCCTTGTTCGGGGTAGAAACAGATGTGTGCAAAACAAAACCAGTTAATATATTTGTATGCATGCTCTTGCATCTTTCTATGCATTTAAATGGACTATTACGCTTTTAGGTCAAATCAAACATTTAACTCACTTTTCATGTTTCTGTGTTGGAATGTGGACAAAAGAAGTCTGCCACAAAAATTTTGTGGTGCTCAGTAAGTATATATTTGATACAACCAGAAGTGATGTAATGTGGTAGATCAGAAACCTCATTCAACTTAGACCCAACTATTTCAACAGAAATCAAGGGTTCTCACGCTTTCTGTTCATCCCACAAGCCTCTTTATACTTCTCATAATCTATGATGATCTCCATCAGAATAGAAAAACAGAGAGAAAAAAAGATTTTTTTTAAAACTTCATAGTATTTTTTGTGTGCCTTTTGTCATTGCTAAACAGTGTCTTCACTGTTTGCTAAACTGTTGTTTGTGTTTTTTGGAGTCTAAGATAAAAGGAGATTACTCAATGAGTACTGGAGTTCTCAGTAGGAGAATGACTTAGATCCCTTATTCACATCCCAAAGATTTCTGTTGCCTTCAACAGGTAATGGATCTAAATGTTACATCTTTTCTTCTCAATACTAAGAAAAAAAATCCCTTTCTAGTACATCTCGAAGACCAGACTCCTAGTTTGAGAAATAATAATGAAGACTTAAGAGGTTATCTAAAGTCATTTATGACCAAATTTATAGCTAAACTCAATTCTTTGTATTTCTCTTATTGAATGGTGACTACATTTGTACAATATAGCCATTATTTATTTTGCTTAATAATAATGTTGTTCTAAAATATAATTCTAAAATGTAAATGGCATGAAAAATAATTCAATAGATTGTCTCATAAAATTCAATTTGCCTTCCATTAAAAACTGATATTTTCATTGGATTCTAGAAAGACCAAGCGTACACCTAATAGGCATTACACATTTTTGTTCCTAAATATTTTATTAAAAATGAGAGAGAGGAATACAAATTATGTGTCATTTATCTCTCCTTGAAATTATCATGCTTGCATATAACATTTATAACTACCTTAGATGTACTGTTAAGTTGACACTGTTGATTTCCCTGTGGACAGATGCAAAATATTTGGGTCCTTGATAACACTGTTGAAGTGTTTAATCAACCAAGCATGAAGGCTGCCCTACCTTTAAGCAACTAACTGATGAAATAAAAGGTGTCTTTGTTCTTTAAAGCTGACTTGAGGGGCTTCTGTTACTAGCCCAAACATCCAATGAAACAACATTATAAGGGAAAGGAAAAACGCAAGCAAACAAAAAGCAAATCCAGAGAAACTGCTGGTGAAAGGGATGAGATAACGCTTGGCTAAATCAGGCCCTATTCTGCTCTGAGCATGGGTTCACTGTGCACAGGCTATGTAAATGCAGAGACAGTTAACTGAATTAAAGTGCTATCAATTCATTGGGAAAAGTGTCAACATGCATACAAGTCCCACTCTGCATCCTGTTTTACAGCATTTGTTTTAGTAAGAAAAATAGTTGAGGGAATTAGCTTTAACAGTGTGTTAGATTTTAAAAGATCATGACATATAGACTTATATTCATTAATTCAACATCCACGGCTCCCCCTCTATGTCCTAGACACTAAGGTTGTAAACAGATGAATGAAACATGGTTCCTGCATTCAAGGACCTCCAGACCCACCATCAAACCCACATTCTGAGATTCAGGTCAGAATTTTCTCCTAAGCCACAAATAGGGGATTCACCTCTGAATGCCATACTGTTTTTGTGGTTTCTTGGATTAACATCATCTTGTTTTATGAACTGATATGTAAGTTTGGATATTTGTTTAAAATGTGTAGATTTTGGTCTGGACTAAGGTAAGATGATGCTTTACTTTGCTTAAAAAGAAAGTGCTCGAATGGATAATTTGTTTTGTTTTCTTGGTGTCAAATCAGATGTTTTTCAGTTTTTATTGCTTACGTAAGATTACAAATTTGTTTTTAAACTGACATTTTATGAATCATTTTTCTTAACATTTTCCAAGACTCCTACGGTAGTATATTGGCCAAAACAAATTCCAACCTTTAAAGACATAAGGTCAGAGTCCCAGAAAACACTAAGTGAATTATAGTGTGGTGTGGAATAGAGAAATAGTTCATGTAAACCAATTTTTCAGACTCTAAAAGTTGAAGAGTTGGGGCTTCATAATGTATCAGCGATTTTCAGTGTTTGTTAGATGCATACATCAAAGACAGATAAATGAAGGGAACTTAGCATATAAAATTGTGTTCTAGTGTCTCTAACTTGATGGTGTTTCCTAATCTGGTCCTGAATCTCCAGGAAAAAGTCACTGGGAATATTCAGAAGAGTGCATAACAGTGCTCTCTTCTGTCTTCTGCAGCCCCTTTGGCTGGTTCTCCCTCATGTCTCAACCCCAGATGTTTCCTGCCATAGCTGACACTTGCTCTTCTTTTTTTTTTTCCCTATAGCTTTAACTCTCTGTTCTCTTGGGGGTTACATACCATTTAAAGAATCTTATGAAAATCATGAAATGCATATACACAATGTTTCTGTACAATTTCAGGAACCCTGATTATGAATCTTTATTACAAGATTATAACCCAGTTTCTCAGATGGTGTACAACTTAATGTCAGTTCAGATTTGCTGGAATTTAAAAAGCAAATCATCCATGCATTTAGTAAGTATTTACTGGGGACCTAATGCATTGCTCAGTACTAGGAATATCGTGGGGAGGGAGATCAACACCCTGCTGTCATGGAGCTTACATCCTAGTAAGAGAGAGACAGGCCAACTATAGGCACGTAAAATAAAGGAATATATAATATCAGGTAAGTGAAATGAAATAAAGTGGGATAAGGAGATGGAGAGTGACACCGCATGCTCTGAATAAAGGCATGTAAAAACAAAACAAATGCAAAAGCCTGTTTCCTTAATAATTTGTAAATTATTTCTAAGTTTTATCGTAATTCCTTCAAACCAATAACATTGAAAACATGAGATGCAGAAATCATAACAAAACCTTTCCTTAAAACTCTTTCTATAGTTACCTAAATAAATTAAAAAGAAATTATGTATAAAATTAACATGTTTTCTCTAGAAAAATCAGAAGTAATTAAAGAGAATTTTTGCTACATTTAAAAAATTTATTTTTGGTAACAGTTGATATACAATAATATATTAGTTTCAGGTATACAACATTGTGATTTTTACTAGATTTTATCCTGTAAAATTTTATGGGAAATGCAGTAAGCTCTTGCTAAAAGTCTTGTTAGCTTATTGTATTTTTGGCTCTTGTAGAGTTAGAGATCATTTAAAAGCTGGAAGGGACCCAGTTTCCACAAAATGGAACCAAATGGAAATTGCAGTAGAAGCACATTATCTTCCCACAGCCCTTCTGAGAAAGACAATGAAGTTAGGTTTTATTTAATGCAGATGTACCGTCATTAATTTTCTGTCTGAAGATGTACTTGACAGTGGCCTTACATATATAAATACACAGATGTATAATGTATAATATATTTAACCAAGCTGACCACAAGGCCCTTCTGTTGCCTTTGGAAGTGGCAGGAACACCGAGGAAATTAATAGTAAATCCTTCCATAGTACAAATCTCCACTGCTCTTTTGGCCACAGAAGGAGCTGCAGCTACATTTGCCTGCAACTTCAGGAGCAGAGTATGTTCTCCTATTATTGCTCAATTTCTAAAATATTACAAAACATTTTACCTTTTCATGTCATGCCAATTAGAAAAATGTTTTTTTGATGGGAGAACCACTGCCTAAGCCATTGCCAAAAGTGATGCAAATGAACCCTAATGGAGTCTGCAGGGAGATTTGAACTTCTAGTTACTAAAGTACATAGCTACAGACCTGCCTCCAGTTATTACTCTATCAATTAATCTAAAGGAAGGGTTTTCTTTTTAGTCATGGCAAGGAGTACATACTTTCAGAATTTATAGTGCATGTTTTGAATGTCCTCAATAATGGCCAACTTTTTCCCTTAAAAAAACGCCCAAACACCAAGTTATCAGAAGCTGATTTGGGAAAGAGGATGGATGATCAGGTTGGTAGTTTATTTCCCCCTTTTGTAAAGAGCGGAAGAGGTTGTAAAATAAGGCAGCTGACTTTCTAGCAGAGCTGGGGCTGTGGTTACCAGGGAGGAGCCCCTGAAATATTTCCAGCAATGTGAACATGATCGGAATAGGTGCATTTTGATACACATCACAATCACATCTCAAGTAAAGAAAGATGAAATGAAAGGTAAATTTATCCTGGTGCCACAGGAAAGAAAATGAAGATGGATTCAATATTCCTGAGCAGAGTGTTAAAAATGCGACATGGCAGAGATGCCTTCGATTTCATTCTTGAAGAATGGGCAATATTTAGATGTATAGAAAGGAAGTGTATACCATCCCATGAGGAATGCCAGGTGTATGTGTGAGGTAGGGAGAAGCTAATGTTCTCATGTAGAAAATGTAGGCAGTAGGCGTCATTAACTATATTGGGGTTAAATTTGAATTTGAGTGCCAGACTCCCAAGGAGCTCTGATTTATATTGTGGTCAATGGGGAGCCGCTAAAAGTTGTTGAGCAGAGTCACGGTATAGAGAAAGTAAGACATTAGAAGGAGTCATCTGGTAGCAGAATGGACTCGAGAGAGCAGACTGGAGAAAATGAGGGCAGGTGGAGGCTCTATGGAGAACAGATGTGCTGTGAGGAGAACCTGCCCTGTGGTGGCCGTCGTGTGCTGCTGAGTGGGAAAACATGATGAAAATATACATCTCACCCCCAAAATGTGAGAACATTCAACTAATGCAAAAAACATATTGGAAAGATGCATCAGAAAACACACAATAGTTCAGTAAATTTTCTTATAATTTATTTATGTAGTGGGGAAACATTAATTCTGCTGTTAGGCAATTGCAAATGAGATTTAAAAAATCTGAATGTCTTAGTTAAGACCCAAATATTCTTAGCAAAGAAGACCTTAAAACTTTTATGTTGTATTTTACTGTTGAAAATATTTTTTATCAGATACTGAAGATAGGTCCTTACCTAGAACTTGTTACCAGTTGCAAGGCACCATGATCTAAGTTGTGAAGGAGAAAGGGGACTCTAAGTAAGAACTGCCTTTAGCGAGTTGACTGTCTAGAAGCGACCTGCACCTGGATAGGGAGAAGGCCAGGGCTAAGGCGAGGAGTTCCAGCTAGAGAAAACGAGCTGGAGAGAAGTCCTATTTAGTTATTTAGGGAAGCCTTGCTGGGGAAACAGCACTGGAGCCTGGTCTGCGAGAATGAGTAAGACAGGCCACAAAGGTCTGGAGGGAAGAACTTTGTTATGCATTCTTCTTCTTCTTTTGTTTGTCCTCTGCTTTTTCAGAGAGTGGAAGGGGGGGGGAGAGGGAGGGAGAGAGAGAAACATTGACATGAGAGAGACACATCGATTGGTTGCCTTCCACACTTGCCCCGACCCAGGGCAGGGATTGAGCCTACAACTGAGGTACGTGCCCTTGGTCAGAATTGAACCCGGGATCCTTCAGTCCGCGGGCCGACTCTCTAACCACTGAGTCAATCCGGCTAGGGCTTCATTCTTCTTTTTTAACAGTTTTATTAAAAATGCAAAATTCTGGAACTATTTCGGCAGGAAAAAAATCTTTTTTTTTCTTGTACAAATGTCATTCTGTTTCCTTACACTGGGAATATTGCTTCGGATAAACATATTAATGAATTTTTATTATAGTTTGTATGACCAAGAAGATAAGGAATTAAGGTCTTTGAAATTATAAAATAAAAATGAACTATGTCTCCTGAAGTGGTAACAAATCATAGTGGTTGGAAACATGAACACTGGACAAGCTACCTTGGTTCAAATCCTAGCCCTACTCCTTACCAGTTGTGTGATTTTGGGTAAATGACTGAACTTCTTTTGTGTCTTCATTTTCTTACCAGAAATAGGGGGCTAGAGTAGTATTTACCTTGTAAATTCTTTTGAGATTAAACTATACACACACACACACACACACACACAAAAGGAGATAGAATTTGATTTTACCCTAATTAAAAGCCAATAAATTACATAATAATTATTTCATGGATGTTGGCAGAACACATGAGATTCCTGGACCAGAGACAAAAGATTTCTCTATTGATGGTGCAGCAGGCAGCATGAGTATCATGTTTGCGTCAGTTCTCTTATTCCCCCAGACCCAGGGGGTAATGCAGAGGGTCCAGATCGATGTTATGCACACAGTGGGTTTGTGTTGCATCCAAGGAACCCTAAGTTTAGGGAATCCATCTCTTTTACAGCAGGTAATAAGTGGGCCTACTTTGGGTTCCAATGGGAGATATTACCTTATTCCTCAGGGTTACTTGCTGCAATAGACAGCCCTGAGAAATGGCTTGAATAAAGGGCTGATAAGGCCTTGCATTATTGGCATACTTAGCAAAACATAGTAGCATGAGGGACCCATGAACAACTGTCTTTCACAACAAAGCCTTTAAAAATAATGCTGTGCACGTATTAAAGACTCTCAGTGAGTACACACTATTATCTTTACTGCGGACTAATCTATGCATTCTAAAATACAGTGCTTTGGAAGCATAACTATTATAAAATAATCAAACATTAATTTAAAGTTTGAGTATCACAATATTTAGTATATACTTAGGTAAAAAGAATTACAGAGAAATGTGTTTTATATTAACAGACATTGCTCAGAGATATACTTGGAGAAATTAGAATTTTGTTTTTGATTAGCAGCACTTAACTGATTTGAGTCCATCTGTCAATCTGACAAAAGTTTAAATACTCTGTGAACATTTTATTGATTAACCCAAAGTATGATTCTTGGAATATAAAAATGACCCAAATTAGTGGATGATGGCTTCCTCTGAGGGAAGCCATCAATTGTGCACAGTAAATTATGTCTGGGTTTTTCTTTTGATTACTCTGTTGCTTTAGGACTTTAGGTTATTGGACTATGTCACAATTGCTTGCACATATGTAGAAATAGAAAATCATAAGAAAAAAAGTTTGGCTAGAGTAGGACAAAGACATACTCCCAACAAATATTTAAAAAGGAAAAAAAAAGTCAGGAATCACTTTAGGAGAAGCATATAGCAAATAGATACAATATTGGAAAAGGAATGATTTTGAAATGTTGAGTGTTTCAGCCATTAAATCCTAGAAAAAATAAGATTAGAGAGATTATAAACAGAATCAAAGTTAAGAGCTGTAACTAAAAAAGACTATGAAAATAGTTTTTTTTGGGGGGGTTGTTAATTTTTTAAGGAGAAGATCTTAAGAGGAAAGAAAGTCTATTTGTACAAACTTTGATTAAACAATGACATTGAGAACAAAAATGAATTCTGGTTAGATTTTATTTCAGGAAAAAAGACTGAGGAATAGGTTGAGGGAATTAATTTGGCAGGTCAGAGAGACTGTTTTACTGCAGGCCTATCTTCAACTGTGTCAACTACACTTTGCCTCTGGTCTGCTTTCTAGTTTCAGTTCTTTCCTGTGGTTAAATTTCTATGTGGTCTGTACCACAGAACATTCTGAACTGATTCATCATTAATAACTTTATTTGGAAGCCTTGTACTGGCACTCAAAATCCCAAGAAATGTGCCCAGATGGAGTTTAAGTCTTCCTGGCTGAGCTACAGGAGACAGGCTATGAAAGTGATGCCGCAGAGATCGTTTTCTTTAATGGGAACTGTGACTTGGGTTTCTAAGATTGCATTATGTAACGGAGTAAAAAACTCCCTTTGCTGTTTTTATTTTCACTTAGGAGGTATGATAAGCACAAACTAGAGAACTAGACATGCAAACCAAACCTGCAGTTACATGCATGGTTCAATGGGTTTTACTCAGTATTTGGCTTTTTTTCCAGGTTTCTATTTAGTGCCAATCTGTTTTAGTTCCTGAGCCATGAATAACAATTAGCTGTTATCAATTTTTTAAAAAGTGCCATGAATCAATGGCAAAACAATGTTTTTATGAAAGTGGGCATGTCATCAAATACCCATTTATTAGGTGCTTGGTAGCCCCTATGTGAGATGCTTCTTATAAATTTTATTTATTATTGGATGCATTGGACATGATAGGGCTAAGTATTTTTTTAAAAATTTATTTGCACTTTTGTTATTTTTAATAAACAATGCAAAAGGTATAACATATGAAGTCTGTGTGTGCGTGTGTGTGTTCACATGCCCCTATGCACTTTGGCCTTAATAAAATTGCCTGTGCATTTCTCATGTACCTCCATTCCCTCCCACACAGCACCTTAAACATGTTCTTTCTATTCACAAGCCTTAGGGTACTCTGTGATGCACTCCTGCCTCTAACCACAGCTGTCTAGATCAGAATTAGACAACAGACCCAATTTATGCTAAGATTTTCTGTCCCTTTCAAGAATTGAAATTAAGTCACTGAGAAGCTCACAGTGAGATAATGTTAAGCACATAAAATAAATGGACACGTTAGAGTGAGGACTGGTGTAGATGCCATGGAGGGTCAAAGCCATGACATGCAAGCCAAGGAGGGCAGGGGGTGGGTGGGGTTGAAACCATGAGTAAGGTTGGAATCTTGCAGAAAGGTGGATGGTATGATAAGCTCTCACTGGCTTAATGGTGGAGATGGAACTTCCAAACTCTGTCAATAGTTGTTGTGGGATCCCAGGCAAGCTATGTAACTACTCTGAGTTCTTTTGGTTTTCCCCCCCAGTAAAATAAATGAGTTGAATCTGGGAATCCCTTGTTTTAAAATTTAATATTCTCAACTCTGTCCATTAACGATACAACTGTCTGATATAAATGATTTCAGAAATAGTAGTTTCCACCTGCCTGGTGTGGCTCATCGGTTGGGCATCGACCTATGATCCAGAAGATTGCGCTTCAATTCCCGGTCAGGGAACATGCCTGGGTTGCGAGCTCGATCCCCAGTAGGGGGCACGTATGACAGAGCCAATCAATGACTCTCTCATTTATGTTTCTATCTCTCTCTCTCCCTCTCCCTTCCTCTCTCTGAAATCAATAAAGACATATTTTTAAAAAAATAGTGGTTTCCTTCGGAACCAGTAGCAAAATGGACCACTGAACTCATTCTACCTTTATTCATTTGACAAGTATTTAATGAGTGTATATTTTATACACACACACCTTAGGCACTATGTGTGTTATGAACACAATGAGGACAATAGACATGCATTCTGCCTTTACAGGCCTTATAAATGAGGCACACTGATCGAATAATTACTCGAATATATAATATGAACTTCAATAAGTGCTATGAAGGACATGTAGAGAGAGGTAGGACAGCATGTAACAAGGGACATGGCTGCTCTGGGGTGAGGTCAGAGGAAACTTCCCAGAGGAAGTAATGTGTGAACTCAGAGAGCTGAAGAATAAATAAGTACAGAATAGAAAAAAGAACATCCAGGGCACAAGGTCCAGCTTGGCAAAAGCCATGGAATTCCTATAGCAGTCAACATTAGGAAATATACTCACTTGGAACCTTTACTGTGTGCAATTTTATCGTAGGCTGGCACACAGGAACCCACAACTGAAGAGAAATCCTTGGCATGCTATAGTCCCAAAATTACACATAATAGAGGCTATATCTATATGGAGGCACAAATTATAATATTTGGTAAAAAGTTCTTCCTGGAACCCCTGAAAAGAGCAATACCAATAACAGAAATATGACTTGTGCAAATGAATAGTAAATTTTTGAGTCGGTGAATTCTTTAAAAAGATTTATTCTTGAGCTCTTCTCCCCACCCGCATCCTCCATGCCTCCCCTGGGTTTGGAGTAGATTATGTAGCAGTACTGGGGTAGGTAAGCTTAAGTTCTTCCTGGAAGTATTGTACATATGTATCAGCTACTTCTCATCATGGAAAACTGGCCTTTGAGACTGTTTGTGAACAAGTTTCAGCCTTTAGCTATAATAGTTGCCTACAAAAGTCTAGGCATCTCAGTCAAATGGGAGAACTCTTTATTGAACGACTGCAGATGCTGGCACTGAAGGGTTTGACCCAAGATACAAGTTTAAGACACTGTCGATACCACAGGTGCTAAGTGGGTGGGTGGTGCGTTCTATTATATTTACCATCAAAATTGCTATTTAATTGATGAAAGCTTATTTTAACAAAATTGAGTTCCTACGATGTTTTAACATATTCTAAGGACCAGGGATAGATAAATTAGATATAAAAAAGGTAACAAACATCTAATACTAATAAGTACTATAAAATGTTATCAATTAAAGAATGGAAGTGTGGGCAAACTACCGAAGTGGTGAAGTGATTTTTCTGATCAAGAAAAATGGTTGGGGGAGGAGGTTCCTGGCTTCTGAGAAGGGGTGAGTGCGGAGCAGAGCTCCCTGGGTAGCTGGGGGCTTATCAGGTAGAAAAGGAAGGGAAAGCTACAGCCCTTGGGCCAAATCTGATTCATCCCCTTTCTCTGTTGGACCCAAAAGACAAGAAAGTTTTTGCAGATAAAAATTTCCAATCAACCTGATGATATGTAATATTAACCTTGAAACCCAGTTAAGCAAAATGTTATCTCCCCAAGGAAAATTCTCCTCTTCTCACTAGTAGGCCTACATTACATTTTTATCAATTATTATTATATTTTTAATTTTATTATTAAAAAAATTCTAGAAGTTTGTTTTCTCTTTTGGTACATAAGCACATGAATAATATCCTTAATTTTCCCTCTTGGCCCAGAGTCGAAAATATTTACTATCTGGCTCTTTACAGAATAAGCTGGTAAACTCCTATGTCTAACTAAGAGACAGTGAGGATAGCATGAAATAAAAAAGGAAATGGACCAGAGAGTTAGGACCATCCAAGTATGAGTGGCTAAAAGGGGATATTAATTTCTTAATATGTATGAGTTGAGGAAAATACAGAAGTGTAATAAACATGTTTTGCCATGCAGACAAAACAATAAGTTGTCCAAATTAATCATTTTCAATCAATTATTGCATCATGAAGCTGCAACTGAAGATCAATAATATTATTCACTTTAAAAGGGCTTTATTCCATTTTCATCAAGTTTTAAAGTAGGTAAATAGTACTCCTCCATACATATTGGCATTTGTTTTGTGCCTTCATGTAGCTGAGGACATAATTTCTTAGTATTTTTTATTTTAAAATTTTTTCCCTCATTAAACTTTGTTTTGGTGGGTCTCAAAATTCTGTGACAGATTTTTGGTCAAGTTGTTTCTATTTTAAAAACTAATTACTTAGGGAGATTAAAGATGGCAGCAGACTGAGTGGAAGCTACACTGACACTCTCCCAGAACCAAACTGGAATTACAACTGAAATATAGAAAAACTATCCTGAATAATCAACTGAAGACTAGCTGGAGAGCACCCTCATAACCAAGGAAAAAAAGTGGAGACCACAGAGACTGGTAGGAAACACAGAGGTGTGAGAGGGCTGGCTGGGCTTCCACAGGCAGCAACTGAAGGTCTGGAGGGATATCTCAGCTGTGCGGGGTTCCCACTGAGGACTCTGGGGCCTAAACCCCAGGCTGGGCTTTCCAGCCAAGAGCACAAGAACTGAGAAAGGTGCTCACATAACACCTGGCTGTGAAAAGCAGCTGGGTTTCTGTTGGCCAGGGAGAGACGGCTGGAAACGCAAGCAGCCTCTTACAGGGCCAACACACAAAGTTTCCTGTGCAGCCACTCACCTTAGTCTCTAGCAGAGGGAGGGCAGAGTGGACTGGAGCTATGTGAAGAGAATCTTGGGTTGTGGGCTCTTGAGACAGAGCTCAGAGGGTGCCCTTCTGGATTCCTGTGCTGAGTCATTCCACCACAAGGCAGAGACAGACATTTACCTTATTTCTGCTATGTCATTCTTAATTTTTGCCTGAGGGGGAAGCAAATGAACCACCCTGCTTGGAAACCTCTTGCTCTACCCCCTGGAGTTTCTACAGCCTGAGGCTCATCAAGAGAATCAGATTACTCAGCCTGCAGGCAAAAGCAGACCTGAGAGTGCTTTGAGTCTTTGCCTGATCTGCTTCTGGACCCAGGCCTTGGAAAAGGAGACTTTGGTGTGCATCCTGGTCCTGTCCAAATGCACCCAGTCCCAGGATAGGAGACCTCAAACCAAGGGTTGTTGATAGCTCCAAATAGGGTACTCAAGGCCAATCACAAACAGCGTCTGACACTGGCCTGCACCAGAGACTATCCAAAAAGACTGAGACTTCTAGCAGACCTACCTAATACATAGAAACAAACCCAAATAGGCAGCGAAAATGGGGAGACAAAAAAACAAGCCCCAAATGAAAGAACAAGTGAAGTCTCCAGAAAAAGAGCTAAATGAAACAGAGATAAGCAATCTATCAGATATAGAGTTCAGAATACTGATTATAAGGATGCTCAACAGCATGAAAAAATATATGAAGACTATGAAGGAAATTAAAACTGACATAGCAGAAATAAAGAATACAATGGGCCCGGTCAGGCGTGGCTCAGTGGTTGAGCGTCGACCTAGGATCCAGGCGATAGGGATTCAATTCCCAGTCAGGGCACATGCCCGGGTTGTGGGCTCGATCAATGACTCTCTCATCATTGATGTTTTTATCTCTCTCTCTCCCTCTCCTTTCCTCTGTCTGAAATCAATAAAGATATATATATTTTTTAAAATTATAAAAAAAGAAAAAAGAATACAATGGAAGGAATAAACAGCAGATTAGAAGAAGCTGAGGACCAGATCAATGAATCAGAAGACAGGGTAGAAAAAAATCACTCAATCAGAGATCAAAAAAGAAAAAACAATTAAAAAATGGGAGGACAGTTGAAGGGAGTTGTGGGACAATATAAAACGTTATAATATTCACATCATAGGAGTGCCAGAAGAGGCAGAAAGTAATCAAGGTTTAGAGAATCTATTTGAAGAAATAAAGGCAGAAAATTTCCCTAACCTGGTAAAGGAAAAAGCCACATAAGCTCAGGAGGCACAGAGAGTCCCAAGCAAAAAGAACCCAAAGAGGCCCATGCCCAGACACATAATAATTAAAATGCCAAAAATTCAAGACAAAGAGAGAATGTTAAAGGCAGCACGAGAAAAGCAACCTGTAACCTACAAAGGAACTCCCATAGGCTGTCAGCTGACTTCTCATCAGAAACTCTACAGGCCAGAAGGGAATGGTATCAAGTATTTAAGGTAATGCAAAACAAGGATCTGAAACCAAGACTACTCTCTCAAGCAAGGCTATCGTTCAAAATAGATGGTGAAATAAGGAGCTTCTCAGACAGAAAAAGGCTAAAGAAGTTTATCACCACCAAACCAGCACTGCAGGAAATGTTAAAAGGACTGCTGTAATTAGAAGTAGAAATAGAGAGAGAAATAGAGGCATACATTATTAAAATGGCAATAATAAGGACCTATCAATAGTAACCTTAAGGACTTTAAGGGAGAGATCAACAGTAATACAGTCATAGTCATGGACT
Source organism: Miniopterus schreibersii (assembly GCF_964146895.1). NCBI lineage: Eukaryota > Metazoa > Chordata > Mammalia > Chiroptera > Miniopteridae > Miniopterus > Miniopterus schreibersii. Next base: position 81,476,301 of record NC_138106.1, on the reverse strand, counting down.
TAACACCCCACTGACTTCACTAGATCAACTGTAATACAGTCATAGTCATGGACTTAACACCCCACTGACTTCCAGACAAAAAGTCAACACAGAAACAGTGACTAAATGGCACATTAGATCAGATGGATTTAATTGATATTTACAGAACATTTCACCCCAAAGCTGCAGAATAGAGATTCTTCTCAAGTGCACATGGGTCATTCTCAAAGACAGACCACATGTTAGGACACAAAACCAGTCTCTACAACTTCAAGAAGATTGAAATCACATCAAGCATCTCAGATCACAAGGGTATGAAATTAGAAATCAGCTACAGTAAAAACACTCAAAAACAGTCAAACACATGGAGGCTCAATAGCATGTTACTAAACAATGAATGGGTTACCAATAAGATCAAGAAAGAAATAAAAAACTTCCTGGAAACAAATGAAAATGAACACACAATAACTCAAAATCTACTGGACACAGCAAAAACAGTCCTGAGAGGAAAGCTCATAGCACTACAGGCCTACCTCAAAAAGCAAGAAAAATTTTTAGTAAACTATTTAACCCTATAACTTAAAGAATTAGAGAGCTCCTCTGTGAAGCCACCTGAACCAGGGCTTTTCTTTGCTGGGAGTTTTTTAATTACTGCTTTGATTTCATCCGTTGTTATTGGCCTATTCAGGTTTTCTGATTCTCCCGATTCAGTTTTACATGATCTCACTCATATGTGGAATCTAATAAACCAAATAGACCGAGGAATAAAATAGATCCAGAGACAAAGAAGCATGGAACAGACTGATGAATCTCGAAGGGAAGGTGGGTGGGGAAAGATTAACCAAAGAATTTATATGCGTATAGCATAACCCATAGACACAGACAATAGCGTGGTGAAGGCCTGGCGGGGGGTGGCAGATGCGGGGTTGAGGGGATCAATGGGGGAAGGGGGGGTATCTGTAATACTTTCAATAAAGATAAATTTTTAAAAAAAACAACTTAAAAACTGCCACATACCAAGAAAACCAAATGGTCCACAATACATTCTCCTTTCCTTCTGAAAATTTTACGATGCATTGTAATTATTAACCAGTCTTTTACTATTAAATGGCCAATTGAGATTGTTCTAAGACCGTGTTTTTTTTTTTCATCCCTGATTAAGACTGGGGTGGCATAAATATTATTCATTTAGCCTTCTGAGCTTTCTGGGCAGACTTGGTGACTTTGCCAGCTCCAGCTGTCATCTATCTTGTCCACTGCTTTGATGACACTCACAGCAACTCTGTCTCATGTCACAAACAGGAAAATGGCCCAGAGGAGGATAGTCACAGAAATTCTCAGTACACATGGGCTTGCCAGGAACCACATCAACCATGGCAGCATCACCAGATTTCAAAAACTTTGGGCCATCTTCTAGCTTTTCCCCAGAATGCAAACCAATCTTCTTCTTCAGCTCAGCACATTTGTAAGCAGTATCAGCTGTGTGACAGTCCAGCACAGGTGCATACCTCGCACTGATGTGGCCTGGAGATTCAAGATAATCACCTGAGCTATGAAGTCAGCTGCTTCCACTGGTGGGGCATTTTTGCTGTCACCAGCCATGTTGCCATGATGGACATCTTCGACACACTCGTTCTTGACACTGAAGCCCACATTGTCCCCAGGAAGGGCTTCACTCAAAGCTTCATGGTGCATTTCAACAGACTTTACTTCAGTTGTAATGTTGACTGGAGCAAAGGCGACCACCATGCAGGTTTGATAACATTGGTCTCCACTCTGCCCACAGGGATAATATCAATATTACCAATTTTGTAGACATCCTGGAGGGGCAGATGCAGGGGCTTGTCAGTTGGACGAGTTCATGGCAGGATGCAGCCCAGAGCTTTAAGCAGTATGGTTCCACTGGCATTGCCATCTTTACAGGCAACTTTCCATCCCGTGAGCCAAGGCAGGTTAGCACTTGGCTCCAGCATGTTTTTATCATTCCAATCAGAAATTGGTACAAATGCCACTGTGTCAGGGTTGTAGCCAATTTTCTTCATGTAGGTGCTGACTTCTTTAACAATTTGCTCGTTTCCCTTCTGGCTGTAGGGCAGCTCAGTTGGAATTAATTTTTTAACACCAATTAGTTACTTCACATCCCACATGTCAGCCAGAAGGGTGTGCTCACGGGTCTGCCCATTCTTGGAGATGCCTGCCTCAGGTTCACCAACACTAGCAGCAACAATCAGGATGGCACAGTCAGCCTGAGATATGCCAGTAATCATGTTTTTGATGAAGTCTCTGTGTCCTGGGTCATCAATGGTGGTCACCATAATACTTGCTGGTCTTGAATTTCCACAGGGAGATATCAGTGGTCATACCACACTCACATTCAGCTTTCAGTTTATCCGAGACCCAGGCATACTAGAAGGAGCCCTTCCCCATCTCAGCAGCTTCTGTCTCAAAATTTTCGATGGTTCTTTTGTCGATCCCACCACATTTGGAGATCAGATGGCCAGTAGTGGTAGATTTGCCAGCATCTACGTGCCCAATGACGACAATGTTGATGTCTTTTCCTTTCCCATTTTGGCTTTGATTTAGTGATGGTTTTCACAACACCTGTGTTCTGGTGGCAAACCTGTTGTGAAAAAGCACTTTTTTGTTGTTTGTTTTTAAATACTATTTGAAAAAATGCAAATAATAGTGCAGATGGTTGTTAAAAAAACTAAAGAGTACTAGACCCTCTGTTTCCTAGACCCTCTGTTTTCCAGTCCTCCCTAGGGGCAATTTATTTTGCCAGTTATTTTACGCTTTATAGGGATGCTGATCTAATGTGTATATGTACATAGCTCCAATTTCTTTTACTCACTTTCCATACTGTACAGTGTCTTTCTTTTACAAGTTAATATAACTTGGAGTTGGTCTGATATCACTTTCCACACCTTTCCCTTATTAATAGCTGTATATTATTCCAATGGATGGATGCTACTATAAATTACTGTATACATACATCTTTATGAATGTATTACTGGACTTCTACACACAAAAATTTAGTGCAGAGGATATTTGTATTTTAAATTGACAAGCATTGTCAAGCTGACTTTCAAAAGTTGAACTAATTTATACCATCAACTATATATTACAGTATATAGTTTCTTACCTCTTTGCTAAAATAGTGTAAGAGTCAACTTTTAAATCTTTGCCAGACATAGATGAGAAAACAAGGTATTTCCTTGTAATTTTATGGTACATTTCTCATATTATCATGTAATTGAACATCTTCTCATTTGTTTAAAGGTTATTTCCTCCTCTTTGAATTGTCTGTTCATGTTCTTGCCTCTTTCTATTGGGATCATGTTCTGTTTTAAAAATAAAACAATTCTTGAAAGTACTATATCAAAGAAAGAAATCTTATGTAAGCCAAATTTCATGGATGAAAACAAAAAACTCTTCTGTTCAAAGGTTTCAATTACTTTACCAGAAAACAAGATTTTTCCCCACTTAGCCTCCTTTTACACCACATTCTTAGGACCACACAAGTCAATGTGACCTACAGTCGATATTTTTTTGAACTAGCCTCCCTATTGATAAATCAGTTATTGGCCCCAAGTCTAAGTGGACAAGTTCAGATATATAGATCCAGGATAGAAGGAAAAGTAAAGTGAATTCCTTTTTATGTAACAAAGCTAGTCCTAAGGCGGCTGGAATAGTAATAAAAAAAGAAGAAAGCACTAGCCAATTTTAATTCACACAGAACAGCTGAAAATTATGCAAAAACTACATTTGAAAGAAGGATGTAATTAAAAATTAAAATACAGACACACTTTATTTGAATAAATTTTAAAGTCAGTTCTCATATTGTCTTGGAAAATATGGTTACCAAATAAAAAGCTGTTGCTTTGGCTCAAATAACATGTTTTAAATGAGACAGAGACTTGACAGTCAGACTGCTTTACTTGGAGCCTGCATTCTTTGCCTGCATATAAAATTTCATGAGGTTTAACACTCGGGCTAACATCCAAAGTAAAGTTCCTCAGAGGTGGGAGTCTGAACTCAGTACCTTTGTGCTTCTTTCTGTCAATAAATTGTTGAAAAAGTACAGAGATTTAGGCACGCTTGTCAGTAGACATAGATCCAGTAACAAACCCAGGAACATGAGGGTGTTGAACTAAATGAGCTCTGTATTCTGTGGTTATGTGGGGAGAACCGTTAAGGGGAGCTCAATCTGAGCTCTGACATATGTCCCCTCGGGGCAATTAGCCACAGTCCTCAGAAACATTCTTCCAAGGCCACCAAATGCTCTCTGTTTTCTTTCTTGAGGGATCCTGGATGTCAACACGTCATTGCTCAAAATCAAGCATTGCTATAAATCAAGTTAAAGCCTTGGCAAGAATTTCCTACTTTTATCATTTGAATTTAATTAGCAACTCTTAAAAACAGACACAAAACTGGAAGCAGCCTGGAGGCATATTTATTGTGATCTTCTCTGCTAAAAAAGGTCTTGTTATGGATTCTTTTTGATGTTCTCAGTTAAGAAAAGGACTGGTTATTCTGATGTTCTCCCCATAATAGAACATTTGATATCATTAACTACATATGGAGAATTTACTGAATTGGATAATCACTTTACGCAATTTAAAGTAAAAAGCATAGGTCTTTTCAGACTCATTAAATAGTTTATACTTGAGACTCCTATAAAATTTGGCTTCAACCCGCTATTTGGTTTCCTGTGCTTAATCGTCGTATGCTGAGTCTAAGAAGCTAGTTTCCCTTGGCAATCTGCTGTTGCAAATGGCCCAGTGCTCCATGTGTGGCCTTTAGAACACTTTCTGGATCAGCTGTGGACAACAGTGAAATTCTGATATTTAAATTTCCAAGTAAAAGATTGATTTTATAGTCATACTGTTGGCTTCTCATATCTATAAAATAGTTTTTTATGATCTCTTTTTTCTCTTTCTATTTCTTACCACCTGCTTCATCCTTTATCTTCTGATCTGCTGCCTGACCCCCTGAGCCAAGGTCACCCCAGCCACCCTCCAGCATGTCTCTTGTCCTCTCCACACACTTCACACTCCATTTGCCCCCATCTTTGCCCTTCTAAGTGCCCAGGAACCTTTCTGAACACTTTTGCGATTACATCCTGAGATAACTGAAGGGAGTGGCCTCATGATTATCTTTTTAAGAAGAGATGATGTTAAAGCTGTGTATATTGTTTGGAGTTTTTTGCTTTTGATATTTTCTGGAGTAATTTAAACTACTCTTAGATGTTCAAGTTGTGGGTGAAAAACTGAGGTTCTATGGAAAGTAACCTCACAGGGTAACCTGATCATCAATTCCTAACTAGGCAGGTCATGCCCCAGGCACATAACTTCTTTAGTAAAAGGCTTAGATCTTTGTCTTCAGTAAACCCTGTTTATTGTTTCTGCACATCTAGGTTAACACACCTTTGAAATAAGCTGTAACCACCCTCAAGAAAGCACAGAATTTTTTTTAGAACACATACTCTTACTGTCTTGTGATCCAGTCCCCACCTTGCTCCCTCCCACCGCCAGGTAATCTCCTTCAATGTGAAATGCATAAAGCAAGCTGCAAAACTGCTCTTCTCTGCAGCATTGGAGATCTTGCTCCCCAGCATATTATTAGTTTGGCTCAAACTCTTATAAAGTGTTTCTTATGTTGACAAAGTAAAGTGGTTAACAGAGAATATCTTGTGTCAAAGCACAAGTCACCTGTCTGGCTGTGCCCTCCCTCTGGAGGAGCATGCCCCCTTCTTTCCTGCCCCCCCCCCCAGGCTCTTCACCTCTGCCCTTCTCTCTTCTAAGCTCCAAGGGCCCTTCCTTTGCTTCTGTAGCTTGTTTCCTGAGCCTATGCAGCCCAGCTGGCGCACTCCTACTACCTTTCTAACTTTCTAAATAAGATTTCTCTTAGAATTTGAAAAAACACACACACACCAAAAACCACCCACCCGTTTTGCTCCCTCCATTCCACTTTTCTCCCTGCAATTACTTCATGACTGTTTAAGACAAAAATCGGATGCGGTCACTCCTCTGCCTTAAGCCTTTCTTTGGTTCTGATGGCTCGCAGGGAAAAGCTCATACTTTTAACGGGGCGCGCAAGGCGCTCATACGACCTGGGCTTCTCCTTACCGCGGCCCTGCCATCGTCCCAGCCCCAGGTGAAGCGAAGGGGTCACGGTAAGCGTTGGGGGATTTGCCAAGGGAGGCGTCCGAGGCTCGCTGAGAGTTCCGCAGGTTGTAAAATAGGTTTTAAACCTCGTGGTCCCTCTAGTGGAACCGGGTGCTGGGCTTGGCCGGGGACAGAGGGGCCTCTGAGGAGGATGCGGACGGGGCTGTGCCCGCGACCGAGGGGCTGAGGGGCCCGGGCGCTGGGGTTTACTGGGGGGCAGGGACAGGGGTGGGGCGGGGGACTCTGTCAGGACGGGGTGGCAGGCAGCCTGAGGCCTGCTGGCGGCCGGGATGTGGAGCCTGGCGTGTCATTTCCACGGACCGTCTCTTGCTGCCCAGGGGCTGGGGGCGAGGGGGGGAAGGCGCGCGCGGAGGCGGCGGGTCCAGGCAGCGCGGGGGGGCTCGCTAAGCCGGGGCCCAGGCCGCGGACTCCGGCCCCAGACGGAGGGGGGCAGGCCCGTGAGGTCCCGGAGCGGCGGAATTCGTCGCCCCCGCGTCAGTAAGAAAAGGAACGGGCTCACCTGCCACTGACAGTTACCGGGGCTCCGAGGGTGTGAGCGGCGCGGGGCTGCTGGTCCCGGCCCCCCCCCCCCCCCCCCCCCCCCCCCCCCCCGGCTTCGGCGGCGTGGCCGGGGAGGCGCGGTCGGTGTCCTCGGAGGAAGGGAGAGGACAGGGCGCTGGAGGCGGCGCGGGCCAGGCCGCGGGCCGAGTTGACCCTGTGGCTCCGCCACGCGGCATGCTGGCTGCAGGGCGCCTCGGGGTCCGAGAGGTCGGGAGGGGCAGGGAGCGCGCGCGATGGCGCCCGGGGCTCCGCGACCCGGCGGCGCGTCCCAGCGGTGGGGGAGGGGCCGCGCGGGGCTGGGAAAGCGGGGACCCGAGTCTGGGGGCGGAAGAGGCCCCGAGCCGGTGCTGAGGCGCGGGCGGCGGGGCCTGAGGGCGGCGGGGCCTGAGGGCGGCGGGGCCTGAGGGCGGCGGGGCCTGAGGGCGGCGGGGCGCGGTCGGGGGATTGGGGAGAAGACTCGCGAGGGCCGGGAACAGAGAGAAGCGTCGAATGGAGGAGGTTCTGGGCGGGACTACAGGACAGACAGACAGAGAGGGGTGAGAACGGAGGACCAAAGGCCTGGACGCGGGGAACCGCGGGCATTTTCCAGGGGCGACAGGAAGTGCGCAGGTCGCGGAGGAAGTTGAGGTTGAGAGTCCCACCTTCCGGCCGGGGCGAGTCACCGTGTCACTTGCGTCGCGGCCGAGCTGTGTCGCGACGGAAACGGGACGCGCTGGCCCAGCGTCTCCCCAGAGGTCCCGGCGGCCGAGGTGCGGAGGAGACAGGCGGGGGCTGCCCGTAACGGGAGGTGAGCAGGAAGCCGGCTTCCCGGGAGCCGAGTCTCCGCCCAGGCGGGGCGTCCCCTGGTGGGAAAAGGACGGACAGAGGGGACGAAGACCGAGGACCGGCGTCCCCGTGTCCCGTCGTGTCCGGGCCAAAGGCCGAGGGTCCTCCGGCCTCCCTGCCGCGGCGGGTGTTTTCGAGACGGGGCGACTCCGAGGGACCCGAGGCGAGAGGGGGGGAAACGGCTCTGATTCGGGCCTGGAGGGGGGGGGAGGGCGCCATGACGCGGGCCGGCGGGAAGGGGCGGAGGCTGGCTGGTCTCCCCTGGCTGGTTCGGGAGACCCGAGAGGGGATCCCAGCCCACTAAGTGGGGGTCCAGACCCTCCCAGGATCTCCCGGGTTTCGGCAACAAAATGTTAGGGGGATTTGCCAAGGGAGAGACACTGGAGGCTTGTTGAGAGTCAGAAACAGGTTCATTGAAAACCGCCTGGCCGCAGGTGGGGTGGGGCTCAGTGGGCCGTCACCACCCCCAGGAGGTGGAGACTTTTTTATCGGGCTTAGTCGGACGGGAGGGGGACTGGGGAGCTGGGTAAAGAATCAGCCTTGTTTGTTCTTCCTGCCGTTCCTGGCGTCGGGTACAGCTGTTCTCGCTGGTTGTCTGTGGGTTGGCAGGGGCTCGTGGGCACTTCGCGGTTTGCGGGTTGCCAGGTTCCTGCTCTGTGACTGCTGTACCAAGGTGGGAGTTTTGGACTCAGGTTGCCAGGGACCTCACAGCAAGAGCATGCACTGTGGAGACAGAACACTTAGCCGTGAGACCTGGATCTTCCCATTTCATCTCATGACCTTGAGCTAGTTACTTAACCTCTCTGTGCCTCAATTTTCTTATTTGCATTTTGGGATAATAACAACCTACTTCATGAGGTTGCTATGAGGACTAAATGAGATAATATATAAAGGGAACTTAGAACAAAGTCTGCCATACACTAAGTGCTAAGTGTTTGCTATCATAATTTTATTTTACTTTTTGAAGATGCTGTGCTTAATACTCTTCAAATACATCCATGCTGTTGCAGTTTCCTTTTTTAACAGCTGAGTAGTATTCCATTGTGTAGATGTACCACAGCTTTTTTATCCACGCATCTACTGATGGGCACTTGGGCAGATCTTGATAATATATAGAAACAAACACAAAGAGGCAGGCTTGAAATAAAAGAACAGGAGAACTCTCCAGAAAAAGAGCTAAATGAAATGGAGGCAGGCAATTTACCAGATATAGAGTTCAAAGTAATGGTTATAAGGGTGCTCTAGAAACTTAGTGATAACTACAACAGCATGAAAAATGACATAAGAATCATAAAAAGGAACCAATCAAAATGAAGAATACCATATCTGACATCAAGAATACAACGGATGGAATAAAAAGTAGGTTGGATGAAGCAGAGGATCCAATCAGCGATTTGGAAGACAAGGTAGAAAAAAAATACCCAATCAGAGCAGCAAAAATAAAAAAGAATTTAAAAGAATGAGGATAATTAAAGAATGAGGGACCTTTGGGACAACATGAAGCATAACCTCTGCATCATAGGGGTACCAGAAGGAGAAGAGAGCAAGCAAGGGATCAAGAAGCTATTTGAAGAATTATTTATTTTATTCTTTAAACTCCTCTGAGAGTAACTGAAACATCAATTGTTTCTGAAATAGCACTTTCAATATGGAACTGGCCAGGAACTCTAATGAAAACTATTAATCTCAAGACAGAATATGGGTCAATATTCTGGGTTGGTTTTAAATAGCTAGGATGATTTTAAAGGAGAAAGAAAATGTTAAGTGGTTATTGTTAGATTGTCAAAGGTCACGCTTGGGAAAAACATCCAAGAATACATGTTTTCTATCGTAGCTTGTCATATGCAAAAATTTGCATGTTCAAAGAAGTCTTGTAAATAAGAGTACTGCTCTAAAAATATTATAAAGTCTTAAATTTCTTGTGAAAAAGTAACACCTGGAAAAAATACTTTAATGCTTTCAGTGAAAACTCACCAAATGTTTACCTTAATTTTCCGACACTAAGTCTTTGAGCATTTATTATTCATACGTCTTAAATGTGAAGGTCAGTTACTTTTGCCCAAGACCACATGGGCAAAACATACATTTGTGAGCCTGCACAGATCCAATATCTTGACTCATTGACCTATGAAGTAAGAAATCCTTGATTTTATTTCTGTAAAGAGAGAAGAGAAAACATGAGAGCCAGAACAAAAATAGTATCTTTTAATGTTTGTTTTTCCTCATGGATTTCTCAATTCTCTGTAATGAATACCTTCCATGAGTCTTTAAAAAAGGATTTTTTGTTAGCCAGAGAAACTTTCCATCAGCTTTCTTGCTGGCCAAAATTAAGACCCCCTGACATGATATGTACTAACCCAATAATAACAAACCTTGCTTCTAAAATTTTAGCTGCATGTAGAAAAGCAGTTTAAACCATATGTTCATTTTGCCACTTGTGATTTAACTGAATTATGCTTTCCTTCCTTTTCAAGAATTAGTAAGATTTATTACTTGAATAACTATGCTATATACTAGACTGGAGAAGAAATTTTAAGCCGTTTACAAAGAACTATGCAGGAATTCCCTTCTAACTTGAACCACTGACTGACCTTCAGTTCTAAGATATTATGCTGGTGAAGAGGAAAACTGATCAGAAAAGAAAAGTTATAGAAGTCAGAGGATTTGAGTAAATGTGATACAGTAGGGCAGTCAACAGCATTGATCACAGGACTATTTCTGTCCCCATCTTCACTACCTCTGGCCTTTTTCTTCCCTTACTCCCACCAAAAATGCCTTGTAGTTCTTTTGTTCCTGGCTTCATCTGTCATTTTCTTGAGTTCTGCTCCTCTGCCTTTCTGATTCAAGTCCCCTGGGTGTGGCCTGCACACAGTGTGAATGAGATAACTTCACAGCACAATCCTAGTCTGTTCTAATCATAGGGGTCTCTGATTATGTGATACACATACCACAGAAGCAGTGATTTCAGCATCACAGGAAATGCTTTTTCAGGTGGTGATTAACCTTTGAATGTTTTTTGCCCCAAAATAGGCCAGAGGGAAAGAGCAACAAAAGGTATAAGAAATAGAAAGTAAGGATCCTTCACCTAGAAATAAGCCACTCCCAAATAACAGGTATCTGCACCAACACTTTGCTGAGAATTCAGTTGAAGTGTTGGCGGTGATGAGAACAGCACCAGGTGTTATACCAGTGGGGTCAGTGGGACCTGGGGTCTGATGGGACCTGGGGTCAGCAACCTCAGTACAAGTTTTGCCTAGGAAAGAATTCAAAGCCAACACCAAAACTATAAGAGAACATTTATTTAGAAAATCACAGAGGTAGAAGAAGTAATTTGTAGAAGAAATGAGCTTAGGAAACAAGTCATAGAGGCAAAGAAAGGGCCCTTGGAGTATAGAAATGAGGAAGGTAAAGGTGACAGGCCTGGGAGGACAGGGAGGGGAAGGGGAAAGGGAAAGGCCCTGGTATGCTCCTGGGAGAGAAACGTGATGGATCCTCCTTCTCCTAAGGGTTTTAAGGGTGGAGGTTTTAGGGGAGGTCCCAGGGGAAGATTTCAATAACATATTCAGTAGCTTTTCAGATGTGTCCTTTTAGGGTCTAGGTCTCCACTGATTGATTGGTCAGCACCAGGGCAGGGGGTCCTGACATCAGCCATGGGGTTGCTTGTCTGATTTTGCTGCTTTTCTGGGCCTGGAGCTGAAATACAACTGAGGCTTAGACGTTATCTCTTGGGAGAGAAGATCAGGGGATCCAAACCGCATGACCAGCAATATGCTAGGGTAGGAAATGTCACCCTGGGGACGAGGTCCCACCCTACAATTGCCCATTACTGGGCACTGGGGGCTTTCCGCCCTGGTGACCTAATATACCTGACCCATCGTCTTTGCTCTGCTCATGTCTGTCTAACTGCCTACCACAAAAGGAGAACAATTTCATTATACAGATACAAAAGAACAACAATTAGAGATATGCACATATAGACTGTAAGACTTATATGAGAAAGATTGTAAATTATCTGCAATGAACGTTAAAGTCCTGACAAAGAGAAACAGAAATTCTGAAATAGATTCTTATGGGTCAGGAGCAGTGCAGAACATGATAGAGGATTAGGAAGCCACACCAGCTAACAGAAGGGAAGGGGAATATGATTGGCCCAGGAAAAATTAATTTGCCTGCTTATTAGTTTCCTATTGGTGCTGTAACCAATTACCGCAAGTTCAATGTGTTGATACAATACAAATTTATTATCTTACAGTTCTGGAGATCAGAAATCTGAAATTGGTCTTACGTGGCTAAAATCAAGGTGTTGGAAGAAATACAGGGCTGCATTCCTCTTGGAGGTTCTAGGGGAAAACCTATTTCTTAACTTTTCCACATTTTAGAGGCTTTTACTGACTCCCAGCTTTCATTTTATCTCATAGTTTCAACATAGTGATGGCAGTGTTTAGTGAGAGGTAGCTATGCAAGTTCAAGCCATGGAATTATTGAGAAACAATAACTGGAGGCAGTTGTAGAGATTATCAAAGGAGTTTGTTGAGTGCATGTAAATCATATTCTGGGTTCTCCCCAAAGTGCTTGCAACTTACACAGGAGATGGATATTATTGTGGAAAATGCAGGCAAGAGCCAGTGTAGTTTGAGTTGTTAGTACTGTAATCTTTGTGTCTTGGAGAAACTCGGGTTACATGTACATAGTCTATTCCTGAGTTTGAATTCAGGCATTCTTAGCTAACCTTTTTCAATCGTCATAAATCCTATATTTTATAATCCACTTAGATGTTGCTAAAGATCGTTACATGCTTGCACCAGATAAGTCTCAGTTGAATTTGCTGGAACATTTTGGTATTGAAGATGAGCAGTCTTGGTAGACAGTACCCCTTACAGAAAGTGTCTAGCAGTCACTCCTGTTTGACTGAGTCACATGACATGAATGGCTTGAAAGTATCATGACATATTGCCACAACTGTTCCAGTTCGCCTGACGTCAAGAAATATGTTCCATACTTAATTTACTGTTTTTTATATAATTTCAAATGATATGTGCATGCATTTATTCAATTTAGGATATTGTTTCCTTCCATAAAACTATTTAATTTGCATTTTTAAACAGCTTTAGTGAGGTATAATTGATATACAATATAATTGACATACAAAGGTATAGAATTGATATACCTTTATTGAGGTATAATTGATATACAAATTATATCTCAATTATATTGAGGTATGATTGATGAGTATGATTACACACCAACACCCATCACCACAGTAAAGGTTAAGAGGCATATCCAACACCTTCCAAAGTTTCCTTGTGTTCCCTTTTTTTTGTGGAAAGATGCTCAACATTATTAATTATCAGGAAATAAATTTGTTATATATTAACCTATCATATCATCTAAATACTAGTAGATGAGCCATTGTTAAAAATACATTCCTTTGTGTTGAAATTCTCTCCAAATTTTTTTACAATGTATTTTCTGCTAAGAAAAGTGGCTCATTATGTTTTTGTTAATGCTAGGTCATATTCTTTATGAATTAGTTTCTTAGATAGTAACTACTTTGCAATGAAATTACTGTGGAAATGTGAATTTTATGCAAGGATAGAGGAACTAATATAGAGCATTAAAGGAGGAATTCTGTTGGAATATAGAAGGGCACAATCACAATACTTTTTAAAAAAGTGGTCAGTATTTGAGTTGGAAAAAAGGATTATCTAGATGAAAAGAAAAGATGTATCAAAAATGCCAAGGTGAGCCCTGCCGGCGTGGCTCAGCAGTTGAGCATCGACCTATGGTCCAGGAGATAAGGGTTCAATTCCGTCAGGGCACCTGCCGAGGTGATAGGCTGGATCCCCAGTAGGGGACGTGCAGGAGGCAGCCGATCAATGACTCTCTCTCATCATTGATGTTTCTGTCTCTTTCTCCGTCTCCCTTCCTCTCTGAAATCAATAAAAAAAAAATATATATATATATATACATATATATATATATTTTTTTTAAATGCCAAGGTGAATAGACTCCAGAGGTAATCTTTTTTTGTTCATGATTTTTCTTTGAGCATCCCTGGAGGAAGATTCTTATCATAATACTTTTGCGTATATTCTTAATATGACCCTTAAAACATACTCTAAGAGCCAGTGATACAGTGTTTGAAATTTTGGCACATGGAAAAGCTATGGTGGTATGGAAGGGGAAGCATTTGGTTTGGTTTTCATTGGCTTAATAATTAAGGGAATAGGCACAGAAACCCTTATAAAATTGTTTAGGTAATTCTTTTCAGTATGGCTCCTGACTATTTGACTTTTTAGTATTATAATTATTCTTTAATGCCAAAGAAAATCTTTTCTAGACTTTAGACTTGGCTTTAAGAAAACTAAACATTTGTGTTGATGTCATTAAGATAATAGATGATTTGGGAGGTCACTGCTAAGTGAATTTACAAGTACAGGGAGTTGGGATTATGGAGCACATATAAATGAAATCCATCTGGTGTTTATGTGAGTGTGTGTTTATAAAGGCAGCTCCCACCTTAAGAACTGACTGTTTTAAAAAATTCATTTTGAAGTCTGTTGTTTGGGACCTAGAATACATTTTTCCTTAGAACCAAATGTCCTATTTAGTGGTAAAGTTTCTACACCAGCTCTCAAAGTTCTCTCTAACCCACAGCATTCCTGAAATGTCCATGCATTCTAATATTAAAAAGTACTATTATGTACAGTGCCGCTTTCTGGAAGGATGAGCTTGAGTGCCAATTGGGGATGCTAAGCATTCTTTTCCCCCACCTTCTTCAAGTCATGCAATGAGAGAAACTCGAGAAGGGAAACAGGCAATTACTAAATTCACTAATTGGAAGAGATTGCCGAGGGTGCTAAGAAACTCACCCACAGCAAAGCATAGGGAAGCAATTAGATAAAAGGAGAAATGAAGTGGTTGTAAGAGATGGAAAACAAATTGAAGGGCTTCTAGAATAGCTATGGAAGAGAAAATACTAGAAAATCAGAAATATTTGAAGCGAGAATGTCTGAGAATTCTTTTATGTGGAAGAACAAAGTGCCAAGAGTTGCTAAAACAACTTTGGAGAAGAATAAGGGAAAACAATAGCAAGTTAAAAATGACAAATTTTAAGATAACAGTGATCATTGTAATATGGTGTTGAAGCAGGGCAGATGAATGGGCCAAAGGAACAGAAGCAAAACTAGGCCAGAGCCGGCTCTACTTGGAGATTTGGTGCAATAATGGCATCGGCGTTACATATTAGTAGGAAGATGGTGCAATAAATTATATTGAGTAGTTATTGATAGTGAAAAACATAGTTATGCTTTCCTAAAACTGTGCACAAACAGTAAATCTAAGGTAATACATATACTGCTGGTAGGCTTTGTAGATGAAAAATGGGCTTCTATGGAAAGTAACCTCACAGGGTGACCTGGTCGTAATTCCTGACTGGGCAGGCCATGGTGAGTAGTTACAGCCAGGCATACAACTTCTTTACCTTAAGGCTTTTCTTTGCCTTAGGCCAGCTCTGTCCTTTGTTTCTGTGCATCTAGGTTAACACACCTTTGAAATGCCCCCTTCCAGATCCCTCCTTCTAGCACATGCTATAGAGAGCACATCACCTTACTATCCTGCAGTCCAAGTTGATTCCTCCCACATGGGTAATCTTCCTTATCTTCCCTCCTTAGTGTCGAATGCAAAGATACTGCAAACTGCTTTCCCAAGCATTTATCTCAGCTCTTGCTTCCAGGTGTATCCTCTGTCTGGCTCAAATAAATTTTTATAAAAATTCTGTACATGTTTTGATGTTCTTACATTGACAGCTTATAAATTAATATGAGCTCACATTTGTTTGCAATATGGACCTGTATTAAGTTCCTACTGCTGTAACACATTACCACAAATTAAGTCACTTAAAACAACACAAATTTATCTCACAGTTCTAGAGGTCAGAAGTCTGAAATGGGTCTCTCCGGTTGAAATCAAGGTGTCAGCGGGGCTGTTTATTTTTGGGACTCTAGGAAAAAGTGTATTTTCCTGTTTTTCTTAGTTTCTAGAGGCAGTGTCTGCATTCCCTGTCCCAATCCTCCATCTTCCAAACCAGCAACATTGAGCCAAGTCCTTTTTATAGCACCATCTCTGGCTCTTTCTCTCACTTGTTTGTCTCCCTCTAGCACTTATAAGGACCCTTGTGATGACCTTGGGCTCAGCTACATAATCCAGGATAATCTTTTTATCTCAAGATCAGTTGATTAGCCACCTTAATTCCCACTCCATGTAAATGAACAGTTCACAAATTCTGGGGATTAGAACATGGATTCATTTGAGGGGCTATTATTTTGCCTACCACAGGAACTACCTAGTAAAGTTAAACTTGCTTATGTCTAATGACTTTGCAATTTCATTTCTAGGTGTATAGTCCCTTCAGAAAAATATAGCACATGTTCAGGGAGATTTATATAAGATTCAGCACTGTTTAACAGTTAAAAACTGGAAATAATCTAAATGTCTATCAGCAGGAACCAGGGATAAATTGTGTTCTATTGATACAATAGAATATTACACAATAGTAAAAAATAACTAACTAGAGGCTACAAGTGTCAACATGGGCATTTCTCAGTAACAGAACGTTGTAGTGAGACAGGCTAGTAAGCCAGGACCAGTGGAATAGGGAAACTGAGACAGATAAACAGCAGTTTGCAGCCACCTAGTAAATCCCATCTTCCCTAAACCAGGGACACTTAAGAGCAAATGGTTTGCACTTCTCTCCAGCCAGAGAGTAAATAGCTTAAGTCACCCTACTCAGGGAGACAGGTAGCAGAAATCTAATTAGTGCCATTTGCCAACCACACCCAAGGAAAGATACAGTTAAGGGAATAAATCTCATTTTGGCACATCAGCATAAAACTAATGAATATACTGTTGAAATCCTCCCCTAAGACCTCCCCTAAATGCCCAGCCTTTAAAACCCCAGAAAACGAAAGTCCCAGATCATACTTTCCCTCCCAGGAGCACGCCCGTGCCTTTTTCCCTCCCTCTTTTCTTTCCCCACAAGCATGCATCTCCTGAACTCTAAGGAACCCCACAAGGCTTGCAACCAGGGCTGCAATGGGCAGCATTGGGTTGTCCTGAGCAATCCTCCTGAACTGTCCCCAAGGCTCCTTTTCTCTGACTTCTCAGTGAGTCAAAGCAGCCCAACCTAGGCTCATTTCCCCACCCAGTCCCTCTCCTGTTATCTGAGGCCCTTCCTTGTTTCACTGTCCCCAGCTTTCATAAGCATCTTCTAAAATTCACCTGGACTCATTTTGTGAATTTTTTCCTGCAGGAAGTCAAGAACCCACACACTACTGGCCAGGCTTAAACAGACCCTCTAAGGGCCAGATCCCTTTTCTGGTAACAATAGGAAGCTATTTATTCTATGGTACTGTTATTATAAGGTTTAGAAACCAGGAAACCACCACATCGTATTTATGGACACGCTGCCTGAGGTATAAATAGCCCTCACCTAAACTACAGTGTTTTTAGACTCACCTTTAGCCTTTCACTTCTGTGTCTGCTCACTCAGAAACACAGACCCTTCTATAGCAGAGGTTAGTAAATTATGGCACTGTTGGCAACCCATCTTTTTTGTGTGAATAAAGTTTTATTGAAAATGTAGGCTACCCCCTTTTTGTAAATGAAGTTTAATGGACTATAGCTGTACTCATTCCTATATTACCTATGGCTGCTTTCATGCTACAATGGCAGAGTTGAGTAGTTGTGACAGACACTGGATGGTTCTCACGTGTGAAATATTGAATATTGGCCCTTTCCGTAAAGGCTTGTTGGTGTAATGAATACAGGTTGAGACAAAACCACTAGTTCAGTCCCAGGCATTGAGCTGGTCCCCCAAAGCTGAAATGTTCTGGTGCTACAGTGAGGATACAGTGGTGTTTAGAGGGTCCCGCCCTCAAGGGACTTAGGCTAATAGAGAAAGAGATATAAAATAAGTTCAGTGAAACGTAAGTTTATACTCTAGGAAGGAAGTGATTTAAAACATGGTGAAGTGGGAATTGGTACCTTTCCTCACAGGTCGAGAGGACAATATCTGAGGGTTGATATAGAAAGTGTCAGCCGCTAGCAGGCCCGCACGCTGTGAGGTTGCTGTTGGATCTGGATTTTCGAGGTGCAGCTGCCTTCGCCCTGGAGGCCCCGTGAATCGGTCTAGAACAGTGGGGAGAAGCGCAGGGATGATATTTAGAAGAGAAGGGAGCTGGAAGGTATTCAGTAACGAGAAACAAGGGATGCCAGTGTTTAGTTTACAACTTAGTATTTCAGAAAGAATGGTTCTGTTGATTATCGTATTTTTTAATTTTACTGAAAACGTGAAACAGTCACTTTCACCAGAAAAATAGCCGTTGGGTTTTCCTCGTGCTGTGAGCAGATGAGTAAGGCTTCTCATACTCGCGGGAACATGCAACTATAAATTCCAGTTTACTAAGTGACCTTTCAAAACAGATCCTCTCTTCTGTAAGAGACCGCATTGTTTTCTTTCATGGATTCTTCCGGTTGAAAAAGCGTAGATAGGTTGTCACCATGATCATTGCCCATTTTCATTTACTGGTTTGTAAGGCCTGTTCAGGCCTCTGCAGAACGTGTTTAACCCCGTTACTCGGTCAGTCACAATTCCCCAAATGGCCACTGAAGACACCTTGGCTCATATTATTTTTCTTGAGAAAAAACACTTTTATCTGTCTCCAGGATAATAGTAGTTTATATGTGATATTTTTTCCCTTCACTTCTCTGTGATCATTCGGTGGCTCCAAGTATTTGTTCTCTGGGACGACAAATTTGTTCCCTAAAGGGAGCTGGGCTTGCCTTGACCAAATGATTTTCAGTCAATTTCAAAACTGTTATTACCTGGTTTCCTTTGGGGATATTTTTTCACATTTTCAGCTGTTATGGAAAGTCTTATAACTAAGAGATTTTTAGAATTAATTTATGATGATAATGCTTCTTAAAAGGGCATTTTGCTCTGTTCTCTGGGAGAATCTCAACAGGAAAGTAATTTGCTTCAAGGCTGGAATGTATCTTCCTGAGCAAGTATTTCCTATAGCAAATAGCCAAATTGCTTTTATCCAGTCGCAGGTTTGTTTAGCACAGAAACAGGGAGATATATTCAGTCCTCAAATTTATTAGCCCACAAAATAAAATTGGTTTTGTTTCTTACTGCAGATAACTTAAAGTTAATTCAAAGACAGCACATAGCCAAATATTTTTCTTTTAGAATAAGCCTTCTTCTGGATCAAGTTTGTTCCTTCACCATGAAGAGACTGCCAGTGACTCCTGTGCCTCCCTCATTCTATATTCTGTCTCCTTCGTAAATAGTCAGACTCTTTCTTTTATTCTCTTATTCAGTCACCCCTTCTGTTTTCAACATTGTGCTGGGTTCCAAGTACATAAAGTTGGCTAAGTTTAATCTTAGATGAGACAAGCATGCAAACAAATGCATGCAAGAATTTATAACATGTGCTGTTGAAACATTTTGCAGAGGGTATACAAAGAGGGTCTGAGGGGGTGGACAAAGCTTTATGTAACTGCTAACCCTTGATCTGAGTTTCAAAAAATGAGAAAGAAGAGAGGGAGAGAAAGGAAGGGAATTGTGGATGAAAGGAACAAGTGTGAAAGTTGGGAAACGGCCAGCTAATCGGAATGACAATTTAACATATCTATAAGTATTACTTTATATAGAAATATTTTATCCTGCTCACATTTTCTTTTGAATGTAAGTCTTATTTCCCTAATAAAACGGAAAGTTTTCCTATCTTGGGCATAGGAAATCTTTTTATATCCCTCATGTCACCTAGACCTCTGTCTAGAGACTGTGCAATAAACATTTTGATTTATTTATATGTGGTAACTGAGAAGACTAGGACGAAAAACATTGTGGGTTGGATTATTTACTTTAACCAGTTTCACAAAGTGCTGTTATTTTAACTGGATTTTCAGTGTGTAGAACACTCTTGAGTGAGTCCCATGCTAACTCAAGCAAGTAGCTCTCCTCAGCTCTACAGTTTATGATTGTTTCCAACATATTGTTAATACCATCAATCATTATTGTTAATTACCTAACTCATAAGAAGAGGATTTGCCTGGTCCTTATGCTTCATAACTGTGTAGAATGAATGGATACATGTGTATATCACAGAATATTAACCAAGGGCGAAGGGAAGTCAGCGGTGGGCTTTGCCTGCGATCCCTGGGAGGTCTGCTCTCCTTTCTTGCAGTTATTTGTGATGCTGGCGTGATTCCGTCATGCCTGAAACTCTGGGAGCTGAATTGTTTCCACAGGATTACAGTAGCACAAAGAGGAGAGCCCACACATTGATGATGGCTGAACAGGAGGATATGAGCAGGCTGCATTCCTGATGACTTTGTTTTGCTGCGGAGCCAATTCTGGGCTTCTCAGATCCAGACTTTTCCTTATGGAAGATTATTAAATTGCTTAAACGACTGTTTTTCCATCCTAAAAACTGTGCAGGGAGAAGCATTCCTCACTGAAATAATATCAGTATATGGCTTTTATTAGATTTTCAATGAATATTTGTGTAATGAATGTTAACCCAGAAGGGTTTGTGGGTCAGTGGGGCTACAGTAAATTGTATTAGTCTAGTAGGGCAGCCGTGACAAAATTCCACAGAGTGGGTGGCCTAAACAACAGCAGCTTATTTCTAACAATTCTAGAGGCTAGAAGTCCAAGATCAAAGTGTTGATTGGTTGGGTTGGTTTCTCCAGAGCCTCTCTCCTTGGCTTGCAGATGGCCACCTTCATGCTCTGGAATCTCAAGGCCTTTTGTTTGTGGATAGCATCCCTGCTGTCTCTCTGTGTGTTCTGATTTCCTCTTATAAAGACACCAGTCAGTTTGGATCAGGGCCCATCCTAATGGCCTCATTTTAAATTAATTACCTCTTTAAAGGCCCTATGTCCAAGTACAGTCACATTCTGAGGTACTGGAGTTAGGGCTTCAACCAAGTGAATATAAATTTGGGGGAGCACAGTTCATTGTATAACATAAATATTATGATATAGTGACTATGACTGCTTGTTTATCTCTTCATATAAACCTTTGAATCAGTTTGTTTTTTTCTTAATTTAAAAAAATTAGCTTTTCTTTTTCTTGGCATGCTTTAGATTTCTTGACTAATTTAGTGAAAATTAGTAACATTGTGCTATGAATTTTATGTAAGAACAGGTAGGTTTTTCTTTCTATCAAGGGTTTTTCTGCCTCAAGCATTTTAAAGATTTCTTAGAAGTTTTCCATTTTTCTTGCTACTCATTATGTAGTTATATTATCCTTGAGCATATTACAGATATTCTCTTACCTTATGCTTTTCAAATAGTTGTAGTTTTTACTGAAGGCTATTTGTATTTGTACCAGACTTTTTATAGTTTGTAATAGTTTTGATTCTGAGTCTTCTGGATTTTCAATTCTACAGTGTTAGCATCTGCAGGTGATGTTAAGTTTGTCTCTTTTCCTTCAAGCTGTACAGTGTCGTTTCTTTTGTTCTCTTTCCTAAGTGTGTTAGCTAGAAGTTGGCAAGAAGCCAGTTGTCATCTCTAGTGTTTTTCTACCAAGTTTGATGCCAGATTTTGTATTTATAAGTAACTAAAAGACATCCATCTGTCGTTATTATTTTATTAATGATTTAAATCCAAAATAGATATTAAATTTTTATCAACTGCTATTTCAGCAACTATGGCAGTTATGTATCAATATGGGTCCAGATCTCATGTAATCAATCTGTGCTCAAAAAAATGGAATGTCTCTAGTTGTAACTGTGTGTGAGTAAAGCGACTTCAGCTCCTATAAATGGGCAGGCAGTATGGTCCTGCCTCCGGGGCTGTTTCCTGTTCCTCTGTATGGGAGGGCGTGGAGGTTTGGCTTCCATGCCTACACGGTCCCTGAAGTTTCATTTCTGGTACATATACATGGTTACACCTCCACCTGGGTTGTGTTACTTTAATCCCTGCTATTGCTCTGGGTTCCCTTTGCTTCTGCAACATGTATATTTTCACTCCCTATTTTTGAGTGTGGTCTATAGCTTTCAATGTCTGAAAGATACTATATCCATTATTTCTATTTTGGTATGAAAGGAGAGTGTCTTACCGAGGAGCTCCTTCATCTTGACCCACACACCCTTTTTTTTCCTGTGCATTGTCAAGTCCTTCGGTTATTGTGTGGCTTTTATCTTAGGTAGCTCAAGAATTATGAAAGAAAATGTCCTCTTTTTAGTCAAGGCATGTGAAATAGTGAAAAGTCCCTAAGCTTTGAGGCCAACAGGACTTGAGATTGAACCCAGCTTTGTACTCGCTTGCTTGGCAAATCTATTTTTTTTTCCAAATCTATTTTAATGCAAATTATTTAGCTCCCTTGATACTGAATTTTTAAAGTGGAAATGATGAGAATTGCCATTTGTTTAAGAACTAAATGAGATAATTAATGTAAAATGTTTCCCAAATAGTAGAGACTCGATATATTTTTCATCACCTCTTGCTTTCCAAGAAGAATTAATGGAGTATGATCACATGTAATTACACTTTAATATATACCCATTTCACATTCTTAGGCAAGTGAAAAACATTTGAAATTGGGGCAGTGATTAACACTGCTGTTGACAGGTCAGAAATCCGCTCCTTACACATCTTACTCATTTTGGATAATATCTTTTGTCACATATTTTTTTAAAGCTTGATTTCATTTTTGGAGGGAGAGAGTGAAATGTTACTATAAAAAAATCTGACTGGAAAGATTAGTAGAATTATCATATCCAGTAGATACAGGCTCTTGAGAATTTGCTTCTTCTGTAACACAGACACTTAGACTAGATGATCCCTGAAGCCCTGTAGGTTAACATTCCTGATGCTTCTCTGATAATCTAACTTATCCCCTTCCTTTTAAGTGGAAGAAAACTGAGTCCCAGAAAATACATGTTGGGCCAAACCACACGCACTAGCCTGTTAGTAGCAGAACCAGCCAGGCAGTCAAAGCTCTTCACTCCCCGGCACATTTTGAGGCCTCCCAGAGCTAGCCGTCCTGCTGAAGACAGGAAACCCGAAATATTGGTCTGCCAGAGTGGGCTGGAATTTCCACCACGGCATGGCAATGGCGAACATATTTATTAGAATTCTCAGTTCTCAAATTTCTTGACATAAATGTACTACAATTTATAATTCTGGAGTTATTTTTATTCAGGGACGGAGGGATGGATAGATAGATACTATATAATTTAATTATGAGCAAATTAAAATAAATAGTGGACTAAATCTTAAATTAATAGCTAAGTTTATTCATGATTCATTTTGATGGTGCTTAAGACATGTTAAATTCTTTTTATATTTGTAGATCAGATCATTTGTTTTCATAAATCCAACCAGAGGAAAGTCAAAATTGCCTTTTTTCATTTTCTTTTCAATACAAAGTTAAAGAAAGCGTATTTATCCAAATGTTTTTAAACATTTTGTATTCAATATGGTTTAACAGTTTTCAAAGTTGTGTTAAATATAGCATATTAATAAAGTACTTAACTTTATCATCAATTATAAGTTAAAAAGTTAGTAATAATATCTGATATTTACAGTTTTCAAATGGATTTTCTTTTGCTCCTCACTGCTACTCTCACAGCATCTCCTTTCTCTGCAGAGAAAGTGCTTTACAACCTGGGAAACTCAGGCACAGACTTTCTCTCCAGCCCAGTTATTTTTCCTTCATTTCCAGCAACACGGCTCTTCCTGCTTCTTAGCTGGTGCTTCTGCATCATGTGTTTGTGTATTTGGTACTAAGTCATCATCACCTCCAGCAACTGCTTAAGGGATGATAATAATAATAAAGAAAGATAAGTTTCAAAAGCCTTCTTTTTACTCCTGAAACATTGTATTTTGTTTACTGCTTCCCAAGTGTGTGTTCTGAGGGCATATATATATATATTTAAAAATGTGATTTTACTGAAGATAAATTCTGGCCCATAAAAATTACAGTAAAATCTGTTATTGCTTGACATTTCTAAGTTCATGGCTTTCCTTTTAATAAGATTCCTAGCCATCATTATTTATTTATTACTCATTCATGTGTACCCATATCTAGGCACTGGGGATATAGCAGAAAAAATTCTTGCCCTCCTGGAGCTTGCAGTTTAGTTGAGGGGGTCAGAGAAGATATAAATAAGTTGTAAAATGTGTAATTTTCAACCTGTAATGAGTGCTTTGGAGAAAAGTAAACAGGAAGGCAGATAGATGGTTGTTGGGGGAAGGGTTATGGCTTTAAGTGGCTGGGGGGAGGCCTCATTGAGAAGGGGACTTTTAGGAAAGGCTTGAAGGATGTGAGGGAAGCAGACTTCTAGATTTCTGGGGAAAAAGGATTCTGCTCATTTGAACAAAGTGGAAACAACATAGATATTTCTTTAAAACTTGAGACCAATTGACTGATATTCCTTCAAGGTAACTACTAAACCATTTGAGGTTAGTTTCCTGCTCTCCAAGAGAATTGTCCAAGTGAAGGAGAGTTTATGTATTCCTGGCACTGAGGTAGCCTGGAACAACTGTTGATGGGATTTTCACCTGTAATGCTTCCAGAGAGGGGATTGGGTACATCCTGACAATTAGGAAACAGTAGCGCTAAATGTTTCTCCATATTTTTAGACTCCATCATCTTCATTTAATATAGATTAGAAATTCATCTGTATGGTCTGCTCATATGAGACAGTGAATCACAGCCCAAATGTCAGCCCATCAAAAGAGATTATTCTGAGTTTCTGATGCCTAAGGATTATTAAACATCTGAGACAAATTTATATTATATATATCCTCAAGTATACTTGACTAATGAAGGATTAAGCTGTCTGTTCTGTGCCCTTATTTCATCAGGAAACAATGAAAACTTTTCATTTTTTTAAAAACTTATTTGAAACTTTATGATCGAGGATACTATATGTTAGCTTGAATCTATTTCCTTCCCTTGCAAAAGGATGTACAGTGATGAAGTACTGCCAATTCTGAGGCTTTGTGTTCTGCTCTGAGCTTCTAGGAAAAGCAGTAGACACCAGTCAACATTAATGGAAGAAAAGCATATGAAGATTAAATCCAGAGAGAAATCAATGCTAACCAGTATTTCCCTAGAGCTACAGAAGACACTGAGCTGATATAGTGAATGTTGAGAGGGCCTCAAGGCAATAAATGAGCTTTTAAAACCATAAGTTACTTTAATCTTCTTTATCAAATATTAGGATTGGAAAGCATCACCATCTAGAAGTTTCTGCTGATGCCTAGTCACACTAGCTTTGCCTTCTTAAGTGGAAGGCCAACCTCAAAGACTTTGATAAGAGTGAGCATCAAAGGAAACAGAAATCACTTCTTTTTTTTTTTTTTTAACTTCACTGGGCAATGAAAAGGAGGTCACCTATTTGCTTCCTATGGAAGTCTGAACATCCAGCTAATTCAGATGAATCTTATTATTTACTAATTTCCAACAGGAGTGAAGTGCTGGCGTCACAGTCCTGGCTTTCGTTTCTTTGGGATGGCTTTTTGGTGGTACTAATCACTTAAAGTACATGTGAGCTCTTACAGCATTGAGCATAGTAGCAAAAATACAGTAAGCCAACCGCAGGTCTTATGGACCTCACAGTGGAGTGGTGGGTGGGGAAGAGGGCATGTTTGCAGTTTTCATTCCAAATAGGGGACATAGGCAGAAAGCTATAGCATTTCAGTGAGAGCACCACTGTAGTTACATGGTTAGGAAACGGTGTTTGACACTACTTTAAATAATATACCACCCTAGCCCATTTGCCTCAGTGGTTAGAGCATCGGCCCATGGACTGAAGAGTCACAGGTTCGATTCTGGCCAAGGGCACATACCTCGGTTGCAGGCTCAGTCCCCGGCCCCAACTGGGAGTGCGTGCAGGAGGCAACCAATCAATGTCTCTCTCACATCAATGCTTTTCTCTCTCTCTATTTTTCTCTCTCAGAGCAATGGAAAAAATATACTCAGGTGAGGATTAAAAAATGATAATGAGCCCGACCGGGTATGGCTCAGCGGTTGAGCGTCAACCTGGGATCCAGGTGATAGGGGTTCGATTCCCAGTCAGGGCACATGCCCGGGTTGCGGGCTCGATCAGTGACTCTCTCATCATTGGCGTTTCTGTCTCTCTCTCTCCCTCTCCTTTCCTCTCTCTGAAATCAATAAAGATATATTTTAAAAAAATGATAATGATAATAAAAAAATAATGTACCTGGTTTTGCACCTCTACTCTGGTGTTCACTAACTGTGTGGTTTAGGGCGAGTTTCATAATCTCTCTGAGCCTCATTATTTCCTCACTTGTAAAGTGAGTGTGTTCTCTCCCAGCTTGTAGTGAGGTTCTAGGCACTCGAGAGTGCATGCAGAGCACTGGGCCTTTTGTCCCGGATAAAGGGGGTGATCTTGCCATAGTAAGAAAGGTGAGGAAGGGCACCCCACTAGCTTGAGGTTAGGGTACCTAGGGAAAATCTGAGCTAAGACTGGACTGTGCCACCAGTTAGCTGGTTGCTGGGGAAACAGCTTGGAGGAATGTAATTTGCTGGTGGAGCGCCCTGTGGGTGGCAATAACCACTGTCCAGGGCCCTGTGGTGTCAGGAGAGTAGGTGTGATCATAAATATGAAGGCCCTTGAAGAGGCAAACATTAGACACACCATCAAGAACACTAGCATATAGCTGTCCTCTGTAGCAGCTTGAAATTCGTATTTCGCAGGTATGTCTAGGAAATCTCTAGGAGAAATATGGGCTTAAGAAAAACAAACCTTAGGGGACCTGTGGAAAGTTTCCTTACTGCTTCTCTCAGGGCTTTCCATAACTCCTCTCTTCCAACCCTTAGACCCAACACCCATTCCTTCCTCTGCCGCCTCCTTCCCAAGTGTAGTACTCTAATCTTCTTTATTATCCATGAATAAGTGAGAAATTTATTAGGAAAATTTTTACTTAGTAGGATCATAAGCCATTTTGCCTGTGCATATAATTGCAGTTTATATAATACACTGAGAGAGAAGGAAGGTGGTTTTATAATAAAACATATTAACAAAATTATTTGTAACTAGTGATTATTTTTCAGAAACTGCTCTTAAGTATTTAGGTGTTTACACTGAAGCTCTATATAACTTTTTTTTTAATTAGGAGAAAAGAACTAGAAACTTACAGAAGAAGAAACAAAGGTCATCAGATAAGGGGCAGAGCTGGGATTTGAACTCAGTTCTCCCTGTTGGCAAAACCCATGCACCTAGGCCCTTTCCAAGACACCTGGCTGCCCTGGCACTTGACTTTGACATCGGGACAGTCTTTTCAAAGTTGCCGCTGCTATGTAAGTCTACAGGGTACTCGTATATTGCCCTTACTTCACCCCTGTGTGGCATTTAAATTGAACACTGCCTTTCAGAGGTGCTATCTGTTGTTAACAGAAGCCAGGACATAGGAAAACTAAATTAGGCTTCATTTAGGAGTTTAAGTAACCTCTCTCCCTGACATTGAATATTTTGTTAAGACTTCCATGTAGAGAAGAACCTAGTTCATAAATATTTTTTATAATTATCCAAACGGCGATGCTCAAAGCCAGTGGTGATTCAGTGAAGAACCATTGCCCCCCCGTCAGAGGACTGCCCTTTCCTTTTGGACAGAGGTAGCCCTTTCCCTCCGGTGCTCCTGTGGGCCTGCTTCCCTGGTAGGCGCAGCCCTTGGCTTGGCTTCCTGTCACCCGAGGCCACTGTTTCCTCCTAGCCGTGAATGCCTCGCTGCACTGGCGGTGCCTGTGTGACTGACTCATTTACATTCCAAGTATTTATTTGCCTAATTAAGTTCTATGTGCAGTGTGTTTAAACTGTTTCAGAGGACCTTGACTTTAACCACATCCCATTTTTTTGGTCAGTCAATGCCTAGATAATAAAGAATATTGAGGCACAGCCCTGATAAGGAAGAGGCAGAAGAAAGGGCTTCTGCGCTGGGCCGGAGGGTGGGAAGGGAGCAGCAGTGGGAGGACTGGGGGCAGCGCCCTGCCTTCCCACGGCCCTGACTTGCTGAACGTGTCTCAGGGAATAGAACTCAGGAGCGTGGGGAATTCAGTCACGCTCACTGGAGTCTTTGGTGGAACTAATTATAATTTTTATTTTTAAATCCTCACCCAAGGATATTTTTCCATTGCTTTTCAGGGGGGGGGACATCAATGTGAGAGAGACACATCGATTAGTTGCCTCCCACACACACCACCGGGGCAGGGATCGAGCCTGCCACCGAGGTACATGCCCTTGGCTGGAATGGAACCCGGGAGCCTCAGTCCAGGCCGGCGCTGTAACCACTGAGCCAAACTGGCCAGGGTGGAACTAGTAACAATTCGATAGCAATGAACCACTGAATAATGCCTCCCGTCTCTGCCTGTGGAATTTAATGATTGATAAAATTTACTTCTGTGGGAAAACTTGTACCTGTGTACAATCTGTGACATGAAAAGCTCAATTATAACACCAGCGGTGCAGCAGCATCTTTTTCACCCATTTTATTGCTTTTGCCAATAGTGTCTAAATTCACTCAGGATGCCAAGCACGACTTCAGGTCTCTGATCCCAACGTGGACTCATGGGCTGCAGTTAATAAAAAATATCTTTAAAGAGCATTAAAACCTTAGAGAATACCAAAAGCGTTTTGATATTTGGAGGCCATGGCTAGCCAAGGGAATGGAAGAACATGTGGCGAAAAGCTGTGCTTTTTGCACAAAGTCTGAGTGGGCCCGGACAGCAGAAAATTGTTAGGTAATGAAACAGGCCAGAAGACTTAATGCCCTGGCTCCAGGCAGCCCAGATAGCCCCCGGATAGTCCTTGCAACCCTCCCTCCCACGTCCTCTGCTCGCTCCCCTACCACCATCACCAATGTCTTTTGGTCTCAGAAACAGAACTAAGTGGCTTCACTCAGGTATTCCTGTTGCGTCATGATACATAAACACTATTAGAGATTTTTAAAATAAATAAGTCTACAAAAGTTTTAAACCAACAAATGAACCTCTAACTGTGGACTATGAGGCACGAAGGAACTGGCTGAGGGAGGATTCCTCGGGCAGTGTCAGGCTTTCCCACCAGGGCCAGCTACGATCTGAGCTTCTCTGAAGAAAGACTATACTTAGAAGACAATTCAGAGCATTAACTCCCAGTGGGATAAATTCAGCTGGTTTAAGTGGTTGGTTCCTTTCATTTAGTTCATTTTCTTTGACAGTTACTTAGAAAATGTTTTATTTAAGGGGCACCTTCCTTTTTACGATACCTACAATCAAAGTGCTGTTCAGGAGACGCTGCGGCAATGGGACTGGAGGGGAATGGCCGGGGGAGCGGTCAGCCGGGGCAGGGGCACGGAGCGCTTCCCCGGGAGCCCTTGGCTCAGGGACAGGCCAGCAGAAGGACCAACTGTGAGGGTCAGACTGTTCTCTTCCCCCGACAGTGACTCCTCCAGCTGCCCCATCAGCCATCTGATGTCCACAGACAACCGCCCTTTATGGTCTAACCTGAACTGCGCTCCACAAAGGAATCCCACTCCTGCTCTCGCTTCTTTGAAGGAATAAACTGGAATGTTTCACAAATAGCTCAGCTGCAGAGGTTGAAAGAGCAGATGTTAAGTTAAAATGCCACATGTGGCTAGTTTTAGTTCTTGGAAGTCCAAACACTAAATGACATCAAGTGCATATTTTTAGCCTTATTTAGAATATAACAACATTTCACCGTCTCCTTATTGTCAATGTTATTTCCAAAGGGTTATGAAAGAAGCTTTGACCTGCGTTAAAGCTCCTTTGACTTTGAACACAGCACATGTTTTCCATAAGGAGAGCAATAAAATTTGGGGGGAGATTCAACTAACATTTTTTATTCTGAAGCAGCATTTAGATGATTTAAAGTGCTTCGTTTAAAACTTTGCAAAATCACTTTGGTCTGTGCCTCTTGGTCTTCTTGTTCATTCATGCATTTAACAAATATTTATTGAACATACACTATGGTCCAAATGTAAGTAATACATTGTTGGAAATACAGTGATATATCTGAAGAGCTTTGTAGTTTGGAAGAGATGATAGTCTCATGAATTAACAGTTAGAAATACAGTGTGATCACTACTATAAAATGAGGTATAAACAAAGTGTGACCCCAAAGGAGATCAGGCCTCTGAGGGGAAAGGCAGGAGGAGCCAGGACAGGCTTTCCTGGGGAGTCTGCTTCGAAGGGTGTAGAAATTAGGCAACAAAAGAGTCAAAGACATTTTATTTGTTTGTTTGTTTTTTGGTTTTTGTTAATCCTTACCCGAGGATATTTTTCCATTGCTTTTAGATTTAGTGGCAGGGAGGGAGGGTGAGAGAGAGAAACATTAGCGTGGCGGAGACATATTGATTAGTTGCTTTCCACACCTGACTGGCACGGGAACCTGCAACCCAGGTATGTGCCCTTAACTGGGAATCAAATCCACGGCTGTTTGGTCCGAGGGCCCACACTCTAACCACTGAGCCACACTGGCCAGGGTGAGTCAGAGACGTTTTAGAGTGCAGCATGTGCTCAGACTTCATTGTAACATCGCAGCATATGCACACAATGGTGTTTAACATAATTGTATTTATCAGCTGGCTGTGTGATCCGCTGGAGCAACATTGGATAGTTGTGGTGGCTTTTGTACTTGACTCTGTATAACAAAGTTTGACAGCATTGGCACGTTTTTTGCTATTTTTCCCCCTAGTGATTAAGTTGGTGGTCTCAAGCTTTAGCATTCGAAAGAATTAACCCGAGTTGGTTAAAAGTGCATGACCTGGGCCATACTCCCAAAGTGGCTGATTCAGTAGATCTGGGTGGGGCCTAAAAGCCAGAGTTTTAAAAGTCTTGTAGTGATGTTGATTAAGGTAGTCTGAAGATTACACTTTGAGAAACACTAGTTTAGGGGATTTAGGCAGTAATGAAATTTCTGTTTCTGATTTAGCTTTTTGTTTGCAGAACGAGAACATGGGGAAGAGAAAAGGTTGCTAAATGGTGTAGAATAAAGGACAAAGGAGGTCATTTGGGGACAGAGTGAAAGCTGCTGGCCAGCAGGGACCTGGGTATCAGGAGAGAAGCTGCTGACTATTTGAGGTTACTAGAGGAGTTTACAGAGGAAGGTACATGGCGCAATACAATAGGCATCACACTATTTACCACCGTGGAAATCTCAGCAGAGAAACAGGCAGCAGCAATACTAAAATAAAACTTTTTAGATAAATATATTAAAGAAGAGTGACTGATAACAAAGAGGAGGGTGGCTAGATTGTGATGTTTTATTTGGGAACCATCTCTTCGTGTTTATTTTCTCACCATGAGAAAAAGGTACCAACACTATTGTTACAGCGCCCTGGCTCTTTGGGACCTGTTTGTATTGAAACAGTGGAGGTCATCTTGCTTTGTCAGCTCCCGAGAAACATTTCTTTAATTGCTACCCACACCATTAGTCATGATGCTGCGTCATCCGAGGTGACTCCAGTAAATCCTGGCTTCCAGTTACTGTCAAATGTCATTGCTCTGTTTAGTGCCACATGTGTGTTCGTGATGAGTACAAATACAAGTCTTTCCCTGAGTGTGCAGGAAAATGTGAGAACAATAACTCATTTTCTGCTAATGTCAAATTTACTAAATGGAATTTTATAGCATAAACTAGAGCAACACATCATCCAACCAGGTTTTCTCTTTTACTTGTTAGGTTGCAATGACTACATTCTGAGAATATGATCCATTTCAATGTGGACCCCACCTCTGCCTTCCACACGCTGCCACCACTGGGGAGGAGAGAAGAGAGTCCCCAGGACACGGCAAAAAGAACAATCCCATTTGCACAAGAAATATGCATTCCTTATCTGCTGTGGATTAAAACTGGCCAGGAGAGACACTGTCATTGGCATTTGGAGCTGTAGTCTCTAGCTCCTGGAGAAGGCTGGATGCAAAATGCGACCCCTGAAAGGGTGGTGTGACAGCTCTGAGTATCAGTGATGGGGGCACACACAGTACAAGTCCACCACACCCCATCCTCAGGTATTATAAACAGTAAGTAGCATGAGGATGAAACATAGGCAAGAGACAATGGAAGGGCTCAGCATGTGGCTCAAGGCCAAGTGTTGGCAGTAAACCCTCAGTAGCCATTAGCCCATGGCCTTGTCCTCTGAGTGGAGTAAGAGTCACCCACATCAGCCATTCTGGTGGCCCAACCACACAAGAGCCCATGAAAGAAATACTGTACTAGCCAGCAGGAGTGACCTATTTCCTAGGACACTGTCCTGAAACCCGTGCTTTGGCCATTTTCTTGGAAACTATACGTGTGAGTTAAGGCTCCTCGGGATCTAGTTGACTCCAGTGAAGGGTAGAGAGTTAGAGAGCATTTGGAGGAGACAAAATGGGGTTTAGAACTTTCCCATTCTCTGTCTGGGCTCAGGGCATCTTGCCCAGATAGCACTGTAGGACCAGACTGGTCCCAGACACTTGAGGGGAACTTAGAAAATGTTGAGGAAGGCATGCCAAAGCACAAGGCCTCAAGCAGGTGATCTCTATCCAGCTCTACCTGGGTTCACAATCCTAATTCCACTGCTTATAAGCTCTGTGATCTTGGACATGCTATTTAACTGAGTCTCAGTTTCTTCTAGGTAAAATGAGGATAATGCCTTACAAAAATGTTGTGAAAATTATATGAGCTAATTTATATATGCCCAGCATATAGTAATTGCTTGATAAGTTTGAGTATTACTATCTATTCTTACTTCAGCCAGGGACATGGTGGGGGTCTTGGGTGTATAAACAACTTGCTTATAGAAAGATTTTTTATGATTATAAAAGTGATTATTTTAGAAAATTTTAAAAGAATAAAAAGGCACTAATTTATTCAACAAATATATATTGAGCACCTACTGTGAGCTGTACTATTGGTTTTGGACACTGGTGATGCAGCAGTGAAAAAATAAAGTCTCTTTCCTTTTGGAGGAGAGACATACTTATATATGTGTATTTTATGTAATATGTATATGTAACACATGCATGTAATACATGTAATATCTACACATATTTTACATATAATTTGTCAGATAGTGCAAAGCAAAAAAATAAAGCTAGGAAGGGGGAGATGGAGTACCAGGAGATTTGGAGTTAGAAGCTTTAAGTATGGTGCAGGAAAGGCCTCACTGAGAACGTGACATTTAAAAAAAAAAAAAAAAGTTTCTTTATTGTTGAAAGTATTACAAATGTCCCCTCCTTTCCCCCTATTCACCCCCTTCACCCCATTTCTGCCCCTCCCCCAGACCTTCACCACACTATGTCTGTGTCTCTAGGCTATGGATATATGCATATAAATTCTTTGGTTAATCTCTATCCCCCCTTCCCTCGGAGATTCCTCAGTGTGATCCACACTTCCATGTCTCTGGATCTGTTTTGTTTGTCAGTTTATTTTGTTCTTTAGATTCCACATATAAGTGAAGTCATGTGATACTTGTCTTTCTCTG
This sequence comes from Miniopterus schreibersii, assembly GCF_964146895.1. NCBI lineage: Eukaryota > Metazoa > Chordata > Mammalia > Chiroptera > Miniopteridae > Miniopterus > Miniopterus schreibersii. The sequence continues at coordinate 81,443,263 of NC_138106.1, read as the reverse complement.
ACGGGCTTATTTCACTTAGCATAATATTCTCCAGTTCCCTCTATGCTGTCTCAAAGGATAAGAGCTGCTTCTTTTAAACACCTGCATAATATCCCATGGTGTAAATGTCCCACAGCTTTTTTATTCACTCAGCTACTGATGGGCACTTGGGCTGTTTCTAGATCTTAGCTATTGTAAATTATGCTGCTATGAACATAGGGGTGCACATATTTTTTCTGATTGGCGTTTCAGGATTCTTAGGATATATTCCTAGAAGTGGGATCACTGGGTCAAAAGGCAGCTTCATTTTTAATTTTTTAAGGAAACTCCATATTGTTCTCTATAGTGGCTGCACCAGTCTGCATTCCCACCAGCAGTGTACTAGGGTTCCCTTTTCTTCACACCCTCTCCAGCACTTGTAATCTATTGATTTGTTGATGGTAGCCATTCTGGCAGGTGTGAGGTGATACCTCATTGCCATTTTAATTTACATCTCTCTGATGATTGGTGACTTTGAGCAATTTTTCATATGTCTCTTGGCCATCTGTATGTCCTCTTTGGAGAAGTGTCTGTTCAGGTCCTTTGCCCATTTTCTAATTGGGTTGTTTGACTTTCTTTTGCTAAGTTGCATGAGTTCTTTATATATTTTGGAAATTTAACCCTTATCAGATGCATCATTGACAAATATGTTCTCCCATGTAGTGGGCTCCCTTTTCATTTTGTTGATGGTTTCTTTTGCTGTGAAAAGCTTTTTATTTTGATGTAATCTCGTTTGTTTATTTTTCCCTTTGTTTCCCCAGAAATCGATGGCGTTTTTATACACCAATAAGGAACTCTCAGAGAAACTAAAAAAAAAAAAATCTCATTTACTATTGCAACAAAAAGTTAAGATGCCTAAGAGTAAACTTAACCAAGGAGATAAAACACCTGAACTCAGAAAACTGCAAGACAATGAAAAAAGAAATAGAGGAAGATATAAACAAGTGGAAGCCTGTACTATGTTCATGGATTGGAAGAATTAACATCATTAAAATGTCTATACTACCTGAAGCAATCTATAGGTTCAACACAATCCCTATTAAGATACCGACAGCATATTCCACAGATCTAGAACAAATACTCCAAAAGTGTATATGGAGCCAAAACAGACCCCAATAGCCACAGCAATCTTGAGAAAGAACAACAAAGTAGGAGAGATCACAGTACTGGATATCAAGTTATTCTTCAAAGTGACTGTAATCAAAACAGCCTGGTACTGGCATAAGAACAGACATATAGATCAGTGGAACAGAAAAGAGAACCCAGAAATCAATGCAAGCCATTATGCTCAATTAATATTTGACAAAGAAAAGAGCATACAATGGAGTAAAGACAGTCTCTTCATAAATGGTGTGGAGAAAATTGGACAGGTACATGCAAAAAAATGAAACTATACCACCAACTTACACTATACACAAAAATAAGCTCAAAATGGATAAAAGACTTAAATGTAAGTCGTGAAATCATAAAAATCCTAGAAACCATACGCAACAAAATCTCAGACATCTCTTGTAGCAATATGTTTACCGAGAAGGTGACATTTGAGCAAGGTCCTGAGAATATCTGAGGGAAGAGAATTTTAGGCAAAAGAACAGTAAGTCCAGTAGTCCTCGGCAGGATCATGCCTGGCATGTGTGAAAACAGCATAGAAGCTGGTATGGCAATGTAGAGGGAGTGACCAGTAGGGTGATAGAAGATACAAACAGAAAAAGATGTGGGAATGGAGAAATGCAGGTAGTGTGGGGCCTTGTAGGTCATTTTAAAGACTTTGGCTTTATTCTGATCAACATGGGAAGCTGTTGTTGGGAGAAATTTCCCTCCATGGGTTTCTTGCACTCCTGTGTGTCTTGCTAAGTTTGCCCAGAATGCAAGACCCTGACCCCTCTTTGCCCAGCTATTTCTCAGAATCGTGCTTATAATGAGCAACCTTGAGGGATGAAGTGGTATCTTTCTCCAGGACAAAAAGAAGGCTTGGTTAGTGCTTGCTATAAAATGGTGGGTTTCTTGAGCACAGTGTTCCTCTCCTGTAATGCAATGCATTGTATATACACATGATCATTTCCTCATGGAACTTGAAGGATATGTGAAACTTGATAAAAGATGCTGATGTTTATGCTACTTGCCAGGCTATGAGTAATAAAGTCTTTGTTTTGGACCCAGGAGTCTTGAGTCTTCTGCCAGCATCTATGAAACAGTAACAAGCTAATTTATTAACCTGTAAGTTAAGTAAAATCATACCTCAGACTCCTTACAGTTCTTGAAAACTACTGTAAAGTTAAGAAGAATTTTTTTTTAATTTATTGATTTGAGAGAGAGAGAGAAACCAATTTGTTGTTCCATTTATTTATGCATTCATTGGTTGATTCTTGTATGTGCCCAAACCAGGGATTGAACTGGCAACCTTGGCATATCAGAATGATGCTCTAATTGAGCTACATGGTCAGGGATCCACTATAAAGTTTTGATCAGTAGAATATAATGATCTGACTTGTTTTAAAAGGGTCACTCTGGCTACTTACTCTGTGGCCTATAAACTTAGGTAGGGACGGAAAACAGGAATCACCGAGGAACCGACCACAATAATCCAGGTGAGAGAAGGTGGTAGGTTGGATCAGGGTAGTTTTGTGGTGTTAATGAGAAGTGCTCCCATTCCGGATATATTATGCCAAACAATTTCTGACAGATCGGATATAATTTCTCAGAGAAAGGGAATAAAAATGAAGGCAAGATTTGGCTCAAGCATTTGCCACTTGCAAGATGGCTTTTTGTTTTGTTTTAACTGAGATGGGAAAGAAAGGAATTTGTTGAGAGTCGCTGGAATTAAAGGGCTGTTTTTTACGTTACATTTGAGTTGCTTATTAGACATTCAAATAAATGTTGAGTGGGGAGTTAGATATATGAGTCTAGATTTCAGGAAAGAGGTCAAGACATAAGATATAAAAGTATAAAAGGAAAATACTCCCATAATCCCACTTGCCAGAGACAGACACTGTTAACATGTCAATTTGCTTCCCTTCAGTCTCTTCATGAAGGTATTTTGAGGGGGGAAAATTCAAAAAAATAGGACCTGAGTCAGAGGCAGTGACATTTTATTTCTTAATTTGATTTGGAAAGACATTGTTGAGACCCTGAAAATGATGGAGGATCACTTTTTATTGTGATAGAAATGCGAAATTTGAAATGACCTGGCAGAGTGTCACCTGGTTCCACTGCTGCTGCTCTGCCAGATGGATCTGGCTGCGTCTGTACTGCTATGCTGGAGGTTGGGTGCCTTTTACCTGGACCAAACTCTGTGATTTAAAATGCACTGCTTTTTGGCCATAATCTTTCCAATTGAAATAGAAAATGGGCAGATGTGGAAACCAGGCAAGACAAAAGAAGAAGTATGCTTTTTCTACTTTGGCCCAGATACTGACAGCTCGTGACACAAACACTATCCTGTTAGGGCTTTTTAAGTGAATTCCTTTTAGTAGAATTTAGGTCCTAAGGGTAAAAATATAACCTAGAAATTCTGTACCAACATGGGTGTTACAGACCCTGACATGGGTGGAGAACTCAGCAGGGCTGTGCTGGCTGTGCATAGTCATTGCCACGTGGTTGCTTCAGAGCAGGGTGGTGTGAGGCTGTGGTTCTCACACTGAGGTCCCCTGGAGAGCTTATCAAAACAAGAATTCCTAGGCCTCACTTCCAGAGTTTCTGATTCAAGAGATCTGATGTGGTGCCCAGGAATTTTAATTTCTAACAAGTTTCCAGGTTCTGCTGCTGCTGGTTTGGGGACCACCCTTTGAACACCACTGCTTAGTGATGAAGTTCGGGGACCCTGGAGCCCAACTGCTCAGGTTCAAATCAAGGCTTCTTCCTGAACAAATTACATAACCCTCCCTGCCTGGTTTCCAGACCCATGTAATTGGGTGATGCTATTATCTACTTCCTATGTTTATGTGAGGATTAGGTAAATTGATGAACACGAGGTACTTTAAACAGAAGTTCGCACAAGGTAAATATATGTCTTTGCTATTCTTATTAAGACATCCTTCTTGAAAATATTATAGCGGTTCTCAATTTCTGGAAAATGTTTCCTTTTAATATCTTCAATTTTTGGTTAACATTTCCACTGAGGGCATAGTGGAAGCTATGAACAAGGAAAGTGGCACAAAACTGAGAAGGATCAGCTACATGGACATCTAGTCATGACCAGGCTGAAACGGCCAAATCTAAACAAAGTGAATTTGCGTCTTATCCCACCCCCACCTTGTGTGGACAACTGTAGAACAGCAGCAACACCTCGTGCACGTACACACACATGCACACACATGCACTCACTCATGAGTGATGGTACTTCTGTCTCTTGCTTTCCAGCTGTTCATATGGTGGTCATTTGGCCATTTCCCCCCATAAACTTCCTTTTATCCTGTGGCTGAAGTGAATGGCTTTACTTCAAGGTCAGGTTTGTTGACATTCAAGCAGTTAAGTGATTCTTTGGCTGCCCGATCTCTGAGGCATTTGCTCAATCATTACGAAGCCAGGAAATCTTACATATTGAGTTGCGATAATTATTTCAGTGTTTATGGTATTTAATGCAGTTTTCTGAGTGATGCATATTGTAATATGTAGGACACAATGGCCCCCAGATTTAGGCTCTGAGTAGGTATCTGCCTCGTTTCTCCTCACATGAAGCTAAGCGATCCTCTAAGAGTTGTGAACCACAGTGAAAATATGTGACTGTCATTGTGGTTCTCCAAATCCCACAGAGTTCATGGCTCACTGTGCCTTTTGACATAATTCTGGCCAAATTCAGTGTCCTGTTAACTCCCTGGGAATTTCTCAAGCCCTTTCTCACCACCACTGCTGATCCTCAACCCAGAGTCCATGGAACAATCCTTTCTTCTTGGATTGCCAAGTGCTGACGTGGGCTTAATTGGTGCTATCACAAATTTGTGGCCTTCAATGTTGGCTGACCCCTTGATAGTGCATGGATGCCCGTAGGGGCCATCAGTCACTCGAGCTGCTCCCCGTCATGGCCACGGGGAGGAGCAGGGCTCCACTTAACGGTGACTAATGTTTCTCCAGAGGAGAGTGCTAGAGAGGCAGCTAATGGAACAGTAAAATTAGTCACACAAGGCACAATAGTTTGGGACATTTTAATAAAACTCATGCTTTCATGGCCAAATTTCCTTTGTTGTCACATAGGAGCGTGCCAACCGCCTTTTTGGAGGCTGATCTGACAACCGCAGCCTCTGGTTCTTTATGTCATTGTTACTCTTTTCAGCAACAGGATCATATTTAAAAAGCTGCTCATTTTACTGCAAGCGTGAGGCTTCCAGGGCCCTAACAGCCTACCAGAGGGTAAATTAAAGGGCTCAGTGTGGTGACAGATCTGCAACCTGGATGTTTTGGTTATTTACTTGAGTCCCATTTCTTCATAAGCCATATTCTTTTTATTAATTCCTCTCCCCTAATGCAATTTCCAAACTTAGCTCAGCCTACACCTTTGGGATCCCCTTCACTGAGGACTCTTGGAGGAGGGTGCTTGATTCCTAGGCTGGCCAGCCGTCCTCATTGGCTCAGGACTGAGGGCTTCTCAGGATGCAGGACTCTCTGTGCTAAAACCTGGACAGACCTGGGAAAGCCAGGATGAGTTGGCCCCTTTCTGTGGCTCATTCTTTCCTATTACCCCAAAGTGGCTTATGTCAGAACGATACTCTCACAGCCTTGGAACGCAGCATCCCCCAGGGGCCACTCACAAGCCAGCCTGTTCTGTGGAACAGCTCATTCTAAAGGGAAATCTTTTAACTCATTTATAAAAGTTATAAAACCTCCTCTCTAGTTAGATGTAGTTGCGAACACCCTCTCATCAAATATTTTGCTCCCTTCGTGCTGAGGGTACAGCACCTGACTGAAGAGGTTGGTGTCCTCACAACAAAAGTTGCCTAAGTTGCGTGGTCTCCACGTGTTTGTTTTCTTATTTCCACTGTTTCTCAGCTGGGAGGCCTGACTAAAAAGGACAGAAATGGTGTGTCAGCACGGTGGCTCCTTCAGCTCCGCTCCATGTTCTGCAGTGACAACTTGCGACTTTGTCCCCAGGGCCTGACCACGCTTAACCACTAGCTTTGGATATGCCTTATGGGGCCAGGACACTCGTGCCTGGAGAGCGCTGTGTCCTGCTCCCGGTCCGATGGTGCACAGATCAGCATCATTATTCTTCACTATTCGGCAGGTGTGAGTCCCACGCTGATGTTCCCTCCCTATTTTTGATTGCTTGGATGGGCCTCGGAGGAGGAGTGGCAAAACACAAAACAAAAAAGCACACCTTTATTTGTCATCTTTATTAGAATCATTTGCTTGGGGAACAAATGACCACTTAGGCATTTTTCTGTTTCTTCATAAATGTTCATCGTTTCTCTTCTCTTGGGCATGTGTGGCGTATTAAGAATGGACACGGACACTGGGTGTTTGGGGCCCTGGTGGAGCTCTCATCTCAACCTGACCATCTGGAGATGGGCTAAGCACAGATTCAGTCTATTTGTTTTTATTAGTTTTCTCCACCCTGCCACTTCCTTTTTCCCATGTCCTCCCCCCGAAAAGGTATCATATTTTATCAAACTATAAATGTCACTTGAGAATTTTTTCAATATTGGTGAAGAATGTCTTTTACAAAATTCTTAGTAGTATTGAATTAAACACCTTTTTTTCCCATCACTTTTTAGAAAAGTCCCAGTTAAAAATCTAAGCTTCTCTTGATCCTAATGAAAACATTTGATGTAAAATCAGTGAAATATGTCTGTACTTAAACATCAGAGATGGCATTCTCTCAGACACTCAAAATTCCCACTTAAAGAACATTGTGATAATTGATACTTGTTTATGGTTTCCAAATAAACTCTTTATGAGAAACAAATGCTTCTTTCTGTGTTGTTGAATATAAGTCTTAAATTTAATTAGGCTGTTATAATTAAAAATCTACATTTTCCCCTTATAAATCTGAATTTTACAGACCTACATATTAGCTTTCTAAATGTCAGGCATTACTGCACATTTATTACTACATGATGTGGAAGTAAAACACTTTCAAAGGTTGAATTCTGCTTTGTAAGTAAGACCTAAACCCCAATGGCTGAGCTGTGTTAGCAGAGCTGAAGGTTTATTTTATTTGACTGGTACGGTGTAAGGCAAATGAAAGTGAGGAAAATTTTGTAAAACTAGTCTAACTCAGACTGCAAATTTGGCAAGTCTCGTGGCATTAAGAATAAAGGTAATCCCATTTATTTTTCTTTTGGTTCCCTTGCCTGAGGAGATCTATCAGAAAAAATATTGTTACGAGAAATGTCCAAGATTTTATTGCCTATGTTTTCTTCTAGGATTTTTATGGTTTCTAGTCTAACATTTAAGTCTTTAATCCATTTTGAGTTTATTCTTGTGTGTGATATGAGAAAGTTTCACTTTTTTGCACATATCTGTCTAATTTTCCCAACACCATTTATTGAATAGACTAATCAGAAAGAATATATGTGCCCCTTTGTTCACTGCAGCAATATTTACAATAGCCAAGATCTGGAAGCAGCCCAAGTATCCATCAGTAGATGAGTGGATAAAAAAGCTGTGGTGCATTCACACCATGGAGTACTACTCTGCCATAAAAAGGAAGAACATTTTACCCTTTGCCACAACATGAATGGGCCTGGAGAACATTATGCCGAGTGAAACAAGCCAGTCAGAGAAAGACAAGGACCATATATGATCTCACTCATATGTGCAATTCAATGAACAAACCGAACTGCCAGGCAGAATAGAGAGAGACTCACCGATAGAGGGCAGGCTGTAGCTCTGAGGCGTGGGCACTGGAGGAAGGGGTGGAGGGACTGAGCAAAAGACAGAGCTCGTGGGCATGGGCGTCAGTGTGGTGATTGGGGGGTGGGGGTGGAGGCGGAAGAAGGCATAAATGGTGATGGGGAAAAGGGATGAAAGAAAACTAGTACTTTTTTCCTCAAAATGAACTTCCCTCCTAAGTAATCTTCCCGTGTTCTGTTCAATGTACTGAACCCTTTCGAGTGGCTGTGTTACACACAGGTCCTGGGAATCACAGGGCAAGTCCTCTCAAGGGCTCACACTCGGCACTCCCCACACTGACCACAGCCACAGTTTTTCATTCTCTTCAGTTTGGTTTCCCCATGGCTTCAAACGTGTGGGAAATGTGGTTGCCAAATCTATTCTGCGGGTACTCTTCTGAAAAACATAAGGTCCAACTCGTTACTTTTGAGACTTGAGGTTCCTCCCCTTGCCCCATGTTATGTAAGCATATTTGATTTTACTTTCAAGTATTTCTTTCCTTTTGCCTTTCTTTTTTCTCTGATGTTTTCCTTCCCGTAGAAGCTTTAATCAAAGCTGACTATTTTGAATATATTCGCAGTAACACTGGAGAGGGTGACGGGACACCAGATCTCTGGGATGCCTCCCCACCTTTTCGGTGTTTCTCCCGCAGTCACCGTTCCTGGAGCCTGCTCGTCCGACCGGCCTTATCAGCGTTGCACAGGCCTTACGCTCTCCGCTACCAGCATGCTCCTTACCTTGTGGCATCCATCTCCATGGTTATTGATGCCACTTGTCAGCTGACGCCACGATGGATTTCTCTTCTCTGAGCTCAATTTAGGAACTGCCCTAATTGAATCCTGGCTCTGCCCCTCATCAGCTATATGGACCTGGGCAAATTTCTTAACCTCTACATCTTCAGTTTTTATGTGAAAAGCAGGTTTAATAATAGCACAAAACTTGTAAGTTTGTTGTGAGGATTAAATGAGTTAATGCAGAAAAATGAATTTAACCATGACAGCAAATAGAAAGGATTGTTACGAGGCCTGCCATAGTCAATACATGTGTCTCAGTCAGTTTGGGCTTCTCTAACCAAATACTATAGACTGAGTAGCTTAAACAACAAGCATTTCTTTCTCACAGTATTGGTGAAAGATATGCCTTCTGGAGACTGGAAAGTGCAAGATCAAGGTACTAGCAGATCCATTGTCTGATGAGGGCCCCTTTCCTGGCTCACAGGTGGCTGTCTTGTTATATCCTCACAAGGAGGAGACCAGGAAGGGTGGGAAAGCCCTCATGTCTCTTACTAGGGCACTACTCTCATTCATGAGAGCTCTACCCCCATGGCCTAATTCCCTCCCGAAGGTCTTGCCTCCTAATACCATCAGCATAAACATTCAGTCCACAGCAACATAATCATACTCTTAGATCTGGAGCGTAGTGACTCATTAGTCACTATTAGCTATTATACCCAAATGCCTATCCCATGTTCTGCTTGGTTTAATTCAAAGCATCTCAAACTCCTGATTGTCTCTCTACCCTTTTGTGTCTTGCCCTTTCCCCATATCAGGAAGGCACCAACTTTAATGTAGGTATTCAAGCCAAAGCCAAGGACCATGTCCTTCTTTATCTTTGCTCCTAGTATTCTAGATGTCAGTGAATTCTTTTATCATGAAAATTTTTTAAATTCACTCACTTCTAACTCTCTAACCAAGTACTTGATGCTACTCTCAGGGCCATTGTAGAAGACTCCTGACTGACCTCACTGCCTAACCCTTTACCTCCCATCCTCACACCATTTGCTCCATGCTCATCACCGCCTGCTTAAAATTCTTCAGTGGATTCCAGTTTCACTTATACCAGGGTCCATCTCCTTCCTGTGGCGGAAAGGTACCGTGTGGTCTAGCCCCCGCCTGCCTCTCCAGTGCTCCTTTTGGCTCCCACCCTTTTGTTCAGTATGTTCCCTTATGTGACCCTGATGGTTCTTAGAAGAAATCAGACTCCTTTCCACTTGAGGCCTTCAACTTGCTGAGCTTGGACGTCTTCCCCAGCTCTCATACACTTTTTTAAAAAATTTATCTTTATTGTTGAAAGTATTACAGGTGTCCTATTTTTCCCCCAATTGACCCCCTCCACCGCACTCCCACCCCATCCCCGCGTTATTGACTGTGTCCATGGGTTATGCATATATGCATATAACTTCTTTGGTTAATCTTTTCCCACCCTCCACCCCCTTCCCTCTTTCCTCTGAAATATGATCGTCTGTTACATGCTTCAATGTCTCTGGATCTATTTAGTTCATCAGATTCTTTTGTTCATTAGCTTCTTCTTAAAGAAGACCCTTCAACATTTCCTGTAGTGCTGGTCTGGTGGTGATGAACTCCTTTAGCTTTTTCTTATCTGTGAAGCTCTTTATCTGACCTTCAGTTCTAAATGATAGCTTCACTGGGTAGAGCAATCTTGGTTGTAGTTCCATGTTTTTCATCACTTTGAATATTTCTTGCCTCTCCCTTCTGGCCTGATTTCTCTATTGAGAAATCAGCTGACAGTTGTATGGGTGCTCCCTTGTAGGTAACTAATTGCTTTTCTCTTGCTGCTTTTAAGATTCTCTTTGTCTTTAACCTTTGGCATCTTAATTATGATGTGTCTTGCTGTGGGCCTCTTTGGGTTCCTCTTGTTTGGGATCCTCTGTGCTTCCTGGACTTGTAAGTCTATTTCTTTTCCCAGGTAGGGGAAGTTTCCTGTCAATTTTTCAAATAGGTTTTCAATTTCTTGCTCTCTTTCTTCTCCTGGCACCCCAATAATACACATGTTGGACCTCTTGAAGTTGTCCCAGAGGGTCCTTATGCTATCTTCAAATTTCTGGATTCTTTTTGCTCTTCTGACTGGGTGTTTTTTGTTTCCTCATGTTCCAAATTGCTGATTTGATTCTCAGCGTCCTCTACTCTACTGTTGATTCCATGTAAATTATTTTTCATTTCAGTTCGTGTAGCCTTCATTTCAAATTGGTACTTTATTATGTCATTGATTTTCTCAGTTGTTTTTATAATACTCTTATTAATATACTTGAGCATCCTTATAAACAAAATTCTGAACTCTGTATCTGTTAGCTTGCTTGGATCTATTTCACTTAGTTCCTTTTATAGAGATTTCTTCTGTTCTTTCCTTTGTGACATGTTTCTTTGCCTTCACATTTTGGCTGCTTCCAGGTGTTTGTTTCTATGTATTACGTAGAGCTGCTGTGTCTCCTGGAATTTGTAGAGTGGCTTTGTGTAGTAGGTGTCCTGTAGGGTCCAGTGGCTCAGCCTCCCCAGTCACCTGAGCTGGGCCTTCTAGGTGCTCCCCTGTGTGGGCTGTGCACTGTCCTGTTGTAGTTGAGCCTTGGTTGCTGTTGGCGTCACTGGGAGGAATTGACCCCCCCGGCCAATCGGCTGTGAGGACCAGCTGCAGCTACAGCCAGAGAGCTGCTGTGCTGGAGAGACCCCTATGGAGCAAGATTTACTTCAGTGGGGCTTTGGTGTCCACCAAGTGGGCCCCTTGATTGTCACTCGTGGATGTGGTAGGGTTGTAATCCAGCGTGGTCGAGTCTGCCCACCAGGTGCACTGTCTCTGGGGCCTCCCGGGAGGTGCAAAGTCAGCCTCTGCCTGTGCCTTGCCCAGGGCCACCCAGCAGGAGCTACACAGCAAACCGTAGTTGGCTGCTACTTGTGCTGGGCGTGGAGGTGCCCAGGAGAGGCCAAGCTATGAGCCAATGCAGCTGCCACTAGTGCCAGGCCTGGGGCCACTTATCAAGCCACATGGGGCAGCTGCTGCTTGTTTGAGAGACTTTAGGAAAGTCCTAAGCATGAGGCTCGAGAGGCCACTTGCACAGAAAAGCCCCTGGAAATGGCCTGGATGAGCTGCAGGTGGGGAGGGGCGGGGCCTCCGGGAATCACGGGGCGGGGCCAAAGGTGCGAGTCAGGAGCTGGCGATTCAAATATGGCGCCTGCCTGCGGGCTGTGCGGGGAGGACTCGCCACAGGCACCATGGCCTCTGCCAGCCCTTCTGCCTGGAGGAAGCCGCCCTCCAGCTCTCGCCCGGATCTCAGGCAGGTTAGTTCCTCCCCGAGTGTCCCGGGTCCTCTCAGGCTGCTCCCGGCGCTGGGCTCAGAGGGAGCGTCCGAGTGAATCCGTGCGCGGGCCCGTTAGAGGAGCTGCTGGGGATCCCGCAGCCTCCGTGACCCTCAGGGACAGTCCCCGAGGGTTTCACAGCCCGGAGTTGTGGGGACGTCTCTTCCCGGCCCTGGAGCCCTGGGCTGGGGGCCTGCTGTGGGGCTGGGACCCCTCCCTCCTCCCTCCTCTGGGAAACCCCCACCGCCGAGATTCCCTCCCGGGTTTAACCTGCGGCACCGGGTGTGAGCCGGTGGCCGAGTCTCTGATTCAGCCCCGATCCGTCCACATCTCCCCCCACCTACCAGTCTCGGTGCCGCTTCAGTTCCCTGGTTGCGGGGCTTCTGTGCAGCCGGATCTCAGGAGGCTCTGAGTGATGGTTGTCCTGTATTTTAGTTGTGATTTTGATGTGGTTGCGGGAGGCGGGGGTGCAGCTGTTACCTACCTGCCAGCTTGTTTCCTCCCGCACATTTTGAGGGTCTTCATCCATCAAGTATTAGCTTAGATGTCATCTCTTAGGGAAGTTTTCCATCACCACCTGATCTGAAGCGATTCCACTCATCCCAGCCTCATTATTTTCTATCACATTTTCCAATAAATTTCCTTCAGAGATTCTTTTCTCTATTTATTTCACTTCCATGTGCATTGTCTCTTGACCTAAAATGTGCATGATGCAGGGGAACAAGAACCATGTCAGTTTTGGTCATCACTGTGTTCGTGGTATCTAGCAATATGCCCAGCAGGTAATACTCATTCAATGAATAGTTGTAGAATAAAGGAATGACTGAGTGCCTTGATATTTTCAAGATACCATGAAGGCTCTGAATGTCATCTGAATGACTTTCTTTGATCTGAGACATGAGTATCTTTGCCTCGGGATGAGCAGCCTGAGGCTGGGCTGGTAACTAAGTTAGGGGATGGGGAGGGGGTTGTCTGCCAGGTGTGGCTAATTAATCTGTAGGTGTGGGTGGGGTAAAAGTAAATCTTGAGAAATAGCTGGTGTTTTATATCAAAACACTGTGATCAGAAATTCGCAGCCTCCCCCCCACGGTGAAATCCAGAACTGCTAATGTGCTTTATGATGCAGATGAGAATGAAGCTATCATTGTGGGGAATAATCGAGCTGATTTAGGGAGCCGGACATGCCAGCTTAAAGCAATCAGTAAACCAGGAGCGTTAGAAGTCATTTCAGCCCGGAGAGCTGAGAGAGGGCCAGCCAGTCAGGCACAGTAGCCAAGTGTGTGTAATTCAAGATCACTGCTTAACCAGCCGTTTTGGCATTTCCTGGGCCACTCTGCCTTGGGTATTATCTCTCCTCCTCTTAGAGAGGCTGTGTCTGAAAAAAACAAACTGGTAAACCTTCAGGCAAGAGGTAGGTTTTTAGAGTTCTGACTCATTTTTAAAAATTGAATATTATAAAAATAAAAATGTTCAAAATCATATATAATGATCAGTACGTTTTCCTCTCTTTCTCTGTAGCCACCTAGTTCTCTACCCAGTAGAAAATCTCTAGTACCAGTTTTATGTATATTTTAGTGAGATACTCCATTTCACATACAAATAAGTAAGTATATATGCAATGTGAAAAATACATGAGCAGAAGAAGCACAATGTTCTGCACCTTAATTTTTCACCGTAACAGTGCACACAGACGCCTTATTCTTTTAAACACTGGCCAACTATTCCGTTGCATAGATGAGCACCCACAATTTATTTAGTTAGATCCTTAGTAATAGACCTTTAGGTTCTTTTCAACCTTTTGATCTTATAAACATGAAAAAATGATTGATTTTTATATATGTCAGTTCCCAATATAAATCAGGTTATATTTATAGAAGTGGCTTTTCTGGATTAAAGGGTATGGGCATTTTTCATTTGAATTGTTATCTGAATCACCCTCCTCAGAGGATATTTAAATTTACACTCCCACTGGAATTATGTGAAAATGCCTGTTTTTACACACTTGCCAGCAGTTTTTGTTTTTTTGAAAATGAAATTTTGTGATCTTTGCCTATCTAACAAGAGGAAATATCTATAGCTGTGTGTAGTTAAAAGATATTTGAAATTTTATTCTATTTTATTTAAAAGTTTGTTTTTTCTGATACAACATGCTGTTTATAGCCTTTGCGGAAATTTCAATTGAGTTATTGATCCTTTCTTATTGACTCGTAACAATTTATCATCTATTCAAGAAATTAGCACACTGTCTGTGATATGAGCTGTAGATTTTTTTCCCCCAATTTTATTTTGCCTTCTATAGGTTTTTTTCTTGACCTTGATGAATTTTTTGGTGGTTGAATTTATCAGCCTTTTATTTCACTCTGGGTTTTGTGTCGCACTTAGAAAAAAATTTTAACTGAGGTAACATTGGTTAATAACATGCTTCATGTGTACAACGTAATAATTTGATATCTGTATACACTATAGCATGCTAACCGCCAAAAGTCTAGTTTCTATCTGTCTTATTACACTTGATCCCCTTTCCCCACTCACCTTTCCCCACCCTCCCTTCCCCTCTGGTACATCAGTCTGTTGGAGGTATCTATGAGTTTGTTTTTGTTTTGTTTTGTTTGCTTGTTTGTTTCTCTTTGGCGGGTGTGTGTGTGTGTTTTATATTCCACATATGAGTGAAGTCTTACAGTTTTTGCTTATTTCAGTCTGACTTATTTGAGTAGCATAATATCTTCAAGGTCCATCAAGTTGTCACAAATGGCAAGGTTGCAGCTTCTGTGGCCAAGTAGTATTCCATTGTGTATGTGTACCATATCTTTATCCATTCACCCATCCAGCACTTCGGTTGTCTCCACATCTTGGCTATTGTAAATAATGCTGTAATGAACAGAGGTGCATATATTCAAATTCGTGTTTTCATATTCTTTGGATAAATACCCAGAGTGGAATTGCTGGATCATGTGGTAGTTCTTAATTATTTAAGGAGCCTCCATACTGTTTTCCACGGTGGCTGCACCAGTTTACAATTCCATCAACAGTCAGTTCACTTTTCTCACATCATCTTTAACACTTATTTCATGTCTTTTTGATCATAGCCTTTCTAACAAGTATGAGGCAATATCTCATCGTGGTTTTGATTAGCATTCCTCTAATAACTAGTAATATTGGACATCTTTTCACGTGCCTGATGGTATGTCTCCCTTTGAAAAATGTCTCTTCAGAGCCTCTGCCCATTTTTTATTTGGGTGGTGGTTGTTGTTATTGTATGAGTTCCTTATATATTTTGGATATTAACCTCTTATTGGAAATGTCATTTGCAAGTATCTTCTCTCCTTCCGTTGGTTGCCTTTTTGTTTTGTTTAAGGTTTTCCTTGGTATGCAGAAACTACTTAGTTTGATGCAGTCTCATTTGTTTATGTTTGATTTTGTTCCCTTACTGTTGGAGTCAAAGTCACAAAAACATAGCTAAGACTGATGTCCAGGAGCTGAGCACCTATGTTTTCGTCCATGTATTTTATAGTTTCAGGTCTTACATTCAAGTCCTTAATTCATTTTGAGTTAATTTTTGTATATGTATAAGACAGTAGTCTAATTTCATTCTTTTGCAAGTGGCTATTCAGTCTTCCAACATCACTTACTGAGTAGACTGCCTTTACTCCATTGTATATTCTTGACTCTTGGTCATGACTTAGCTTTTTGTATATGTATGAGTTTATTTCTGGGCTCTTAATTCTGTTCCATTGGTTTGTGTGTCTTTTTTTGCCAAACCCATACTGTTTGATTACTGTAGCTTTGTAGTATAGTTTAAAATCAGAGCGTATGATACCTCTAGCTTTGTTCTTTTCTCAGGATTGCTTAAGCTATGTGGGGCCTTTAGGAGTTCCATATAAATTTTAGGAGTTTTTGTTCTACTTCTGTAAAAAATGACATTGAGATTTTTATAGGGATTGCATTGAATCTAGATTGCTTTGGGTAATATGGATATTTTAACAATGTTAATTTTTCCAATTCACAAATGTGAAATATCTTTCCATTTTTTTGTGTCTTCTTCAGTTTCTTTTCATAATGTCTTATAGTCTTTCACTTCCTTGGTTAAATTTATTCCTAGATATTTTAATCTTTTTCTCACTATTACAAATGGAATTTTTTTCTTAATTTCTCTAATAGTTTGTTGTTAGTGTATAGAAATGCAATTTTTTGTATATTGATTTTGTACCCTGAGACTTTAATGTATTTGTTTATTATTTATAATACTTATTTTGTAAAGTCTTTAGGGTTTTTCTATATATATAGAATCATGTCATTTGAAAATAGTGACAATTTTACTTTTTCCTTTTCAATTTGGATAACTTTTATTTCTTTTTCTTGCCTAATTGCTCTGGCAGAACCTCTAATACTATGTTGAATAAAAGGTAGGAGGAATGAGTATTCTTATCTTTTTACAGACCTTAGAGGAAAAGCTTTCTTTTCTCTTTTTCTCTTAGTCTAGCTAAATGTCTGTCAATTTTATTTATCATCTCAAAAGAACAGCTGTTTGTTTTGTTGATCTCTTCCGTTATTTTTCAGGACTCTTTTACATTGACCTCTTCTCTGATCTTTGCTATTTCTTTTCTCTACTTAACTTTGGACTTAGTATGCTCTTTTTCTAGTTCCGAAGGTCTAAAATTGTTTGTTTAAAATCTTGCTTTTTTATTTTTATTTTTAAAAATTATTTTAATTTTTCAATTACCATTTACATTCAATATTATTCTATATTAGTTTCAGATATACAGCAAAGTGGTTGGAAAATCATGTACTTTACAGAGTGGTCCCTTTGCTGCTTCAAGTATCTGCTGGGCCCCATAACTATTTATCTCAAGATTATTGATTGCATTGCCTATGCTGTAATCTACATCTCAGTGGCTATTCTGCAACTACCAATTTGTACTGCTTAATCCCTTCACCTTTTTCACCCAGCTACTCCCCGAACCCCTGCCCCTCTGACAGCTGTCAGTCTGTTCTCTGTACCTGTGAGTCTGTTTCTGTTTTGTTTGTTAGTTTATTTTGTTCATTAGATTCCACATATAAGTGAAATCATATGGTATTTGTCTTTCTCTGACTGGCTTATTTCACTTGATATTGCACAACTGTTCACATGTCTATTGGTCATCTGTATGTCTTCCTTGGAAAAGTGTCTATTCTGGTTTTCTATCCACTTTTTAAATGGGTTTTTGTTTTTCTGGTGTTAAGTTGTATGAGTTCTTTATAAATTTTGGATATTAACCATTTATTAGATGTATCATTGGTGCGTGTCTGGTCCCATTCAGTAGTTTGTCTTTTAGTTTTGTTGATGGTTTCTGTTGCTGTGCAAATCTTTTTAGTTTGATATAGTCACATTTGTTTATTTTTTCCTTCGTTTCTCTTGCCTGAGGAGACACGTCATAAAAAATATTGCTATGATAAATGCCCGAGATTTTACTGCATATATTTCCTTCTAGGATGTTTATGGTTTTAAGTCTTACATTTAAATCTTTAATCTATTTTGAGTTTATTCTTGTATATGGTATAAGAAGTGGTCTAATTTCATTTTTTTGCTCCCCTGGTTGCAAGTCTCATTGGGACCCTTAGAGCTTAGGAGAAAGAGAGCAATGATCACCTGAGGAAGAAAGGTGAGGGGAAGGCACTGGTGTGCCCAAGGGAGATGTACACCCTGGGTTTTTTGTTTTGAGGATTTTTATCTGTTTTCTAAAGGTGGGAGTTTTGGGGAGGGTCTCAACAGAATATTCAACAGCTTTCCAAGTGTTTCCTTTATTATGCTGATGAATCTGAATGAGCATATAGAGTAGATTGGGATTATTATCTGGTCAGCTTTACTGCTCTACTTTTATTTGGGGTCTGTCTGGCTCTAAATGGGTATTTTGTTATTTATTCCCCTGATTTCATCCATTCCGGGGTTTGGCTGGCACTAATGGCACCAACTGGGTCTCTGTTATCTCTCTCTTTAACTAGGGTGATTTAAGCTACTCACTCTCTGGTTGGGGAGCAGAGGTGTAAACCATTTGCTCCTAAGTGTCCCTGGTTAGGGAAGATAAGATCAAACTGGATATTAATAGCTCAGCCTTGTTTAGCTATCTGTCTCAGTTTCCCTCTTGTCAGGAATTTTCCTAGCTTCTTACGAAACTGCCTCACAGTGCTAAGTATTTGTGCGATGTGCTGCCCTATGAAATCACAATGGCTACAGAGTCACTGGGTGGTAGGAATTTTTCAGCTCTGTTATAATCTTATGGAACCACTGGTGTACATGTGGTTTGTCACTGACTGAAATGTCATTATGTGAAGCATGACTGGAGTTCAAGTCTAATGTTTCCTTACTATTTTTTGTCTGAATGATTTACTTATTATTGGAAGTTGGGTATCAAAGCTCCCTACTATTATTGTATTGTTGTCTTTTTCCCTTCAGATCTGTTAGCATTTGCTTAATATATTTAGGTGTTTCAATGTGCGGTGCATATATATTTAGAATTATTATATCCACCTGGTGAATTGAACCCTTTATCATTATATAATGACCTTTTTTATCTTTTGTAACTGTTTGACTTAAAGTCTATTTTGTCTGATATAGGTTTAGTTACCGCTATATCTTTTGGTTTCCATTTGCATGTAATATACTGCTATTTTGATGACATCACCTTATTTTTCTTCAATAAAAATATTCTTATGACTGAATATAATTGACTTCATGGAAACCCAAATAACATTTTCAGTTGGCCTTTGCATAAACAAAACTAAATTAATATAATACTGCTGAAATCATTTTTATTTCTCATCATTAAGCTTTTCTTAGCCCATTTTGGTCCTCTCCTTAGCAACTCAAACATCTGTGGATGGAAATTGAAAATGAGACTACAAGGAAGGACAAGGGATAAAATGTAAAATAAAATTCTTTTGAAGAGAAAGGGGGAATGCATTTGGGGAACAATTTGAGGAATACAATTAAAATATTCAAA
This sequence comes from Miniopterus schreibersii, assembly GCF_964146895.1. NCBI lineage: Eukaryota > Metazoa > Chordata > Mammalia > Chiroptera > Miniopteridae > Miniopterus > Miniopterus schreibersii. The sequence goes on along the minus strand of NC_138106.1, from coordinate 81,424,353 downwards.
ACCAAAATGAAAACACATGCCCTTATTTACTCCTTTCTTTTTCATACCCTTATCTTGGCACTGAAATGTAAGCATATGAACAACCAAGATAAACTTAAGATCAAGCCTTGTTCAAGTTCTCTGGCTTTACATATATATATATTTTAAATATATCTTTATTGATTTCAGAGAGAGGAGAGGAGAGGGAGAGAGAGAGATAGAAACATCAATGATGAGAGAGTCACTGAGCCCGCAACCCGGGCATGTGCCCTGACCGGGAATCAAACCCCGATCACCTGGATCCTAGGTCAATGCTCAACCTCTGAGCCACCCCTAGCCGGGCTGGCTTTATATTTTTTAAATCTCTTTTTTTTTTTTTTTTGCTCATGATAATTTCCATGATAGTTTTGTGGATCTTCCAAAGATGGGTTAAACTAATGTTGTGGTAAAAAGAAAAATATCTTGACTATTTCTAAAATGCTTTGTCCAAGTCTGCTGCATAGTAGCAATATAAGTGTCAAAAAAAGCTTTGCCCTAGGTATGAAAGAATTTGATTTAAAAATTTCCCTGCAGAACATGAGTAGTTACATATGTAAAGCTTGTATTTTGGCATCCGGCCTTTACTCGGTCAGCCCTCAACAAATTACAGAACAAAATCCTTCAGTAAGTTATAGAATAAGAGCACTCACAAACTAAGGAACAAAAGGCAGGCCTCATTCTCGGCGGTAATCGGGTGCAGATGAGGAAGAGTTGTTTGTGCATCTGGGGAGTCTGGGGAAGGCCATTCTTGGCTCTTCTTGGAGCTTGGCTCCTGAGCTCTGGAAGCTGTAAGTAGGCTCTTTGACTTGAATGTCAGATGCCTATTGAAGTTTCCTCAGATGTCTCCCTGCCAGATCATTTTTTCCCAAGACTATTTATAGACAAACCAGAAATTACAATAGAGGCTCTAAGTGATGTTTTAGACTCCTCATTGTCACCACGATGGGGACAAAGGAGATGGGAAGCGGCAGAGTGGAGAGGATGAATTGCCCCTACTCCCTGGCTCTGGGTTCTTAGGTGACTAAGAAACGAATGCCCTAGGGTGACAGAGCATGTCTGAGGAGCTTCCTGACACTTTGTAAGGGTGCTCCTCAGAGAATTATGAAGTGGAAGGGGTCCATGTAAAACTGCTTCATCTTGAGGCAGGAGTGGTTGGGAGTTGGGGGTTGGTGACCAAAGTCTTGTCTCCTCAACAAGGTAAAATCATGAGATGTAGTGAGAGTTGTCTCAGATGTTTGTTCAGCTGTAGGAGCCTCAATGGGAGGGGGTCCTGTTTTTCCTGCTTGTCCGTGGAGTCTCCCACAAAACCATTCTTTTCTCATCTCTGGATATACTTTTTTTTTTTTAACTCCCTAGTAGAGATTATCTCAGCTCTTATTTTCTCCTTAACATTTGAGGGTTGAACTTATGAGTAATATATGTAACACACATATGTGTGTGCGTTACATATATAAATATAAATATATATACACATCCATATATACATATATACGCTATATACATATATACACATATGAATATATACTTAATAATTCAAGTAATATTTTACTTTATAGCTTCCGTATGTAACAATTTATTCTCATAAAGAATTATTTCAGCCCTGGCCGGTGTTGCTCAGTTGTTAGAGTGTCGGCCTTTGCACCGAAGGGTCGAGGGTTTGATTCCCAATCAAGGGCACTACCTGGGTTGTAGGTTCCATCCCCAGCCTGGTCGGGGATGTGCGGGAGACAACCAATTCATGTGCCTCTCTCACATCAATGTTTCTCTCTCTCTCTTCCCCCCTCCCTCCCTTCCATTCTCTCTCTAAAAAATCAGTGGAAAAAATATCTCTCACATGAGGGTTAACAACAACAAGAAGGAAGAATGATTTCATGCCACTCAGCTGTCAGATGTCAGAGGAGGGTTTAATGCAGAGCCTGCCTCTGAGGAAAAAGAGGGTCTTCTGGCGAGTGACGATTGCTTCTCAAATCCTCTGTTACCTAAGGGCTAGTAAGAAATAATATGTATTTATTCTGTTTTATTTAACCACAAGTAATGAACATCTATTTAACACATATTTGTTTACCATCGACTATGTGTCAGACACTATTATCTCTTTTGCTCTTAACCCTACAAAAATCCCTCTCCTGTGCTGTAAGAATGTTTTGACTTAGTGTTGAAGGAATGTGTCCTTTTTAAAATCAAATCTTGGACTCCTCAGAGCAAAACTTATGCACACCCAGATCCTAAATACTTCTTACTGTCCAGTGATTTGCAATGGATGAGCAGTTAGAGTTACTTTTGGACAAGCAGTTGCTTCCTGATCTAAAGCTTAGCTAACTGTATTTGGTCTAGAAATTAGTCAAAATGCTTTAGCACTTAGACCGTGAAACAGTACACTGAGACTTCTCCTTCTGTTCCAAGATGAGAAAAGCAGAAATTTAGAAAAATAAGCAGTAGAAATCATATCCAAGATTTCTGATTCTGAAAAATGTATCTTTTAACCCTGTGTTTGGATAAAATTACAGTCATTTTTTTGTCAGAGAAATATCTTTTTTCCTTTGTTTTTATTCCTTTCTGTTGGTGTCCACTCTCCTTGTTGTGATAGGTTTCAGAATACTTTTCAAAAATCCTTGCTCTAGCCAGTTTGGCTCAGTGGTTAGAGTATCAGCCTACAGACTGAAGGGTCCTGTGTTCGATTCCAGCCAAAGGTATGGGCCTTGGTTGCAGGCTCAGTCCCTAGCCCTGGACAGTGCTCAAGCAGGAGGCAACCAATTGATGTGCCTTTTTCACATTGATGTTTCCTCTCTCTCTCTCTCCCTCCCTCTCTCTCTCCCTCCCCCTCCCACTCTCTCTGAAAAGCAATGGAAAAAATATCCTCAGGTGACAATTAAAAAAAAAAATCCTAGGCTGAGATGTTTATTGACCATGAAATTTTTATTTCTTGAAAGTACAGCAAACTAAGTCAGGAATTTACCCATGTTAATAGAATATTTGAACATACTTATTCTAATAGACACTAGCTATACCATAATGACATGTTATAAAACTCCCTTATCAAATTTCTTAAATTTCAATTTACCCTTCTGTTCCTTTATTCATTGTAAAGTTAGTTGTTGTACCCCTTTTATGTTACTACGTGGTAATTTCTATGCCAAGCTTTGAATGCCCAAGTTGAATGAAATGCAGTTCCTATTCCCAAGGTTATTTTAAAAATAGATATGTTAAAAATTAATTATAATTGCTTGTTGCTGAGTACAAGAGCATTTACCATGATAAAATAGTACAGGGTGGGGCAAAAGTAGGTTTACAGGTTTTTTGTATGGAAAATAATACATAAATAATAACAAATAATAATATAAGAATAAACTTTGTTAAATTAAAGTGAAATGTGTACAATTAAAAAAAAAAAAGAATAAACTGTGTTTTGCGTACTCACAACTGTACACCTACTTTTGTCCCATCCTGTATATTGGTCAAAGAGGAGAAGTTTATTGACTGTTTGGTAGGGAGCTGTGAGTGAAGGCATTGGCAAAAGTGACACTTAAGCTGGGACAAATAGGTAAATGATAGACACAATGGACAGCAGCAGTGTGGTGTGGGTGTGAAGGTTTTCTGGACTTGTGCAAAAGAGCAAGGAGCATAAAATAATATTGTTTGTTAAGGTAAATACTTGCTTTTTTATTCTTTCACTTGAAAAACATTTATTTATTAAGTGCACAGTTTGACTAAACATTGCGTTAAGAGAAACAAAGATAATTTAAAATTCTTCTGTCATTGAGGGGAAAGGTAGCAAGAAATAAGTCTGGAAAAGTAAACAGGATCATGCTAAATATGTAGATTTTATCATAATAGTCATGAAAAGTTATTGTTGACACCAACTAGGTGAGAAACAAGAACAGAACAGTATTTTTAAAAGATAACGCTGGGAGCAATTTGGAGGAGAGGTTAGAGGGAGGGAGGAAAAACAAAAGACATGAAGCCTCCTGAAGAAGCATTTCAGGAACCCTGGGAGAGATAATTAAGGCTGAGTGACAGCTGGAATTAAGAAAAAAAGTGTTTTATTGCAATTAAATGTAGACATACAAGTAGATGTAGAATCAGTGGGATCTGCGGAAGAGGAAAACAAGAGTATTAAACTTGGAAAATGGAATGGATGATATACTAACAAATCAAGATAGAGAAAATAGGTATAAGAATAAGTTGAAGAGTAAATTAATTATTTGGGAATATATTAAATTTAAAGTTTACTTCTAGACCATTCCATCTGACAGTCTGACTTCTGACTGCTTACTAGATGTCCCACAGGTACTTTAAACTTTGTGTCTCTATGATTTTTGAGTACTTTTGTTACCTTAGACTATCTGTTGGAGCACCCAGAGTCTTCCTCATTGGCCAAGATAGCGCAGGGGGAGGTTCTTACGCTGAGTGCACCAAAAGCTAGAAAGATGAATGAATAAGGCCCCCTTGAGCACGCCAAAAGCTAGCAAGAGCCACCCCCTCCCTATCCATGTAAGAACCTCAGGCTTGAGCAGGAAGGGGGGATGGTCTTTGAAGCTGGACTGCACCATTCTCCCTGGTCCCGCAGCACCTGAATAAAACCTCTTTCCTTTTGTATCAGCACCTGTCTCACGAGTTTGGCTTTTCTTGCAGCAGGCAAGCAAAACATGAGTTTTTCAGTTATACTCTAAGTACATCATATAAGTGGAGTCATACAATTTGTTGCTTATATGACTTGTTTATTTCACTTAGCATAATGTCCTCAAGGTTCACCCATATTGTAGCATATGTCAGAATTTCCTTCCTTTTTAAGGCTGAATAATAATCCATTTATGCATATACCACATTTTTCTTATCCATTTATCCATCCATGGACTCTTGGTGTGCTTCCATGTTTTAGCTATTGTGAAAAATTCTGCAATAACTATGGGTATGCAAACACCTCTTTGAGACCCTACTTTCAATTCTTCTGAGTGTATATCCTGAGGTAGAATTGCTGTATCATATGGTAATTCTATTTTTAATTTTTGGAGAACTGCTATACTGTTTTCCATAGCAGCAGAACAATTTTACAGCCATTTACTTTCCCATCAACAGTAGACAGGGTTCCATTTTCTCTACCTTCTCACCAACACTTGCTATTTTCTGTTTTTTGTATTTTTTAAATAGTAGCCATCCTGGTGGGTATACAGGATATCTTGTTATAGTTTTGATTTGCATTTCCCTAATTATTAGTGATGTTGAGCGTCTTTTCATATGCTTATTGACCATTTGTATATCTTCTATAGAGAAACATCTATTCAAGTCATTTGCCCATTTTTGAACCAGGTTTTAAAAAATTATTGTTGAGTTTTAGAAATTCTCTATATATTCTGGATATTAACCCCTTATCAGATTAATTATTTGCAAATATTTTCTCCCATACTGTGGGTTGCCTTTTTACTCTGTTAATATTGTCTTTTGCTGCACAAAATTTTTAAATTTAAAAAAGTCCAATTTGCTTATTTTTTCTTTTGTGGCCTGCACCTTTGGTGTCATACCCAAGAAATCATAAAGGAAAGGATTTTTCCTTTTATTAAGATATTATCCCAAAGTCATCTCATAACTGAGCAGATGATAAAAATATATAGCATTGCTTTTCAAATTCAAGAAATATTTCCTTTAATCAGATGTCAAATATGACTTTGATTTTTTTTCTGAGAACTTAAAAAATATCTTTTAATGCAACCTTTTCTGAAGAGACATTACACTATGTCTAGATCTCTTTGATAAATCTTACGTGATCAGAAAGTGTTTTACTCTAATTCCCAACTTTGGGTAATATTATTATGCAATATCATTTTAAATTATTTGCAGTAGCTTGGGTAAAGTTTCCCCTTACATAAGCAAATAACTCTCAAATATTTAGTGGTAATGGTTTTTAACATGTGTTGAGTATTAGCTTTTACTTCTTTTCCATATTTTCCCCCCTTTCAACAAATAGTCTAGTAAAAATGGTATTGTTTCAACACCTTTAAAAATGGGGGGGTGCAGGGAAGAAGGTGCCAATGGGAAAAAGAGGACGTCTGTAATGCCTTCAACAGTAAAGATAAACAAACAAAAAAACACAACCGGGGGGAGATAAAAAGTTAAAGCCTAATTAGAGACTTCATATAATTTCACATGTAATTTTGAAATGTGGAAGGCATCAAGGTGGGTCTGAACAGAAGGATCCAAAACTGGCTAGACCTTAAATGAGAGAGATCTGTCATATCCTACAGGCCAGCTTCATGAGGCGGGCAGAGGTACAAATATGTGAACGTCTAGAATTATGGAGGCCCCAAAACTAACAGTATTAACAACAAATAAAAACATACACCAAGAGTGAATTGTATTACATATGATGGGCTGATTGCTCTTGATTTCTTTTATAGCCTTTGCTGTGTGTGGAGAAGCACATGAGCGTGGAAGCCTAAGTTCCCCGCTTGCCCTTTCTGGCATGGGTGGGGTGAGCCGCAGGTTTCTTCCGTGTTGACTGCAGTAGAGTTGTTATCGTCTATACATTTCTGTCTTGCTAAACTGCCCCTTTCCTGGTCCTTTTGCTGGAGACAGCAAGTTTTTGTTTGTTTTGTCTGTGCCCCTTGGCTTTCCTAGGTTGCTGGGTTTTTTTTTCAACTCTAAGTCTGGGATATATGAGCCAAAAAGGAAAGCCAAAGAACTCATCCCATTTCTTTTTCTTAGGTCTGGAGTGCCCCAACCAGTCTGCCTTCTTCTTTCTAGCTTTCAGAGACTTCTTATGTTTCTTTTATACATAATGTTCAGGATTTTTAATTGTACTCACTGGGAGAAATGGGGAAAAGAGTGTCTATTCCATCTTCCTGGAAGCAAAGTCCATTATTCTATTTTTCAGGCTCTTTGGATCACTTTAGGGTTGTTTCTTGTGCACAGATTATATTTGGGCCTTATTTTGTGAGCCAAATTAAAAATTATTTTCTTTAAAGAAGAGAGTTAAATCCACTTACAGTTATTAATATGACTAATACATTTGGTCTCAATTGTCATGATATTTTGTAATTATGCATATTTTGTTGTATTTACGATGTGTCTTTATGAGATGTGTATTCTGTGTGTTCTGTTTATTTATTAATTCATTTATAGTTTGTCTCTAGGAAGGTTTGTATTTTTTGTTCTAAAGGTTACCTTAGTATTTATTCCTTTTAAAAATACCTTTAGCCGAATTGGTATGGCTCAATCGGTTGAGCATCTCCCATGCACCAGAAGGTCACGGGTTCAATTTCTGGTCAGAGCACATGCCCAGGCTGTGGGCTCTATCTCAAGCAGAGGGTGTGCAGGAAGCAGCTGATTGGTGTCGACGCATCAATGTTTCTATCACTCTCTCTCTCCCTTCCTCTCTCTGAAATCAATAAAAAGCATATTAAAAAATACCTTTAGTTCCCTGTTCTTTTCTTTAAACTTTTACTACCTGTTTTATACTATTTTTAAGCATACTTTTATGCCCACCTATTGTTTATAAAGCCATGAGCTTTTTTCCCCTTCTTCCTTCTTTGTTCTATTCCATTTTTTAAGTTGCTTAATTTTTATTTTGTCACAGTATATAATATTTGTACCTGAGTCTTCCACTTTTATCCTATTTTGTTTTAATCTTATATGTACATTTATATATTTTAATGCACTCACCATTCATTTTTTTGCTGAAGATTTCCCAATCACTTCTTGGTTGAAGGTCATTCTCTAGTAAATCCCTCAAGAAGGGCTGCTGAGTGAAGAATCTCTTAAGGTTTTCCTCACGCCCTGTTGGTGGAAATGCAAGTTAGTGTAGCCACTGTGGGAAACAGTATGGAGTTTCCTCAAGAAATTACAATTGGAACTGCCATTTGACCCAGTGATCCCACTTCTGGGTATATATCTGAAGAAACCTAACACACTAATTCAATAGAATACATGCACCCCTGTGTTCACTGCAGCACTGTTTACAAGATACAAGATCTGGAAGCAGCACAAGTGCCCATCAGTAGATGAGTGGATGCTACTCAGCTATAGAAAAGAAGGAACTCTTACCCTTTAAGACAGCATGGAGGGATCTGGAGATTATTATGTTAATTGAAGTAAGTCAGTCAGAGAATGACAAATAGCATATAATTTCACTTATAAGTGGAATCTAAAGAGCAGAATAAATGAACAAACAAAATAGAAATAGACTTGTAGATACAGAAAACAGACTGATGATTCCAGAGGGGAGGAGGGTTAGGGGATTGTGTGAAATAGCTGGAGGGACTGAGAAGTACAGATTGCTAGTTATAAAATAGTCATGGGGATGTAAAGTACGAAATAGGGAATATTGTCAATAATACTGTAATAACTGTACAGTGCCAGGTGGGTACTGGAAATATTGGGGGAAACACTTTGTAAAGCATATGATTGTCAAACCACTATGCTGTACACTTGAAACTAATACAAAATAATATTAATTGTAAAGTGTAAATGAAATATAAAATTAAAAGAGTCTCCTAAGGCCTTATATGTTAGAAATCATTTACTATGCTGATATTTGAAATGTTACAAGATAGGAGAGGTCCTTGTCTCCCCCAGTTGCTCGTGGGAGTAGGGTTCTTGGGGTATGGCTAGAATACGCATTTCTGGAGGCCCCCATGGGAGGATGAGGTATGGTAGAAAGCTTTATTTCTATGGAATTACACCCCTGGGTTTCCAAAGTCCCATTTCCCTTAGCCCTGTCATAGAAGAAGTGTAGCTAAAATCAGAGTCCGTGTCCAGAGTTTCTTTTCCATGTTGGAACCGAGTCCAGTCCAGCGTCAGGCTAGCTTAGCTTGTGTTTCCCGCTGCAGTCCATTAGTCCACTGTGTGTGGGGCCCACATGGCCGTGGGCCATATGGGCAAACTCAAGGAAGCAGGAGCAAAAGAGCCCCACAAGCCAAGAGTCAAGCACAAGAGAGAGAGCTCCTTTGTTTAGGAGACTATGTGTTCCTAAATTTTTCAAGCACTTGCAGTGGTCATGCTCATTCTGGGCAGTGACTTCTGTTCCCAGGTATGACTGATGGGCACCCTCCCTAGTCACCCCAATTTTACTGAGCATGTGCCCACCTTTCATTTGCTAGATCCCTTCCCCAGTGTTTTGCAGGGAATAGGCTGGTGGTTCCCTGGGGAGTGCAAAGGTGCAGCTTCCTGGTGAAGCTGCCCAAGTGACATGCCTTTAATGTCTGGCCTTCCCTTTGCTTCTTGTCTATTATTAATAACTAGTTAATTATTATGGTATCAGAAGAACACCTTGGTTGCACATAAAATTCTTCATTTATACATTTTCTTTTATTGAATATTTTTATAAATATCAAATCATAGTTATTTTGCATTTGGTTTTGAAAAGTCTGGTGTCAACTTAATTATTTTGACTTTGTAAATTATTTAAATTTTTTGCTTGGAGGTCTTGAAGATTTTATCTTTATCTTTAAAATCTAATTATTTTACTAAGAAAATGCTTTCATCACTTTTGGGTAATTTTTGCCAGCTAACCAGTGAAACTTTTCAACATGTAGAGTCAGGTAATTTTTTTTAAAAATTCTGGAACTTTTTCTTGGAATTCACATATATACATATATATATTAATCCTCACCTGAAGATATGTTTTTATTTATTTTTTAGAGAGAGAGGAAGGGAGAGAGGGAGAGAGAGAAACATCAATGTGAGAGAGAAACGTCAATCAGTCTCCTTTCATTGTGCCTGACTGGGGATGGAACCCGCAACCTAGATGTGTGCCCTGACTGGGAACTGAACCTGCAGCCTTTTGGTGTATGAGATGATGTTCCAGCCAACCGAGCCACACGGTCGATGCTGGGCTATATTTTCCGTATTATCCCTGTTCCATTGCTTTCTTTTTCTTTTTCAATGACAATATGACTACTATACCCATCTGCTATTTCCATCATTTCCTCTCTGGCCCTTCTTCTTTACGTCATTTTCCTTCTCTTGCTCACTTTCCCATCTTTCCTGAATGCCCCTTACTACATTTTCACTTTACACTCTTCTGCCTTAGGCACCTTGTAATATATTTTTATTTCTGAGATAATGTTGGTTTTTTTCTTTCATTTTTCCTGAATTTAATCAACTCTTACATTATTTCTCCTCCCCCTTTTTCTTGTTCATTTCTGTTTTCATCTCTGATTACAGCAATTTTTCTATCCTCAATTGTTTGAGTATATTTACCCCCCCCCCCTGCCTCTCTCTCTCTCATACAGGATGTCCCCCAAAAATGAATGCACACTTTAACCACTGATAGCTCAATTTTGAAAATGGAATGTATTTTAATAAACACTGCCTTTATAATTATTCACAGTGTGTGCATACATTTTTTGGGATACCCTATGTATGGAATGGTTTCTTCTGGTTGTATGTAACCTCTGATCAATGTCATCATGACCTTGGAACTACCACGCTTCCTTCTTCCTTTTATATATTATCTACATTGAGCCTATGTTAAGTTTGCCCTAAACTTTCAATAAATATAAAATTCTCTATGTTTTTATATCTATAGATTTATTAACTTGAATATTTCTTATGAAAATGTTCAATTACGCTATATTAACTGCAGCTTAAGAAAGGAAGCAGTACTGACCACCTTGCTCTGAACTTCGGAGACTGAAGTATTTCTTAGCTGTGACCTAATGGCTTCATTCATCTATCCACTAAACAAGGTGAAGGAGTGTCTGTCTAGTGCAGCATTTCTCAGACTTGAATATGCTTATGAATTACTGATATACTTGTTAAAATGCGTAATCTGCTTCAGTATGTCTGGGGTGGCCTGCAATCTAGATTTCTATAAGCTCTCAGATGATGCCCATCGGCTGGTCTGAAACCACATTTGATTAGCAAAGTATTGGTGCTATGTGCTTCAGGCTTTTTTCAAGCAATTGAAATGGTCACTTATATATTTAGTTTCAAATTATGCATCTGATATCTTGTACCTCTGTAGTATTTTCTATAACAAAAGACCTCCTTGAGGGGTAACATCTGAGCTGAGATACAAGAAGTCCATAAAATTCTCCTGTGTCTGTGATGCTTTCTTCCTTCTAGAGAGATTTATGGAACCCTGGGCAGACCTTGTGTGTAGAGTTGTCCATTGGTATTTCCTGATGTTCCACTGGTCTTGGAGGGCACCTGGACCCTTATTTCGGTTTTCCCTCAACTGCCACAATATTCTGTGGTCTCTTCACTTTCATTCTTCTTGGAAGCCATGGATTCTGTAGAACCTATTGCCCATCCAGGTACTAGACTTGCTGATTATGAATCTGAGAAACATTTTCAATGTCAGTGTTGGTCAGGGAGCTTTATTGCCTGGAAGTCTTCTGTGCCAGGAGTGAAAGTGCCACCTCATTGAAGCCAGGTATCCTGCATTCAAGTCTGTACATTTTACATTTGAAATTAAGTTTGCATGTAATTAAGTTTTGCATGAAATTCCAGAGATATCTGACAGTGTAAAAGATGACCTTCATAATGGACTATACCACCCTTCTTATGTGTTGAATTAATATTTTTATAAAACTCCTAATTATCTTGGGAATAGTAGAATTATGTTTTATAATTTTTGTGTCAAATGTAAACATTTAAATAAAATCTTGCTTTTATAGACTTCTTTGGGCACATCTTCACTTATCAAAATATTAGTAGACTCAACAACAAGAAAAAAACAACCATACCTCTCTTCCCTGAGGAGGGGGCAGGAGCTGAGTGGAGGGAGTAAATGGGGGGGGAGGGAAGGAACATCTGTAATACTTTCAACAATAAAGACATAAAAAAAAAAATAACTGTGCCTCTCTCAGGCTCTGAGAGACTCTGCTCAAAGTGTAGTTACTGTATATTTACCTTTTATGATATAAATCAACCAATATAACAACGTAGCATTTCTACTCTTTTACTTTTTTTTTTTTTTAATATATCTTTATTGATTTCAGAGAGAGGAAGGGAGAGGGAGAGAGAAAGATAGAAACATCAATGATGAGAGAGTCATTGATCGGCTGCCTCCTGCACGCCCCCTACTGGGGATCGAGCCCGCAACCCGGGCATGTGCCCTGACCAGGAATCGAACCCCAATCACCTGGATCCTAGGTCGACACTCAACCGCTGAGCCACGCCCAGCCGGGCTCTACTCTTCTTGTACTTTAATCTTTGCCTATTCCTTGTCATTGAGATAAATTAAGATTGAATATTGAAAATTGTGTTTTGAGAGGGAGTTGCTCATCCATAAATCAAATTCTTAGTAACTATGTGATAGCAAGTAAAGTGTAAGTTTGAGATAATAATACTAAGAGGAAAATATAAGTTCATGGAAGAGACTTGGGTACCAAAAATCTCTTAAAAGTAGATTCAGTAATTTGATGATGTAAGTGTAAATGAATCAGTAACATTTGGATTTGATTTTTTAAAGATTGTATATGACTGTTGAAAAATGGGATTCTGCCTAAAATAATACATTTGAATTTTAAAAATCATTTTGGACTTATGCCTAAAAATTATGCACATTCCTTTAATGATCATATTTGGTAAAGAAAGTTTATTATTTTTTTTTTTTATGTTCTCCAAATTATAAACTAAGGGCCTCTTGTAGCATGAAGTTGAAGAGATTAACTTGGAAAAAAATGCCTATACATTTACTCAAGCAACAGATCAGACAATAAATAGTCAAATTTTATTTTTTAAAAACGATACTTGTTTCTCAATTTAGCAGGTTATTTTTCATGTCACTTATTTTGTTTAGAATCCTTTCTTGTGTGTGGTTTCTTCTCTTTTAAAGTAAGTATGTACTCATTATATCAAAGTGTTTATGTTGGAAAGAAGAAAATATGACCACATGGTAACCACTATTAATACTTTGATTAACATTTTCCCCTGTGTTTTTCCATACACATTTATGTCATTGAGAGTCTGTGGAGATATTTTGATTCTGATTGTTTTCACCTAGTATTTTAACCTAAGCATTTTTCCACATTATTATACATTCTTTGAAGATGGGTTTTTAGTGACTATAATATTATATCTCAATGCTGTACCATATTTTGCTTTTGCCTTCCTCTACTACTGAGCTGTTTCCAACTTTCTGTCTTATAAATATGGCTAAGATGAACATTGTACACAGTAATTTTCTTTGTATATAAAAGCTTTTCTTGTATTTAAGAAGACCCAGAAGACCATGGAAATTGCTAGATCAAAGAATAAGAATATTTGTCAATCTCTTTTAAATTGTTTTTTTTTTTAATTGAATTTTAGAGAGACAGGAAGGGAGAGAGAGAGAAACATTGATTGGCTGCCTCCTTGCACAGCCCCCACTGGGGATCAAGGCTGCAACCCAGGCATGTGCCCTGATCAGGAACAGAACCAGCAACCTCTTGCTTCATGGGTTGACACTCAACCACTGAGCCACACTGGCCAGGCTATTTGTCAATCTCTTGATGGAATCATTTTTCTCCAAAAAGATTTCACTAGTCTGCACTCATATTATCAGTGGGAATCCTTAAAACAAAAAAAACAAGGCTTTTTCAATAACAGGCAAAGTATTTATCTCATTTTAACTTGCATCTATTTTCTTATAAATCTTTTGAGATCTTAGAGCTTTATTTTTATTTGTAGGAGTTCATCCAAGAAATGCACTCTTTTGTTATTTTTCTATTTACTCTTTTATGTTAAAAGAAGTTTTCACCCTGGTTGGAGCCTCCACCTATGCACCGAAGGGTCATGGGTTGGATTCCTGGTCAGGGCATATACCTGGGTTGCGAGTTCAAACTCTAGCCGAAATGCACATGGGAGGCAGCCGATTGGTGTTTTTCTCTCACATCAGTGATTCTCCTTCTCTCTAAATTTTCCTGTCTCAAAAATCAGTGAACATGTCCTCAGCTGAGGATTTAAAGAAAAAGTTCTCAAAGATAAAGAATGGACTGCGTACTTTCTTAACTAAGCTCTGAGGAAGAAAAATCCATGAATGGAGAGTATCTTTCTATTTATTTAGGTGTCCTTTTAATTTTTTCAACAATGCTTTGTAGTTGTCAGAGAATATGTTTTATACTTCTTTTGGTAAATTTATTCATAAGCATTTTATTATTTTTTGCTGGTGTACATGGAGCTTTTTTTAAATTTTATTTTTTAATTGTTCATGGTTAGTGTAGAGAGTACAGTTGGTTTTTATACAGTCATCTTGCACACTCATGATTTAGTTCAACATGTTCCTCCACCTCTGTGTTTCCTGCAAACTGGCAGCTGGATTAAAAGTCTTGGTCAAATTCGGGTTCCGTCTCTTTGGCCACACTGTAGGTGAGGTTGTGTTCTTCCATCAGAAGATACATGCTATCTGGGTTTTGCTCTTTTTGTTGTTAACAACTATTGATGCTTAATAATAGGCCTGTTCCCTGCACCTGCGGTTAGAAAAAGGGAATATTCTAATCGTTAACACTTCTCTATCATTTGTTAGTTGTAGTGATTTTATAAAGAGCCTTCTCCTTTTACCTACTCCAAGGCTGACCAGTAGCAGTGTGTATGAGAAAGTCAATAAATTCTTGATCCTTCCCCTTGACATAGTTTTCAAGACAATGAATTGCTTCACTGTCATTCTCAGAAGGCGACTAGTATATTGGTTCACTTTTTAAATATTATGAACCCATGGCTTCAACTCATTGCGATTGTCCAGACTAAAGCTTAAATTGTTCCGTATTTGGTCAGTGGGAGCCTCTCCCAGCTGGCTTCCGCATCCTTTTGTAATGACTCTTGCAGTATTTGATAACTTCCTTACTATCTGCTAAGACAGGGTGTTCTTGGCTCAACTAGGACATTTTTTTTGCACTGGAGTCAGTCATTTTCGAAGTTCTGGTTTCTTTCATTCTGAAATATTATTTCAAGTTCATGGTCTGGAAACTTAAAATGCTTATTGTCCCTGGGTTGGTTATTATAGATCATGTTTAGGCTTTTTTTAGTTGACTAAGCTAAAAAATATTATGCGTGTATGCACACAGATAATATTTACATTTAAAAATTAAACACATTGTGGTTTTTTACAATGACATGCCAAGTTACTAGGATTTTATGTGTTACTTTTTCCCCAAGGGTAAGACAGTTAAACACATTTTACTACCCATGATAATTCTCTGCTCTGACCATGAGAGCCTCCTCTGGCCTACTGCTTTGTTCATGTTCTTCAAAGCCTCATGTTGTTTTTCTCAGGCTTCCAACCCACTTAACCTTAAAGAATGAAAACTTGAGGATAGATGTTTCCAGGAAGGTCCCTGTCTGTATAACAGCAAAAAAATTTTAAAATTAGAATTTATAACACTATAAATTAATATTGTAAGTGCTTATAATCCAGATACTTTAAGATAAACTTATTTACTATTGAGTATTTGTTTTCTTTATCTTATATAATGCCTTTGATTTAGGCATGTCTCAAAGATATAGCCTTTGAACACACAACTTTATAAATTTATAATAATGTGATATGTAAGGAAGAAAGTTTTTTAAGCAGCTTAGATGGTTCTCATCCACCTTGTACGTTATTTTTTGCTTTTGTATGTAAAGTTCTTCTGATCTACTATTTTCCTGATTCTGTTTCATTGTCTGTCTAGTCTCTTATAGCTCACTGAGCTTCTTGAAGACAATTTTTGGAATTCTTTGTCAGGTAGTAAGATCTCCATTTCTTTAGGGTCAATTAGTGGGGCCTTGTTTTGTTCCCTTGGTACTGTCCTGTTTCCCTGGTTCCTGTGATCCTCCTGGCCTTGCATTGGTGTCTCTTCCAGTCTCCTCAGACCGGCTTTGGTAGCGGCCCTTGCCCCGGGGGCCCAGCCGGAG
Source organism: Miniopterus schreibersii (assembly GCF_964146895.1). Classification (NCBI taxonomy): domain Eukaryota; kingdom Metazoa; phylum Chordata; class Mammalia; order Chiroptera; family Miniopteridae; genus Miniopterus; species Miniopterus schreibersii. Next base: position 81,408,522 of record NC_138106.1, on the reverse strand, counting down.
GTGCAGGGTGGCTGGCTGATGCGGCCCAGCAGCAGGTGGCCGTGCCCGGGTCCGCAGTGAAGCCTTGGCTCCCCTCACTGTCCCTTCCCTGTGGGGACAACTATAGGCCGAGGGGACCACTCCTGGCTCCGCACTCAGAAGGGTGATGCAGGTAAAGTGAAGCTGTTCTTACTATTTTCATGCATCTTCGTTTGTTTCTGGGGTTCGCCCAGTTGCTGTTACCGCTCACCTGCAGACCCCTGGGAAGGTGTTTTCTGTTGTGTCTGGTTGTTAACTTGGTGTTTCCGTGGGGTCTTCAGGACGGGAGCGTCCTCTAGCATCTTGCTGATGTTACTTCTCAGCATTTTTTCTGGTTTGGTTTTTTTTTTTTTTTTGGTTTTTTAATGGAAGACACTTTGGCTTAGGCCTGACTCAAATACATAAGATACTTAATTTGAGTTTCTCTTTTCTGGAGTTGTATGTTTATTCAGATGATGGTTTATGAAATAAAGCTATTTGTTTCCATTTATGCAAGTCCTAGTCTGGTAATTAGTAACAGATGAGAAAGAAAGCATTCTCTTTGCATTAAAAACTTTCAAACAGCCCTTTTAATATTGTGGTCCCACTTAAAGATTCCCTTTAAAGCAAGTCACGTTAAGTTGGCTCTTCTGCAGAACAATCATTCTTACAAAGAATGTTTGGTTAGGCTCCAACTTCCCCCCAAGGAATGTTAGGGTCCTAAAAATTACCATAAATTGGTGATGTATATACTGTAATTTCTGACACAACTTGGGCAGCTTTGAATGATTTGTTGAAACTGCTAAGCATATTTTTATGGTAAGATATGTATTTGTGGTATTGTGGGATGGACAGGAATCAAAATATATAGAGCATGGACGACGACATGAGACAAGTTAGCTACACCCGCTCTCCTCCGGTCCCCTCTGTACCCCTAGCGGTAGCGCTGTGGGCGCTTTCCCGATGGAGGATGCTCGTTAGCAGAGTCTACAAGGAGCGAGCTTGAAACTCCCCAAGTTCTTTTAACCCCTCTTAATCCTCTTTGCCAGTTTCAGTGTATTTCACGTGCTCTGATGTGAAAGGACACTCTTTACATGATTTGGTGCCTAAAAATTGTACCAAATGAGAGTTGTTGATCTTTCCCTGGGGACATTTGAGGCAGATCATTTTCCTTAACCGCTACCCTGTTGACAGAGGGCGTCGTAGACACTGTGTGGAGCCTCTGGCTCGCTGTTTTCAAGCGGTATGAATAGTTGAGAAACTTGGCCTAGGGGCGCTCATCTCTTTAGCTCATGGTTTCTTCATCTGCCAAATTAATAGGAATGAAGCGCGTCGTGTTATCTTGGAGAGGGAGCTCCCCAGGAGCTTCCGGGGTGATCTTTCCGGACAAGGGGGCGCCCTGAGCTCCTCCGTCAAGCCCCCTCTTCCCCGCAGCTCGGGCGGGAGAGGAGCTGGGCCCTGTGCTCACCCGCGACTGCGACAGAGGAGCGCAGTCTGCATTCTGAGAGAGTCTAAATAATCTTCAACTACATGTGCTTTGGTGTATGTCTAAAAATAAATATGAATATATTTAAATTGTTAAACAATGAAAGCCTACAGAAAACAAAGAGGAAAATACAAAATTCAAAGGAAATTTCATCTGTGAATACAGGTGGCTCTTGACAGGCAGCCCTTCCCTGTCCTCTTCTTGTACAGCGAGGGCTTCTCACGCTCATCAACACAATCTCGCTCAAGAGCCTACGGATTTTTTTTGGGGTGTTTTTTTCATGCTTTTGAATAAATTTTTAATGAGATTTTGCTTCTGAAAAGGCTAGATTTCCTAATATTTCTTGTGTTTATTTTCCATCTAAAACAAGATTATAACTGTTTCCTGTAACCATCTGTTATCTTTAAAATCTCATGACATGATGTTGTCTCCTTTTAAGAGAGACAACTCAAAACCGGAATAGCAAAGCTCTCAAGGTCCCTTTTACACCCAGAAAACTACTAGACAACGTGAATAATTTTACTCACTATTTCATAAAGATAAGTGTGTATGCATATATGATCATGCCATTATTTTAATTAGCTCGATACTGCTGTTGAAACTGTCCTGTTTGCCAGGCCCATGATATAAGAAGAGTTGACAAATCAAAAAGAGAAGCTCCGGTTTCCTATAGCAATGATATACAAAATGAAGGTTCTGTACATTTGTATTTTTCAGGCTGAAAAGAAACAGTCATGTAAAGTGCAAAGACTGCCACAGTAATCATCAATAAGTGGATTTTAAAGTTTCTAGGTTAAAAGAGGCCAATTGGTGACAATCATAACACGTTTTATAGGATAAGTTAAAAGACACTAGAGATTTGTCAGTGACCTCCCTGTCAATTATTTTTATTCTCAGGGTAAGCATTTACTAAATCATTAAAATATTAATATATATGAAACTCCAGTGGAGTGCTTTACTAATTTTGTTTGTTATTGTAATAAAAGTATCAGAGTCTTTCAATCCTATAATCAAAAAGTGGTTTCTGCTTTTCCCTCAATGCTTGCCTAAAGGCCCTGCTAACGCTTCAGAGCAAACTGGAAGCAATATAAAAAAATGACGACTTCAGTAAAGAACTTTACCACCCGTTCTTTTTTTATTTAAATTTATTGGGTGACATTGGGTAATAGGATTATATAAGTTTCAAGTGTGCCGTTCTATAATACATCATCTGTGTGCTGCGTCGTGCGTGTGTTCACCACCCAAGGTCAAGTCTCCTTTGTCACCACATATTGGACCTCCTTTCCCTCTCCTACCTTCCCCCATCCCCTCTCTCTTCTGTGTTGTTTGTGTCTATAAGTTGTTCTGTATGTTCGTTTGTTGCTTTCTGTTTTATATCACACACATGAGTAAAACCATATGGTTCCTGAATTTTTCTGTTAGACTTACGTTGCTTAGCATGGCCCATCCATGTTGTCACAAATGGCCGTATCTCAGCCTTTCTTACGGCTGAGGATGTGCCGTTGTGTCCATGTCCTACGTCTTCTTTACCGTCCCCTGTCGCAGGACACTGGTTGTGTCCATGTCTTGGCCGCCATGAATAATGCTGCAATGGGGTGCATATATCTTTGTAAATAAATGTTTCCAAATTTGCGGGGAGATACCCACAAGAGGGAATGCTGGATCATATGGTAGCTCCATTCTTAATTTTTTGAGGCATCCCCACACTGTTTTCCACAGTGGCTGCACCGTCTACGTTCCCACCAGCAGTGAATGCGGGTTCCCTTCTCTCCACCACCTCTCGACACTTATTGCCTGTCTTGTTGGTAACCGCCACTCTAACGGGTGAGGTGCCATCTCATTGTAGTTTGGATTTGCGTTTCCCTAATTGCTACGGAGGCTGAGCATATCTGTTGGGCATTTGTATGTCTTCTAGGGAGAGGTGCTCATGAACATGAACAGTCATGTTCTTAGCCCACTTTTTAATTAGATCATTTGGGTTTTTTAGTGTTGAGTTGCATGAGTTTCTTATATATTTTAGATATTAACTTCTTGTGGGAACAGTTGTTTGCAAATATCTTGTCCCATTAGGTTGGCTGCCTTTTTGTTTTGTTGTTGGTTTCTTTTGTTTTGCAGAAGCTTTTAATTTGATATAATCCCACTCATTTATTTTTGCCTTTACTTCCCTTGCCTTTGGGGTCAAATTCATAAAATCCTCTATAAGACCAAGGTCCATAAGTTTTCTTCTATGAAGTTTATTGTTTCAGATCTTATGTTTAGGCCTTTGGTGAATTTTGAATTAATTTTTGTATATGGGGAAAAACAGAAGTCTATTTTCATTCTTTTGCCTGTGGCTTTCCACTTTTCCCAGTACCACTTATTGAACAGACTTTCTCTTCTCCCTTGTATGTTTTTGGTTTCTTTGTCAAAAATTATTTGCCCGTATACATGTGGGTTTATTTCTGGGTCCTCAATTCTCTTCCATTGGTCTGTGTGTCTGTGTTTCTGCCAATACCATGCTGTTTGTAGTATTACAAGAGTATTTTCTCTTTGTAGTATAATTTGCAGTCAGGGCAGTGAGATACCTCTGGCTTTGTTCCTTTTTCTCAGGATTGCTTTGCCTGTTTGGGGGTCTTTTGTGGTTCTGTACAAATCTGATGATTTTTGGTTACATTTCTTTTGAAAATGTAATTAGGATTTTGATGGTGATTGCAATAAATCTGTACATCGCTTTGGGTAATATGGCCATTTTAACTATGTTGATTCTTCCAATCCACAAACATGTAATATCTTTCCATTTCCTTGTGTCTTCTTCAATTTTTTAAAATAATATCTTGTGATTTTTTTCAGTGTATAGGTCCTTTACATCCTTTGTTAAGTTTATCCCTAGGTATTATATTATTTTTGTTGCAACTGCAAAAGGAATTGTTTTTTCTATTTGTCTTTCTGAAATTTCATTGTTAGGATGTAGGAATACAATGGATTTTGGTACATTGATTTTGTATGGTGCAAATTTACTGTATTTATTTATTTTTCCTAGTGTTTTTTTGTTTGGTTGGGGTTTTTTTTTTTGTTTTTTTTGTGGGATTTTTTGTTTGTTTGTTTGTTTCGATGGACTCCTTAAGGTTTTATATATAAAGAATCATGTCATTTGTAAAAAGTGACAATTTTACATCTTTATTCCCAATTTGGATGTCTTATTTCTTTCTCTTGCCTGATTATCCTGGCTAGAATTTCCAGGACTATGTTCAACAACAGATGTTTACCACCCATTCTTAACTATTTACTACATATGTAACAGCCCTAGGAATACAAGTGTCTTCCTCCTGGGAGCGGTTTGATTTCAGACAGGATGACTAGCACTCCTAGTGTAGATGCACATGGCTTTGTAGCAGTAGACTACTAAATAACCCAAGATCAAATGAATAAAATGTAATTACCTCAGACTGAATGACTCTAAAGAGAAAATGTTATTGCGCTTAAATTTTTAAAATAACAATATGAGAATATGTACCTTTTTTCTCGATTTATCAATTTTAATAGGCTATCCTTTTACAAAGTGGGATTTTAAAAAATGATATCTTATTGAATGGACTTCTTGCAATTCAGTATAATTCCTAAATAAATACCTTAATATAAAAAATAAACTAATAATAATTTCAAAAATGTTAGAAAGATAATTTTATAAAAATAAAGGCAATTATTGGTCCTTTTGAGAGAACTGCTCAGAATGGTTAAATATTAGGCAAAATACCTTTAATATGCCTTGTTGCTTTTTATTACAGTATAGTTATTTCCATAGTTTCAATAAAAATGTTATTTAGTGAGGCATAAGTTCACTATTGAGAAACAAGGAGCATTCTTCTCGTGTGGAAATAATGCCACAATATACTCCCTGGTACCCGCTCTAAGGTTTGTGTTTTCCCAGACTTATAGGTAGGAAAGATTGTCACTTTCTAGCAGGACTAGAATCTTAAAGGTCTTAGAGAAAGAGAATTACCTTTACATTTGTAAGTATTGTATGCAAAACTTGGTAGGGCTACATTGGATGGTTTCTGAGCCCTGGCCTTAAAGTACATAGTTATAAGGGCCATAAACATAGTTCTGGCAAATAAAAGTGATTAACTTATGGCCCTTGAAGCTCTACAAAGCCTCAAGAGAGAAAGTAAATCAAGCTCTAGTTTTATATGGCTCTGGTTATGTTAACCATATTAACAAAGACAGTTTTGTTTATTAATCACATTAAAATAAAATTTTAAAGCCAGCCAAATAAATAAAACATCAAAGTATTGGTACTGAAGTAGAAAATAGCCAAACAAATGTATGTGATCAAATCTTTACTTATGTGGAAATAACATTTGACTAGAAGGTGGGGCTGCGACAAAATGAACAAAATAAACTGATGAACAAAATAGACCCGGAGACATAGAAGCATGGAACAGACTGAGGGATCTCAGAGGGAAGGTGGGGGTGGGGGGGGCAAGGGAGCGGGGAGGAGAGATTAACCAGAGAATTCATATGCACATATGCATAACCCATGGACACAGACAAGAGTGTGGGGAAGGCCTGGGGTGGGCGGATGCTGGGGGTGGGCGCATGCAGACTGAGCAGAAACCAAAACAGTTTTTTCTGTTGGTCAGCTGAAATGTTTCCTTAGTTCATTTTGTTTAATTGTGCAAATCTGCCTTTTATCTTCAGAAGTGAGTCATGTAATCCTTACCTCAAAGTTTTTCTACTGAATTGGTGTCAGTAAAGCTACTTGCTAAAAATAGATGTTTGGCTCAGATAAGATCCTTAACAAATGTTAAATTCACCGTTTTCTGTCCTCAATGATAATAAATATTACCTCTATGATTTTGCAGTGAAACCATTTTTCTTAACACCACAGTTTTCAATTTTATAGGATGTGTTTTCAAAATAGTGTAGTTGGTGGTGGTGGTGGTGGCTTTTGGTTGTGTAAAAAGAGAACCAGTAAGAATGAGATATCGCAGATGATTTTCTCATCCCTAATGTGTACTAAAAATTAAAAGGGTAATATTAATATGCTGTGGATTCAAAAGGAAAATTAAAACCTATCTTTTCATGGGAAGAAATTTTTAATTTTTGGGACTCTACTGCCACTCAGTGGTTCATTTAATATTTATTTTAACTATAAAATGTTCTTTTAAGAATTAAAAATCTAAAATTTGCAGCAACAGATTTTCCAGTATTTTTATTTTGGTGAGTGCCTAAGAGTAGTAGTAAAATAATTAGGTTGGAAAATTTCACTTCTCTGAACGTTCATCGTTCCATGTCCACTGATTACTAAGCTTTTTTAAAAAAATCTATGTTTTGGTGTCCTAACAAAAAACACTGTTATTAGAGAGCTAGATTTCATTTTAAGACTCCTGCCTGTTAAGTTCATTTAATTCAACTTTGTTTTGTGTGTGTGTGTGTGTGTGTGCGCGCGCGCGCGTGTACATGTGTGTCTGTGAACAGGGGAATACGCCAGGAACTTCTAGAAAGACAGAGGAAAATAAAATATTATTTCAGTCATCAAGGAGTTCATCATTTATTATAACAAAGTGAATACTTAGCTTTTGTATTATTAAGCTAAGTGAATACTTAGCTTTTTTGAATACTTAGCTTTTTTGAATACTTAGCCTTTGACATTATCCAGCATGGATTGGATAATCAAAACTACTCACTATTTCTTTTTTATTATGTTATTTTATAATTTGCTGAAAGATGTTATGTTAAAAATAGTGAAAAAGTGTGGAAAAACTGGTTTCAAAAATCTATGGGATTGCTCTATATTGGGTAAAGACCCACAGTGTGGTGTCTGATTGAGGTGTTATAAAGAAATGCCTCAGTGCTTCAATTGATTTCTGATTTTAGAGACATAATTGATTTATGATCTTGTAGGCATAATTTATTCAAGAATGCCAGTGGTTAGGCATTCTAAAACAGACAAGTAAAATGGAAGCTTCCAATAGTGTTGCAAGAATAATCTTATTCAAATTTTTACAATTTCATTTTCATAAAAGTTTTAGAATTTGAAGAAACAAGTTGTTGTGGAAAAGAGTTAGAAAGAAGAAATGCACTGAATAATTATTTACCGGGTACACTTTTTGGCACTGGAAATCAGTAGATTAGAAATAGGTAAGAATTGGCAGAAGGTTAACAAAGTGACATCAGAGAAATGTTGGTGTGACAGTTCCCCTTGGTCTCTCCCCTTGAAGTTTCAGCAATTTAATAGCTATAATTCAACAAAGGATTCCCTACTGAACACACAAACACACCTGAGAGATCTGCACATTGAAACGTCTGAAAGTGGGCAAGTGGGAGCAAACCCAGGAGCAGAGAAGAGAGAAGGGCTGAGATGGTGCCACGAATGCAGCCCAGCTCACTGTGAGTCTAAGCCCGGAGAGGCTGGAGACCAGGTTGCTGCTGGTCCTCCAGCCAGGAGGAGCAGAGAGATACAGTGAGCATTCCTGTGGGAGTAACGGGTATGCACTGTGGCTGAACCCAGTGACCTGGGCAGGGACAAACCACAGAGGTGTGATCACAAAGCCACAGAGCTTGGCCACCTCTCCTCACCCTTCCAGAGCTAGCAGCAGGCCCCTCTCTATATCTGAGAGATTGCTCATTTTCATTTAGCTCATTTTCCTGGAGACTTCTCTTGTTCTTTCATTTGGGGCTTGATTTTTTTGTCTCCCCATTTTGGCTGCCTGTTTGGGTTTGTTTCTATGTATTAGGTAGGCCTGCTAGGGCTCTCAGTCTTTTGGAGGGTCTCTGGTGCTGGCCTATGTCAGACGCTGTTTGTGACTGGCCTTGAGTACCCTGTCTGGAGCTATCAACAACCCACACGTTGTGGTTCCCTCTGCTGTGGCTGGGTCTGTTTGGACAGGACCAAGATGCACACCAAAGTCTGCTTTTCCAAGGCCCAGGTCCAGAAGCAGATCAGACAGTCTCAAAGCGCCCAGAGTTCTGCCTCTGTTTGGGGGCTGATTAATCTGATCCTCTTAATCCAATTGATTTCTGAATATTAATTTTGTATCCTACTACTTTATTGAATTAATTAAGTTTAAGGCATTCTGTTCTAATAGTTTTTTTGTTGGACTCTTTAGGGTTCTTTCTGTATAGTATCATGTTATCTGCAAATAATGACATTTTTTCCTTTATCTTTCCAATTTAGATGCCTTTTATGTCCTTCTCTTGTCTGTGCTACTGCTAAGACTTTCAATACTATGTTGAATAAACGTGGTGAAAATGGACATCCTTGTCTTGTTCCTGATCTTAAAGAAATGCTTTGAGCTTTTCCCTTTTGAATGATATTAGCTGTGTGTTTTTCATATGTGGTCTTTGTTATGCTGAGATATGTTCCCTCTATTCCCACTTTGCTGAGAATTTTTCTCGTAAATGGGTATTGGGTTTTGTGAAATGCCTTTCTGCATCTTTTAATAGGATCATATTATGTTTATCTTTTATTTTATTTGGTGTATCGCATTAATTGATTTGCAGATATTGAACCAACCTTCCATCCCAGGAATAACTTCCACTTGATGATAGTTAATGACCTTTTAAAAAAGTATTGCTGAATTCATTTTGCTAATATTTTGTTGAGGAATTTTGCATTCATGTTTATCAGGGATATTGCCTATAAGATTTTTCATAATGTCTTTGCCTGGTTTTGCAATCAGGGTAATGCTGGCCTTGTAAAATGTGTTCAGGAGCCTCTTCACCTTCTTCAATTTTTCTGAATAGTTTGAAAAGAACTGGTGCCAGTTATTGTTTGAATGTTTGTTAAAATTCATCCGTGAAGCCATCTGGTCTATGACGTTTGTTTGTTAGGAGTGTTTGTTTTTTTTAATTACAATTATTTTAATTACAATTATTATGGACTCAATTTTGTTAGTATTTATTGGCCTGTTCAGAGTTTCTGCTTTCTTCTTGATTCTGCCTGGAATGTTGTATGTTTCTGGGAATTTATTCTTTTCTTCCATATTGTCCAAATTGTTGACATATCACTGTTTGCTGTATTGGCTTATAGTCCTTTATATTTCTGTGGTGCCAGTTGTCACTTCCTCTCTTTTAATTCTAACTTTATTTGAGCACTCTCTCTTATTTAAGATTTATTTATTTATTTAAATATATCTTTATTGATTTCAGAGAGAGGAAAGGAGAAGGAGAGAGAAAGATAAAAACATCAATGACGAGAGAGTCACTGATGGAGCCCACAACCCGGGCATGTGCTCTGACCAGGAATCGAACCCCGATCACCTGGATCCTAGGTCAACGCTCAACCGCTGAGCCATACCCGGCCGGGCATGATTTAAGATTTATTAATTTTATCTTTTCAAAGAACCAGCTCTTGGTTTTATTAATTTTTTCTATTGTTTTCTAGATGCTTTTTTGTTTATTTTACCTCTAATCATTATTTCCTTCATTCTCCTCACTTTGTGCTTTGTTCTTCTTTTCCTAGTTTGTTTAGGTTTAAGGTTAGATTGTTCGTTTGAGATTTTTCTTGCTTCTTGAGGTAGATCTGTATTGCTATGGATTTCCCTACTAGAACTACTTTGGGCTGTGTTCCACAGATTTTGGATTGTTGTATATTTATTTTGATTTGTCTCAAGGTATCTTTTGATTTCTTCCTTAATTTCATTGTTAATCCACTCAATTGTTGTTTAGCTTCCATGTGTTTGTGTGTTTTTCAGTTTTGTCTTTGTAATTGATTTCTAGTTTCATACCATTGTGATCAAAGAAGACGGTTGATATAATTTCAGTCTTCTTACATTTATTGAGACTTGTTTTGTGACCTAATATGTGATCTATCCTGGAAAATGTTCAATGTACACTTGAAAAGAATGTATATTCTGTTGCTTTGGGGTGTAATGTTCTAAAAATATCAGTTAAATCCATCTGGCCTAATGTGTCATTTAAGGCCACTGCTTCTGTTGCTTTTTTTGGTCTGATGATCTATCCATTGATGTCAATGACTATTACTTTTCATCTATCCCTTTATGTCTGTCAGTATATGCTTTATATATTTAGGTGCTCCCACATTGGGTGTGTATTTGTTTACAAGGGCTATATCCCTTTGTTAGATTGATCCCTTCATGTAATGTCTTTTTTTGTCTTTTGTTATAGCCTTTGTTTTAAAGTCTTTTTTTGTCTGATATAGGTATTGCTACCCCAGTTCCATTCCCAGTCAGGACACATGCCTGGGCTGTGGGCTTTATCTCCAGTAGGGGATATGCAGAAAACAGCCAATCAATTTTGTGCTCTCACATCAATGTTTCTCTCCCTCCCCCTCTCTAAAATAATAAAAAATATATTTTAAAATTATCTCAATTTAATTTCTTAATTTCCAGAACACATTAGAAAGTTTAAAACGCTTTAACATTTAAAAATAAGTGAAATATTTATAACTTTTCAAAAGAATTTACATTATTCCATTAATGACCAACACTATGAAAAGCAAGTATCTTCAGATTATTGACTACTAAAATACAACAAGCATTAAATTACCAAAATAAGACATCTCACACTATAAATACATCATCTCTGGGGTGAAGATTTTGAGAAGTTAATTATTTAAATTTACACAGCACATTTACATATCATATTTATCAAATATTTACTATATAATTTTACATAGTTTAAAGCAGTCAGTGTGGTAAAAACAAACAAACAAACCCTTCAACCCCTAATCCATGTACCCTGTCCTCAAAGGGTATACAATTTAGCTGGAGAGACACTGAACACCTGGAATGTTATACAAATGTTACAGAAAGACCATACTATTCTCTGTTATAATCTTAGTACATTATATTACCAAAGAGAGCATGAGGACTAGTGAAATGTAAGATAGAAAAATTAAGACTATATTCAATTCAACTAGAAATAGCTGGATTTCCAGCAGGTCAATCATTTATGATATAGATAGTTCAAAATAGCAGCTAAAAGTCGAAAACATTTTGACTGTAAAATAAAGGTTATCATGGTTATAATGACAAGTTCTATATTCCTGTTTGACTTCCAGGACAAGCACAGTCTCTTTTTTCATGTGTTGAAGGCATGGGAGTAAAAAAGGATCACAGGAAGTTTTTTTCTGGAAACATTTTGGATATCCCGTTCTGTTGATTGTTTAGTATTGTACAACTCTGGGGAAAAAACAATAAAATGCTGTCATTTACTATAAACTTTCTTATAAAAATGTAACAAGAAATATGGCATAAATAATGTGTTTACAATAGTGCTATCTTAGAAGAAAAATATGTAAAAATAAAAGTACCTATATTTGAGCAAGCATATTACCTTTTCCTTCTTTTTCTATTTTATTAAAAACCAAAAATAATACACCTATTCCCTAAATGCAATCCTATGGCACCACCTACTGGAAATTTAGAATACAACAATCAAGTTATTTCAGTGTAATTACCCTTCCTCGACCACAAGCATTTTAAAAATTATCAATAAACTGATCAAAGAAATATTCAATATACACATACTAGTGAAGACAGAGAAATTTTACAAAATTATTAGTAAATTTTTATGTTAGGGGAGTCTCTAGTGCAATCATTTTTTATTTTGGGTACTATTAACCATATCATATCTAGATGACCTAGTCTGGATTAATGAAATTAATAGATTTATTAACCAAAACACCCACTTACTAACCTATAATGAGAGATAATTGCTTATAAGGTGAGTTTGGTTCTATTTGTGTATCAGCGTACCCGAGGAACCTAATTAAGTCTAACTGGGTAAGCGTCCCGGGTTGGGTGTTCGGGAAGCCCGCACTGAGGCAGAGTTGGGGTGCAGAGAGATCAGCCCCAGTGGAAGCCCCAGGGAAAGCTCAGGTGGATAGAGAGAGGGGACGGCTGTGAGCACCAAGGCCGGGGCCTGTCCAGGGCAGAGCCCTGGGTCACATACGGCTCTGCACTTTCCCCCAGGCATCAGGGGGAGCCCGTGCCAGGAGCTCCAGCAAGGACATGCCCTTGAGTGGGGCAACTTTCTGCACTGAGGCAGACCCTGGAGGGCCTGCCAGCAAAATGCCCCTTGAAAGGGGATCTGGGTGGCTCCTCTCTGTGTCTGCCTCGGCGTGGGGTTACAGAGAGACTGTAAAGAGATTTTAAGGCCACATTCTCAGCATCGACATCTGCAAGGATGATTTATGCTGATTTCTGTGAATGTTTCTATTTACTTCTTGGTCATGGTTTATATAAAATCAATTTAAAGACCATGTTTCTGCGGGCTGACCTTTCCTTTTCTATTTCCTACCTCTGTGTGCAGGTTGCTTGACCCACGAAGGATTTGAATTTGCTGCCAGATTCCTGCCGTCACCACCGACCTGTAGCTACTGCAAATGGAAGTTCTCAAGCTGAGATTTTTCAGAACGTGTGCAAGGTAAGTGGTAACCTCAAACCCCCAGCCCCGAGTAAGCAGCTTGTAGTTGTAAATTGCTCCCTCTAGAGGAAAAGATGAAAAAGACATGTTTCTTTACTGTCTTCCCTGGGTGGAAGGTTTTCTCCCTTTTCCTGATGTGTTTTCCTTTTGCCTGGGTCCTAGGTTTAATGCTCTTTCTCTGCTCACTGGCCTCAATTACAATTTTGTGGGCCCAAAGATCCAGGTACAGCGAGAGGAGCAGTTTTTCAATTAAAAAAAAAGTGAAATTAAGTAGAAAGTTAATACTAGAATAGGAAAATAAATAGCAAAGTCATAAAAATATGACAAATGCCAACAAATATAACTAAATCCAGCCATCTCAATTTTTTTCTGACATTTTTGACCGAGTCCCTTCATATGCCAGCAATTTGGTAAATTTTTTTAAAGGGGTGATTAGGAAAGTAATTCAGTCTTCCTTTTGGCATAGTTGATGAAAATGGACTCGGGCTTTCTTCAGTTCTTGGCCATTGAGGCTTTTCTCACTTTCTTCCCAGACTAAGGGAGGCATTAAAACTGCTTTAATATTTTATCCAAAATTGCGAGTATCTTGTTAATGGGGAGTATTGGCCAGCTGCATGGGCAGCCAGGTTGTTGGAAATCTGAGTCCACTGAATTCTTGAAGCCCCGCCAACATGCGTGTCTCCACCGCTCCACTGAAACGGCCCTTGTCGAGACAGCCTGGACTCGGTCCGCATTTTACTCAGAAGCATTCGTCGTAGGTGACCACTTCCTACTTTTAGAAAATTCTGTCTTCCACTGAAAGACACCAGCTTTCCCTGCTTCATTTGATATTCCTCTCTATTTCCTTTGCTGGTTTACCCTCCAACAAAGCACGTTAATGCTCCTGAGAACTCAGTCCTGGGGCCTCCTCTCTTCTCGCTACATAATCTTATCATGATTTCCTTGACTTCAACTGCATCTCAGAGCTGCTGATTCTTAAATTCATGTCTCTAGGGGGACAATTCTTCACACTCCAAACTTATAACTCCAGCTGCAAACATATATATACAGAAAATTAAAACATATCAAAGCATATGAAACTGGGAGCAAGTCCAGGCGCTGTGCAGATGTCCTTTTGCAATAACATCTTTCCTTCCTCCTAGAAGTAGCCATCACCCGGACTTATATATGTGGCAATTCTCTTTTTTTCCTTTTTCTTTTTTTAGTTTTAACATTCACGAATGCATTCCTAGAATTTGATTTTAGCTGGATTTTTTTCTTGAACAGTAAATAAATGAAATTATTCTCTATATAGTTATCTTGCTTCTTTCACTCAGTATTATCTTTGTAAGATTCACCCTTGTTGATATACGCAGCTGTCGTTGGCTCCTTTTCATTGCTGTGTACTATTCCACCGCATGAAGATCCTCCAATTTAGGTGTCCTGTCGTTGCATATTTGGGTGGTTTCCAGTTTTCGCTAGTATAAACAATGCGTCTAGGAACATTCTTGTATGTGAAAACTGATACACGTGTACCCAAATATTAGGAAAAATACTAAGGAATTACTGAGTAATGTACTCCTAACTTCAGATGTTTTAAAATAATGTCAAACGCTTTTCCAAAGTGGTTGCACTAATTTACATACCCACAGTACAATTTGTTCCTGTTGCTACATACACACCCCGCCACCATTTGATAGTGCCAAATGTTAACTTTTTTGCCAATCTTATGGGCATTTGCTGGTATCTCATTGTGGTTTTAATTGCATTTTCCTGATTACTAATGAGGCTGAGCATTTGTTCACGTTTAGCAGTCACTTGGATATATTTTTGTAAAGCCGCTGTTCAAGCCCACTTTTATAATGGAAGAAAAGATTGTAAATCTGCTCAGTGAAAGTTTGAATTGAATCACCAAAGGGAAGAGTCACGGCCGCTCAACCAATTCCAAGACTCCAGTCAGTTTGTAGCTCCAGAGCCACTCGAATGAAGGGAAGACCTAGTCCCCTTGAGAAAGTTCCCAGTTTTGCAGCAGAAGTATCCACACTCTAATTCATAACCTCCCTTGAAGGGGCTTGTGCCCATTTGCCAAGGTGACTGTGCACTGGGGGAAACAATACAATCATTTCAGATATTCTGGACACTGTATTTAAACTGATAAAATTCCTAGGGGTGCAGGAGTGCCATCGTGGTACATATACCACCCAGGGTAGAGATTTACATAGGTTAGATGATTGAAGAGTTTCGGGTTAGGTTCATAGGAACTGAATTCTTTCCAGCAGCTTCTTCCGCAGGGTGGTCTGTGGCCTTCTGCGCTAGTTTGTTTCTGTGCATTCACTTCCTTGCGGTGGGGCTGCCTCGCACCCGAGCCTCTGCGACACTGCGGCGCGCACTGCCTTTGGTACCCACCCGCAGACTCAAACTTCTCCCTTTGGCCAGTTGTTCTCAGGCCTATGCCTTGCAGGAGATTCCAGTCAGATTTGAGTCCTGTTTTATCAAAATTTATTGGCAATTTCTGTTTCCTGGGGGTCTTAGGACACACAGAATGTCCCCCTTTTCTTTACTCTGCCTCCTCCCATCTGCTAAACTTGATAAAGTCTTGCCAAAGTCTTGTGGTTGCCTGTAACCTGGCTCCATCCACTTGTATTTTTTGGCTGCACAAGAATGCCTTGTCACTTAATTTGTTGAAAATGCTATCTAAGGGTTCTTTAGCTCTCCTTGTTGCTTTTTAAAAAAACGAAAAAAGGACCTGGGAACATTTTAGAAAGCATGGCACCTCACCTAGGCCCGCCCTTCAGTTTTATTATTGCCTGTCCTCTTGTGCACCACAAATATCTTCTCCACAGCATTGCGTCTTTTTACTCCTTAGGGAATCTTCTGGTGGAAAGAATGCTTAATGTGTTTACATGTATCAAAAATTTCATGTTGATTTATTTTTCTGTTAAGAAATCCCTTTGTATTATAGGTTCTTAAAGATACTCCCTCCCCTATGCTATCATCTAACAGACTTACAGACGTCTGTGATCTGGCCGTCGCGGAACAGCCGATCAGAGTAACTTCCCTGCCATCAGTGTCCAGGAAACTGGATGAAAGTATCTGAAGTAACACTTTTTAGTGTCTGGACAATGGAGAGCGCCAAGTGGCAGTACTTGAGGGCAGCGAAGCACAGCAGGTAACCCTCCTGGGGACACTGCCAGACGTGGGGCAATGCAACCCCGAAAGGGAAGCTTTCTTCTGAGTGAGATTTCCAGGGCTGTTGCCCGCACACTGAAGTTACAAACTGTTACATTTAGAGTTTTTAGTTTTCTAATAAATTAAATTGCTTCTCTGAAAAGTGATTATGTATTTAAATCAAATTTCTAGTGATTGCTAGTCCAAATTTTAAGTGATGTGTTGTGTGGAAGGGTGAGCACAGCATAATGTTCATGTTTACTGTAAGGGGTGGGCATGATTATAACTAGTCCTTTATTTCCTTTCAAGCTTGTGATTTAAGAATACCAGGTTCCAAAATAAGACCAGGCAGAAATTTTTGCTACTTTTCACATAAATTATATTAGTTTTGTTAAAATGTTATGTTAATATTTTATCACTTTAAAATTACTATAATTTTTTTTACAGTTTCAATTTCTAATACAACAAGTAGCAGTAGATATAACTGGCCCAAACAAAAGTTCCTTTAGGTCCTCAATAATTTTTGAGTGTGAAGAGGTCCTGAAAACAAAGTTTGACAGCAGTAGTTCTCTATCAATAGTATCAATTAGAAACTTTTTTTTTTCAAGTTGGAAAAAAGCTCATTCATAAACACCACAAAAACATTAAAACACATTAAATACCTAGAACTAAAGACAAAAATAACTTTAAAACTTTACTGAGGGACATATAAATATAATAAAAGAGGCAATGTTCTTTTTAGATAGATTCAACAGTGTAGGACACCGTAACTCTCTGTATACCAACCTGTGTAAGTCAATGAAATTGCAATAAAAATGCCAGTAGGATTTTTATTTGAAAGACAATTGAATAATTCTAAAATTTATCTGTAAGAGTACAGAGAATTCTGGAAAAAGTGAGTATAAAGGGTGTGTGTGTGCTGGTGGTAACACTTGACTTATTAGATAGGAAAACATATGTGTTACAAATAAAAATATCTTAAATCAAGGTTAAGACAACAGTAACTAAATTGGTAATGGCAGTGAATAGATAATAACAAATGGAACTGAGTAGAATGTTTATACATATCAAACATAAAAATTTATTATCTAGTGAAGATTACATTTTAGATCAGTAAGGGAAAAGAGGAATCATTTTATAAATGGCATTAGACAACTAGGTAACCTTGGGAGAAATTTGTGAATCCTTACCTCATCCCTTAAATTAATATAATTTTCAACTGCATTAAAGACTGACATAAAAAACAATCATAAAAATATCAGAAGAAAACACGGGTATTTCTATAATCTTGGACAGGGAAAATTCTTTCTAAACATGACATCAAAGGCAGAAAGTATAAAGCAGTTCAACAGATCTGATTAAAAATAAAGTCATAAAACAATATTGTAATAAAATAAATGACAGAAGCAAAATATTTGCAATGTGTGTAATAAGGTTAATGATTCCTAATATGAACTATTGCAAATTTATCGACATGAATACCGACAAAGAAAGTGCAAAGGGCATAGAAAGGTAGTTATACAGTAAATGAAAACAGCTATTAACATATTAAAAGTATATTCACTAAAAATAAAAATAAAAATAATCTTTTGACTGTCACTGAAAATTTAAAGACTGATTATGTTGTTCAACTTGGGAGAAACACTCATTCACTAGTGTAACAACGTAAACAAGAATAGTTTTGGTGAAGATCAATTTGATGATTTAGCTCAACATTTTAAATCTGTATACTCAGTAACTCAGAAATTATACATCTAGAAATTAAGCAGAAAGACAAAGGCATAAAAATAATATACACACATATAAGTAGCAGCCTACACTGTATGTTCATGAATAAATACAGTACGTTTTCCTTATAATCAAATACTATAGGGCAGTAAGACAGGTAGATCTATACATACTTTCTTAAAACATGTCCACATTAATTTTTTAATGAAAAGCATTTTTTTAATTGCATGTGTGTGTGTGTACATGTGCACATGTATAGAAAGATGTCCAGAGGCACCAACACAAATGTGTTCAGTGTCTAGTTTGGGTAGATGAATTTGGGCAGATTATTACTTGTCTTAATACATAAGCTTTGTTTTATATATGTACTACCTGGCAGATGGTGGGCATGTGGCATGCATGCAAAAAAGTGTGGATGGGCATGAATTCATATTATAGACATCCCTCCACTGCTAATTTTAAAAATAAAGCATTAAATAGCATCATTAAAAGGTCTCATTTGATAGAAAAGAGCAACAGTTTCAATCAGAACCACTGCATTTACTCTTGAGGTCCCAGAGTTTACAACTACATTCCTGAATATTCAGCGTTCTAGGGTTAATGTTTGGATAAAAAGGAATCTCTGAACTAGAGTGTTGGCTCTTTACCGATTCTCTCAGCTCCAACTGAACCCCACCCTTCGATCCTCTGCTCTGTGATGCTGGTGCTGGGATTGCAAACTGCATTTTCCTGACCTGTTTGCTGCACCCATTTAGGTTCTGCCAATAAGGAGTCCTACTAGATGACAGAAAGTAGGAAAACAAGATTTAATTCCTAGTCATCGCTTGCCAATCCTACCAGTGTTGGCCTAACAGTGTGTTGATTCCAGTCTTCAACCACTTCAAGAACTTCTAGAACTACCTTCATTGCATCCCTCTGAAGGAGAAGCGCAGAGAGGCGGTGAACCTCCTCAGACTCTGAGCAACAACTCCACGGGCACCTGGAGCTCCAAGTTTCTGGTAACCCCGACTTACCACCCTTTTGTTTTCCTACCCCTAGGAATAATAGCTGCACCCTGCAGGTGGGATCTCTGGTGTGGGTTTCCCTACTGGTCACGGGCTGCTAGAGGTGCTATGGATGTAGTGGAGAGGTTAACGGCAGGATCAAGATGAAGAAACGAATGCTGAAGGCCAGCTCGCTCAGGCTAGCACTGTGGACGGCGTGTGACTGCTCCAAAGGTACTAACAGAGGAAGATCTCCACATCAGGAAGGGTCCGGGGAGCTCTGTCCAGCAGAGCTTCTGCAATAATGGAAATGTCCTAAAACACTTTGTCCAATGGTAGCCAACAGTCACGTGTCACTACTGAGCATCTGAACTGTGGCTAGTATGCCAAAGTAATTTTATTTGGTTTAAATTCAATAGCTACACGGAGCTGGTGGCTATCGCATTGGACAGTGGAGTTCTAAGGTGACTGGAGGGCTGTAGAACCTGCAAGACTTTATTAAGTTGCCAGATATTTAAAAGGTGCTGGGGTTACGAAAACAAGAGATACCATCTTCCTCTGAAGCAGCTCAGTCCCGCAATGCCAGACAGACATGTAAAAACTCTGAGAGGTTATTCTGCCAACGGTGTGGAAGATGGGTTGTAGGGACAAGGTGAAATGCAGAGGTCACCGGAGCCAGGTCCAGCTGTCCACATGAAGGTCAACAGAAGTAAAGGGATGCATGAGAAAGCAGCAAAGCATTTCACCTGTTGACGCTTGGCAATCAGTGGGAAACAGAAGTAGAATTGAAAATAATTTCCCATTTCTGTGTTATAATTAACCAAGGGAATGAGAATCAGGCTTGGGAAGCAGCGATGAATTCAGTGCGGGATGGCAAAAGGCAAGGGGCTTGTGAAACACCCAAGTCTGTATGTTGGCCGAACGACTGGAAACATTTACGGGCCCAGAACGCACAGGGATGTCTGCCTAGAAACACGGATCTAGGAGCCAGCACGCAGGCAGTGCAGGGAGTCGAGGTAGTAGACACGGCACCAGGCAAGGGGGCGTCACAAGGGGCCTAGACAACCACGATATTTAGGGGGTGGAAAGAAAATGACCAGGAATGCAGGTGGGAATGAGAGTAGTTCCAAAGAGCCTGTCTCAGGAAGGCAGATTCTAAAAATCAGGAGCAAGAGTAACCGAGTGGCAAACTGTGAAAAGGGCTGATTAGTGAACACCATGTAGCAGAGATCACCGAAGTGTTTCATATACAGAACCCCATCTAATCTTTTAAGAATCCTATAAGGTGGCTTCTTATACTGTACTTCCATTTCATAGATGGACAAACTGAGGCACAGAATGGCTGAGCGCACTCAAGGTCCACACACGGCTCGCTGACCCAGGGTCTGGCCCTCGGTGCTCTGGCTCTAGAGCCTGCACTCTCACACCACTCAGAAGAGATGTCCCGAGAGTCAGGACTGAAAACATCTGAGTGCAGCTGCGGCTGGAGCACAGAGCAAAGCAAGTCTGCCCTATGCCGCGGCCGCCGATCGGTACCGTGAGCCCAGCCTCTTCCGGGACTCACGTGGAGAGCAGACCTCCCCCAAACGCTTAGCCAGGTTCCTTAGTCCCTCGGGGTGGGGCAGGACGGTTCCTGGGCTTGAGGTTGGAGAAGCACTTCCCCACTGCCCTCACTTTCAAGGCTCTCAGGAGCCCACGTGCTAGGGCCTGGCTTAGGAACACGCCTAGCTCTGGATTACTGAAAACCAAGGGCCACTTGCTCAAGGACAAACTGATGTACAGGCCTTGGGCTAGTACAAGGCCAAAAAGTGAACTTTTTAGTTTTGTAGAAAAACAATTATGTCCCAAAATAATGGATGTAATTTAAATTTGTAAGTTCATTTTATACGTTTGATTTTTATTTTTTCCTCGTAACATAGGGTTTTCAATAGTGTCCATCCTCTTATTATATCCTGGTTAACTAGTAATTACCTGTAAACTTACAGGCGTGGGTGAGGAATGTGAAGGGGAGGATCCTACCCAGTGTCCCCAGTTGTCTTAGTGACACAAAGGCAGCCTCCTGCTCTCACTGGAGCTGGCCTTGGGTAGGCTGAGGATGGGGGCCAAGGTCTGAGACAGTCATTGAGAACTGCATGGAATGAAGATGATTTTCTGAAATTCTGGGTCATGGGCATGTTTGTATTCAATTGTATATATCATGCCTCACTTTGCTTTTATTAGTGTTGTATTATTTATTATTTGATTATTGTTAAGTCACCTCTAGCAAAGATAATTAGAAAAAGGACTGGAGGTTAGAAACTGCCAGAGGGGAAAGGAGAAAGGATGTTTACAACAGATAGTACCTCATTTTTGTGAAAGCAACGACCCTCTCCTACAACCCGCCCCCCTCCCCAAACCCACTGCTGCTTACTTGCATACACTATGTAACTATCCAAACGTGGAAAACTACGTGGTCACATTGGTTAACGGTACCTCCAGGCCTGGGTGGGGTAGGGAATGGGAGAGGGATGTGCAGTAGGCGAGATCAGAACCACTAGCAAAACAGAAACATCCATGATGTGTTGAGTAAACCTGATGAAATAAACCCATGAACAAGGACAAGTCAGCGTGGATTCAGCATTCATCCGGCAAAGGCTCGTTCAATAGAAACACACTGAACTGATGAATGCCCTGTGAGCATTTACTAATTGATCTGCTCTAAGTTTTTGGGAAGTGAAAGTTAAAGAAAACAAAACAGATAAAAGAACAGAACTATAATCCTGAGGCTAAAAATCGTATTTTTGTTTTTGGAAAGGAGCTATGAACTGGATCATCACATATTGCTATGGACTAAACTGTCTCTCCCCTCTCCCAAATTCATATGTTGAAGCCCTCACCCACAATGTGACCGTATCTGGAGATACAACCTTTAAAGAGGTAATTAAGATTAAATGAGGCCATCAGGGTGGGGCTCTAATCCAGTCTGACTGGTATCCCTAGAAGAGGGACAAGAGATGCTTGTGTGTGAGCACAAAGAAAAAGGCCACTAGAAGACAAAGCGAGAAGGCTGTCTGCAAGCCACGGGGAGGCCCCAGGAGAAACTAAACCTGCCAGGACCTTGATCTTGGACTTCCAGCCTCCCGAACGGCGAGAAAATAAATGTCTGTTTTTAAGCCACCAGTCTATGGTATTCTGTTACAGCAGCCTTAGCAAACTAATACCTATACTTTGGATAAAGTTATCATGGACACAACAAATGGTATTTAATCTGCTTAATGAATTTTTTTTTTTTTTAAGAGTATCCCTAACTCACTTTCCCCAAGCATCAGAGTGACTGGACTTTTGGAAAAGAACAGAGGGACCCAGAAACAGAGTCAACAATTCTGAATCACAGAATAGACACTGGCCTTCTGGAGAAGCAGATAAAGGAGAAAACCCACCTTAGTCTCAAATCTAAAACTAAGCAAAATAGTTTTTAATCACATCCTTGGAATTACAAGTGAGGGAGATACAAAAATTTTCCAACAAACAAGGGATCATAAATAAATGGAAATTAACATCGACTTAAGGTACATAAAATGCAGGTAGTTTCATTTAGTGCTGTGGTTCTCAAACTTCAGCAGGCATCAGAATCATCTGAGGGACTTGTTAAAACAGATCATTTGGAGAGCTTCTGAATCAGTAGCTTGGTGTGGGACTCACAAGTTTCCAGTCCTATCATGTTCCCAGATGCTGCTGAAGCTGCTGGCCTGAGACCACATTTTGAGAACTACTGATTCAGTGCATGGTCATTCTAGTATTTTAATGATTCTGAATAGCAGTAGCGAGGCCTCACAGGTTCGCTCACGGCTGCAGTGTTTATAAGAGGTTCCTACAAGTCTTAAATTCTATGTATTTGAATTCTATCTTGTATTATTTCAAAACAATCTGGGGGGTGGAAAGGGGGGACTATAGTAATCAAAATGAGTGTCATTTAAATCAAAGTAAAATCTACCACAGACAACAGTTTTATGAGGTTCCAAGTTTTAAATTACTGCCTATAAATTACATTTAACCCAGTAAGTAAGGTAAGGAAATGTTGCTGACTTAAATCTTAAGACTAGATTAAAGCTGATATAAAAACAAGCAGTTTCTCCAGGTCTCGAAAAAGGTTACTCCTATAAATAAGTACTTCGGGTTCATTACTAGGAATGAATAAACTGGCTTTTAAGTAAAAGTAAATATAATAGTAAAACTTACCTTTGGCACAAGAGCCACACATAGGATTCTCTGGATGTGGCCTGTAAAAGGAGAAATATCCAGGTGGTGCTTGAGTACTTGTTTCTCAGCAGTCAGTGGACACATAAACATAAACCACTTTACCGTTATGGTAGGATATCATTAAATACTGCAGATAATTTACAAAAGCTTTGATGATAGATATAAAATTTTTAAAGTTTTGATAGAACTTGAAGACCAATGCAGAACACAAACTCTGCTAAAGTGGAGAATATAAAATCTGAACCAAAACCCACTGGGATAGCCACGGTATGCAAAATCTACACTCACAGCAGAAACAGACCAAGTCCTGGTCATCAGTGCCGTAGCAGCACATGGAGACCTTCATGAGGAGCATCCTATGACAATTCCGTATTCTCTTTCCTCCTCTGTCCAGGATCTTTTGTGAGAGGCACTTATACAGAGCACTTTTGGCGGCGCTATAACAAACATACACGTAGTATAATGATATATTTTACTAAGCTAACAAAGTATTGTTTATAAAGAAATTTTTATAAATTCAAAAATAGGTTGTTGGTAACATGATTACCTCTAAAGCATTGATTTTCATTCACAATATTATTTCATTAATCTTAAACAGAAGTTCCATCTATAAAATGTTCTACAGCTTTTTCCTTATTGAAAAGGAGGTAAATAAAAGCAGGTCAGATACTCATAGATTCTAGGTCAACAACAGCAACTCCATTTCACAGCACTGATTAGCAGAGAACATTTTCAATTAAAGTGGTATACAATTTACAAAAATAGAATGATATGTAATGCAAAACATTGTCCTCCATTATGAAGAATATGTGTGCACGCATTGTGTATATATACATATACATATTTCTTATAAGTTTCACTATTAAGTAGCTCTTGTTCAAGTATTTTTTTCTAGTATCTTTTGAAATAATCACCTTGCTACATTATTTGTAAATACATAAAAAAATAAAAGGTTAATCTAAGAAAAGGTTAAAAGTTTCAGTGTGGTTGACTCAGCCGCTCAATTCAGTGAAAACCTGATTTGAATTCAAAACAGGTTTGGGTGCCATATTAAGTTTAACAACTTAGTAAAAAATATATATATTTAAGTGTCATATATTTAGTAAATTTCCAATGTGCTTTTAGAGCAAAATCAAAAGTTTGTATTAATCTACTCATCACCCAATCTTAATCCCCAAAATTTGTTTATATATTATGACTAAAATAATACACTAATATACAATATACCTGCTTACAAACACATAGGTAGCCATAAATAAAACTTTATTCTTTAATTCCATTTACAAGCTACCAAATGTTATGTATCGTACACAGTGCTGAACACTTAAATGGCTGTAGTCATGGAAGGATCCAGACTGAATGGAAAGCTGTAGATAAAGATAAAAGCAGTAATACTGTAACAGAAAGGTGGCAAAAACATAGTTTTGCCATAATAAAATCAATCAGATTTGTAATTATACATGAGTTCTGGTTAAAACAAAGTCTGAGCGCCATGCGATTCTCAGCTTTATTATTTGCAGTCCAGCTAAAGTCTGTATAGTTACTTTGTATTTTGCAGTCATTAAAATAAAAAAAAAGTTAAAAACTATAGCAGCAACAAGCAAACCCTGTGACAGGAAGGCAAGGGTTAAGAACTGAAAAAAGTTTACACAGTGTGTTTAGGGAAAGTGTGCGCTGTTTATCTTCCATCAGCAGGAGTTCGACTGAGGGACAACATGATCCGGGCAAAGCGCTCGCACAGTTCAAGCGTGGAATAGGAAGGTAACTTCGGTGGTTCCTGGAAACCTTTAATCTCCGTAGAACAATCGAGAAGTTTTGGCAGAAAATCTGTCAGCTTTTCTTGGAGGTTTGCTGCAAATATAAACAATTAGAGGTAACTAAGGATAGAGAGCAAGTGAGAGAAATTATCGTCGTCAAGATGATTTATTAACTTGGAGTGGCGAACTGATGATTCATTTTAAAATATATAAAATAATTACCATTTTGAGGGAAGAGATAAAAGTGGCAATGGCAGAGATCATAGCTTAGTTTGTAAATAAGAAAAAATAAAATGAATTTTACATAAT
This sequence comes from Miniopterus schreibersii, assembly GCF_964146895.1. Taxonomy (NCBI): domain Eukaryota; kingdom Metazoa; phylum Chordata; class Mammalia; order Chiroptera; family Miniopteridae; genus Miniopterus; species Miniopterus schreibersii. The sequence goes on along the minus strand of NC_138106.1, from coordinate 81,383,506 downwards.
GTAAAAAATGATATGAATAAATGACATCTACTTCTAACTTCTTTTAATTCCCAACTCAGGTGTCCACTGGGTTACTTGAACTTACACTCCATCTCCTGTCCGAGGTAAGAGCACCATCGGTTTCTCATGTCCTCCACAGCGAGCACATCCTTCTCGTCCATCTCATCCACCAGCAGCAGGGGCAAGAAAGGGACGATAAACTCGTTCATAATAATCAGGCCATTGTTTACTTCTCGATCCTCTCCAGATTCAAACAGCTCTGCAGCTTGCTCATTCAATTTCTTAATGCAACGAGAAAAAGAAGGGGTTTGTTTCCTTTTTTAATGAAATTAAAATACCTGTAAGTGTAAATACTGAAGACATAAGTAAGTTCATAAACAGTACTGAACAAATGGCAATTGGGAAAAATAATCTCAACCATTCTAGCGTGGATTAGAAAAAGCTACCTGTGTAACAAAATAAAAAAGTGGGGAAAATACTGTTGTCATGTTTTTAAAGTTCAGGTTCAGCTTATATTGATCATCACTGTAGGGGCCAATTTTTTTTATTCTCCAGGGATGAAATGCCCCAATACTAAAGTTTAATAAGCACTCAAAATAATTTTTAAAATAAAGCAATTCAAACTCCGTATTAATTTTGGAAAACTCTTTATCATGTGCCAGAGACTGTTCTAGATGTAGGAGTACTCAAGTGATTAGTCCAGAAAACTCACGGGGCTTACAATGTGGTACAGGGACCAGGAAGTTTCTTCTGTAAAGGACAAGATAGGAACTATTTTAGGCTTTGAGAGTCATATTGTTTCTGTTGCAATTACTCAACCTTGCCATTCACTGTCTCACAGAGGCAGCAACACATAAGTTATAAATGAGGATGGTTGTGTTTCAATAAAACTTTATTTACAAAAACAAGTGACAGGGCTAAAGTGCAGGCCAAGTATGCTGATCCTTAATCTAGTAGAACTGAGAGATCCTTAAGAAATACAGATATAAGAGATAGATAAGGAATCCAGGTAAAAGAAGAGCTATAATATTTAAGGGTTTATGTTTATAGCATAACTATGATTTTAAATAATCATAGTTTTAAGCTGAATTTCAAATATAAAAATTATTATTTCTTATATTTGTATTATATGATTCTTGTGCAGTTTATCTTTTAGTTAGGAGAGAGGCTTAAATGATAATTACTCACGCTCTATGCAGCCTCTCCTTTACCACCAAAAAAGAGAGTGGTAGAGTGATGAAGAAATCTAAATATAAAAATGTAATCATTCTGATCCCATTTTAAGAACATTTATGGTTTATCACATACAATACTTAAGCTCCATAAAGAAGAGGGATAAAGAATTGAGTGTATTCTCTCATCTTAAGGGAGCAGATCCAGATTATAGACATCATCATGATTCTTACCTCATCAGAGTTTATAGAGTCAACCAATTGCTTATGTATGAGTCTGGAGAATTTGCTCAATGTAAGACAAAAAGATAAAATACACAAATATTATGTACATTCAACTTACTAGTAAACATTCTCTCCTATAATGGGATACCAACTCTTCATCATGTCCTCGGTAGGGGCCTTTGGACAAGAGTTCTTTGTTATTCTGATAAGCACAGATAAGGAACAGCAAGGAATCTATATAACTTAAAAATTATAAGAAACAGATAGCATTAGTATTTCATATAAAAAAGTCAACTATAATTATAAAACAATTTAAATAAACATTTACGCTTTGATTATCAAGAACATTGTAATAAAAATGATCTGATGCACAGGAAGCCTGAGAGCCTTGCTTTAAAAATAGGTACATATGAAACCAGGAAATAGTTATGTCTTAAAAGTGAAATACAAAAATCAAAATAATGAAACAAAACAAAAATTGGGAGGAAAGGACATAACTGATGAATTCAGGCAGTTCCTTTAGTCTGCTTTGGGATTCATTTTCCTGATGTCTTTCATTTAGATTCAAAATTAAGACTGATGTGAAAAGTCAATAAACTATTTGTTTAACATAATGCCATTTTTGTATGAAGAAAGAATGTTACTTTGTTTTTTGATCACATCACTGGTTCATTCAGTGACTATTTGGTCAGGTTTTTTCTATGCCACAGGCACAGGTCTAGTCACTAAGAAAAATTTCATGACAGAGGGGAGAATATCCAAGGGAGAGGAGGGAAACAGAAAGCGAAAGAATGCTTCTCAATCTGGGAACCCAAGGAGAGGAGGATGCACAGAAACAAAACACTGGCTTTTATGTAGGAAAAGTTATACTTAATATTACTTTATAATTAATACAAGTAATATTCATTTATAATGTTACTTACATCTAGATATTATGAAGTTCAAACTAGTTTTAATAAAGGGGGGAGAGGATAAATGTTTGTGTGTGATATTTGCCTCTGAAATAATTACCCTTCTCTTAACATGCTATAGGAAAAAATGCATATTGATATACATTTGTAAAACTGAAATATGAAAGATATTTTAAGATATCTACAATCGTAACATACCTTTCTATAGATTAATTCAGAAAAATAGAACATCCTAAAAAGTGAAATATTATAAAGAAAAACTCTAGGGTGCACTGCCAATCGGTGTAACTGTTTATTATTTAATTTCATGTGTTCAGATTAAATCAATTCTATACTACAAGAGTTAAGCGTAGAATTATTTGGAAATTAATACATTCATGACAAATCAAATTACATCCCGAAACTGTCTTGAAAAATAAGTTATTTTATGCATTTACTAAAAATTATTTGTTTTTGAGAAAACCTAAGACTATGAAACTTTATTCTGAAATAATATGGACACAATCTCAGCTAAAAATTTTTTGTTTTACTTATGAAAGAAAAGAAGTGATAGTTAAGTGTTGTTTTATGCCACTTAAACTGAAGTAGTTTGCTGGCACATCTACGTTTTCTTTATACCTATGAAGTTTCCTGTTACAAAGGTCTCCCCTGAATGACATTCATATCTGGCCTCCTGGATCTGAGTCACCTCTCTGAGAATAGCCCTGAAGCCATGACCTCGTTCCAGTTTTCTACTGAGGTGCACAATATGTTCCATATTTTATTACCTACAGTGTGGTGATTGCTGGAGGGGAGAGGCATGGGGGAAGCGGAAGAGGAGAGATAAATGGTGATGGAAGGAGACTTGACTTGGGGTGGTAAACACACAGTACAGTGTACAGATGATGTGTTGTTGAATCGGGTACCTGAAACCTGTAGAATTTTGTTAACTAATGTCACCCCAATAAATTCAGTGAAAAGGAAAAAAATGAAGTTTATAAATATTTTTTCAAATTAGAATAACAGCAGCCCAGTTACCACAGTCTTATTTAAGATAAAATAAGATTGTGTGGCCTGGTGGACCCTCTTTTTAGCTTTACTTACACTCCTTACATCACTGTAAAACTATGGTTACTAAAAACATGATTGTACGTCACTACTCACAGAGCTCACAAGGACCCATCAATAAGCAGTCCACTCATAGCTTTCAAGTGTCATGTTTTCATTAAAAACAAGTTTGACAGAACCTTTTGGCAATATTTTATATGCTGCTAGCTATGGTAACTGCTATATTTAAAGTGATAAAATTAACATTTCTTTTTACGATATCCTATAAACATTATTTGTCACCATTACTAACTTTCTGGTTGATCTTCCCAATTTAATTAACATTTGTCATACTAGAATACTGACCTTTGAACAAATATATATTTGAGATAAGGAAATTATGAAATTTCAACTTATTTCCAAATAATATCTTAAAGACCTTTAACATGTTAAAAAAAAAGAGCTGATGTAGGTACTATGCAGAAAGTTAGAAAGTGACCGTTTCATCTTTTTAATTTTTAATGAGATAAATGAATAACATTTTGTGTTTATCTGATTTCATTAAAGAATACCTGAGTCATACAAGAATACAGGGGTCCTACTTTAATTTTTCTCTTCCTAGTTAGTTGTGTGACCTTGACAAAGTTACTGCACTGGGGAGCTTAGTTTATCTGCAAAATGCCATTCTGGTCTTAGACACTCTATTGAATTGTAACATCATATTAATATTTCTCTCACATCAATACAAATCTGAGAAATCCTAGTATGAATTTAAATATTTCTGTTAAAGAAATAAAACCATGACCAAAGTAGTAACTTATAAAATAGGGCTATTCATCAAAATAGTTTTCTATTTCAATGACCAATGTGACGTGAATTATCTTATAAACTATGCAATTAGGACTTTAATAATCTGCAGCCAAGTATTACTTTTTACTTCTGTGTAACTTCAAAATTGTGATAAGTGTAAAAATAATAGCTTTGTACACTGTCCACTGAACAGAGTAGCACTGCCCAAGAGAACTTTCTGGAGAGATGGAGGTGTTTTCCATCTTGGCCAACACAGTAGTTAACATATGGAGATACTAAACATTCAAAATGGGGCTAGTCTGACTGAAGAATTAAATTTTTATTTTTGAAAGTTTTAATTAATTCAAATTGTCAAATGTGGCTGGTGCCCACCATGCTGGAGATCATAGCTCTAGAAGTAAAGGTCTATGTTATCATTTAAGAAAAAATAATTTCATTACTTCATTTGGGGAAAGGGAAAGGGAAGGGGGAAGGGAAGAGAGACGTGAAGGAAGAATTCAATATACCTTTTACCTGGTTGCCATATGGCACTATTTAAAATACGGCACTTTTTAAAACAAATCACTAGTCAAGTAAGTTCATGGTGAAGGATATGAATTAAGAAATATGTGGAGAAACAAGGCAAACTAGTGAGTAATCTGTAGTGGTAAATAAATCAACATCCATCCCTCCTTCTTGATAACAATTAAAATAATAATGAACAACAATATTATAGTTTAATAAGTAGAAATGCCTTTAACACCATCTGCAATTTATATGAAAATAACAATCTAAAATGTGTTTGCAGTCACAATACGTAGAAGACAAGAGATCAGTTTTTATAGTACCTGAAAGTTCAGGCAAAGAGATAGATTGGAAAAACTATATTTGAGGTCAGGATTAGACACAGGAGGAGTATGAAAAAGGAAGGTACCTGAAGGTAGAGATACAAAAAATCCCATGTGCTGGGCTACCAGCTTCTCTGGTCTCCAGCAAACTTTTGGCTTCTATCTAACTCTATGTCATTCTAAACTTCAGCTGTAGTATTTCAGAGCTGATAAAAATGGACACTAATACCAGCCTTACAGATTTGATTTAAAATAAAACATACATTATATCTGTAGTATATGGAACTCTCTGTATTAACTGTGCAATTTCTCTGTAAATCTAAAACTGTTGTAAAATAAGACATTTATTAAAAATATATATTGTGAATACATTTTTCTATATATAAGGTCATATCTGAATATAAATACAAAAATTAAGCTCTTCTTTTCAGCTATGTCCACTTTTCCTTACCTTTCTCTTTGAAAATTTTCTAGCCCAATTATGAGATACATGGTTGTTTCCCTGAATTTCCTATAATCCTGATGCCACTCCTGTAAGCAAAAGAAAATATTAAAAGTATATACAGGAAGATATTAAAACTACAATGAAAACTCTTCATAAAGTAAAACACTGTTCTCATAACTATTTGTGTGGTTTTTTAAAACTGATTTTAGAAAGAGAGAGAAACATCAGTATGAGCCCTGACCAGGACTGAACTGGTTACCTTTCGGTTCATGGGAAGACAATCAGCCAACTGAGCCATGCCGGCCAGGGCTGATAACTATTTCAATTAATAGAGACAAAGGGTTCAAAACTAAGGTAAACTAAAGCTAAATCAAGACTTTAATTTTTGACAAGCAAGACTATTTATTAGTAAAATAATAAATACAAAAATGATTAGACACTGATGAAAAATTAAACAACAAAGATCTCACTAGAAGATAACAGAAATACAAGACAGGATAATCAATCTGGTTATCTCTCAAAAATTCTTCAGTACAAAAGCATATTATGAAAATACAGGCTGGGGCAAAAGTATGTTTACAGTTGTAAGTACATGAAACAGAGTTTATTCTTGCGTTATTTATTAATTATTGTATGATTGTCCATAAACTGTAAACCTACTTTTGCCCCACCCTGTAATTACATGTCTACATCCCACTGAATGCAGAAGGTAAATGAAGTTCCTACTCTAATGTGAGTCAAAGCTTGAAGACTATTAGTTGATGCAGAATATAAAGAAACTAAAAGAAAAAAAGGTTTTAGCATAATAAATTTATTTGACCTTTTACTTTTGCCAAATTTGTGTAAAATTTGATTTTAAATGTGGCAGGCGAACAGTCTCTTCATCTAAGCAGCAGTGAAAAGGATTGATGCACGACCCATTTCACTGCCCCAGCTCCAAAAGCCAACTGCAGGGCAAGTAGCAGGACTCAACAAGTCAGAACTGACATCAGATAACTCTAGAAAACAAATCATGATCTTTTTCTTATTTAACAAAAATTGACTCAAGGAAATCCATAACTAAAATACAATATAGGATTAACCTAAAAAAGACACTGATAATAAAAGTGCTGAAGCTCTTATATACACGCTATTATACGAAAATGGCCCGGCCGGGCATGGCTCAGCGGTTGAGCATCAACCTAGGATCTAGGAGATCATGGTTCGATTCTCAGTCAGGGCACATGCCCGGGTTGCAGGCTCGATCCTCAGTCGGGGACGTGCAGGAGGCAGCCGATCAATGACTCTCATCACTGATGTTTCTCTCTCTCCCTTCTCCCTCCCTTCCTCTCTCTGAAATCAATAAAGATATATTTTTTAAAAAAAGAAAATGAAAGTAAGAAAAACCTACAGACAGGTTACTCGCCACTATATTCTCCCTGAATAGAAATCATTTTCATTTTTAAGTTTTTGAGGCATAATTTTCATAGCATTAGTAGACCTTAGTAACAAAGGCAAAATTTGTTTTGCAAGTATAAAGTTAGCTTTCTTGGGAAAGTATTCAAATTGCCACTCTACTGTCATTAGAACTGCTTTATAAGTTGTGAGTCATTAAACTCTTTCTGTAAAAGGCTAGACAATGTTTTAGGATTTGCAGTCAACTATGTGACTGTAGTGTGGAAACACACACAACTAAATGGCTGAGTTCCAATGAAATTTATTTATAAAAGTGGGTGGTGAGCTGCATTTGGTTTGTAGGCCATGGTTTGCTGATCCCTGACTTACAGCAAGACAAAGACATGTGAAATATAAGAAATTCAAAAACATGTTATGTGAATACTGTAAGATTTAATGACTCTACAGTTAGAATATAAGAAGTCTTCAGATAAAAATGTGCTGAATCCAATCTGATGAAGCAGCCTTGAGAAGGGACTGCAGAATCAAATCACAATTAAAATTAAGTCCCATGTAGCCCTAATTTTGGGGACAAAGGTAGAGTTTCAGCAACCAATTTGCTTGCCATCTCTGGCATATGTCATCTGTCCACTGATTTCTGGATAAGTCCCTAGATCCCCTATTATGCCTTATTGTTCTAATTTACCTATTCTTATACTAATATTATTATAAACATAATAGTTTAGGTAGTATGTCTTGATTTCTAGAATAAGCCTCCTTAGTTTGTTCTTCTTCAAGAATGTCAGGACTAGACTAACATCTTTGGATTTCCATAAAATCTTTGAATCAGCCTATCAAACTCCCTAAAATGTCTTGCCAAAAGTCTGATAGAAACTGCAGTGAATCAATAAACCATTTCGGGGAATACTACATCTTTGTAATACCAAGTTTTCCAAACATGATACATATTATTCGTTAAGTTTAAGTCTTCTTTAATGTCTCCTAAAGTCATGCGTATCTTTTGTTAAGTTTATTTCTAGGTATTCCATAGTCTGGGATGTTACAGTAAATGGGGTCATTTTTTAAAAAATTTCATTTTTTGATTGTTACTGGTCTAAAGGAATAAAATTGATATTTGGCATAGGTTTTCATGTTGCAAAGCTCTTACTAGTTCCAATAAATATATCTGTAGAGTTTGTTTGTATTATCTAGGTATAAAATTGAAAATAAAGGTAACTTTGTTTCTTCTTTTCCAATCTTCTACTTTTTGCTTATTTTTGTTGCCTTACTGCCCTGTGTGAACTTTCAGTACCATTCTGAGTAGAAGTGGTGATAGCAGGTATCTCCATTTTCCTGACCACAGATGGAAAGCTTTCAATGTCCACAATTCTATATATTTGTTGTAATTTTGTTTTTGTCTGTCAAAGCACTCTTTAGCAGATTAGTTACCTCGTATTTCAGGTTAACTAAGGGTTCACATAAAAAATGAGTGTTTTCTGTAGCTTTCCTTTTATCTATTGTAATATGGTAAATTAAAATAATTGTTTATGGGAATCTAAAATAATTAAGTTTGTAAATAGGACCAAACATTAATCAAAGGCACTCATGAAAGCAACTAAAAATTAACTGGATTTGTAAATCTAAAAAGACACTATATAGTTAAATACATGTATGAATAATGTATCATAAATATTACATTTAATGATATACATATAAAATATATAATGTTATAGTATAAATTTAAAGTTCAAATAAATATTAGGTATTTGAATTGGTGAATTTAAAAAAAGGTATTAATTTTAAAGCCAAAGTTAGGACAGAAAATTTTGTGCACAGAAATTACTGCAAGCACAATCTCAGTCCTTGTGTGTGCTCTCTCACAAGCGAACACAATCCAATAACAAGTACATAGGGGATTCAATGATTACAATAAATTTCTAGTATCACCAAAATCTGATGAAACAAAAAAAAAATACAGCATGGCTTCAGTAAAGTACAGCATTTAAGAATGCAGGTTCTGCTAACCAACTTGTAACCTGCTGTGAAAACCTCTGGTGGGTTAGTTCGCCCCGGGTGCCGCATTTTCAAGGCGCTTAGCTGCTAAAATGGAAGGAAGATCAGTGAACCACAGAATCCCTGTCTATAGTTTGGCCTCTCAAAAAGCGCATTACCTCGTATTCCTCCAGGTTTACTTCTTCAGGTTTTATCATTTCAAGTTTGGCCTGAGCCACTTTCATTATGTTGTGACACCTTTAAATAAAAGAAATATATTCAATATATTCCTAAATTGAAAGCAAAATCCACAAAACTGAAAAATGTGTGTTACACAAAACTAAACTATCCAACACATATGAAAATAAAATCCACTGTCACTGAGGAAACAACTCCCAAACAACCTTAAGGAAAAATGTACTTTTGAGACCAATGTTGGATAATTACAAAGTACATTAAAAAAACAGCACCAATGATTCTAAGTCAAATTTACCATGTTATATATATTTTTTGTTTTAATATTATAGTCTATTAGTAAAGATAGCATTAAGTAAAAACTGTATTTCTAAAAATAATGTATATTTATTTAGCAAGCTTGAGACACATTAAATTTTATTTTCCCTCAAATGGCATTACTTGCAAATAGTGAAAAGGAATCCAAAATGTTCCTATCATTTCAGGGAAGAACAGAAACAGTTCAATAAATTTGTGATCAGAATCAGAGATAAAGAAATCCCCACAAAATATATGTAGTTATCACATGCATCCTACTCTCTTTTAAGCACAACAGAAATAGTGCATTGACATGGATATTAAGGGTCATACTCAGTCATACTTCTGAGCTCTTTGTGGTCATATGTAACAAATAAATGATGCCCACAATACTACTAGTACAACTGAAATAGCCAACACCCACTGAGCACTCAGTGTCTACTAGGTACTGTTCAAAACCATTTACTTGTACTATTTCACTTAATCCTAAATTTCACAGCAGACACATGGTGAGGCAGGAATTAATACTAGATATTCGTTTTTCCTCATATTCTCTCCTCTATTAAATGTATTTTTCATTCAGTATTTTTGAAACTGTCATAAAAGGATAATCACCTATTTCAGAATTAAAATGCGATTACAATGAACTCCAGACAGCATAAATTTCTATATTCTAAAATAACTTCCAATACTTTGAACTTTAACTGAGACCTTTTTTTTAACAGTATTCATTGTAACTAAATTTAAAATTTTAACATGAGTAAGTAGTTTTATAGGAGCTTCCTCAGAGAAAACATTTTTTGGTAAACCAAAATTAATTTAACCAATTATCTGACTCAAAATATTCATAGTGTAAAGGCTGAAAAATTTTTTTCTCTAAAATATTAAGTCCCACAAGGCTGTGATTATAGCCTCTTCTGTGTGTCATTATATTGCTTAGTTCAGTACCTTGGTTCACAATTAAAGTGTACTAAAATGATTTGAATTATTTTCAGTTCAAGCTTTTAAAGGTCATGATTATAACCTGTAGATAAATTACAAAGCAACTGTTCAAATTAAGTAGTGTCAAATTTTGTGCTGTATTTATTGAAATGCCTTTGTGTATGTGTAAAATAAACATTAAAAAATTACACTGGGACCTATAAAAGACAAGAAAAATTTGAGCCTATGAATTAGATATTTTGTATTTTTAAATTACCTTTCATCAAAACTCAAGTTTCTATCTCCAAACTGTTCCAGTAATGTTTTCTCAATGATTTTCTTTGGTGCCTGATTCTGGATAAAGTAGACCACTACATGATGTAAACGATAATCTGTTTCTGGTGGGGTATCTTCTTGGGCCAATTTAACCAACCTTGAATACTCCAACTTAATGGCCTAGGAAATGCAACAAAATGTCAGTTTTGGTTAGTTATAACAATTAAATCCTTCAGTATTATAACTTTAATTATTCTTACATTCAAAAATGCCTTTTTCCTTTTAAAGTATTACAACAAGGTAAGCACATCTAAGAACACCGCTCCATGTTCCATAGATTAAAAGAACTTTCTAAAGAACTGACCCCATAAGCCTTTCCTTATCACTTATTATATAAATGTTCTTTTTGTTTCCACACAGAGAAGTGGTAAAATAAACAATACATCTAAGTTTAGTATGTATTTTGTAAAACTTAACAAAGCCCAGTCAAAGCCCTTTCAGAGGTAGCCCAAGATTGAGACACTAAGCATCTCCTATCCTCTGCTTTCTAGTATCAGTTTGATATGGCTTCTACTATCCCAAATTCTAGGGCTGAAATACAGTTCCTGTAGAACACCCACATCTGAGAGAAAATGGCTGGCTCTTGAATGGCTAATAATATTACTATAGTTAACTTTTAGCTGAACAGTCCACAAATAAGGGATTTTGAAAAAGCAAGCCCAGAGACTATAGTTACCATAGAATGAATTCCTTGTTGCTTAAAAAAAATTTGCATTTTATTAGTATAATTAATGAATATTCTTACTATTACCACCTTGATGCTGGAGCTTACTTTTTCTTTATAGATAGAAACACCTCATAATTTAAACTAATTATGATAGAAAATAAATACTAATATGTTTCCACAGATGAGCAAATGATTTGAAAAATATTTGCTCATATAGAAATATATGTAGTTATACATCAAATACTGCTGTATACAAGAAACCTATATGATTAACGATAATAATTTTTAAAATACTCATTTGTATTACACTTATATCTAAATTCTAGCTCTATTAACCATAAAATCTTTCGGGTTGCACACAAAATACAGTAAACCTTGGATTTTGTAGATCTCAATTTAATGGACTTTGGATTTAATGGACAAAATTTCTAGTCCATATGTCATATGTGAAAAATAACACCCTGTTAATTTTTAAATGCTTTTAACCACGATTTGCTTATAATTAAATTGACAAATTATTTTTTGTTATTAATTCACTGTTATTTTTAATGAATTTTAGCAAACAAGCCTTATGTTGGAGAAAACAATGTAGTAATTTCATGACATAAATATTACATATCTACAACTACAGTTTACATATTTAAACCCGAGAGTCACACCCACAAACAATGTTCAGCAACTGATTAGCAGGTGATCACACTGCTTTGCCTGTGGTAATTGGTTCTGCTGTGATGTGGGGTGACTTTCTGCAGCAGTATGAATGGGTGACAGCTAATATTCCCACGTGCAATAGGCCACACCCCGGCCGTTTGCATTTGTTTACTCGAGGTGAGTGGTGAATGCACGCATTTACTAGACCTATTCAGTATAAATTTAAAATTACAGTAATACATATAGAAAACTTTTCATACATAGTTAATTTTAATTACACAAATGTGTCTACATTAGTAAAAACAGGTGAACTAATTTTTCAATTTTTTAACATAGGCATTCAGAAAACCTACTTTATTATATAATGGACTTTCGACTTTAACAGACACCCCCCCTCACCTGAATTAGTCCGTTATATTGAGGTTTTACTGCATATTTCAAATTATCCATTCTACAGAAGGGTTTTTCTTTGTTAAATGTATGCCTTTCTTAAGCAATTCTTGGGCATACAAACATTACCACCTATACAACTGTATTTCATAGAAGGGAGAAAATATAATTAACAAACATTAAATGAAATGTTCTAGTTATATATTGTTATACTTCATTAAGGGGGGAGGCCAATAAGGCCTTTCTATACAGCTTAGCATTATAAATAGAGTAAGAATTACCTTATAGCTTAAAATATATACCTTTTTTAGGATATATATGTCATTCTAAAATCTTAGAGCTATGGTCAAAAATAGCCATTTACATTAACTTATCTGGACACGTAAGATTATCAAGGTTCACTTCTTGGCATACCTAATTAGTGCACATAAGCTTTGCTTAGAGCTCTTGAAAATCTCCCTATTTTCCCAATTTGAAAAAAAAGCACATGTTCATTTAATAATCAAATTATACTGATTTTGAGAAAAAACAAAAAACAAAACAGTAACTGTTCTTCCTTATTATGGGCCTTAGACAATGAATATTATAGGCTATTATACATGTGTTGTGGTTTTTTTAATATGCAAGTATTTTAGATATTGTGCTTTTGGCCTAAATTGGTATGGTCAAAATAAAATAAATTTGTATTGAGTTTGTTAAAATAATATTATGGTTTAGAGATATAAATAACAACACTAAACAGTTATCCATTTTCCTGCCTACTTTCAAAATAGAGGCTGTGGTTATTTTATAAATAGTAAATATGTTTCTGTTAGAGAGCTGGAACATACATATCTTCTTTTACTCTAAGATTATGTTTATTACTTGTTTTGGCTCTATATAAGAGTCTTCTAATTTTCACAAGTAAATGCCAAATTTACAAGCTATAGGTGTTTAAACCAGTAGAGGTTTTAATTTCTAGGAGTAATTTTTCAAACACACAAACACCCCCCCCCACCACCACTTTTTACCAGCATACATTCCTCATTTTTAAAATTTAGTTTTCTAAGTTTTAAAATATTCTGCAATCATATTTATTCCTTCAAATTATCAACAGATTTAGCATGCTGATATATGTAGCACAGTTCTACACAATGTATCACTAATACAATTAACACTGTTAAGTCGGGCTCATATTAGTTTCTCAGAATTCTTGATACTTAGAACTATGCTTGTTCTTTCCATTCTTTAAGTTAATTGTCACAGATACTGCAATGAAACCACCACACATTTACAAAATGAAATGTGGCACTGGTCATCAGGTGATAGAACAGCTTTGCATTTAATTTTTTAACTTCTTTTTCACCAGCCCTTTAACAGGATCCCACTAGTCAGGCACAATGTTACCTATTTAGTCTTATTTCCTATTACTCTTCAACAAAGACCTCCTCCATCTACTTAGATCAGGCTTGTCTCCAGATACACATGTGCCTTTGTTTCTTAAGTTCTCCACATGCTGATGTCTTTTCTTGTTCATTCCCCATCTACAGATGACTCATTCAGTAAGACTAGTTTAAGTCTCTCAGATCTTCAGTTCTATAGATTCAAATAATATCTACCTAAACACTTTTTTACTTTTTAAAATCATATTATAAAATCATTCTAAATTTCTAACTTCTTACAGACTTTATTTTGATATAACTATACATATGTATTAGAAGATACCAAATCTACAATATACTCTGTAAGTAGTAAGACCTAAGGGAAAATAGGCTAGACTAAAAGTCAGGAAGCTAGTATATCATTTACTAATTATGACATAGAACCAGTCACATAATTCTCCAAGTGCCATTATCTCTAAAATAATAATATTAGTTAAGTACAGAGAGAGTCTATATATATAAATATATGCATATATTTAAAATGTTTATGGACTATTTTTTAAAAACTGACAGTGTAACAGGGATGAAGAAAACCCACTTCACATTCCAGAGGGTCAGCATCATGTTCTTTCACCACAATGCAATACACACAGGATTAAAAATAAGAGGTAGCTCCCAAACTAAACACTTAAATGGAAAACACCAGAAATAAAGGTGATACCAAAAATACAAATTAAAGTTTTAAATTATAAAATAATAATACATATAACCTTATGCCAATAAACTGTAACATCTTGATTAAACAGATGATCATCTAGAAGAATATAAATTACCAGGATTGCTTTAAGAGGTAGAAAAACTGAAGAGACCCAGCAAAACTACAGAAGAACTGAAAACGTTGCCTGAGATATGTACTCAATAAGGGAATCAGGCCCACACTGTCTTAGAGCTCTGCTGTTATGTCAAATCTTCAAAGACAGGATGATTTCTATCATATCTAAACTGCTCCAAAGCCTGAAAAAACGGAAGAGTCTCCTTAATGATTATATAAAGCTAGTTTAATCTGAATATCAAAAATTGGCAAATATAAAAACAAAACTATAATATCAATTTATCTTTGAACACAGATCTCAGCATCCATATTCATTTTAAATAAACACTGTCTACAAAAAGACTATAGAGTAATACATGGTGTTTACAATGATTTTTTTTAGAAAAAGTCAAAGTTAAAATCTTTACATTTTCAAGATTAAAAATTAAGGAGAAACCTGTTCAGCATCTCAAATAGATGCATTAAAAATTTTCTAAATTCCAGCACCAGTGTCAAAGAAAACTCTTAACTATGAATTTAAGAGCGGTTTTAGATTTATAAGAGGAATTGATTTAAAAAACCAATATACTTATTAATAAAACACTAGAGACATTCTCATTAAAATAAGGAACCTCTAAAGTTTTTTTGTTGTTTAAATTTCTTTGCTCTGCTAAGAAATTTGATTCATCTATAAGTCGCAAATTGTATTTTATTTGTCATTTATCTTTAAATTTGTTTTCAGTGACTTGAAATATCATCTTTCTCACATATTAAGCACCATTTATAAGTGGATCTGTTTGGGTCTCTCCATTCCACTGATATATTTTATATCTATGGAATAAACAGAGAAGTAATAATAATAGGCATTTCAAAATTTAAAAAGAGTGATAAAGTTATGCCACCAGGAAACAACTGTTATGAAGCAATGAATTAAATACTAAAAATAGTTTCATAATATAAAAGTGTTATTACATCATTAAAATCCTAAGGGTGCTTTACTAGGTGTAGAAAAAGATATACAAAAAAGAAATTATGTCTTTTTAAAGTAATTTTAAAAAGTTAAACTAACCCCACGATTATAATTATCATGACTCTCCACCTCCCACCCCCTGTATGCACACACACAAGCAACTAGTGCTTTGAAAATATTCTTGTTTTTTTTCCTTCTGGCTTTTATTTTTGCTCATCATAGTAGTCCAGCACTACCTTTCTCTGGATTTCATTTTTGCATGATTGAAACTTCTGTCTTTAAGCCACTATTTTGGGGGCATTTTCCTGTTACAATGAAAGCTAGTTCTAACAAATAGTCAAATTGGGAGAAGGGCTTAGGTAAATGTCTTTCCTCATTTATTTTTCCAGATCTGCCTGCTCATTAACTCTTTCATATATGTTTACAGGAGCAGACTCCCAGTGGGAGGTTGACGTGGTAACTTACTGCTGGGTTGGTAACTCTTCCTAATTGAGAGGTTAAACCTTAGCAAGTCCACTACCCCAACCTGATGTAAGTTTCACTTTGCAACTTACACTTTTGTCAGTAACAAAGCTAACATTTTCATCACATGGTTTACCACTAGCAACATATATAACACATAAAAAATTGCACTGATCATAATGCATAAGGAAGCCCATATCTAGAAGTACTTAGGCACAGAGTTGAAAAGCTTCCTTCTGAGTCCAAACGCACCCAGCCCCAGCACTGGAGATCTCAAGCCTGGGGTTGTTGATAGCCCCAAATAGGGTACTCAGGGCCAGTCGTAAACTGTGTCTGACATTGGCCTGCACCAGAGACCCGCCAAAAAGACTGAGAATCCTAGAAGATCTACCTAACGTTTAGCCAAAATGGGGAGACCAAAAAACAAGCCCCAAATGAAGGAACAAGAGAAGTCTCCAGAAAAAGAGCCAAATGAAACAGAGATAAGCAACCTCTCAGATATAGAGTTTAGAATACTGATTGTAAAGATGCTCAACAGCATGAAAAAAAATTTGGAAACTATGAAAAATGACCAGTCAGAAATGAAGAATGACATAGCAGAAATAAAGACTACATTAGAAGGAATAAACAGCAGATTAGAAGAAGCTGAGGATCAGATCAGTGAATTAGAAGACAGGGTAGAAAAAATCACTCAGTCAGCGATGCCAAAACAAAAAACTATTAAAAAACAGGAGGACAGTTTAAGGGAGCTGTGGGACAGCATAAAACACAACAATATTCATATTATAGGAGTACCAAAGGAGGTTGAAAGTAAACAGGGGTTAGAGAACCTATTTGATGAAATAATGGCAGGAAACTTCCCTAACGTGGTCAAGGAAAAAGGCACACAGGTTCTGCAGGCACAGAGAGTCCCAAGCAAGAAGATACCAAAGAGGCCCACACCCAGATATATCATAATTAAAATGTCAAAAATCCAAGACAAAGAGAGAATCTTAAAGGAAGCGAGAGAAAAGCAAACTGTTACCTACAAAGGAGCACCCATAAGGCTGTCATCTGACTTCTCACTGGAAACTCTACAGGCCAGAAGGGAATGGCATTAAGTATTCAAGGTAATGCAAAAGAAGGATCTGAAACCAAGACTACTCAAGATTATCAATCAAGCTGGATGGTGAAATAAAGAGCTTCCAAGACAAAAAAAAGGTTAAAAGACTTTATCACTACAAAACCAGCATTACAGGAAATGTTAAAGGGACTGCTATAATTAGACGTAGACATAAAGAGAATGAGAAACAGCTAAAAAGAAACAAAATGTCAGTAGATAAGTATCTTTCAATAATAACCTTAAATGTAAATGGATTAAATGCCCCAATAAAGAGATGTAGGGTGGCTGAATGGATAAGAAAACATGACCCAAATATATGCTGTTTACAAGAGACCCACCTCAGAACAAAAGACTCATACAGGATGAGAGTGAAGGGATGGAAAAAAATTTTCCACGCAAATGGAAATGAAAAAAAAGCTGGGGTACCAATACTCATATCAGACAAAACAGACATCAAAATGAAGACCATAATAAGACAAGAAAGGTCATTTCATAATACTAAAGGGATCAATCCAGCAAGAGGATATAACCCTGATAAACATATATGCACCCAATATAGAAGCACCTAAATTTATAAAAAAAACTTCTAGAGGACTTTAAGGGAGAGATCGACAGCAATACAGTCATACTCGGGGACTTTAACACCCCATTGACTTCACTGGATAGGTCTTCCGAACAAAAAATCAACAAGGAAACAGCGACCCTAAATGACACACTAGATCAGATGGATTTAATCGACATTTACAGAACATTCTTTTTTTTTTTCTTTTTTTTTTTAAATATATCTTTATTGATTTCAGAGAGAGGAAAGGCGAGGGAGAGAGAGAGATAGAAACATCAATGATGAGAGAGTCACTGATTGGCTGCAGCCCGCAACCCGGGCATGTGCCCTGACCGGGAATCGAACCCTGATTGCCTGGATCCTAGGTCGACGCTTAACCACTGAGCCATGCCCGACCGGGCCAGAACATTCTACCCCAAAGCTGCAGAACATACATTCTTCTCAAGTGCATATGGGATATTCTCAAAGATAGACCACATGTTTGGACACAAAACAAGTCTCTATAAGTTCAAGAAGATTGAAATCATATCAAGCATCTTTTCAGATCACGATGGCATGAAACTAGAAATCAACTACAATAAAAACACTAAAAGACATTTAAACACATGGAGACTGAAAAGCGTTTTTAAACAATGAATGGGTTACCACAGAGATCAAGAAATAAATAAAAAACTTCCTGGAAACAAGTGAAAATAAACACAAAACAACTCCAAATCTATGGGACACAATGAAAGCAGTCCTGAGAGGGAAGTTTATAGCACTACAAGCCTACCTCAAACAATAAGAAAAACTTCTAATAGACTCTTTAACCCTACAACTCAAAAACTTAGAAAGGGAACAATAAGAAAAGCCTAAAGTAAGCAGAAGGAAAGAAATAATAAAGATTAGAGAAGAAATAAATGACATAGAGATTAAAAAAACAATACAAAAGATCAATGAAACCAAGAGCTGGATCTCTGAAAAGATAAACAAGATTGATGAACCTTTAGCCAGACTCATCAAGAAACAAAGAGAGAGGACCCAAATAAACAAAATCAGAGACGAAATAACAACTGACCCAACAGAATACAAAGGATTGTAAGAAAATGCTATGAACAACTATATGCCACCAAGCTAGACAACTTGGATGAAATGGATGAATTCCTAGAAAAATACAACCTTTCAAAACTCAATCAGGAAGAGTCAGAAAGTTTACATAGGCCGAGGGCTAACTGCTGATGAAGTTGAAGCAGTAATCAAAGGGCTCCCAGCACACAAAAGCCCTGGCCCAGATGGCTTCACAAGGGAGTTTTACCAAACATTCAAAGAAGAATTAACACCTATCCTCCGCAAACTATTTCAAAAAATCCAAGAGGAAGGAACACTTCCAAACTCTTTTTACGAGGCCAGCATTAGCCTAATTCCAAAACCAGATAAAGACTCTACAAAGAAAGAGAATTACAGGCCAATATCCCTGATGAAAATAGACACTAAAATCCTCAACAAAATATTAGCATATCAGATCCAGCAATATATTAAAAAGATCATACACCATGACCAAGTGGGATTTATTCCAGGGATGCAAGGCTGGTACAATATTTGCAAATTAATAAACGTGATACATCACATAAACAAATTGAAAGACAAAAATCACATGATCTTATCAATAGATGCAGAAAAAGCATTTGATAAAATCCAACACCCATTTTTGATAAAAACTCTCAGCAAAGTGGGAATAGAGGGATCATACCTCAACATAATAAAGGCCATATATGACAAACCTACAGCCAACATCAGACTCAATGGGAAAAAACTAAAACCATTTCCCTAAGAACAGGAACAAGACAGGGTGTCAACTTTCACCACTCTTATTCAACATAGTACTGGAAGTCCTAGCCACAGAGACTAGTCAAGAAGAAAACATAAAAGGGATCCAAATTGGAAAAGAGGAAGTAAAACTGTTATTATTTGCAGATGACATGATATTATACACAGAGTATCTGAAAGACTCCACCAGAAAACTACTAGATTTAGTAAATGAATTCAGCAAGGTAGCAGGATATAAAATTAACACCCAGAAATCAATGGCATTTTTATACACCAATAATGAACTCTCAGAAACAGAAACTAAAAAAAAAAATCCCATTTACCATTGCAACTAAAAAAATAAGATACCTAGTAATAAACTTAACCAAAGATGTAAAAGACTTTTACTCAGAAAACTATAGGACACTGAAAAAAGAAAGAGGAAGATATAAACAAAGGGAAAAATATACCGTGTTCATGGATTGGAAGAATTAACATCATTAAAATGTCCATATTACCCAAAGCAATCTATAAATTCAGTGCAATCCCTATTAAAATACCAACAGCATATTTCACAGATCTAGAAAAAAACACTTCGAAAATTTACCTGGAACCAAATAACACCCCGAATAGCTACGGCAATCTTGAGAAAGAAGAACAAAGTTGGAGGGATCACAATACCAGATATCAAGTTATATTACAAAGCCACTGTCATCAAAACAGCCTGGTACCGGCACAAGAACAGACATATTGATCAGTGGAAAGGAACAGAGAACCCAGATATTGACCCATGCCATTATAGTCAATTTTTGACAAAGGAGGCAACAACATACAATGGAGTAAAGACAGTATTTTCAATAAATGGTGTTGGAAAAATTGGACAGATACATGCAAAAAAATGAAACTGGACCACCAACTTACACCATACACAAAAGTAAATTCAAAATGGATAAAAGACTTAAATGTAAGGCATGAAGCCATAAAAATTCTAGAGGAAAACATGGGCAGTAAAATCTCAGACATCTCTCATAGCAATATGTTTGCTGATACATCTCCTAGGGCAAGAGGAACTAAGGAGAAAATAAACAAATGGGACTGCAACAAAATGAAAAGCTTCTGCACAGCAAAGGAAACCATCAACAAAACGAAAAGGGAGCCCACTGTATGGCAGAACATATTTGCCAATGACACATTGGATAAAGGGTTAATATCCAAAATATAAAAGGAACTTATACAACTTAATAAAAGGAAAAGGGATGGAGGGGGGTGGCTGGTGGAGGGGGAGAGAGTAACTAAAGAATTTATATGCATATATGCACAACCCAAGGACACGGACAATGGTGGGGAGAATGACGGGGGGAAATAGGTCATTGGGGAGAAAAAGGGACATCTGTAATACCTTAAACAAAAATAAAAATTAAAAAGGAAAAAAAATTATGCAATGGAAAAATAAAAATAAAAAAATAAAATAAATAAAAAATGGGCAATGGACCTAAACAGACACTTCTCCAAAGAGGACATACAAATGGCTAAGAGACATATGAAAAAATGTTCAATGTCGCTAATCATCAGAGAAGATACAAATTAACACCACAATCAGGTATCACTTCACACCTGTCAGAATGGCTCCATCAACAAGTCAAGGAACTACAAGTGCTGGCGAGGGTGTGGAGAAAGGGGCAGTACACTGCTGGTGGGAATGCAGACTGGTGCAGCCACTATGGGAAGCAGTATGGAGTTTCGGCAAAAGATTAAAAATTGACCTGCCATTTGACCCAGTGATCCCACTTCTAGGAATATATCCTAAGGAACCCCAGACACCAATCGCAAAGAAATTATGCACCCCTATGTTTACAGCAGCGCAATTCACTATAGCTAAGATTTGGAAACAACCCAAGTGCCGTAGATGAGTGGATAAAAAAGGTGTGGCACATTTACACCATGGAGTACTATGCAGCTGTGAAGAGTAAGGACCTTTTGGCCATTGGCACAGCATGGAGGGAACTGTGGAGTATTATGGTAAGTGAAATGAGCCAGTTGGAGAAGGACAAGTACCAAATGATCTCACTTATATGGGGAATATAATAAACAAAATAAACTGATGAACAAAGTGGATCCAGTAACATAGAAGCATGGTACAGACTAAGGGATCTCAGAGGGAAGGCGGGGAAGGGGATGTGGGTGGGGAGAGATTAATCAGGGAACTTGTATGTTTATGGGCATTGGTGTGGGGAGGGCCTGGGGGTGGGATGGATGTGGGGTGGAGAGGATCAGTAGGGTTAAAAGGGGGACATCTGTAATAGTCTCAACAATAAAGATTTTAAAAAAAAGAAAAAAGAAAAGCTTCCTTCTTCTGGCAAAAAAGCCAATATAAAATAAACCCAACAAAGATTTTTTTGGTAATGTGATAGGATAAAAGAGATATTAAAAGAAAATCAACCTTCTCCCTCAATTTGTAATAAACTAAGCATTAAAAAATGAAAATTAAAAATATACTATATCTATTTTAAGAAAAATAGGAAGACAGAAGTGGCCATCATTTTAGATACTGTGCTATATACATATGCTATCTGGGACACCTCTATACTACTGAGTGATTGCAGTTTGTATGTATTACTTTTTTTATTCACATGACAGATTTCCTAAAATTACATATTATAAGCTAGAATTTTCCAAATGTTAGTCATATACCTATACATTATTTATAATTATATACATTAATTATAAACAAATAATAATGTTTACATAAGATTACACACATATATATTCCTCAATTAAAGATGGATAAAAATAAAATGTACAAAAACTTCAGAAATTTGCTGCTGCATAAAAATTAGAGGGTAAACCAAAAGGGAGAAATATATGAGAGACAGAAAGTACACAAAGGACAAAAAGCACAAGGCACCCCAGGGTGATGGGGAAAGGAGATCTTGGAATAAAGGAAATCCAATGCAGGCCATGAGGCTCCAGAACAGATTTCCCCAAGGCAAAATTCACAAGAACAAAACAGGAGATTTAAGCAAATGGTGGAGAACTTAGAAGTGAAATAGTGATACACATAGAAAATTAAGTAAACCAAAAAACAAACTGATTCCAAGGAAAATGAAAGCTGAAGTTAAAGTGTAAGTAATAATGTTTACAACTTTATATACATTATATAAATGTATAGCTTAATCCTGAGTAGCATACATAGAAATAATACAGAGAATTCTACTTTGATCAAAATGACAAGATTTTAGATGTGTGTGTGCAAGAGAGACAGTCACAGAGACTGTAGGAGGGATAGGAACTGTATGTGTCAGTGTACGTGGGGTGGGAGAAGAAAGGGCTCATCCTTCACATCCCATAGAAGGGAATTCAAAGAAAATGTGTAAACTAAGAATTGTAAAAACACAAGCATTCTAGTTAAAGTTATGGAAATAATGCCAAAAGGTCTACATGAAATAATTGAAAGCTGTTACCATGGGGGAAGGGGTGGGGGTGAGTGCTGTTTGTAGTATGTATAATTGGCTCTTTAAAATACATGCAGAGATTAATTTAATAAAAATGAGACCCAATTCAACATACAGATGCCCAACTTAATAAAAAATGACAATGGCACTGTAAACAACAGATAACTTTTCCACAAGAAATAGATGAAAACATTAGAAGACATATATTCAGTGTTTTATACGAAAAGAAAATGTAGACTAGGAACAAGGATGAATTTTTAAATATAAAAGTCTGTTTTTTTGTTTTAAGAGTAGTTTTTCAACCTTTCTTAAGGGATTTTATTAGGGTGATCAACTCATCCTGGGACCATTTTGCCAGAACTTATACAGTTTAGCACTTTCAGTTTCTTCTCCAAAAATCCTCACAGTCTTGGGCATACCAGGATGGTTGGCCATGCTAGGCTACTGCACACAAGGCCTTTGTTTTGTTTGCTATAGTGAAAAAACTACTGAAAATAAACAGTTTTTTAAAGATTGAGTTTGATGACAGCAGAGTAGAAAAAATTAAGAGAAAAATTTAGATTTTTAATGTCAAGTAAGGGCACACACACTTATTGTAGTGAACTATATACCTCAATAACCCCGTTGTGTGTTTTTTAATAGAAAAAAAACAACCACTAACAAGGTGACAGGAGTGGAAAAATACTGGTAGATTTTTGGTTAATCCAAATAAAATGACAAAATATACCATATTTTCATTTTTCAAGTAAGTAAAAGCAAATAATACTGTAATCAAAACATTGTAAAGATCTGGAATTAGAGGTTTTGAAACAGACTGAGTCATCGAGTAATATGCCAACTTCATGGTCTCACATGTCTTGAGGTGACTAGGATATCAAATGTTAACCACGGGGAAAATGTAAGTGAACGGAGACATAAAAAGATAGTAAATGAATGAGTAATTTTAGAAACAACCCAATAAAAAAGCAATTTAGTATATCATGTAGCAAAATGAAAGAAAAATATTGTAAGACTGACCAACAGTATTACCAATAAGGAAAAAATAAACTATTATCAGAAAATTACTCAATTCCTAGTTTTGCTTGTCAATGCCCTTTACGCCCTTCAAATAAAAACAAAATTCAAATTTCTGCTAACAAAACAGGGGTTCACTATAGGGTAAGTCAGGTAAAATGTCTTGTTTCTGTTGAATTACCTGGATTAAAAAAATAATAATCAGTCTTAGATTCATGCACAAAATAAACGCCCAGAATGTCAGGAGACCATGGCTACAAGAGGAAAAGAGAAATTATACAGGAAAACAAATTTAACTCAAGGAAATAAAACATTTTAAGAAGTTTAATTAAAAAAATAAGAAAATAAATGAAAATGTTAATTATACCTTAAAGAACCCTGCTTCAGGGCCACACCTGTCATATACACTCCTGGATTTACCTATTGCCATGATAATACCTTGCATGTTCGGTGTCATCATGATCTGCCATAAGGGATTTAAAGTAAGAGTTTTTGAATGAGTAACATAAAAAATTAAAAAAATAATTTCTTTACATGCAAGTTATTAGTCCTTTGTTTTTCACTATGTATAAACCAAACGTTGCAATTTGTACAGCAAACGTGATCCAACATGCATTTAAGTGTATTTCAAAACCTCTACAGGGCCACATCTAGTTCATATGGTGCCTCTGCGTAAAAGGCAAAAAGGCATCATCTCTGAACCAAAGAATATTAAAAAGACACCTGCTTCTTGACAAATCAGAAAAATGTACTGCTCTCTGAACCATTAGAAATAGCAGCAATCTTTTTATTTAAAAAGGTGCCTCTTCGTTAAAGCTTGAGGAGCTCAGTAAGCATAAGCTCAATTTCAGCTCTATATCCACCCACTGGCTAGGCATCCTGTACAACCGTACAACCTGAGCATCCACTAGCAGCAGCCCAGTGTCCACAGAACTTAGTGCCAAGGCACATGCACCGTTAAACTGTCACTCCACTGAATTAAAAACAAAACTGGCAGTAGCATAAGCATTTGTACAAAAGATAGTGTTAAATGATTAACCACAATTTTGCTTTGTTAATGCCAGAAGGTTCACCCTAAAACACACACTCAGGTGCTTGATAAATAAGTTACCATTTTTATTAAAAATGTAACAGTTTCCATAATTTTCAAGTACTAACATGGTATTAAAATAGTTAACTAGAACAGCATACTGCTATTAAGTACTAAATACTTAAGTATATTCTTTGTTTTCATAACAGCTTATTATTCTTAGCTATTTACATTTTAAAATATCTGCAAAATGAAATAACTCAAGGCACTATAAAACTATTATATTAGAGCTATCAAGAGAGCATATCCATTGCCTCTGACTCACTGAAACTATTACTCACAGTACTTATTTTGAATTATATACTTAGAGTTGCAATAACATTACTTCTTGAGAAAATCCTTCTGATCAGTTCCTACCTCACAAACCTGCTTCTTATTCGCATTATGGCCGTGCTTTCTGACACTGGTGCAGTAAAATTAATGTCTTTGTGACACCTCTGATTTTAGTGTCATAAAGACATTTTAAGTTATATAGTTTAATTAAAGTCTAGAAAAAAGTTACTTGGACAAAACTCTTTAGTATATAGTCGATTCTCATCTATGCCAGTAAAAAATAACAAATGACAGAATCCAAGGATCCAAGGTCTTCTCTATGCCCTCCCCGAAATATGAGGGGGGAGGGGATCTGATGGGACCAGGAAAACAGCACATTTTCATCTGGATTCCCCAAAAACCATATCATGAGAAGCAAAAATGCCTCTATACTGTTAGAAAACTAGATGAGAATTAACAGTGAAGAGATAAGAAAAGATAAGAT
Source organism: Miniopterus schreibersii (assembly GCF_964146895.1). Lineage (NCBI taxonomy): Eukaryota > Metazoa > Chordata > Mammalia > Chiroptera > Miniopteridae > Miniopterus > Miniopterus schreibersii. The sequence goes on along the minus strand of NC_138106.1, from coordinate 81,357,901 downwards.
GGAGGTCCCACTATGTATAAAACACTGGTAGGCATTCAGCAATGCTGATGAATCATTCAATTCAGTCACATGGAGGTTGCAGAAGCAAAAATATCGATTATTTGCAATCAGGATGTACGCTCTTCTGGTAGGAAATGGTGGGCAAAGTAGTATAATAAATAATTCAAGTAAAACAGAAAATAAAAATTATTTTTAAATGCTCAAAATTTTTGCTATTTAATAACTGAATAAACCTTATTGTAATCTATTAGCCTGAGAGTCAACCAATCCTATGTCTGCATAAAAGAATTAACACCAGAAACATAAAATTATTATTCTGAAAAATTCTGTAAGCTTTCTGCTTACATTTTTATTAGAAACTGAAAGCTCTGTTAGCAAGTGGTAAGGTAATTTCAGACCATGGGTGCAACACTGTATGTCACACAGCAACAGACAAAAGTGTGAGGGTGCAGGCGTGCCCAAAGTAATGCTATTATATAACGAACAGTGCAGAGTGCTATGACAAAGGTACCTCGTCATCATAACCCCCCTCCTTTGACTCAACCACAAACTTCCCTACAGGAGGAATCGCCACCTCTGCAACTTGCTGGTTAGAAGGTGGTTGGCTTGAAGTACTTTCAGGTTTCTGCAGGAAAAAATCATTAGTATCAACATCAGAAAAGAGAGCAATGGAAGCACCAGGTTAATTGCAGAGATCCTTGAGTCTTTCAAAAATCCCTGCATCTGCTTAATATAAAATAAAACCACTTACAGCTGCGTATTAGGAGCAAATAAATTAATACAGTATCTCCAGCCTTCCCTTTTAATCTCAAACACTAAATTAAGTTTTCATTTTCTTCCCCCTCAAAACATCTTGGACTCTAAATTCTTAAATATAATAAACAGTGCAGTTGCTGTTGCTATCTTCATAGCTGAAGTTTTTTTAAAAAAAAAAATTCCAATAACTCCATAAAGCCTTTCCTAACACTGTATCTCCATCAAAATAAGATATTCCTCTGCCTTGGACAGGTGGCTCAGTTGGCTGGAGTGTCACCCTGTGCTCCAAAAGAGTGTGGGCTTGATTCCTACTCAGGCCACATGCCTAGGCGTGGGGTTCGATCCCCGGTAATGGAGCATACAGGAGGCAGCCAATTGGTGTTTCTCTCTCTCTCCCTCCCCCTCTAAAATCAATACACATATCCTGGTAAGGATGAAAAAGAAAACAGATATTCTTCTGGACCCAGCAGAGTCTGTAGGTTTTCTTTCTTAGAATTTTACTTTCCTATCCTTTCTAGTAATCAATTGTATATCCACCTGCTACCCATACTCTACTGTGCTCGACTCTCTCTGTAACAGCCTGAGACCTAGTAACATTTATTTAGATCATAAGTGTCCCATGAATTCTTGTTTTTTAAAAAGCTGTTGGAAAGTGTACCATTTTTAACAACTCAATCAGATTTCTTTCTTTTTCTTTTCTTTAACAAATTTCACTAATCCACACTGAGTGGAACCTAGCATGAAATCCAGAAAAGTCCACTTGAAGACACTAATACAGCTCATTCAAAAATACCGCTCAGACCTTATTTTACTGAATAGATTTATAAGTAGCATATTCACTATTTACCTATAAACAAATTTCAAAAGTACCTAAAATGCTTCAAAACAGCTTGCTTGAGTAATTTCAAATTGCACTATGAAAGTTTTTCTAAGCAAATATAAACTTTAGTTTTGATATAAACAGAAAACTTTAATAAATAAAGGGTTTTATTTCCATTTAAAATATAGGTACATTTCAAGAATGTGAACACATTCTGACTTTCCAGATGTACCTTTGCAGAAATAATTTAATTAAAAAATAAAACTAACGCCCAAGACTGGCGCTGCTCTTCTGAAAAGAAGTGCTATTTATAACTAACATTTTTAGAAAAGGTATCCTTACTTTATTTGAATCCTCAGTTTTTCAAGAGAAAATAACCAGCTTGCATGTTTGTCATCATCATGAGACAATATTCAGGTTACATCATACCTGGGACATAATTGGTATTCTATAAGTGATAGGCATTACCAATATTATTATACTGTTATGCTATTTTAAATTGCTTATAGTTGAATAATTCTAATCCGATATTATCACCACAAATATCCCATAGAGATACGCTTGGCCCATGACATTTAATTAAGGGTTTTTAATTCATCTAGCATTTTAGAGAGTAATCACTGTTCTAGCTCTCCATTCATGAGCGTGAAATAGAAGCAGATAAATTAAGAAATCTGTCTGGACATTGTGGTGAAAAATTTCTCACAAGAAAATCAATCCCAAACAATACCAACTTAAGAAAATACAGGTTGTCTCAAAAAAATGTATATCACACTTTGAATAATTATAAAGGTAGTTTATTAAAATGTTATTTCATTTTCAAAATTGAGCTGTCAGCTGTTAAAGTGTGTATAAATTTTTTGGGGGACACCCTGTTTAAATTTAAGGCAAGTAGCAACTGAGAAATGTATTCCTTAGAACACTGATCCTTATAAAACAACACATTCCCATTGGGGGGAAAATGCACTTAGAAAAGAAAAAATCAGTGTTTTATAAACCTTCCTACCTACCACAGAAGAGTTTCAACAGCACAGCACTGATTAATTATATGGGTGAAAGTTGAAAAATGAAAGAAGCTTTGGGTGCATGTAATAATTCTATAGAATTGTTGTCAAGTTTAGATATCCGAAGGTGCCATAAAAATGTTCATATAAAGAATTTAAGGGTTCACTGAAGTATAATGGATGCAGTTATCTTTTTCAATTACTATCATGCCCTGTATAAACACCTTAGCCAAGGCTGAATTTGAAAGGAGTTAAAAGTAAATTCCTCAGTTAGTAAGTTGCAAAAAGAATTAAAATACAAAGATTTTATTGACTGCCTGAAAGCCACTAAATGTATATATATATTTTAAAAAGTCACATAAAAGGTAGCTAGAGAGTATATAACTGCATCACTTTTGCCTCCCTTAATATGTTCAATTATGAGGAAGCTAAAGAAATAACCTAAAATGTGACAAATGTTTCATTTCTAGCAGCCTATTTAGTAAAAGTAGAATTGAATATACAATGGGGGAATAGGTTAAGTAAACAAGAACTTAATTACTTGATGGAATAATACTCAGCCATTAAATATTTTTTATAGAGTTTATAACATGGGAAATGGTTACGTTATAGTGTTCAGTGATTTAAAAAAGTTAAGATACAATATTTTATATGCAGTAATAACGCAACTATAAAGGTAAATCCTAAATCTGTATATAAAAATAAGAATGGAAGAAAACACACTAACATATTCACAGTGTTTTTTCTTGGAGTCCACTTTTCTTTGTATTTCAAATGAAATATTTCCTAAAATATTTAAGTTTAAGGACAGTCTTCTAAAAAGCAAGCTAACACTTGGAGAGTATCTCTCTATGGTTTCTGTGATTCTAAGATTTCCAGGGAATTCTTCTTACACTAAGGTTGAAGCTTAATACATTGTCTATTTGTGAAATGGTTAGGATTTAAACAAAAGGAAACTAACAGCTATTTAGTACCTATACTACATGCTAGGCATTTTCAAAAAAATGATCTGAATTAATCCCACAATCACCTCCATTTTATGTAAAAGAAAACTGAGGTTTACAGAAATTGAGCAACTTATTCAAGTTTTCACAGCTAGTAAAAAGTAAAACCAGTATTAAAAAATCAGGACTATCTAATCCCAAAGTCTGAAGACTCTTTTCATCTATGCAATTTAGTTTCTAAAGTATACCTTTGAATGAGAAGACCCAATAGTGGTTACTATGATTCTAAGCAACTGACCATGAGACCAAGAACACAGGCTGCTTCAGACAGCCATGATTAACATTCTTAGACATGCTGCACGATTTATATAGGCAATGGGGCCAAATGTTCCAGAAGATAGCCAAATGGAAAAATATTTATGCTAGCTGTCAATTATATTCTCTCCATGCCATTCTCCTTCCTCAAGTAAACGTGAAGTATTAAGTTGTTAGCTTATAAGATTATATCCATATTAATAAACTAAGCAATCAAAATTTAGGTGCTGATTTCTGCAAATTTAAATTACACATGATTAGCCAAACTAAAAAAAAAAATCATGATTCTACATTAAGCTAAGTAATGCTTTTTGGCTTTCTGATACCAGTTAAAAGGATGCTATTTATTAACCATAATGTAAGCTCTAACAATAAAAATCCTAAGTAGCAAAGGCCCTAGCAAATTATGCTACTGATAAAAATATTCTTCCCTGCACCTACTTCTCAGCCCTTTCTCCCTCCCAGTGTTTTTCTATTCTACCATCCCCCAAGAACTAGATGTCCCAGGTTCATTAAAAGAAGCATTTCCCAGCAAGTGTTCTATTGTTCAGGTGTTCATCTCAAACTCATTCAGTCTCCAGAGCATTTGCAAAATTTGGGTTAAAAAAACTGTATTAAAACATTATGTTTATGATAAGATGACATATAATCAAAATTATTCAAACAGAAATGACATAAAAAAGTAATTTCTGATTATTTTGTTCATCAAAACGTAATTAACACAATACCCTATTAAATGGACATTTTGGTTAATTAAAATCTTATACTAAACACCTCAGTGCATTTAGCAGGTTATTGTTTGAATTTAGTTCACTTGTAATAGAAAACTGTGTTGAAAAACTTTATCTCCTGTTCCCTTTAGTTTTCTAGAAGGGGAATCTTCAAATACTAAAATTAGCTACCATGAAACCTACACTAGAGCTGCTTGTGCTAATAAAATAAGACTAGGGCAAATGAATGCCTTTATAATACCAAATTCTTGAAATAACATCTCCCAGAATGTCATATTCATTGAAAACATAGTACAATACCAATGTGCTTAATTTATTGTTATAAAAAGACACAACTGAGAACTACCAACAGAATTATCATGGCCATTTTTGGACAGAAAGCTATTGAAATATGCAGAAATCATATTGTAAGATCCTACTTACGACTCTAACCTAAGGTATCTGGTATTTTATTGTTAAACATATCCCATGGAACAATGAAAATTATACCTTATTCCCAACTATTCCAGTGTAATAAGACTCGCGATGGAGGGAGGCATGAGAAACAAGAGAAACACAGTTGACCCTTGAACATGGATTTGAACAGTGCAGGTCAGTTCACTTACATGTGGATTTTTTTCAATAAATACTGTAAATGTATTATTTTCTCTTCCTTTTGATTTTTCTTAATAGCATTTTCCTTTCTATAGTTTATTTTATTGTAAGAATACAGCATATAATGCATATCACATAAGGAATATGTATTAATCAACTGTGTATTACCAGTAAGGCTTCTGGTCAATAGCAGGCTAAGTTGTTTAAGAGTCAAAAGTTATATGTGAATTTAGGAAATTTATCTTTATTTTCAAAGTACCACATATGTCCCCTTTTTTCCCCCTTTGACTCCTTCCACCCTGCCCCCACCCACCCCCAAGGCCTTCACCAAACTGTCCTCTGTCCATGGGTTATGCATATAAATTCTTTGGTTAATCTCTTCCTGTCTCCCCCTCCCCCCTTCCCTCTGAGATTCCTCAGTCTGTTCCATGCTTCCATGTCTCTGAATCTATTTTGTTCGTGAGTTTATTTTGTTCATTATATTCCACGTATATGTGAATTTTTAACTGCACAGGGGGCTAGCGCCCCTAACCCCCATGCTGTGCAAAGGCCAACTCATAATGCTAGATGTTCTAGTTCTCCTTTTAAGTTCCCAAATGACCAATTTAATCTATGACTATATTTTTCATAATTCTCTAACAGGAAGATAGTAATTTATTTTTAAAAAGAATCATTTTTTAAATTATAGCTGAGAAAACTACAGCTGGGGCATTAGGTGGTGCCTTCACTCACTGTTCATGTGGATGGAAGACCCTTCCCTTGGCACTGCCTCTCAGACAGCTCACTCTCCACCACAGAGCAGGAAATGTCGTGAGCATGGCTATGTTCAGAGGGCTAAAAGAAAAGTTCTTACCGACTGCAAAACTGTTTCAGGACTTTTATCTTCGTGATCATGGGCTGCCTTGGTAATTGTTCGAATAGTTTCTTCCTTCAAGTGCTTTGAGAGATCGCTTCTTGATGGTTGCTCTAGATATTCTGCTTCTCCCGCTTGTGCTTCATGAGAAAAGAATCAATTGTATATCTAATAAAATCAGAGCGTCTATACTAAGATGACTCTTATTTATTTCTAATTCAAAATTAGGCAATAGTCAATTTTACTATTCTGTTTCAAGTGATATATCCTTCAACACACAGCACCTCCCCCAGAATTTACCAAAAAGAAAAAAAAAATCCAAAAGTAATCAGATAATTACTGAAGAAAGTACCCATTATAGTTTATGATACAGATTTCACAGTACATTCTTTTTCCCTATGTACCACTAGCATTCTACACACACACACACACACACACACACACACACACACCCTGATCTGTACAGCAGCCCTGGACTAGGTGTCCACAGAGAGCACACTGGCTGTTTTTCTGGCCACAGTATTCTTTTTCACACCTACCTGACAAAACCCTAACCCTGAATGAGCCCAACCTTCTCTCTTTTCTAAACCCTGGTAGATGAGTGTTGTCAGAGGAAAAACAATTACAACCTGGCAAACTGGTACCAATATAAATTCAAGACTTCAAATATCATCCCTGCTAACAACTCCCAAAATGATATTCACTACCCATGTTCCGACAGTAAGACCCACAGATGCAAATATACTGTTTACTGGGTGTTTCACAGAAAACTCCAAAGACTTTAAATGGGCCTCTTCTTATCTCTCCAACATAATCTTGTGTCTTTTGCCCTGTGCTCAAAAAGGGACACATACTAACCTTTTTCAGCTTATTGAATACATTGAAGAGATTTAATTCATACCTTCCATCTTATTTTCTTCCCTCTGCCTGTATGTTCACTCACTCTCACTCCCCTCATCTAATAACTAATTTATCCTTTTGTTTAAATACTACTTCCTTGTAAAAGTATTATTACTAATTACACCATATCTCAGCACCAGTGACATTTGGTGTGGAAGGCTGTCCTGTGCACCCTGGCGTTTACCCATGAGATGCCAATAGTACTGTCCCCAGGTGTCACTTCCAGTATTGTCAATGCCCTTGGGGACAAAATCACTCCCAGATGAGAACCACTGCTCTAAAGGAACTTACACTTCTCATATTAATGCACTTACCACAATTATAACTTAATCATTGTTGTAGGTATATGTTTCAAGCCCATGTCCCCTGCTGGATTTAAGAGCAGGGGTGCTAGCTCCCTTTTGTACTGCTATTTCTTCAACACCTACCACATAATAAAGCAAACAATAACTTAACGGAACAAATGATTAATAAATTAACAAATGAATATGAGGAATAAGAAAGTGTACTAAAATGTTCCATGTTATTGGAATGGATTAAGTGAGTCCTTCCTCAACCTACTGGTAGGACAAACAGGGCTCCTGTTATCCTTTCTAATATTTGATTTTTTAAAAAATCTCTCAAAGTAAAATATTATTAAAAAAGAAATACTATAACTTCAAAATATATGCACAGTCATCCATTTATTCAATAAATTTCAATTAAGCATCTGACTATGTGCCAGGCATAAAGCTCGGGGCCAGGGCTATGATTGGGAGCAATACAGCCAGTCTCTGCCCCATGAAGTTCGCAGTCAACTGTGGAGAAAGTCATTAACCAGAGAACCACAGAGGTGAATTGTGGCACTATTACAATAATACATCCTAGGAATTAGGAATAAAATGGAAGAGGGGTGATTGAAATGATGGGAGTTGAGATAAATGACTCTAGCTGAAGGGTGATGGGCCAGGATGGCAGAATGAACAGCCCAGGTAGTGAGTGTGAGCTGGATCTGAAAGGCCGGTGTGGCTGGACTACAGCACAAGAGGAGAGATACGGAAGTGAAAAAGTGTTTCAATAAAATGGCAACACGGCAAATTTAAAAAACTTTATTCCAGCTATACTTCGAGGAATGGATTAGGAAAGCAAAACTGGAAATCAGTGAAGGCAGAAGAGCAATATTTTAAGAGGAGAGAGAGTCAACTTGACAACCAATTGGTTTTCTGTTCAAGTGTAAGGATCTGCTCTTCAACTACTAAAAAAGCAACATCTCATATCTTACAGAAGTATCTAAAACCTTGACTTACTAATGAGTCATACTTATTATATTCACAGAAGAATATTTAAAAAGGACTATTTCAAAGACATATAGTCCGTTTGTTGCTAGAAATATAATTAAAATGAACAAGTCTTAGAAGTGGTCTATAAAGAGCCATGCTAGGTTGGCCACTTTGACTCACCAGAAACTTAAAATGTCAGATTCCTGGGTGCCACCACAAACAGAATCTTGGGAATGGGGGATGGGGTAGAGGCTTAAAAACCAGTTAAGCCTAAAATGTATCCAGGACAGAGCACCACACATTTTTAGCCTGCTTCCTTAGTGCAGAATTCTGGCTGTACTTTTTAAATGCTGGCATTCCCTACACAGAGGATCATCCTAGGAGACTCGTTATTGACATTTCCACAGGAAATGACTTCAATTCAGAAAATGTTCAAAGGGCATCTACTCTCTGTCACTTACTGGGCTAGATACTGGAGATTTAAATAGGAACTTCGCTCAGTTCCTGTTGAAGGAACCTGAGAATACAAAGAGCACTGTTCCTTCCACCAGGTCTTACTCTCAGAAACCAGCTGGCCTTTCCTGGAATATCAGCTTATTTTTAACTTTTAGATAGTTATTTGTAGCAAAATCCCAGAGCCAATTCTGCATTACACCTCTAGACAAATTAATGAAATCTTCGGAATGCATTTCATACCAATACTAACCTTTTTAAAATTTTGTTAATCCTCACCAGAGAATAGTTTTCCGTTGATTTTTTTTTTTTTTTTAATAGAGTGGAAGGGAGAAGGAGAGACAGAGAGAAACACTGATCTGAGAGAGACACGTCGATTGGTTGCCTCCTGCATGTGCCTCGACTGGGCCGGGGATCCAGCCTACAACCCAGGTACGTGCCCTTGACTGGGAATTGAACCTGAGACCCTTCAGTCTGAGGGCTGATGCTTTTAACCACTGGGCCAAACGGGCCAGGGCCATTTTTACCTTATTTTTTTGTTTTGGTTTCTTTTTTTTCATTTGAGTATGCTATACGTGTTGTAGGAACTTCAAATAAGTTTTTAGTAAAACAGGAGTACCACAAGTAAAATCATACCTCAGGCATAGCTCTTTTCTCCTTCAGATTAATTTCTTTATTTTATAAATATAGCCTAGCCTGGCCGGGCGTGGCTCAGCAGTTGAGCGTTGACCTAGGATCCAGGCGATCGGGGTTCGATTCCCGGTCAGGGCACATGCCCAGGTTGTGGGCTCGATCAATGACTCTCTCATCATTAATATTTCTTTCTCTCCCTCTCCTGTCCTCTCTCTGAAATCAATAAAGATATATTTATAAGTACAGCCTAGAGCCATGCTGCTTAATCAGAGGGACACCTCGAATTATCTTAAGATCTTTAAATACATACATATTCTGGACCCTTCTGATCCCAGTTAAGTCTTAGGTGGTATTAGGTGAGGTATGCTGTTTACACGGAGAAAAAAAACACCCCAGTAATTCTGATGTATACACCTATAGTAATGAACTGTTGGCTAGCCATGGCTGGGTGGCTCAGTTAGTGGGAGCATCGTCCTATACACTGAAAGGTTGCCGGTTGATTCCTGGTCAGGGCACATACCCAGGTTGAGGGTTTGATCCTCGGTCAGGGAGGGTATGGGAGGCAACTGATCCATGTTTCTTTCTTACTTGGACGTTTCCCTTCCCTCCTCCTCTCCCTCTAAAAATCAATAAAATATATCCTTAGGTGAGAATTATAAAAAAAAAAGAGAACTGTTGGCTAGATCTCCAAACATAAGAGTCCAGGTAAATTCTCTTTCCTTTCCAGTGAGCAGGTTAGGAAGGTAGCATGAGATAAATCAAATAATACTTTCCCATCAGTTATTACTTTGTTACATAAGACAATGAATGATATTAGATTAGTGATGCCTATGAATGTCATGTTAGCAGAAGAGCAAATACTGATTGAATTAATATTCTTATTGGAATATCACTCAGAAGAAACTAGATTTTAATTGCTCTTATGTTACAGTTTTATTGAGAACATCTTAAGGGAGGAAAGAAAATCACTCTGATGGATTTTATCAGCAACATTTCCTTGCATTACACTTCACTAATCACTTATAATCTTAGTGCACACCTGAGAGATTTAAATATAGATTTTCTTTGATATTTTGAAAGTATTATACCAAATTAAACAAATTATTTGGAAAACTGTGAAGAGAAATAGGAAGATGATGACATGGCATTAAAATAAAATTTGTCTACTAATGAGAGCAGATAAGTGGTTCCAATAAACATTATAATAAGTTTCCTTATTCAACTGTGATTATGTTAAATTCCCCTGCAACAGAGGACAGATTTTAGTATGACATTTAAGATAATGTAGTTATAGAAACCAAACTTTTAAACAATAATCTCATGCTCAAATTTATAGAGTTCGCACATTCTATTTCTACTGACTCAAACAAAGTGTGTATTTCTAGCATTGCCATGCAGGACACAATGTTTCCTATTAAGGTAGTATTGCCACTGCTTTCTAAAAACCCAGTCTGGCAGATAACTATGATAACAGTTATATGTGAACTGACATTTCAGTCTCTCTATTTTTTAGTTATTCTAGCCCCTTTCTGAAATATTTACATTCTCTTCAAGTTTTGTTTTTTTTAAAAAAAATACTAAAATGACAGACATGAAAATATATGCCAAATACCTACTACTGAATTTTTTAAAATTACAAAATAGTGTATGGTAGACTGTACTGATCAGGAAAAAAGGGTGTGGGGCATACAGACATGGCCTCTTATATAGAAAAAATAGAAGATGACAAATGTAAATGATGGGGCAAAGCTGGCTAGCTCTATCAGATAGGAATTAATATTGTCCATTCATGTGGGAATATGTATTATTTTGACTTAGTAGAAATGTAATGTGTTAAGTCTGTAAAGTTGGAGAGTCTCGTGAGAAACAGACAAGATAAAGAGGAGACTCTAGGAATTTAATATTTTTGGTGCCATAAAACATAGACGAACCTTCATCTGAGTGCTTAAGTAGCACTTACACTGATTATGCAGCCCCATTATCCCACTAATAATGAGAACAGCCACATGCAAATGGGATGTGTACAAGTTAAGGGAAGAATAAAACAGTAGCTACATCTTGGGGCAAGTTCGGGGGAGTGGTATGGGGAGGATATGTAGGGAAAACAAGGAAGGAAGTCACAAAGGACTGAAATTGGCTGAAATTGAAAGGAAATACAGTGTAGTTACTACACTGTGATTAGAGCTCAGAAGCCTCTTTGATATCTGCTGAGCTATTTCATTTCCTACTGAAGTAGACAAAGTCACTGTAATGAAACTGCACTGTTGTGAAGCCACAGCACCTCACCTGCTCTACACAGTGACCCTAGATGAATGGAAAGAAAGTGCAGTCCTGCTGCTAATAATGGCAGAGCTCACCAGATGACAAGGGAGCTATTTAGATACACTGTATTGCATCTACGTATCAAAACATTGGTATCTTTGCTGGCATAATACCATTATCTTGGTCTTTAAAAAAGTCTAAATCATGCCTCTTAATATCAAAACCAAGGACTCAACTATTCAATTTATATAAAAGCAAGTTACAAGTCTGAATAGAGCTGTGTGTACCTGCACCAGTCACAATACCATATTGTGGTAATGTAAATCTCCCAATGAAAGAATAATTCCTTCTAAAGTTCAAATGACAATGCTAAAGTCCACCTAGGAATCTGTAAAAGATATTAAACACCTAAAACGCTTCCTAAAAACATGCAGACCTTGCAAAAAAACAAACAAAAGGTCATTCAAATTGAAAAGATCGATCCAGAGTTATAAAAAAAAGAGCCAAGTGAGTCTGGAAAAAAATGTGTTTAATTGATCTCTTTTCATTTCTCCAACTACGACAGAGAAATAGCACTTTTACACAGTAGGAAATACAATGTCCTAAAACATACTCACAATTCAGTGATGATGAAATTAATCTTAAAAAATCAGAAGACATTCTATTTTCAATTTTGCTAGAACATATTTTATTTTTGTATAGTGTTTATTCTAAATATTTTACTGTCTTCATCAGCTAATAATTTTAGAATATTTAAAAAAATTTTTATTTTTATACATTTATTTCTTTGTTTTATAGATCTATACATTTTACTTGGAATATATTAATTATTTAGTTTGGGCTAATTTTGTTTTTAATCTTAAGAACTATGAAAAAAATCAAGTATATATATATATTTGAGTATACTCAAAATATATATGGAGTAGTGTTACTTCGCTCAAATATAAAACCAATAAAGTTTATTTTATTGATAGCTTTAAGTGAATTGGTTTGGGTTACTTTTTGGTTTCACAGCTTTTCCAAGCTTCCTGCCAAGAAGGATCAAGCCCAATTAAAGAGGCAGGAGAAGCAGAGGGAGAGTTTGCAGAATCATCTCATTTAACTTGAAAAAGGTACACATAGGTATACATGGATTTTTGACTGCACAGGTGGTTGGCACCCAACCCCATGTTATTCAAGGGTCAACTGTACATGTGGTACACAGTAGTCTCTGGCAAAGGGGAAAGCTAAACTGTGGCCTGTGATTACCTGAGTGATGGAATTTCAGATGATTTTTACTAGCTTCTTCACACTTTAAGGTAGCTATGTTCATTAGTCAATAAGGATCTTATTTTATAATAAAGTATAATATATTGATAATAAAATATGATTTAATAAAATGGACTAACCTGTTGTTACAGAAGACTCTGACTCCCTCAGTTTCTGAGATGCCAGAAGTTTTTCCTGCAGAGCTTTCTGGGCAAGTTGTGCATCCCATTCTTCTAGTTCTTTTTCAAATCGCTGGTTGTCTTCCTCAACAAAATCTCTTAAATCCGGTGGTAATGTTTCTATTCCAACAAGGGCCTGCCCAGTTTCTTTATTAAACTCTTCTGCAAATTATATTTCAAAAACTAATATAAACTTAGGAATTAAAGGAAAAATGCAAAGCTCAAAATAGAATGCATTTCAAGTGGGATTTAAAGTATAAATTATTACCACTTAGCAAATCAATATTATCTAAAAATTAAAAAAACCCGCAAATACTCAGAAAAGCAATAATGCAAATATTTGATAATCCATTATAGGTAATGTTCTCAGCTTTCATTTTTAATCTGAATAAAATATGCAACAAGATATAAGCCAAAATCGCTATTCAAACACTGACATAGTACTACTTTGTCTATTATAAGAAAATACCAGAGGTCAGGATTATTCATGAAGTAAAACCTATCACAAAATGAAAAGAAATAACTCATATCCTTATTAAGTTCAAAAGAGAATTAAATTTTTTTCATCTGAGGCAGTTAAATATAGCAATATATTTATATAAAATTTGAAAACTAATCAACATAGATTTTTTTAAACATTGCATATTATTTAAAAGAGGCAGGAGAAGCACATGAAATAAATTTTCTTTCAGTCATAGGTGGATTGCCTAACTAGTGTTGCTGAATGATTAAATACAAAAGGAAAGTTGATTTTATCAGTTTCAACAAACCTTTATTAAGTGTTTTCTATACGCAAAGCATATACTAGAATATAACAAATAAAAAGGTTAAGACATAGTGTGAGTGTTCCCTGGCTTTAAGCAAATCAGAGTGAAGTAGGAAAGGCAAGTCAACATACAACTACAACACAGAGTAAGTGCCTGACGGAGGGATGCTGCGAGAACACAAGAGGCTTCCTTTCGGGCAGACAAGGAAAATTTGGCAGAGCAAATGATACAAAGTGAATCTTGACAGATGATCAGGAATTAGGCAAAGAAAAGTCAGAAATAAGAACATTACTGACAAAAAACAACAACAACACATAAGAGCATACAGATATAAATGTGTGAAACGATTTGGTGTGAACAGAATACAGCAAGAAGTTCACGTATCAGTTTGAAGTGGATGGACAATGGTCATAAAAGAGGCTGGAGAGACAATGAGGCCAGAAAATGGAGGTCTTATATGTCAGGATAGGGAACTTGAAACTATCAATGTATGATGTAGTCATTACAGAATTTTAAGCAAGGAGAAACACATCAGATTTACATTCTATAATAGTTAAGAAATAGTTAACTTTGAATACAAAATATATTCCAATTCTCAGCCCTGGTCATATTACTTTCAATTCCAGTTTACTCACAGTAACCCCAAAGTACTTTCTAATCATATCCATCACCCTCTGGATGAACTATACTTAACTAATCATGCCAGAGATCAGAGTCATAAAAAAGGGCTACTTATTTAAAAATATACACCACCCAGTACATTTCATATTCTTACCTTGTATTAAGAATTGTGCCTTATCATTTATATACATTAAACAGTATGCACTGGCATTTCTATAACCACCAAAAGAGTCCCTCACTAGCTCTTCCCATGTTGATTTTGTCACAGCAATATCATTGTACTTCATCCATCTGTTCTCATGGTGATCAAAAATGTATGCCCAGTAGTGCCCGGCATTAGCTTGGCCTTCATGAACTAAAACAGCATGTAAGCGATACGGAACCTAAACATGAAAACGTAAGAGTTAAACAGCAGTCAAGCAGTCTGTTTATTGTATCACATTCCATGAAACCCACAAACTATGAGACTGGAGGATACATAGGAGCATGTTTTTTAACAAGAGAAAATTGGCTGAGATTAAAAGTTTAAAAAAAATTAAACTATGAAATAATAACAGAAGGGGAAGAAAAACTAAAGACGTGGAAAGCAGACAGGTATGTAAATAGGGTGATTTTCAAAACTTTGAAAATGTATTTATATGTATGTATTTGTTGACCTATTTCAGTTATTTCTTTTGAATAAAGCATTTATGAATATTTTTAAATAAAGCACATGATTTGTCTAAATCTTTAGAATTATAAACTAATGGCAGTTTACCAAAATGGCTTATTATAGTATACCAGAATTTAAAATGTAATTGAGCCCTATACTTTCTACCATAATCTTAATATCCTTAAACAACCTTATAATTCTTTCATGATTTTATTTTAAATGTTAAGGAAAATTCTGATATATTTCATTATTAAAAATAATAAGAGTAAGCAATAAATACAGTATGTGAATATAACTGAATGGGACAAATATTAATATGACAAGTTCAGCAATTTTAACAAAACATGTAAGAAGAATTTGGTAAAGACTACATAAAATATGTAAATACTTTTTAAAATGCTTACTAGCTCAAATTTAACTTACTTGGATCATAGATTTGTCCGAGTACATTAGTTCAATTGTTCGATGGATTCTGGATATGCTTTCCTGCAAATCTAAGAACAGAAGATGTCATTTAATGATTAACATCAAGTATATTTCCACTGAGACCTGTAAGGTAGAGATTAAAGGTTTTCCAACCAATATGTTAGAAGAATAAAAAAAAAAATTCCTAAAACAGTTCTTAAAAACATTATTATGAAAATCTGTATAAAAATATATTTCTCTCTAACTTAATAAAAGATACAGCACAAATTCATAATTAAAACAAATATGGTTCATTTAGGAAACTGTGGAACCAATAAAACTGAATTTTGTTTATAAAAAAGTTTTCAATGAAAATTAAAGCTAACCCCCTTACATATTTATATAAAACAGAAAAACTTTAGAATAAAATAACTTTACTACATATCTTATATAAACATGTAACTGAATAAAAATTCACTATAATCACTAATGGAAATGAAGTTCTGAGACTCCCATTATTCATTATTTCTATTTCCAGTAGAATTCTATCCTACAAAATTATTCAGACAGGGATGTTCACAGGTATACAGTCCATGTAATTTAAAAAACTAGAGACAATCTTAATATCTATCAATAGGGAAATGGTTATAGTATAGCAGCATAACCACACTATACTATAAATATGTTGAAAAGAATCAGAAACAAACCATGGAAGACCACAAAAAAATATTAGTTACTTTAGAGTGGGGAAAGGCCTTCCTAAGCCTGATAGAAAATCAAGTAACCATAAAGAAAAAGACTTCCTCCCCAAACTTAAGAAAATCTACATTATAAAAACAAAGCAAATCCAACATAAAAGACATCAAATAACAAAGACAAACAAGGAAAATAATATCTGAAGCATACACTTTGGGCAACAGGTTGATACCTATAATGTTAGTTTCTATTAAGCAATAAGAGAATGACAAATGGTTCAGTATAAAAAATAGGCAGAAGTCACAAATTTACAGAAAAATAAAATTTCACTCATAATTAAGGAAACATAAGACACTGAAATACCATTTTTATTTTCAACTATCAGGCTACCAGACTAAAAAATACCCAGGGCTAGGGAGGATGTTGAGAGACAGGCTCTCTCACACCTTCAGTGGTGCATTTTTACACAATGGTATACTACTCGGCAGTAAAAAAGAAAAGTGTACCCTTTGGGACAGCATGGATGGACCTGGAGAGCATTATGCAAAGTGAAGCAAGCCAGTCAGAGAAAAACAAGTACCTTATGATCTCACTCATATGTGGAATCTAATGAACAGACTGAACTGGCAAGCAAATAGAGACAGACTTATAGAAAGAGAGCAGGCTGACAGCTCTCAGGGGCCGGGGCCGTGTGGAGGGACTGAGCAAAAAAGAGAAAGAACTCATGGACATGAACAACAGTGTGGTGATTGTGGGGGAGAGGGGAGTGGGTGGAGGTACGTAGAAGAGGGTATGGGGGGATAAATAATGATGGGAAAAATAAAAATACATAAAAAATAAAACAAACGCAATCTGCCAAGTCCAATAGAAAATTATCCCAAACTTAGCATAGTGTTCAGAAAAAATACATGCTTAATTGTGTGCTGATAAATTTAAATGTAAACAATTTCCTCAGACATGAAAAATACTAAGAGAAATCTTTACAGTTACTAATGTTAATTGTTAATGTTAATTGTTAGTCAGCATCATATCCTATTAACTCTCTATTAAATTAGGACTCCTCTTTATTTACATATTGTCTGTAAGGCATCAAGTTGAGCACATAAAATCTAACAACAGATATTGTTTAATATAGTTCCAACCTTTTGGTATAAAACAGTAGTTATTTTAAAATTTAAATCTTTAATTTTAAAAATTGTCAGGACAGTAACAGGGTATTATATTTATGATATATAAGAAAAATTACAATAAAATCATAAAATATTAATGTCACTTTCGTTAAAAAATAAAAAAGGACATTCTAACAACAGTAAAGTATGAAGATCATTTCAGAATAAAGGAGAATTCCTTCCAAGAAAGGACAGATGGCAACTTAACACCCACACACACATGCACATCCCCCCCAGCACTGTCCTTATTTTCTTATTTTGCTACATGCAAGTTAAAACTCATTGCAGGCTGGCTCTGAGCTCATATCATACTTGGAAATCTCATTAGGGCAGGTTGAACAGTAAAATTCACATTTCTAATTCTTAAGCCTAAAGAAAATTTTTATCCCTTGAACTTCACTGCGTAAACATCAGGGTAAGCACATAATTTCTATGTACAAATATGACGCTGTATGGTGTTTCTCCAATGGAGTAGCTGTGAATCCCAGTTGGATATGAACTTAGAGCACTAAACTAGAAAATCAGACCATCTGCCCTGTCATTAATCAGCTAAGTAATCCAGGGAAAATCCTTCTGTCTCTCTGAACCTGATATTAAGATCATAAAAATGGAAAGCCAGACTAGTTTCTCTTTTTAAAAACCCTTTCCAGAAAAGAATACTTTATAATATTTACACATGAAATCCAGAGTGATTTCCATTTTCAATTTTATCTTTATACATACCCATCTGAGGCAACAGTAAGTACACTATGAGAACCTTCTTACCTCTGGTGTCATTTTCTATTTCTGTCCTCCAGCGATGTAAACAGCTTTCCAGCACAGAAAGTTCTTCTTCTGTTATGTGCCTTGGTGCTGGGTGCATGGGCAAATCTGGAGGTATTCGAGACTGAGTGAATGGTTTGTGAATCACCGATCTTGATGAGATGGCAGCTACTGATGTAGGTGATGTGCTTGGCAATTCTGAAGAAGGAGCTCCTTGTTCCGTTGTGCTGTATTTTTTAAGCATAAAATATTACTAAACTTTCCAAACTGAAGTTCTAGACAAAGACTGTGCCAAATACAAGCAATAAGTTGGCTTATAATTTCAAAAGGAAAAGGTCTTTTAAAAAAGGAGAGATGTGGAGTTAATCTAACATCCTAATGAGACCCTTAACATACGAGGGCTACATTATTGTAACGAAGAAACTACGGCTGTATAATAGAAATGACTTGATCATATTTACTTAAAAGCACCAACAAATCTTATGTGTACCAGAATTATAATGACCTTTCCTTGCTAATACTTACCAACTTTCATTACAGAAGAAAATTCTAATTTAACAGTATTATTTTCATGGATAAAAGGTTGAAACTGTTAACATACTAAAACAACCTAAAGTATAACGCTGAATAGAAAAAAAATTGAAAAATTCAATCCACAACCAAAAAAATCTATTAAAACAATGAAATAAGGTAGCACCCAGAAGACACACAATATTCTAAGTGAATCTCATCTTTACAGAGTTCATTAAAATCAATCACAACATGCAACTCCTAAAACCTTCTTCAAAGGGCATCGATTACATTGTGATGTAATATAGGTAGCACAGCTGTCTTTTGTATCAAAAAGACTTTTTACCTTGGTAATGCCTGTGATGGTACGGAACCACTAGGTGGGGAACTAGCATCAATATCATCAACAGGAGAAGTGCAAACAGGTTTACTGGAGGCAAATTCCAATGCATACTGCAGAACATCTACCAACGGAAATCGCTTGGGACCTGAACCATAGCTTAAATATCTGTTAACCATAAAATGTATGAATTCTTTAATTTGTATAAAAAGCAAATTTGTTTTTTTCAATGATTTTTATAAAACAATACAAATAGTTCAATAAATCTCTCAACAATGAAATTAATTTTCAAATGAAAACAGTAAGAATATACATTCAAAAATTAAATGTCCTCCAAAGAAAAGAAACCTGATCAGATTTAGAAACCTTTCTAAAGCTGATTAAGACTGAATGTGTGCATACACTGTTAAAAATTTTAAATGCTGCTCTAACTTGTAACCCAATAGGAAAATGAAAACTGACAGTTTCATCTCCTGAGACTATTTTTATTTTTTAGATCTGTCATCTGGTTTCATGGTGACTAATATTATCTTTCTACTTTATTACCTCTAATTATTTTTCAATATTATTACTGACACCTTTTAAGAATAAGAATTATTGAAATGTGATATATTATTTTTGTATAAAAAAGTTTCAGGGTAATAATTTTCAAATTAACACTAAAACAAGGGAATAGAGATTAGATCAGAGGCTGCAAACTGGCGCCTGGCAGGTCACACTTCAGCCTGGGGACTTTATCTGAACTACAGAACATTTGACAGTCTAGGTTTTGGCTTTTGGAAACAATCTGACACTCTAGACGATACTGAGATGACATTCATCATGACACCACCCACTAGTGTGGTTGGCAGCCACTCCCTCTCCAAGGGTGCTCTCTAGGCACCCCTGCCCACTGCTTACGTTTGACCTGCTGCCCTTCTTCATAAAGCCTCCACAAGGCCCTGGCAGGCATCTGAGCTTGTATCTTCTGGGTTACAGAGGAAAACTAAGTCACCATTCCTCTTAAAGGAAATCTCAATAGTAGTATTTAAGTATCATGAAAGAAGAAACCTCAATCGTAAATTAGTTTATCTTTATATCTATTTTCAGCACCATAAGCATTACCTGTTGTTGGTGAGAATATTTAATTTTAAATACTAAAATATTCTTCTAATGACAACTGTAGTAAATTATCTTAAGTTTCTAACAGAACTCAAAACTAAACTATACAAGCAAAAATATCAATTCAGAATGATTATTTACTCCTAGGATCATAAATTACTCAAGAAAAATGTAAAATTAAAGATTACAGATAATCACTAAAAACATGAATCTCTATAGTTAGCTCATAATTCTGTAAAAGTTACAATACCTTTCTAGTCTTTGTTGAAATACTGTAAGGTAATCTTTCAGTCTCTTGATCTCTTCCCTCTTAATTCTTGTTATTTCTCTGTTTCTGTGCATGTATCTTGGCGGAAAAAGAAAAATAGCAATCATTAGTATTTCTAAATATCATGGAAGTAGATACAATACTAGTCTAGACAATACCACATATCAATTCCTTCAAAATTTTATAATAAAATATTAGACAGTACAAAATAGTATTTCTGAAAATTTCTGACAAAATTATAATACCAAAAAAAAAAATCTTTTATAAAACGTCCTTATAACATTACTTCCAGTAACCATACCTTACTAAACAGAAAAGGGACTACATTTTTTTCTTCACAAATGCTACTAGATATATTAAGCAAAAAGGATTAATTCTAAGGCAATTAAACAAAATTCTTCTCTAAACACAATAATGCTTCACTTGGTTACTAAACTGTTTCAAAACTATGTCACGATGTATCCAAAACCATACCTGTCCAGATATAAAACTTGAGGAAATTCTAATTTGTTGTGAATTTTCTCTGGTCTTCCCAATGCCTGATTAAATTCAAATCTTGACAATTCAAATGTTAACACAGGTGGCAATTCGGTAAACCAATGCTGAAAGAAAATAATAATTAAAAACCTTAATATCACCTTTCTGTTTTCTCCATTCCAATTTTAGGCACAGGATGTCAGCAATGGCATTTTTATATCCATCATCACAACGCTGACATCACAAAAACTGACTGGGTATGTATTTAGATAAAACTCAACTTCTTCCTAAAAATTTTCACATCTCTTAAAAATTCCAAGGATGAGGGTAACATACAAGCAGGAAAGAGAAAAATCTTCTAACAACTCTCCTTCTTCTATGACAATTCTTTACATTAGAATTTCTAACCCAAAGAGAAAGCCATTGGTTAAAATCATAACTTAATAGCTAAAGCAAGTCTTTTGGCTCCTTCATTATATCACTATTACTACCATGAATGGTACATATATTCATTAGAATCAACTGTACTGTCAAAACCTGTGACAAAGTTGCAAGATGTAGTACATGAAGAAAAATAAAATTTTATAGCATAAATGATCACAATTCTCATACTAAAAACTAGAAACTGTTTTAAACTTAATTTTCCTGCTTAAATTTTGACTAATTTAAGAAAAAGTTTTATCACTAATAAATATGTAGTTCATACTTACGGTAACTATATTTGAAATCTTTTTTTTTTTTTTAAATCTTTTAAAATAACTAATAATTAACAAACTAAATGCCTCCTTCTATGAACCCCTCTCCACAAACTTTCGCAACTGTTAAGCATGAAATACAACAAAACTTCAAAAAAATTATTTTCGTAAAACAGATTCAAGTTTTATATAAACACTACTTAAAGACAAAGAAAACTGAACAAATTGTGAATCAACAAATACAGAGGTATAAAATTATGTAACGGATATGTTTAAAGTGCTTATGATAAGCCATGCAATGTATGGCTTTTTACTACTGTAAAAATAAACTGCCACATACTAAGTTATGTGTGATGCTTTCAATTGCCAAAAAATGATACTACATAAATGTCAATAAGCTGAGAGTACACTAATTTAAATTCAAACATTCAAAAAAAGCAGGAATGATGCAAATTTGGCAAGATGGATTTAACTAAAATCTTGAAAGTTGCTAGTTTTCTCTAAATAAAGCTAATAAAAGTAAACAGTTACTCAAACTACTTTTCCCTCCCCAAATGCTAATGATTACCTGACCTGAGGTTTCCTAAGTTGGATTTGTTCTATCTTTTACTAAAAATTGAGGTTTAAGGAATTTATTTTATAAATGGGTATTACCTGAAGTTGAGTAGAGAAGTTATGAAAGTTCTAATATCAGAAACATCTCTTAAGTTTTAAAATTTCTTGAACAGATTTGCTTATTTATTTTGTTCTCTCATGGCACTGGCAAAAATCTTAGCTCCAATCCACACCTAAAATTACTATTAAGAATTAAAACAGCCTGGCCAGTGTGGTTCAGCGGTTGGTTGAGCATCAACCTATGATCCAGGATACCCCATATATCACAAAAATACCACTTTTAATGCCTTAGGATATCATTCTCTACTCCATTTTAAAAATATATATATTTTTATTGATCTCAGAGAGAGGAAGGAAAAGGAAGGAAGAGGGAGAGAGGGAGACAGAAACATCAATGATGACAGAGTCGTCACCGATGGGCTGCCTCCTGCACGCCCCCGTTGGGGATGGAGCTCTCAACTGGGCATATAACCTGACCGGGAATCAAACTGCGATCTCCTGGATCCTAGGTTGATGCTCAACCGCTGAGCCACATGCCCAGCTGTGCTCTACTCCATTTTATGATACTCAAACAAGAATAGAAGTAGATTTCAAGAAGTATTACTTTCATATTTTATTACAGCACTTTAGAAGTGATCATTAAAATGAAATAGTCATATACTTTAATTCATGGGAACCTACAATGGCCAGTGGAAATGAAATGACCTAAACTGGGGGCATGCCTCTCTGGAGACCATAAGAAGTCCAGGAAATAGCTTACGTGCCTTATGAAAGGATGTTCATAATATGTTATGAAATATGTGTCTGTTGTGAATGCATTTCCTGTAACACCAGTGACAGCTTCTCCTTCTATAAACAAGAAAGCTTTTCACTTTCTCATTCTCAAGCTAACAGGGAAAAGAAGAGATAGTGAGACACCCCCTAAATTTATTTTAGAAAATGTTATAGGTATCTCTAGCTCTGTGATTTTAGGATTATAAGGCTACAGTAATCAAAACAGCATGATACTGGCATAAAAGCAGACATATAGATCAATGGAACAGAAGAGAGAGCCAGAAATAAATCCACACCTTTATAGTCAATTAATATTTGACAAAGGAGGCAAAAACATACAATGGGGTAAAAATAGTCTATTCAATAAATGGCGTTTGGAAAACTGGACAGATACACGTGCCCCCCAAGTGAAACTAAATCACCTTCTTACACTGCACACAGGAATAAACTCAAATTGTTTATTGGATTCAAGACTTAAATGTTAGGGAGGGGGAGAGATTAATCAAAGAACTTTCATGCATATATGCACAACCCATGGACACAGACAATAGTGTGGAGAAGGCCGGGGGGGGGGGGGGGGGGCGGGGCGGGGCAGATGCCAGGTGGAGGGGATCAATTAGGGAGAAAAGGGGACACCGGTAATACTTTCAATAAAGATAAATTTAAAAAATAATAATAAAATAAAAATAAATTGTGCTGGGAAAAAAAAGACTTCAGTGTTAGACTTGAAAACATAAAAATCCTAGAAGAAAACAAAGGCAGCAAAAATCTCGGACAGTTCTAGCAATATTTTTTCTGATATATCTCCTCGGGCAATGGAAACAAAACAAAAAATTAAACAAATAGGACTACATCAATCTAAAGAGTTAAAGGAAACCATCAACAAAATGAAGAGACAAACCACTGAATGGGAGAACATATTTGCCAATGATACATCTGATAAGGGGTTAATATCCAAAATTTACAAGGAACTTATAAAACTCAACACCAAAAAAACCAAACAATCCAATTAAAAAACTGGGCAAAAGACCTGAATAGATCCTTCTCCAAAAAGGAAATAAAGATGGCCAATAGACATAAAAAGATGCTCAATGTCACTAATCATCAGAGAAATGCAAATTAAAACCACAAAGAAATATCGCCTCACACCTGTTGGAATGGCTGCCATCAATGGCAAGAATGTGGAGAAAAGGGAACCCTATGCACTGTTGGTGGGAATGCAGATTGGTGCAGCCACTGTGGAAAGCAGTACGGAGGTTCCTCAAAATATTAAAAATAGAACTGTCTTATGACCCAGTGATTCCTCTTCTGGGAATTTATCTGAAGAAACCCAAAACCCTAATTCCAAAGAATATATGTACCACTATGTTTATTGCAGTGTTAAGATCTGGAAGCAGTCCAAGTGTCCATCAGTAGATGAGTAGATAAAAAAGATGTGGTACATTTACACAATGGAATACTACTCAACCATCAAAAGGAAGAAAAGTTTACCCTTTGGGACAGCATGGATGGACCTGGAAAACATTATGCTAAGTGAAATAAGTCAGTCCGAGAAAGACAAGTACCATATAATTTCACTGATATGTGGAATTTAATGAACGAACTGAACTATCAAGCAAAATAGAGACACTCATAGATAGAGAGCAGGCAGACAGCTCTGCAGGGGGGTTGGGGGGGATGCTGGGGTGGTAGTAGAAGGATTGAGCAAAAAATAAGAGAGGGAGTACTCATGGGCATTGACAATAGTGGTGATTGGGGAGGTGGAGGTGGAAGAGGGCATAGAGGGGATAAATGGTGATAGAAAAAATAAAGTAAAATAACATTTTTTAAAAAGTACAGTAGTATATAACTAGGATATTAAATAAAACCGTGAGACTTTTTTCTTTCAAAATACTATTTTTCCATGTAATAAAAACTGTATTTATTTTTTTAATCTAACTGGTATGCAAGGCTTGTGAGACATAGGATATTAAAGATAAAAATGATGTTTATATTCCCTGAACATATTTCTTATATAATAAACCTACAGGAGAAATAGATTAATCCAATTTATGAATAAATAACTTATATAATTAGTATTGGCAACAAAGGTGCTTCTAAGTTTATCATGATTATAAATCTGACCTGTTAACAGAAATATTTTCTAGAGAGAATACAGGCATTTTTATGAGTTGTAACAGCTGACTTTCTATTAATAAGTTTTAAATCTTGCTTTTGTGAGTTTATGTTAATGGGGGGAGCAGGAAAAAAAAAGACCTGCCATTCCACATTCCCCCTAGAACAAACAAAGCCAGGATGTAAACTGAGAACCAAAATCTCCCTACTCAAAAATTAGTTTTAGTCACTTAATTGTCTTTACTCATTTGCCCCTTTATCTGAAAGACATATTTTATACGTGTTTATCTTACATATAATCATTTTTAATTTATTGTTGTCTCTTACATCATTCCAGAAATTTAAAATCTTATAGCCCACTAAATGTTTTAACATGAGTGATTCTGGAGACTAAAGGTCTTCCTAATTAGTTGACAACAGCTATTTCAGTAAAAAATATGTTTTCTGTATCAAAGTACAATCAACAATTTTTATTAAATAATAGTGTAAGAGGTGTTATCAAGGATTATGCCAATTTAGAAAGAAGCCTTAAATGTTTTTCATTGGTCTTTGTAGAGACTCAAGAAGAAATAAACTAGTTATTAAGGATATAATGAAATAAAACTATAATTTAAAAATGTTATTAGAAACTCACCTAGGCAATTGGTAGGTACTAGAAATCAAATTTGCTATTATTGAGACTGATTAAAAACTGGTGAATTTAGAGAAGATGGCAAACCATTGTATTCCATAGGTTAGATGGAAAAACCCAGGAAGAAAGCAAATAATGCAATATAAGGCAATAGGGTATGAAGACAAAGATGAAGGACAAACTAGGTTTTTAAAAATAAACAGCAAAATTCAGATTCAATGTAAGAAAAACATTTCTGAAAGCTAGGAATATGTGAGAAAGACTACTTACTAATAAACCGTAGTGTGTTTCGCTTAGAAGCTACTCTGACAAGGAGTATGCCACCCTGCTTTCCCTGCCCCGCCCCCATGCAGCATCCTCGTGGTTGCCAGAGAACACATCACCCTTTAGGGACATCTGCTTTCCTATCCCCTCAAGGGATCCTGGGAAAGCCCCATTCTTGGAGATCTATTTCCCAATCAATAAAATAAATAAGCTTAATTTAAATATTCTTAATTATAGGTCTGTATCAGAATCACTTGAGGAGTTCTTGTGCCATGTACCATATTCCTGCCCTAGATTCTGATTTGATAGCTTTGAAGTGGGGCCTTGGCATCTGTTAACAATTGCTAAAGTAGATCTGTGATGCAGAGAGAAAAATTATTTCAGATATTCTCTCTTTCCCTCTTCAAAAAATCCCCAAATAATAAATATTATTTATTTCTGGTTTTGTTTGGGTGTTTAAGGGAAGAAAAGGAATTAGAATAAAAAATGGTTGATTACATCTTTTAAAAGCACACAATTCAGATAAAATCAATTTATTCTCAAAGATATAAGAACCCACTCCCTTTTTAGATAAATACAGAGAGCATCACAATATTTACTAACAGAAACTTTTTTTAATAGCACTGAGATATTTCATTCATTCAGTATCACACAGTTCTATTTGCAGCTACCGCACCATCCACTAGGGACACAGCGGGGAATGGCACAGATGAAGATCCTGACCTCATGCATGGAGCTCACAAAGACACTACCAGCAACTGCTTAGTGATGACTGATTTTAGAGACTCATATCTGTCCTTTGCTTTCTACTATAATAACATTCCCTGAAGAATAAGCACATTTATGGGTGGATGGATATACAGATGGAGCTGGAGAGACAGAGTTGGGTGGCAAGACAGAGACAAGTGGACACAGATAAATAAATCTATAATATATAGTGTAAATTCTTTCTTTCCAGAAAAAGCAAGCTCTCCCATCTGCACTTCACACAACTATATAGCCATTTTACAAGAAAAGGGGCCTAGTGTTGCCTATTTAGGCCTGGACAAATTCCAACAGTATCTGATATAAGTAATATACATCTATATAAAATTCCACCTTAATATCAGTGTTTTTCTTCTTTACTTCCAGAACTAGCATGCTGTAATGACTGGTATCTTAACTGAAAAGTCTAAAAAAGACTGAAAAATGTCCTAAAGGAGATTATGGCCTATAGTAACTGTGCAGGTTTCCCAAATATGTCTAAGTTACCATCATTCAATGCAAACACGTATTTAGAGTAGAGCTATAGAAAGAGGGCCTTAAATTGTGCTTTATGCCACTGTAAGAAAGACATAGGGGGAGGGGGATAATGCAGATGCTAAACTCACCTCTTGGCCTGATTTTCCTGAATTCTCTGAATGTAAAGATTCAATTTCTCCTTCAATCATAGCAGCTTCTAGGCACTCATGTAGATCTTTGAATCCATTGACCTGAAGTGGATACTGACCAAACATCTCAGTATTTTCAAATTTTTTACCTACAGGAGGGGGGAAAGTTAATTAAATTACTGTTCCTCAATGTGGCCTTTTGGCTACTAATTGTATATATGTATATTTATTTATTCTTTCAAAAAGTACCTTCTAAGGGCAAGATACTGTGCTAAACACTGAGAATATGTGTAACAGTGAACAAAAGAGATGGTTCCTGAACTGAGGAAACTCTCAGGCTCTTTTGGAAGAAAGACATTATACACATTAACTGCACATATAATTATGAACAAGTAATTGTTTGGTACTGTAAGTTTTATAAAAGGTGTGGTGAGACAGACTGCTGTGAGAGCAGAGAAAGGGGACCTATCCTAGTCTTTAGGGCCAGAGAGAACAGAGTAGGCTTCCATAGCAAAAGGACATTTATGCTGAGACTTGCGTAGGGGGTGGGAGTCAGGGAACTGTAGAGAATTCTTGGCCAAGGAAAAGCACACACACAGACTTCAAAGCTTCAAAGAACTAGGCATGTCTGAAGAACTAAGAGAGGACAGTACAGCTTGGGGAAGCAACGGAGAGATGACAACAAAGAGGTAGGTAGGTGGGTCAAAATCTACAACGTCTAACAGCCCTTGCTAAGAATTTTTTCCAGTATATTCTGAGTATAACAGAAAGTCACTGAATTGTTAAATCTAGGAATAATAACAAATGAACTAACAAGCAAAATAGAGACAGACTCATAGAGAGCAGGCTGATAGCTGTGGCGGGGGCTGGGTGGGGTGAGTGGAGGGATTGAGCAAAGAAAAAACTCATGGACACTGGACAACAATGTGGTGATTGCTGAGCGGGAGGGAAGTCAGGGGAGGCGGGAGGAGGGTGTAGGGGGAATTATAGATGATAGATGGAGACTTGATTTGGGGTGGTGAACACACAATACAGTGTACAGATGATACGTTATAGAATTGGGCACCTGACACCTGTATAATTTTGTTAACTAGTGTCACTTCAATATATTCAATACAAGGAAAAAAGGATCAGATTTATGTCTTTGAAACATCTTTATGGCTTTGGTGCTAAGTGGGTGGTAGACTGTTAGGAGACTATTATGGAATCCATTTAGAAATAAAGGTAGTGTGGAATAGGGTGTTACCAGTAAGTGTATGAAAACGGACAATTAATTTACATACACGCACGCACGCGCGCACCCACACACACACTTATGCATACATACAAGAGAAAGCACCAGTAAGACTTGACTGACTTACAGGCAGGATGGCGAGAGAGGTAAGGAAGGTATCAAGAATGAGACTCAGATTTCTAGCATCAACAACTGGACTGATGTTTAGGTACTGAAGGGGGCCTCACTGAAGGAAGCACAGAGGATTTTTTCCTTTTGTTTTAAGGTCGTAGTGGCCATCATTGTTTCAGAATGTCCCAAGAGATTTCAAGTTGAGAAGATAGTTGGACATATGAGTCTGTTAAGATCAATCCTCTGGTCTGAAGCTATAAATTGGAGCATTGTGGGCTTGCTGGTAGCGGGAATCAAGGCAGCAAATGAGACTGCCTAGGGAATTAGTAAACAGGATAGGGAGAGGGCCTACGCTGAGTCCCAAAGATGTCCTACCTTTAGATATAAGAAGAGACTATAAACATAACTTCTAAGGATCCACACAGAAATTTTAAAAAGCCAAGAAAATATGGTGCTGTATAAGCCAGAGAAGAGTTTTTGAGAAAAGAACAGGAAAAAGGAAGAGGAGACAGGGGAGTCAACAGAATTAATAGCTGATAAGAGTTCAAAACAAAAACAACTGAGAGGGATTCAATGAACTTGAACACATGTAACAGAGCAATAACCTTAAAAAGATTCCCCTTAGAAGAGGGCTGTGCCAGAAGGGAAAGTGGGATGGTGTGAATACATGGGGAGTTAGCAGGTGAAATTAAACTCTTTAAAGGGGCTTAACTTTAAATAGGATTAACTGAAAACAGTGTAAAGGGAGAAGTTTCTTTATGAGATGCCAGACCAGGTCTAAATATCAATGAGGAAGACACACTAAAGAGGGAAAAGCTGAAGATACAAAACAGCAGCAGCAGCAACAAAAAGCTATCCATAAGACAGTAAGTACAGAAAGGGCTGAGGGAAAGCATGAAGGACTGAGACTCTGAGAACATATGAAGAACAGCCTGTCGATATAAGACTGAATATTCCTCTACAACTGGAGGGACAAATAAAAATAATGTAGTGGTATTAGGAATGGATCCAGGTTGTGGAATCTGAAGCACATATATTTGATGATGCTGTTTTTAAGAACTATGATACAATATTTTGAACACAAAATTAGATTCAAGGCCTTAGGACCCATGGTTAGGTTTTATTAGCTTCATGGTAAATTCATGAAATTTGAAGTGTTTTTCAGACAATGAAGAAACAAAGACATCAGACTTAAAGTAGAACACAGAAATTGTTAACGCAGAAAATGGGATAGAAGACAGTAATTAAAACAAGTATGACTGCCAGGTAGGGTTAGAGAACTAGGACCAGTGAGGCTTGGTATTCACTACAGATTCTTCCCTCTCCACTTTTGTTTCTCTTTTTGTTAATCTTCACCTGAGGATATATTTTTCTATTGATTTTCCGGGAGAGTGAAAGGGAAGGTGGGGGTGGGGGGAGAAACATCAATGTGAGAGAAACACACCAGCTGGTTGCCTCCCGCACCCACCCTAACTGGGGTGGGGAATGAACCCACAACCCAGGTAGGTGCCCTTGACTGGTAATTGAACAGGCAACCCTTCGGTGCGTGGGATGACGCTCCAACCACCGAGCACGCCAGCCAGGTTCTCTACTGCGGGTTCTTGATCCACCACGACAGTGAGCCCACAGACGTGACTTTCCCTCAGCAATTTCAGACACTCATTGAGTGGGGAGAAGATGCATAGCTTAATGAAGGTCAGAGAACAGCCAGGGATGTGCCAGAAGGGAATGTGGGAAAGGGAGTTTTAGATATTTACACAAATAATTATAATGGAAAAGGAAGAAAATGAAGAAGAGGGCTGAGAGGAGCTAAATGGAGGGCTCAGTGGACTATAAGTGCTGGTCAAGTTGAGGAACTTTTTGCAAGGGGGTACTTTAATTAATAAACAAACTGAAATCACCCCACTGCAACTCACTGATCTGACACCTCAATATAACCTTTTAAATGAATGACCAAATCCTCAGCCTCTGTCTTTTTTTTCCAAATTCTAAACTATAAAACTATATTCCAGCATTATTCATCCTAAAGGGAAAACAATTTTCCAAATTTTATACTTTGGCACTTACAAAAGTTGATATATTGGACCATTCAGGATAAACAAGTTCTTAAAAATTTATGTTCTATGTCTTAGTAATATTATTATTTGAAGTATACCTTTGGTCCCTTGTTAGTAAAATCAAAGAGTAACTGGTTAGGCCAACATTTTAAGTAACAAGCATTTAAACTAGATGGAGTAGTATCACTCTTCACTTTATCAAAAGCTAGAATAAAACTCCTTCTTGAAAACTAGAGTCTAAAGAATTTTATTATCTTTGCAAAACTGCAATATGCCAACTATGCTAAATTGCTAAACTCAGCTTTCAACATTCGTAGACTCGAAACCCTCAAAAACAGTGATCATCATAACAAACCCAGTATTCAACTCCAGGATTATTTTCAAAAGATACACCAACAACTGCTCCCATAACCCCTGAATCACAGAAGCCTTCCCAGGGAAAGAACAACAGGATAATATTAACTAAGTATCAATTAGCCCGTGATAATGCACTCTGTAATGCATTCGTTTTCATCACTCAATTCTGTGCTTTGTATATAAATCAGTGGTAGCAATGTAAAAGGAACTCTAGACAGAGTAAGTCATATTAAAATTAAAAACCATTCAAAAAATAAAGAGTTAGTATCAAGACAAAGGAGCTAATAGATATCTCAACTGTAATAAAAAGCAAACGTGAAACTGTACCTTCAAGTACCCCCACAGCTAGGAATCTTCCATAGAATAACTCTACCATGGGGTTCTTTGGCTTCTCTTCATCCCTAAAGCATGTTAAAAAAACATAAATATGGTTATAATTTTGGACCTGTAAATGATAAAGGAAACATTAAAAGAATAATGGCGTAAGCCAAAACGATAGCATGTATGTGTGCTATCACGCCCTCAGCTGTTATTTAGTGTCACCTTGGGTAAGGTAGTTAAATTGACTCTTCCATTTCTTCACCTGTCAACTGAAGATAACCATGTGGAATCCAGCTCGCACAGCTATCTTAAAGGTTGCAATGAATTACATGGGATGCCTTTAGAAGACAACCTGACACAGTCTGTGCCCACGAAGTATCTGATCTATTACCATCACACACTGCAGTCTCAGACCTTCAGTCTTACGATATATGCTT
The DNA here is from genome assembly GCF_964146895.1 of Miniopterus schreibersii. Classification (NCBI taxonomy): domain Eukaryota; kingdom Metazoa; phylum Chordata; class Mammalia; order Chiroptera; family Miniopteridae; genus Miniopterus; species Miniopterus schreibersii. The sequence continues at coordinate 81,326,201 of NC_138106.1, read as the reverse complement.
TTTTGGACTTGTTGAGAAGGGGGAAAGCCACCCTTGATCAAATATGCCTTGTCCACCTTCGAGCTGAAGGACTCCACCAGCGGTACTGTCCTGTCAGACTAACAGAGAGCCTCTGTGTGAACCTGATCTCAGCTTGCCCACCCTGGTTCCTCGTTCTTAAAAGCTCATGTTCCTTGTACCTTCAAGGTTCTAATACTAAAATTTACTGCGTAAGTTTCCTTAAACAGTATCTGTATCCAATCTATGATAACCGAGTCTCTGAATTTCTCTCAGGAACTGTTCAAATGCTTTCCCTGAAACCCCTAGCCCACTTCCCAAGCCTATCCAGGTTTTCTGCAAGCCCTTCACACATGACTCCCCACTTGCTTTTTGTCTGTAGACTTAGGAGAGTGCACTTGACTCTTTCCTTAATCCTTGTGTCTTGTGAGTCACTGTATTCTGATTTTGAAGATCTTACTTATTATTTATTTACTTTTTGTTAATTTCCTTTGGGTCCCAGTCACCTTATATGATCTAGTAACTATCAATTATCTCCCCTTTTTCTAAAACGGTTTTAAAAGGTGCTAGAACTTTTCCATTTCTTCAGCATTCTTAAGTCTTACTTGAAATATGTCCCTTTCTCCTCATTGAATCTAATGAAAAGAACTAGGCATGTGGGATTAGCCCTTTCAGGGATCACATTTTAGATTTTTCTGGCTAGATTCTGACCTTATAGTGGAAATCTAAAGCAACCAGCATTTGTAGCCACAAATTCCAAACAGCCTGTCAATAATACAGAGGTAGCATTTGGGCTCCCACATGTCTATCTCAGATTCCTATTTCTCTGTTGACACTGAATACATTAAAGAAAAAAAATGAGTGCTGCTTTTAGATCTCTTAAAACACCATGACTAAATGTTATGGTAACTTACGTCTCCTCTTCAGCTTTCATTTGGAAGGCATCTTCTAACCAGTCTAACAACTTGTGTGTAAACTCACTCACATCTTGCTGTAGAAAGAAAAAAACTAGTTAGTTTTGAGCCTAATAAAAATACTAAATACTGCAACATAAAACTTGCGGCCAGACATTTAAATGTATAATTACTGACTCCTCACAAAGGTATCATATGAAATCTTTTACATCAAATGCAATAAATACTTATAACTTAACCAGAGCATAAAATCAGTATCTGATTAAAAAAAAAAAAAAAAGCATTTTATTGATAATTATTGTGACTGGGTTTCACTTTAGGGAAAAAAATACCTATTAAAATTCCAACTTACAAATGAGATTTCTATTTTTTTCCTTTTTATTGAATTTATTGGTGTGACACTGGTTAACAAGTTATACAGGTTTCAGGTGTACAATTCCACAACACATCATCTGTACATTATTGTGTGTACACCACCACTAATGCCCCCATACCCTCTTCCACCTCCCCCAAATTCTGCACACCCCTTCCCCCAGCAATCACCACACTGTCATCAATGTCCATGAGGTTTTTTTTCCTTTTTTGCTCAATCCTTCCACTTCCCCAAGCCTCCACCCCCACAAGAGCTGTCTGCCTGCTCTCTATGAGTCTCTATTTAGCTTGTTGATTCATTTTGTTCATTAAATTACACTAGTAAAATTATAAAAAGTATTATTACTCTCTCAAAAAATCTCTGTAATAAATCTTTAAAAAAGGACCCATGTCACCAAAAAGTTCTTCATTTTATAAAGATTACTGACTTCTCTCTTAGAAGGAAGATGTGCTTTTCTTAATTCAACTTTTTAAAACCATATCCACTTAACTAAGATATCTGCCTAAGTTCAATCAATCACTGAGTGCCTGAATACTGAGTCTATCATCTAAACTTCAAACCGATCCTCCACTCAGAACCAGCACATCCATCAACTTCTGGCATCCCTTCCTTTGGTTCTACCTCCTGTAACAGAAAAGCAGGAATAGCCAATAGTAGTTGTACTTATCAACTACCATAATTTCTTCAAATATGTGAACTGAAACAGAAAACTGGTTCATATAGAACCTTGTGGAAAAAATAAATCAATCCTACTAAGACCATCAATCAAAGATAGATAAATCAGGGTAAGCAATTTGTCTTTATTGATCAAAATAGTACTAAATAGCCCAGCCAGTGTGGCTCAGTGGTTGAGCATCAACCCAGAAACCAAGGTCACAGTTCGATTCCTGGTCAGGACACCTGCCCAGGCTGCGGGCTCGATCCCCAGTGGGGAGTGTCCAGCAGACAGTTGACCGGTGATGTTTCTCTCTCATCAATGTTTCTCTTTCTCTATTCCTCTCCCTTCCTCTCTCTAAAAATCAATAAAAACATATCTTAAAAAAATAGCCCCAAATATAAAATGAATTTACTATCATATATTTTTCCATCTAGAAGATGTTTAAAGAGCATCTAGGCCAACTTACACACCTTTAAAATGTTGAAACTAAGGTCTAGAAAGAGTAAGTAAATTACTCCAAAGTCATGTAGCTCAAGACCACTAAACTCAGCACAAAAATCCAGTTATAAACATCTGTACTACCTGCAGCAGGTTAAGTAGTGGCTCACCAAAATATACGTCTACTTAGAACCTCAGAATGTAAACTTATTTGGAATAAGAGTTTTTGCAAATGTAATTAAGGTAAGAATCTCAAGATGAGATCATTGTGAGAATTCTTATAAGAAAATGAGCAAACACATGCACACACAGGGAACAGGCCATGTAAAGATGAAGATGGAGACCAGAGCTGTGCAGCCACAAGACAAGAACAGCAGAAGCCTACAGAAGATGGTGGAGGCAAGGAAGGCTTCTCGCTTAGAGCAACTGGAGGAAGCACAGCCCTGCCAACACCTTCATTTAGGACTCTGGCCTCTAGCACTAGGGAGAGAATAATTTTCTACTGTTTTGAAGTCCCTCAGTTTGTTGTAATTTGTTACCATTGTCCTAACAAGTTATAAGATCTTGAAATCTTCCACACTTTTCTACAATTTTACTTATCTTGCAAGGTTATCTGACAAGAAACCAAAAGGTTTCCTCATTATCACAATACTCTTCAGAAGAAATTAATCCCTTTTTTAGCAAGTCATCTAAAGTTTAAATTATAAAATAATTCTATGCCTGGCCAGGCGTGGCTCAGCGGTTGAGCATCGACCTAGAATCCAGGTGATCAGGGTTCGATTCCCGGTCAGGGCACATGCCCGGGTTGTGGGCTCGATCAATGACTCTCTCATCATTGATGTTTCTATCTCTCTCTCTCCCTCTCCTTTCCTCTCTTTGAAATCAATAAAGATATATTTTAAAAAAATAAAATAAAATAATTCTGTTTTCAAGAGAAATAAAAAGATGAGGCCTTTACTACAACATTTTAGTTTTAAATGAAAAGTTGTGTGATTAAAATTGGCAGTACTATATCCCAATACCCAAGACTCACATATTTCAAAAGGTTATAGTTAGAAAGAATATAAAATGTAAGTACAAATTCACTTTTTTAAAAAACATGATGCTTACTCATGTACAGATTTATTCTACTATGTCACTAATGTGTACTTCAGATTCAAGTGTCGAGGAACATAAGAAAATCAAACCTATATCTACCTCAACTGATGTGCAACTACTTCATTGATTTTTTTCCTAGAGAGCAAGAAAGGGAGAGAGAGAAATATCGATACAAGAGCAAAACATCTATCAGGTGCCTCCTGCATGCTCCCTACCGGGGATTAAGCCTGCAACCAGGGCAGGTGCTCTCACTGGGAATCAAACTGGTAAGCTTTCGGGGCATGGGACAATGCCCAATCAACTGAGCCACACCAGCCAAGTGTGCAACTACTTTAAAAGACCTTGTAGAGGTAAAAACAAAAAAATCAATGAGAAAACTAGGTATTCTACACTGCTAGCCCAAACAAAGGTATTTGCATTGTGGCATTCCGGAGGACGTAGCAACATTAACAGATAGTTGTCTCCTGTCCATTCTAACGAAACTAAAGTCTACCCATGTACACACAAGGCTCAATGAAGCTTGTGCTGCCTCATTCTGAAAAATGAAAAGATACATAAAGGTCACTATACATCTGTAGAAAGCTTCAACACAAAAGAGAGTAGCCAAGAAAAAGCAATTCCAGAAGAAAAGATAAGGAACAGAAGTGATTTTTAAAATTTAATTGTATCCTCTGTAGCCACCAGAAAATAGAGTACACATACTAAATAAGAAAATGATGCTACAAAAAATAAAAAATCACACTTAGGATACTGTTGTAATAATCTGGTTATTATTAAACACCTTGGTGACTGGTCAGGAGTATACATGCGTTTCAGGGTCTGAACGCTGCTGACTGGTCATGAAATAACTCCTATCTGCACTTACATTAATTTAAGTACTTTTAAACACCTTGTAGACTGGTTACAACAGAAAAATAGTAGACACAGGGGAGAGTTCTGGCTCAAAATAGCCAGTCAGCAAGAGTAAAGGGAAGACTAGGTAATACAGGCATGCCATTTACACAGCTTTGCTAACTGAACACTCTCCAAGTCTGTTCCCCAATGACTGAAGAGGGAACGGACTGGATAAAGGCAGTTTGGAGCATGCCCAGTAAGTTCTGAGTGATGTGGGAAGATATTTACCTGTTACTCACACCTAGAAGTGAAATCAGTGGCCAGAGCAGGCCACTGCAAGGGTGGGAAACCTGAATATTTAAACATCTGAGCAAAGGAGCTGCTCTCTAGGTTTTTGCTCTCTTGGCTCTTGCCTCTCCTGCTGTCTGTGCTCCTGTTGCAGGGGGCACCCCACCTGGCTCAGGGCCATGTGGGACCCACACAATGGACTGATGGACTTTAGCCTAAATCTGAACTGGACCCAGGTGCAACATGGAATGGGCACTCTGGACACTGGCTTTGCTTTTGGCTCTGCTGGAACCCCAGATGCACCTTTTTCTGGACTGTTAAGGGACATGGAACACTGCAACCAGAGGAATGTAACAAATAGAGCCTTTTATCACATCTCATTCTCCCTTGGGGGCTTCTGAAAATGCTTATTTCAGCAGTAACCCAAGAACCCTACTCTCACTCATGTCTGGGAAATTGGCCCACTAATTTCTCCAGTAACACTTAAACCCAGAAGGAGTGCCCTAAAATGGTGGTTTGGGATCATTTTTAGGAATATTATTTCTTTTGATCTATTTAAGCATTGTTTTAAGACATTAACCTACCAGGCACTGGAACACTCTTAGAAATTAAAAAACAAACAGAAAACTGAAAACAATAAATAAAAGCAAATGCTGGTGGTATTGTTAGCACAGACTAGCTAGATATTAATAAAAGAAAAAGGAGCAGAACTGGCTAAGCTTAATTAGGTCGTAAGCCACAGCTTCACACACACCAGGGGAGAACAGCAATCGCCCCGCCAAGGAGATTAACACCCCTCCGAACCCCCATTTAGGGAGGACACAATGGCTTTCCAATCTCCCCAGGGTACAACCAGCCAGTACCAGGACTATGGGGGGGAATTCCTCGGTGGGCACATGCGCAGGGGAAGCCCAGCAGGCCCAGGGGGAGGTCCGTGCACTAGGAGGCCGGGCAGGAGGAGCTAAGATGACGACGCTGGGGGGAGGAATCTAACCTGGTAAAAAGACCGGAGTGGTTAAGGGGCTGGCCTAGCACAAGCCCTGGAAAGACTGGGAAAGAAAATGGTCAGTCTGAAAGCCCTAGGTAATGTAATCAAAGCTTAGCAAAGGCCTCTTGTTCACCCATCAGCAGCCACGCAGGGTCAGCAGCAGCAAGGGCCCCAAGTGCTGGCTCCAGGCCCAAGGGCGGGTGCAGCAGCCCAACGCAGGCAGGAACAGAAGCGAAGCTAGCTGGATGGGCCAGAGCCTGGACTAAGAACCAATGGCACAGAATTTCTGGAACCTGGCCTTTCTTCTCGGCTTAACAGAAACAAGGCTGGACTTCTTCCACAGCACGATGGACGAGAACACACGTGGAACCTGAGAGTAGTCTTTTATTTCTACCCCAATAAATCTTACCACTACACCTCATCCTCCCATGTGTGGGTCCCCAAAATGCTTTTCTTGCAACTCTGTGGAAGGACCGCACTTCCACATCATGAGCACCGTTTTTGTTCATGTATCGTTGCCATTAAAACAAACAAACAAAAAAGCACAGGGAAGGTAGTGACAGAATCACACACCTTTCAGACCCTCCTCCACACAGCCCCTCCACACATCTACATAACAGAGGTACATCCAAGTGCTACAAAACTACACTGCAAGTGCAGTGGCTTTTCTGAAACAATGTTTCCCCTCCACGCATTCCTCCTGCACGGCCCCCACGCCTCCCACTGCTGCTGCTATCCTCTGCTACCCTCTAGCTTCTCTCCTGTCTTCCTTCTTCAGTGTTGCTGACCTCTTAAACTATATGTGAGAATGCTGGTTTGTTTACAGAGGTTTGCTACTTTATAAAATATTCCCAATATTATTTTAAAGAATAAAAAGCCACCAAATAACAGCACTACATAAAGATTGTAAAATAAAAGCAACAATAACAAAGTTAATGTGGATCAGAAATCTTTTCTGAATAATTAAGGAAAACTATTCCCTGCCAGCAAAAACAGGCATCTCAAAAGCAGGTACACTGTCCTGGAGCTGGGTTATCATGTGTTTATGAAGATTTTTAATTACACGTTTTAGAGTATTCTTAATTTTACTCATTGTTGTAACTAATTCCAGTCATAATATAAATTATACTTTCATTTATCTTAACACTTTCAAGATCATTGCTTTTTCTTAATTTAAAATAAATCTTCCAAGTAAATAATGTTTTAAATGGCTCCAGTCATTTTTTTTTTTTTTTAATAAAGATGAATAACATCTTCAACTGCATGAACCTTTGAAAAAACTGCTGCCTGAACAATCAGATTAAGCAAAATACAAATGGTTAATAAACAAGTAAGCACAATAAAGCTACCTGCTGGGAGTCATTTGATTTGAAAGCATCCTTAAGAATTTCAACTGCTCTTGATGGATCAACATATTTTCTTTTTGTACCAACAAGAAGTGCAAATAGATATCTCAGTTCACGCATAAAAGGCAAATTCCGATGCTCCTATTGGGATCAAAGGAAAAAATAAGCCTTTAAATGGAGATTAACAAAATCTTTACTGTTAAACAGACATTCATTTTAAAACTAACCAACAATTTAAGTAATACAGATTAGGAATGAGTCCAGTATCATAATTAAAGAAGAGTGTTGGTGTCACTGAGGAGAATCAACGGGGTCAAGCACAAAAAACAGCAAAGGACCTAGGCTAAGCTCACAATTTCAGCATAAATGCCATATATTCATAGCAAATCATGTCATTACCCACCCAAGAATATCCTCCTCATTCAAGTCTGTTTATTATAATCCCTTCGATTCAGCAAGGCCCAGATGCTGCTGAGGACAGCAGTAACAATCCTCATCATTCAGTGAGTGCTAACTACGTGCCAGGCACTGTTTAAGTACTTTGCCTCAATAAACCCATTTAAGCAAAAATCCCTTCACCTCCATGAAGTCTTCCCAGACCCCTCCAAGTAAATGATCCCTTCAAACTCCAGATCTACTAAAATAAATGTCTTTCATTCAATAATGAATCACCAACTGCCACTGTCACATGATGATCCTGATTGTCAGACTAATATTAGTTTAATAATTCATCTAGATCCTAATATTAGACTACTGTATCATCTACTTAGTGCTCCTTTGAAATTTTTTTGGGTTCTCAATAAGACTGTAAACTTCTTAAAGACAAGAACTTCTGTATCTCTTTCACAACTTTTTGATACACAAAGCACACATTCAATTCTTACTGGTTGATTAAACCAAAGTATAAAAACAACCCAGTATTATCAATCATGAGCAATTTAGTTTAAAACAAGAAGGAAACTTTTAAAAGGAATGTAATTCATATATGTTAGTAAAATACTTTATGGCAACAAAAGTAGTTCTTATACAGTTAGCTCTTGCAGTAATAATTTTAACATATAAAACTTATGCTATTTAAATATTAGAAAAGTTTTCCAAGTTTGAAGAGTTGGAGTTCTCAGCATTATAAAATTGTAGGGGTGTGTGTCTATCTGTATAATTGCTTGCAGACTAATATAAACAATATAGAAATTAGCTGCTCCCAGAATGCATTAAAAAAAATCCTAAGAAATAGGTGTAAGGGAATAAAATTGATTCCAATATTTTCCATTTGATCCAAAACTATATAGTAATCACAAGGTGCATTGTCTGACATAAAAATGCTAAGTTATGGGAAACATGGATTTTATTTAAGTATAATAACTTCCATCGTTGATGATAAACATTAAATGCAAAAGTTCTAAATCAGATAGAAAACTAATCCATGATTTTTCTGTGGTACTTCTTACTCCCCTATAATTGTCCTACATAAGTAAGTTTAAAAAATGTAAATACTAAAAATTTTAATCCACAAAATAATTTCCATAAACATCCTTAATTTCCTGAGACCAATTTCTTCATTTATTACTATATCTAGTCAAGTGCAGTGTTTTGAGACACTCCTTGCCAAGTCACAAGGATAAAATAAATGAATGACTTCTGAAAATTAAGTGGAATTATACTGAAAAACATATTTAAAAAGTAAAATGCTTTAATAAAATATTTTTCACTCAAAATTCCTGTGGCTTTTTGAATTTCAAATGGCAAAACTGTAAATGAGGTTAAAAGCAGCTACTGCATTTAGCTAAATTATGCAAATACCGCCACATATAAAAAACTATTCCAACATTGTTCTTTGACTTCCTTCAAACACATTCATCAAGGTATAACTGATGTACATACACTGTGGTATATATTATAAAGAGTATAATTTTATGAGCTTCAGATATGAATATTCATGAAAGCATCACCACAATCAAGATAACGTACCTATCGATCATCCCCTGAAGGTTCATCCCTCATTCCCCTTCCTAATGAACCACAGTCCCTTTTCTAGAAATTTATATAAATCAAATCATGCACTATGTACTTGTGTTAGTCTGGTTTCTTGCAGTAGGCATAATTATTTTGAGCTTTATTCATTACTGTGTGCATCAATAATTCATTCCATTTTACTGCTCAGTGGTCTTCCAATGGTGGTCCACATTCTACACCACTTACTGTTACATTTTGAACTTTAGTTCACAGAACCTTTATTTTCAATTTGCATTTTCCAAATGACTTCTAATGTTGAGCATCTTTTCATATGGGTATCTACAATCTGCATACCTTATTTGGTGAAGTGTATGTTCAAATATTTTTCCCAATACAGTAATAGGTTACTTGTCTTATTATTAACTTGTGCAAGTTCTGTGTATATTCTAGATATAATTCCTTTATCTGATACACATTTTGCTAATATTTTCTCCCAGTCTGTGGCTTGCCTTTTCTTTTTGTACACATTTTTCAAATATTACTAGTTTTTACTTTAATGAAGTCCAATTTATCAATTTTTTCTTTTATTTGTGCATTTTTGTTACCCTACTTACGAAATCCTTTAAACCCAAGACACTAAAATTTTCTCCGATGTTTTCTTCAATAATTTTTATAGTTTTAGTTCTTCCTTTTAGATCTATAATCCATTATAATTTTTTTCACATACAGGTTCCCTATGATATCCTAAAGTAGAGTGTTCCTATGAAGCCTTTCCTAAGGCAAAATTGTGTAAAGGGAAGAGTGCCCTCTGCTTTCCCAAAGTTTGAGTTATTGCACTTCACTTTTACAAAAGACCTACATTATTAGTACTGAAACAGCTATTTTCATAAATGCAAAAAATCCTCTGGATTTCTAAAGCAGGGATACCTGTATTGTATAGTGTAAGAATTGAGGATTATTTTTCTGTCTATGACACCATTAATTTAAAAGATCTTTCTTTGCCCACTGAACTGTTTTGGCAACACTGATTAAAATCAATTCTCTCTCTATGTGTAGGTCTATTTCTTGACTCCGCTCCACTGGGCTATATGACTATCTTTTCACCAATAATAGAGTCCCTTGATCACTATAACCAGATAATTACTCCTCCAACATTGTCTTTGTTTTTAAAATTGCTATGGCTATTCTACATATTTTTATTTTCCATATAAATTTTTGAATCAGTTTGTCAATTCCTATGAAAAAGCCTCCTGGGATTACGATGGGGATTTTGCTGAATAAACAGATTAAATTTGGGACAAGTGATACTTCAACAATACTGAATCTCCTGATCCATGAGCATAGTATATATCTCTTTATTTCTTTAATTTCTCTCAGTAATATTCTATAGTTTTGCATATATATCTTTTATCTACCTTACTCCTAAAAGTCCATATTTTATGCTGTTGTATGTATTTGTTAAATTTAAATTCCCAGTTGGGTATTACAACTATTTAGAAATGTAACTGGTTTTTGTATGTTTGCTTTGTATCATGTAACCCTGATAATTCATTTCTTGCTTCTAGCATTTTTTTTGTAGAATACTTGAGATTTTCTACATAGACAATCAAGTCATAAACACAGAAAAACCTGCTTTATTTCTTACTTTCCAATCTACATGCTTATTTCTTGTATTTGCTTTGCAGTACTGGTTAAAAACCCTAGTCTAATGTTCGAAAGAAGTGGTGAGGGCCGGCATCCTTGCTTCCTCCTGATTACTGGGAAAAAGCGTTCAGCCTTTTGTCATTAAGCATTGTATTAGTTGTATATTTTTCATAAATGAGTTTTATTAGGATAAGAAAGTTTCTTTTTATTCCTAGTTTATGATTTTGCCATAAATAGATGTCAGCTTTTTGTCAAACTCTTTTTCTTCATCTACTAAGATAATCCTATGATTTTCTTTTTTAGTCTGTTACGTAGAATCCACTACCTAACACTAGTGATTCAGCACTCATTTCCGAACATTAACCAATCTTGCAGTCCTGGGTAAATCCCACCTGCCAATAAGGAATTATCCTTTATACACATCCCAGAATCCAACTTGTCAAAATCTGCTACAACTTTTGTTTCTATATTCATGAGAAATACTGGTCTGTAGTTTTCTCTTCTTTGAGTATCTTTTTCTACTGTTGTTTTCAGGGTAATCCTGGACTCAGTGAGTTGGAAAGTTTTACCTCTTCTTCAATTTTCTGGAAAAACATTAAGAGAACTGGTATTATTTGTTTCTTAAATGTTGATTATAATTCACCAGTGAACTATTTTGCTGTTAAATTTTTGGTGGCTGTTCAATTATTATATTTAAAAATTCAATTGAGAAAATATAATATAGTGATATTCAGATTATTTTTTCATCACTAAGCTTCAATAGCTTGTGGTTTTTAAAGTATTTATCTGATGTTTATAATATACCATTATTCTCTTTCATTATCTATGGAATATGCAGTGGCACACCCTTCTTTTATTGTTTATATTGATAATCTATTTCTTCCTTCTTTTCTTTTGCTCAGTCTACCTAGAAGTTCAATTTTACCGATTTTCTTAAAATGTAGCTTTTGATTCCATTAATTTTCTCTATTTTCTGATTCCTATTTAATTGATTTATGCTCTTATCTTTATTCCCTTTCTTCTGCTTTCAAATTAATTGCTTTTTTCCACCAAGTTATTGATGTGTAAATTGCTGTCATTCATTTGAGACCACTCTTATTTTCCAATAAGGTGTTCAGTTCTTATATTTTCCACTAACCATGCTTTAGATGCGTCCCTCTCATTTTACTACACTGTGTCTTAATTTTCACCTGGTTCAGAGCATTCTCAACTTTCTTTTTAATCTGTTTTTTGTCCCCTGGGTTATTTAAACGTATATTATTTAATTTCCAACTATCAGGGAGATTATCTGGATATCTTTTTGTTAATTTCTAACTTAATTTCATTATAGTTAGAACACATAGTTTTTATGCTTTGAATCCTTTAAAATATAAAGACTTGTAAATCTAGCCGCTGTTACTTCATCATGGCTAATGACAGAAATTCCAGAATAGCTCTTTTATTTGTAAAATTCCAAATTCCTTCAGGTATTTGTGTCATAATGCAGTTTGGTATTCAACTAAACACATTCCCTTCCCATATGCTTCTCACTTGTGAGTACTGAAAAGTAGGGAGATATTTCTTTGGAAATTGCCTTAAATCAAGACTTTAAGTAACATGATTAATAAAAAGTTAGCTATTTATATGGAGATTATTTCTAAGCATTATGAGCTTATGCATCTTTGTGTTGTCAATATTTAACATATGCTTTACCATCAGTTTGTAATTTTTTAAGCCAAAGATAGTACATGTGAAGGTAGGTAGGGGTGAGATGTTTACAGTGAGAATCTATCTTTTAATTTCTGGTACCTCACAGTTCTACTAGACATTAAAATTATGAAGAGTACAAATAAATATGAATGTATAAAATTAGTTTCAACTTTTAGAAACAATAACCAAGTCTACCTAAAATACAAACTGATTTCAAAGACTCCATCTCTTTCTCTCAATATGTATGCAATATTTATGGCAACCTTTAATTGTTGATAAAAATTCCCTACTTAGCAGTGTAAGCAAATGGTGTCTCCATGATTTGATTAAAGTGATCCCCAAGGGTACGCTATAATCTTAACACAGTTTTCAAACTCAGTAGCAGTAAACATGAGTTACATATAAATGCATTATTAAATAATAAGTGACTAAAGTTACTGACATCTTTTTAAAAACCTGTGTCTTTTATCACCTAGCTGAATGTAGCACCAATCAGTGGCTGGTTAACTACCTATAAATCTCACATTTGCCTCAAAGATGTCAAGTTATAGTACGTGTTGCTGTCACCATGTCAAAATAAAGAATAACGTCATTTGAGGAACAATCTTTTACAAAATTGTGCAGGATTCTAAATAAGTGTCTTTTCTGAATGGAAGTAGAGGTTCTTTTTATTCCTTAAGCTAAAGGAACACCTGGATATGCTAACCCTTCCATTGCAAGAAATAAATTTTTAGAATGGTGCTAAAGACTGAATTTATGTATTTCCCTAGCATTCAGCTGAACCTTCTCATGACACCCAAACTAGCTCTGGTACATAAGCATGGATATCACGATTGTTTACTAGGTAGATTAGAAAAGTAACTTAGTTTAGTAAACATTTTGAAGAATAAAAGAAATTAAAACTCTGTAAAGCACTAAAATCCAGGAACATAAAAAAAAAAAAAAAAAAGGTCAAGATACATATGAATATGTAATTAGAAGCAATAACTTTTAAATAATGCTATGTAAATTATAAATGTATCCCAACGGACACATCAGAAGAGAGAACTGTAGTTATTAACAAATTGTAATAAAGAGCGGCAGCAATCCCAAAACTTTTATGTGAACACTGTGATGACTAAAGGGGTTTTGCTCAGTTTCTCTGGAGGTAGGAGGAGTTGTCAGATGTCGTTAGTTCCCTTTTGAAAATGGCTTGTTTATCAGCCTGACACTTTGTAACCTAAAGATTATAGCCTGTAAAGCTGGTCATAAATCAAGCTATATTCCCATTAGCTTGCATTATAAATGGTTCATATGTTTGCAGAAAAAATTTTCAAAGTTATACACTAAAAGAAAAATGTAATTGAATTCATCATTACTACTAACAATAGGTCACACAAAGTTCAACACTTTAATGAAACATAGTTCCCTTCAGGGCTACAATATGTTTATGAGAAGATCACTGAATACCTACATTCAAGGATATAATCTCCATAATTAATTCTTTTCCATTAAGCATGAATTACTGCATGCATATCAGTCCTATATTTTGAAAAGCTAATATGAACAATATAATAACAACAGTTGACACCTGGTACTTGCTATGTACCAGGTGCTTCTAAGACTGTTACTTGCTTTATCTCATTTAATTCTCACAGCAACTTGATAAATTAATTGCTATTATTATTTACACTTTCCAGATAAGAAAACTGAGCAGACACAGGTCAAGTAAGGTGATCCATTTTGCTTTAGCTGCACAGCAGAACTAAGCAATTTGGCTCTGGTGTCTGCTTTTCAGCATTTATGTTGACTAACAATACTGACTTACAAAATAGATTTGCACTACAGAGACTGCCACTACAAAAGCAAGCTCTTAAAGGGATGCTCTACAGAAAAACTTTTGATTTCAACAGAATTTTTCAGGAGACAAAGAAAGATCTTGAATAGTAAATTGCAGCCTATGAAATTTCCTGAAATTGGACAGTCCAAAAAGAAAAAGAAAAGGCAATTACTAAAGTTATACAAAAAATTGGCATAATACTGCCACACAGGTGAAGAAAAATTTGTATTAATACACAAAGAACAGAAAGTTACTGTAGTAGTAACTGAGATAAATGAGTTGACATTCAAATTTGAAACTCAGATTTGATGAGAGGCAAGTGCCTCCCAAATAAACATGATTAAAAATTAAGACCCTCTGTTTAATTTTACCTTTTGATTGCGAGGTAAATCTTGAGCATTTGATGGAGGCTTGTAATTCAGAACTAATCTTCTAAATTCCAAAAGATTAAATAATGACTGAAAAAGAACAACAATTTGAGTAATGTAAGGAAAAATTCTATTAACAGAACTGTAAAAATATGCATTTCAGAGATTTTTGACAACTATACACCTTATCCTAGAATTATTGCAATTGATGCAAGAGGCCTATTTTCTCCCCAAGAAGAAATCAGACTACTTATATTTGGACATACTGTTCTTGATCATTAACAATATTTATTGTACTGCAAAGCCTAAATTACACAAGGACAACTCAAACAGACATACACTACATAATATTAAAAGCTTTCTTTATTTATATTACTCTGTGCCTAATATGCAGTTTCCTCAAAATGAAAGGTATACAAATACAAAGACCAGAACTTTTTAAACATATTATATTCACTATAAATTATCTAGAGGTATCAACTGTACAAAAACACAGTACAAATAAATTTATGGGCCAGATGCCTGGTGATAGAGGCACAAAGAAATTACATATTATCTCTAAGCTCAAGGAGACACATAACCTGAAAGGAAATATATAATTGTAACACTATAAATGTGACTACAAGATACAGTAGTATTGTTCACACAGTATAATGAGAGCATATAGAAGTTACGCATGATAACACTTCCTGAGCTGAATTTAAACTATACCTTATAATCCACTGTCATCATGATAAACATTTGTTGAAAAATTAAATAAAATACAATGGAAAATATCAGAACATAATCATACATAATAAATTCACCAGAGTATTGTTTGTACATTGTAGATTTTTTTACATACTTGTATATGTGTAAAGTGCTTTACAAAGTAAAATGTACTCCATTCGGTGAGTGAACAGTTTATAAAGTTTGAAAGTCACTGTACAGGATGTGATAATGTATTAAATCTAAGTAAAGATGGGTTACCAATTTGCTAGAAGATAAAGGACGCTCCACAAATCAATAAGAAAACAAAGGGCTTTTGGGGGGAGTTGGCTATTGAGAAAAGTGGCCCACTATAATAGTTATAGATATATAAATATACATGTGGCATAAGGAACTAAATATGAAAGGTAAAACCATAAATCTGCTAACAGAAACGGTTGGAAAGCATTTTGGTTATCTTGCGATCTGCAACTATTTCTTAATTAAACATATGCACACAAGAGATCCTTCACTTATGCATCCATTTAACGAATGTTTATGGAACACCCACCCACTACATGCCAGATACAAAGGCAGACAGGCAGCAAAAACTAAAATGTATCAACTCTCTGCCCTTGAGATTGCAATCTTGGATGGCAGGTTAAAACAGTGAAAGTAAACGTTATAAACCAGAAATAACGTGAATACAATAATAGACAGGGAATCAGAACTTTAAGGAAAAAGAAACATTTAAAAGCTACAGGAAAAAGAGTTATGAGAAAGATTAAATAAGAATAGTAAGTAAGTAGAGTATGAGATCACAGAAGAAAACAAAGTAGAGAAAGCAAGGGCTTTGAAATATAACTAAGTATCAAGAATAACTGTGGAGCTTGAAAAAATACCTCCACCAGGGGCCCCGCCCCTCACCAAAGATACAAAATACCACAGAAGATTCTCCAGTACACCACAGAATCACTGGCAAATTTCAAGAACAAGATTAGCAATACTCTCAAAGGGCACCACATCCTAGTAAGGTAAGGGGAGGGAAATAACCTCTGGATTCGGGTTTGGGAAGTCACTTTCCAGTAGGATGGTACAAGTGGCAATGAATACTGAAAAATGGGATATAAGTAAGGGAAACAAAATATAGACTGTTCTTATGAGGAATTTAAAAAGAAAGAGAATACTGATAAATTAGAAGAATCCCCACCCCGCTTCTATGCTGCGAGCCCCCACTGGAGAAGTTTCCTTCTTCCTGAACCCCCAGTAGCCTCTCCTCTGGTGTGGGGCTGCTGGTGATGAGTTATTTCAGCTTCTGCTTGACTGAAATAATTTCTCTCTTCATCTTGGTAAGATTTTTGCTAGTTCCAGATTCTAGATGGCCAGTTATTTTCTCCTGCACTTTAAGACAGCATTGCTGTTGAGAAGTCAGCTGTAAGCCTTATTTTTGTTCCTCCATAATGGTGACATATCTTTTCCACGTGGCTACTTCTAGTCCATTGTTTTTCTGTTGTATTATGATGTGCCTTGGCGCAGAGTTCTTTACGTTTCTGTTGTTACTTGGTTCCAACTGCTCCCTAAATCTGTGGCATGGTCTTACTCCATCAAGTTTGGAACATTATTATCTCTTCACTAATACTGCTTTTTCCCTTCCCATTTTTACTCTCCCTCTAGAGCCACAAAGGCACAGTACTAGTGCCATTCACACGTCCAAGTTCCTCTCATCTGTTTCCCCGCCCTCGCCTCAAAGTATCCTTCAGACCAAGTTGACTAATTCTCTTCAGTTGTGTCTAATATGCTGCTAATGTCAGCCATAGATTTCTCAATTTATTTATTTTAATTTTCAGTCCTAAAATTTCTATTTTGTTCTTTTTTATAGTTTTCTACCAAATTTCTCAATCTTGCTTTTATTTCCTGGCATGACTCCATATAAATGATTTGAGTAATAGACATTATATGGGAAAAACGAGAAAATTTAAAGTTCTTATCTTCTAACAAAATTTACATTTGCTCTGGAAGGGAGTAAGACTGGGACGATTTGAAACCCTAGATCAACTTATTCCAACCAACTGTGAGGTGAAGCTGGGATTCAAAAACTGAATTTTTCATAGCTTTTCACTACTTTTAGTTCTTGTTTAACCCCAGGTTCTTCTGTCCCTTCAGAATTCTAAAAATCTGAGGTGCTTACTAGGCTCCGAGTCTGTCAAAACTGTGCTTAGCTTCCCAGCCACTCAGCGGTCTCTTCTGGAAACGTCTCAAGGATAAAAATCAGGCCCAAATTTGAAGCCTACTCTCTGAACTTCCTGTTCTCTCAGAACTTAGCCTCAATTTCTGCCACTTCAGAATTATGGGATGCCTTCAAAAAGTTGATTTTTGTTCTGTTTTGGGGTCCAGGAAATATGACCAGCAAAATAAGAACTAAAACAAACTACTAAGCTAGTACTCAAAGTAGAAGTTGTGATCATTACAACACAACACAGAAATTATTTTTTTTAAGTCCTAAACACTCTATAACCTAAATTACAGTCATAATTGTACTGGTCAACATATTCCTTCAAAAGGGGTAGGACAGGGTAATCGTCACTACTTCCTAAGTTGTGCTTGTGACTGATGCACATTGCAAACAAGCATCCTTTCATTCAGTCCAAAGCTAAGACATGAATTCTGAAGAGCACTTGTTAAAATGGAGTTTGGCTAGATTCTTGGAAATAACAGCTATGAGAGATGCAAGTTCAAACAATTTGTAGAAAACACAAGGACTGAGGACAAGAGAGCAAAGGGCTATATATATAAACTGTCTATAATAGAAAGTACTGAGGGGAAACAAGATACATTCTCCTAGGGGGATTTAAAAAAAAATAGAATGGTATCATATCATATACATATTTCAAGGTGAGGTGGGAACTGAAAGCAGGTAACATGATTAAAAGATAAAGGTATGCATACAGAGCAATTAAAGTAGAACCATGCTTAACTGACCCCCAACCTACTGTCCCCCAACCCCCTTCTTTACATCTGCTCTGGAAGTCTAGCAACCACGCTCACAGCACACAAATCAGAATCCAGTCTGGTTCTGAGGCAGATAAATCTTCTGTGGTAAAGGGCTAAAGAGAAAAACACTGAGCCACTATGTCTGTGCATATAGAACATATCATTGGTAAGACCGTGGCAGATATGTTGGAGCACTTAAAAATTTTAAGAATAAGTACATAGAAAACAGCAAGAAAAGAAGGTGGCAGCTCTGGGAAAACGGGTTACAGAGGGGAGTCCTGGTGCACCCTTGCAGTGCTCACACAGCATGGGAAACGCAAGCCCTGACGCCTGACTCGCTTTAGCTCTCGGGCTGTACCTGGCGCCGTGGATGAAAGGAAGGGCGATTCCAAAGGGGAGTAAAGAGCTGAATCCTCCTCTGCCTCAGCAGGACGCATGGTACATCACTGACAAAAAACTAAGGTAACAGGAAAAACAGCTAGAACTGGTTGTAGTTGCCGCAGGACTATTAAATAGGGAGGTTTAGCGCAGATTACTGTTGTTTTCTGCTATAAGCCTTTCACTGCTATGAAATTCTTGGTTTTCTCATTGAACTACATATTTGGGTTCTTTGAGGGAAATTAAAGAGACATGAACAAGTGAGGTAACATGTTAAATACCCTGAATTTTTTTTTGAAAACTCGTGGAATCTTTTCAAACCCATACATCATTAGGGTGATAGAAACATCTTAAGTCTTAAATTCTTCCATAAATTATATAGGCTCCCTTTTGGTTCATTTATTCACTCATTCGATAATTACATAATGGGCTCCTCCAAGGAGTCAGACACTGGCCTATCTTCTGGTACAGAATAACCTAGAAGATGTGTTCTCTGCCCTCCAGATGTTTGTATTTTAGTCAACCAAGAATTACATGATTTATGAGTGTGGTGAAAATGAAAAGCTACTTAGAACAGAACAGACTTTAAAATTACAGTGAAACACAAAACTTGAAGTGGTTTTTAGACAAAGTTCTCTTTCCACCCATAATTTTCCAAAATCTAGAACTTAATGCTTTACCATCCCTCCCCAAATCGGTATCTTCATACTTCATAATAACCCAAGTTTTTCAAGGTTAGAGGTTACTTCTAGGTGTCTAGATTTCTCTAAAATAATAATAATAATAATAATCATCCCAAGTGCCCTATACTTCCCTATGTTAGGAGTGTGGTAACGCCACACTACCAGTTAAACTGAAGAAAAATTTAAAATTAGTAAAATTACTTCAACTGTTAAAAAGGACAAGCAATTTTTTCCAGTCCATTCCCCATCCCAACTAAAGAAACACCAAAAATATGAAATGTTAAGCTAAAGCTAAGGTAGGCAAATGCCACTTAAAGTATAAACAGATGCACAATTCTTTCAAATTTGAACTAAGATACTGAGAGAAGTTTATCCTATGAAAACAGAGTGGTTATCCTCAAATCTACTAACACTAATTTAATTATTGTTTCAATGGGTCTTTCTTACAATATGGTGTGGAGAAATAAGCACCTATTCTAAGTAACAAATATAGATTATTTGTAAATGCTTTCTTTCTTCTTAGAGTTTTCTAAGAGAAGCTTCTGGTCAATGAGCCTCATTTACTGGCCATAGTAGTGCAGAAATAGCATTTACTTGTCTAAATTCTGGCACCAAAGCATACTCATGAACACTCAGATCAAAGCCTTAAATCTATGCTTCATATTTTAAAATGATGTCAAAATTATTTAAATTGAACAATGAAATGCAAAAGTCTTACTAAAAGTGCAAGTAAAGTAAAGCAAGAGAGTCTATCCTAAAATAGCAAATAAAATTTTAGATACTGTTGGCATGTAAGTAAATAATGCATAATCAAGACTAGGAACAAAAGTTTCACTACAAACTTATATTAATCCAGGTATTCCTTAACATTTTAATGGCCTGGAGAACAAATAACAGCATATTAGTTACTAACTAATGCATACCATAGTATATTAAAGAGTGAGGAATAAATCCAGAAAGCCAAAGGAAATCAAATTGTATGGCTTTATGTGCCAGAAGCAAAAGGGGAGGAGGGGAGTTGAAAATTACATCACTGAAGTAGAAAAAAAGTTAAAAGTACATATTAATTGCCTAGAAAATACAATTAACAACCTTGTAGAAAATGTAAAAGCCAGTTAGTTGCTTTAATATTGTATCTGTTGTCATTCATACAGGTTTGGAAAGCTACAACATTAAGAGATACTTTGACTATAAAAAAGAAAGGGCATACGCATCCAATGATTTAAAAAGTAATTGGGAACACTAAATAATAAGTTGTAATTCAACTGTATTAGAAAAATAAATACAAAATGTTAATTTTCTTAAAGGGTAATAAAAATTAAGAGGATGTTATTATTCATAGATTATTTCATTTCCGGAGATTCTTTAAGGTTTTGAAATCTGAGGGATAACATTATCAATGTCTGAGAATGGTAAAGAATCTGACAACAGTCATATGACATAAAAATTAAAGAAAGAAAACTAGTTGAGATTAAGAAGAGGATGGATATCTATGCACACAAACATTTTTCACTTTGGAGTAAGGGGCTCAGGAAACATTAAGGACTTTCCAAGTTAGAAAAAAAAAAATGTTAAAAATCTATTCTCTTCTCAAATAAATACAATGTCCCCTTATGCTAAACAATAGTACTTAAAAGACTGTAATTTTATGAAAAACATTTTCTAGTACATACAAATAAATCTGGTAAATCTGATCTAACTCACAAAACACACACACAAAACAACAACAAAATACTAGTTTCATATCTTGGTTACCTCCTTCCCTAAAATTGCAGGGAAATACATACAGAAATATTTTCTTTCTACTCTGACAATTCCTAACAGCAGGAAGGAAGAAGAAATTAGTTTCAAGTAAGAAATTAATTCCAAAGAAGGCATAGGTCATGCTATTCTGCTAAAACTCCATCCTGGGACTGAGGAATGGGAGAATAAGGAATGCTGCAATCTCCAAACTAGTATAGACAGAAAATTACATTAAAACATTGTCTGCAGTTAAGTTTCAAGAGCACAACTTAAAAGAAACACAACCCAACCTATTTCTACTGCTATCATGACCACCAAGTAATCTGCATAAAGATCCTTACCTGAATAACAGCACTAAACCAGCAAGTGTTGCCAACATTCTTTAGTCCAACCGGAGCCCGGTCCTGCCTTTTTCTGTCATAAGGGTTTCGAGAATCCCTCCACAATTCAGTAGGTGTCCTCTTTAAACATGCCTTGTTTTCTGCTATGCTGGCTTCAAGAACTCTTAAGCAATGGGGAGAAAATAATGAAAGAAAAAAAAAGTATTAATTTAGTGCTGTACTCTAGGAAATAGCATAAATTAAAGATTTTAATTACTTAAGCTCTAGATAATGTATTTGGGGAAGTAATATTTAGGGCTATTTTGACCCAAGCAGAGATTAGTTTTCTTTAAAAACATAGCAGTGGTAATGTCAAAGGATCAAGAGACAAGCAGCATTTTCTCTCAGAAAAAGGAAAATTTAAATATAAAGACAATGTTTTTAATAGAAAATATGTTAAATTATGTTTCAACAAATTAAAGGCTTAGCACTAGGAATATAGATAGCACCCAGGTAACTTTTCTGGGAAATCACTGTATTAAAATACATATTTACAACAATTACTTTCAATCATCAAGAAAACAATAAAAACTGAAAATGTACTTTTTTACTTCTGACCATTAATTTGCTTTGCTATAAAAAAAGTGAAGGTACATGCTAGGGTTCCTTTCAGTCCCAGAGATCTGACTCTTTGACAGCTAAATAAAGGAAGGGAATACTTATGTGTATATTTCTTCACCCAAAAGTCTGTCTAGGGAAAAACCCAGTGAAATAAATATCTACATATCAGAATAATGAAAGATGAACCTCTTCAAAATAAACTCACCTACAGAACATCTAAACATATCTGAACACAGCAAGAGCAATGCTATTTTGCTCTTTGATGTTTTCTTGCAACAACATGCTGGGAAACCCTAATTCCCACATATGAACTAACAAGCCTGCTCAAGACATGTATTACTTATTATTCCAAATAAGAATAAATAATATTTAGGTGTTTTACCCCCTTTTGTTCATTACAAAAACCTCAGCAAGAATGAGTTTTTCAGCTCTTTGGGTTCACCATCTTTATCCTAAAGACTTTTATCAGTTTAATGTCAAAACAATATAGCTATATTCTTTAATTATGGGGAAAAAGTAAATGATTCCGCTATCTCTAACAGCATTATTTACAACATGACATTAACTACAATGTAGTACAATTCCAAGTTATTACTTAAAATAACTTATATGAATTGAGGATAACTTTGGGAGTCAGTTTTAAAAAGCAGGTAACAACAACATACTTTAAAATGTAAAGATCAAAGTAAACTCGCATCTTTAAAAATAAAGTTTACACCTGTCACTATTAAGTGTGATAAAACATTAGCAATATGCTTTGCCTAATAATCAACTCTCAAATGCAACTTGGGCTGCTAGAGGCTTTTTCTCAAACTATTTACCACTAAAAGGTACCATAACTCTTTGGAAGGCATTTAATTAGATGAAATACCTTCCAAGGAGAGATAAAAAGTCAAAGAGCCAACTGAGACTTCCTGCTGTTCAAGTTGTACAGGTCAGCATAATATTACCCAATAATAATAATCAACTGGAAGAAACTGAATTTGTACAAGGTAACTAATTTATACTCAACAGAGAAAGTTAATGCATAATATACAAAACATAAATGTAACACAAAAGACTGTTGAACATATGTTGAATTTTTTATTGACTTTTATAAATGGGAGTGTTTTCTTTTGAAAAAATTTTCCCTTTGTAATGCATAGGTATATTTAGAAGTATAAATAAAGAAATCTTATTTCTATCTTGGTAATTAAAGATGAATGAACTAAAACAAGCAATGAGTTCTGGGAAAACTTCCAAAAATACCTCAAACAGGAAAGAAGAATTAGCACCAGTGGTCACATACAAGCAACAGAAGAGGCACCTTGCAACTGGACACATCCTGGCTAGCATGTACAATAACCACTTAGAGAGAGGCTCCTAGAGCTTATTCTTACAGTATAAAATGGCCAAAAGTCTAGAATTACACTCAATCCTGAATCTCCTGGTGCCTGAGCCTCTACCACTATGCATTTTTAACAATTACAATAAAATACTAATATGATCCTTTCTTAATAATGCCGACAGGCCAGATCAGATTTACCATAATGACTAGGCAATGGGTCGCATAAACATTAATTATTGAAAACCTGAGAATTCCTGATTTCCACAAAATACACCCAATCTACAAAAAGTAAAATACATACGTAAGTCACATGAAGTAATAACGAAATGAGATTCAGCCTCAAGACCAGATTGAGAAAAACTAGGTCTCATGTTCCCCATAAGTGTCAACAACCTAACCAAATCTACATCTAGACTGCACTGAGGTAATGCTATTCTTCTTATTCTAGGTTTGGTTAAGATTACTAAAATCCAGGAAGTCTGGTGTTCTTAATGTTTCCATATAGTAATTCCTTCACCCTCCTCTCCTGCTCATCTCCTCCCCCAAAAATACACCTCTCTGCACTTGCATGTGTTTGCACAAACAGCGTAATGTAAATGCTTCCTTAATGTAATGAGATATTCAAAGTTTTTTAGTTCCCTGGTTTACTCTCTCCCCACAGGACCTAGGAGGGTGTATGGCCTCAAGTGTACTTTCTAGGAGCAAGGCGCTTGCCTGTGCTGTTTGTATTACTACAGGAAAGATACTGTTTTCCCAGCATTCTTCTATACCCTTCATTACAGATTCAATTAGGTACAAACTGTAATAACTGATTAGGGCAGAAGAGACACATGTTCATTGCTCCTCAAAGATACCTAAGATACAAAACCAAAGAATATCCATTTCCTATATAGTATCTATATTTGGGGTGTCATATATATAAAAACATTAAATATTCATGTAACCCTCAATTCAGTCATATGGTAATCATAAGTCACTGGTTTTTAAAGAAATGTTTATTATGATATTCCTTAACCACACCATATGGTAGAATTATGGTACTAAAAGCTGGTGGATGAAAGGTTGCCATGACTTTGCAATCTCCATGATTTAGAGATTATTTATACTCATGCAGTTTTATATCACCAGGGACTTAAAACATGCTTCAATAGGTTTTCTCCTACTACCTCCTCCTGGCTCCTAAGGGACTTAATAAACATATCTATCACACTGAACCAAAAATACTTGTTAATCAACCCCTCTCTCCTCAGCATGTGGAGTTTAGAAACACAGATCTGTTTCATCCCTAGAGCACACATGATAAGTAGGAGGGGCTAAATAAGTTTTTAAAGTAAATAGATGATTAAGATACCTCTTTATTATTTTTTATAAGCAAATGCCCAACCTGTAAACCAAACACTATTCCTAAACCCATGTTCCTTTCTATAGTCCAGTACAGGCATAACATAAACTTTCTATAAAGCCAAGTTCTACATAAGGGTTCCTTTCCTGGCCTCACAAAAGTAAGGCCAGTGGTACTTAACCAGGCTTCAAAGTTTAAAGCATGCAACAGCTACACTCCAGGTATTAGCGCTGCCAGTAGAGAATTTAGAAGGGGGGGAACACTGCAAATTTCAAACAGCTCA
This sequence comes from Miniopterus schreibersii, assembly GCF_964146895.1. Lineage (NCBI taxonomy): Eukaryota > Metazoa > Chordata > Mammalia > Chiroptera > Miniopteridae > Miniopterus > Miniopterus schreibersii. The sequence continues at coordinate 81,301,419 of NC_138106.1, read as the reverse complement.
GAAATAGCTTATGCCAAAACGTAGCATGCCAAAAGGCAACTTCTAAAGCCACAAGTCAAAACCCAACCCCCCAACACCCACTACACTTCACAGGCTTTCTTATCTTCCCAACACTGGTCATGACCATGGCATTCAGTAATATAAACAGATAAAAAGATGCTGTCTCTTCTCTTCCACACATCACAGCGAATATTTAAAGCACCTCCTCATGGTAAATGTTCATCTTTTCATTAACATTTTATTGTACTGATTGCGGGTCATTTTTTTTGCTTGCTTTACTTTGTTTTGTATTGTTATTTAAATTGCATTAATAGCAGTAATAATGGGAACATCCCACTTAGATCATCTAAGTCCATTTCGAGGAAGCATCACACTCAGTAGAAAATATGAATTTCATTTAAGCTGTACAGACCCCCCCCCCAAAAAAAAAGGGGCAGGAAGGGAGGGCGGGAAGGAAGGAAGAAAAAGAGGGATAAATCATAATGTTGATTTCCTTAAAAAAAAAATAATAATTGGTATTTTTATTGGTATCACACGTAAACCCATAAGCCAATTTAAGGAGAACTGACAAGTTTTATAGTGCCCAGCCTTCCAATTTATGAAATAAAATATACTTCCAATTATTAAATATTCATTAATCTATCTCAATGATATATAATAATTTTATTGAAAATTCTTGCACATTTTCATTACATTTATTCTTAGTCTTTAATAGTTTTGTGTTATAAACGATAGCTTTTTAAAATTTCACTTCATTTGTTTTTATATATAGAACTAAAATTTTTATATATTGATTATCAATTAACAAAGCTAAATACATTTTTTTTCTTGGTAAGAATACTTTATTGAGAGACAAATTACACACAATTCTATACAAATCTTAAATATATAGATCAGACACATTTTTTACACATGTACACACCCATGTGACTACCACCCAGGTCAGGATGTAGAAAATTTCCATTATTCCAGAAAATTCTCATGGCCCTTTTTAGCCAGCAATGTCTTCTCCATCTCCCAGAAAGTCACCATTCTGACTTCTAAATTAGTTTTCCTGTCCTTAAACATCACATAAATGGAAGAACACAGAGTAGTTATTCTGCTATGCCAAGTATCTTTCCACTCAATGTGTTGCTTTGGAGATTCTTGCAAGTACCAAGAAAATGTTTTACATTATATTGCTCAGTATTCCACTGAGTAAACATACCACCAGTTTACTATTCTGCTCTTATGAATACTTTTGGGTGTTGTTTTTTTCTCACCAATTTTTATTACCAATAAAGCTACTATGCACTCCTTTCTCAAGGGTCTGTACCTAGAGTGAAATGCTAAGTCCTAGCATAGTATATGTTAAAATTCATTAGAAATTCCCAGTTTTCCAAAGTGGTTATACCATTACACATTTCTACCAACAGCATATGACAGTTCTAGTTGCTGTACATGCTTACCAACACTTGGTATTATCAGTGATGCACAGCGGTGCCTGTTCTCTACTGAGATGACTCATCAAGCCTGCACCACCCAGACTGCCACCATTGCTGCAATCTATCATCATATCCAGCATGGCAGCATGTCCACAATCATATACTGAGTAGACATTAAGCAACTCTATTTCTGACACAGAGGCTACCACTGCACATCGGACATATAACTCCTGCCAAAAGCTGACCTGTTTCTCCCACAGTGAGGGAGGCCGCATTGTATGGGTTGTGACTCCTGCCTACTTTTGGCAGACTGACCACATTGGACCTTTGACCACTCCCCCACCCCCTCTGACCCTTCTTAGGACTACTGGTGGTACCTCAAGTTGTTGACACTTTTTCTACTTAAGAGTATTGCTGTTCAAGTCTGATCAGCCAACTCTGGCCACGCCCTTGTGGCCCTTAAAACTAATGTTTCATATTTTCAACTTTTATAAACCATTTGTAATCTAACAATGATGTACCTTTTATCATAAAAAACACTCAAAAACAGAATGATAGTCAAAATATTTGATGAACCTTCTATGCTCCCTACCATCCATGGGCATCTGGTATTCGTTGAACCTTAAAATTATCCTCATAAATCAACTTAAAATTTGTTATTGCCCCCCTCACCTAAGCCTGTTCCATACACCTTAAGGCAGATCCCCCTCACAGCTGCTTCCTAGGTAATAATCAGGATGAAAAGGGTGGGAGTTATAACAGATATATTTTTAAAATTCAGAATTCCGCCCTAACCCATTCCTGGACATGATGCTTTTTTTCAGACCTAATGGCAATTCTAGGCTATCCTGGTTGGAAAACCCTCCAGGTGGATCCCAAACTTAATTCCAGTTGAGACACCTAGATTTCCTTGTTGGACTGAATGGCCTTCAAGAATAAAGATAATGATTACTTGGTTGAGTATACTACTCATCCAGTTCCTATATAGTGGCCTGTGTTGGCCAAAGTGGGAGGCACAACTAGTCCCTGTAATTTTATAAAAATGCCTTTGTTCCTCTTGCACCTAACCTTCTGAATGAAAGGTAGGTTGCAAGTAGGAAACTGTTAGAAAAAAGATGAAATTATAACCACAGGAACGGGACACACTGGGGTGTGGAAGACATGGAAATAGGAGAGATAGTAATAACCCTTGTCTTTCAGAACTGCGTTGGGGCCTTAATCACAAAGAGAAATGCAATGGTGAGACCACCCCTCATCCAGCTTACATGGACAATCGTCTGAGGCTTCTTTTTCCCACATTCTAAAAGCTTATTATAACTAAAGGTTAAGTTTATACACACAAGCAAATCCATCATGTTAAAAAGTGACTTTCAGTGTTTCAAACTTATTCTTTTGGGTTTCTTCTTTCACTTTGATTTTAGTCTTTATTATCTTAACAATTCTGTAATACTTTTAAGATCTTAATAAATTTTATATCCAACAGAAACAACACATTCTGTTTTTTCCACCAGAAAAGATGTCTTGAAACAGCTGGAGGTATGCTCTTTTTAACAATTCTAAGTAGAACCTAGCCTTAGTAAGCTAGTTCAGTCATTTCATGAGGCAAGCCATTTTTACAAGAAACATGCCATAGACTCAAACCAGTCACAATGTAGTTTACTAGCAAATTTCAATGATCCATACTCTACTTGTTCCCAATTAAAGCAGTAACAACCAAGAGACAGTTAGTTATAAATACATCTAATCTTGAAAGTAAGAAGTAATTAAGAAGTACACTTTAATGATGTGTGCAAGCAGATTCATAAGTGACATATATAACACAATTATTGATATGTATAATTACAGATTTATACATAAATGTTTATATGTAAATACTGCATACATTTCTTATAAAAGTGTTCGACTCAAGAAATCATACCATGAAATTCATGGGTGCCTAACCATAGGACTGTAAGATATAAAAAGATAGTCTTCATCTCGTCTAATTGTATACAATAATGTAGTATTCCAAAAGTGTGAACTCATATTAAAGTACAGGGTGGGGCAAAAGTAGGCTTACAGTTGTTCATAGGGAAAATAATACAATAATTAATAAATACAAGAATAAGCTCTGTTTCCCATACTCACAACTGTAAGCCTACTTTTGCCCCACGCTGTATGTCTACTAAATAAAAACAGTCAAATGATTCTATGCGCATAGTCAAAGGATTTAATTTGCCAACATTTTGTCAAATGAACAAATAGTTAAATTTACCTTTAAGCATGATTTATAATTTTTTTCCATCAAAATGCATCATTTTCCCTTTTGAATTTAAGTCCTAGCCTTAATAAAACCCAAATAAACAAATCTCTGCCAAAAGTTTAGCTAGAATTCTTACATTCTCTTTTTTCTGATACAATGTGATTTATATTCATGCTTATTAACTGCACATTTTGCTTTTAACGTTTTTAAACTGTAAATTATAAAATCTATATATACCAAGAAAAAATTAATTTGCAACAGTAAATTAATGACTTTTTACTTTGACAGAGTATAATTTTACATAAAATTACACTACTCCAAATCTCTGCAATGTTATCTACAATAAAAATATTCACAAAATATTTACTACGTTGAAAGTACATTAAAAATTAAAAGACCAAGAATATAAAAGAGCATTATCTTAAGAAAATTTTTTTCCATTTGGACAAAAATGAGTATCTAAAACAATATATAGGTTGAACTTAATAACAGATTAGGAATAGTCTTAATCCTCTGCCTTTTATTTTTACTTTTTACTACCTAATTAATTAGTGCATACTATTTTAAAATTAGAAAACGGGGACATAAAACTGCTGTTGCTATTTTACAACCTTTTTCACATAATAGATCATCACTCCCCTTAAATATGAAGTTCTGTCAAGTTTTATAATTATTCAAAATTACTATTTCACTTCAATCTATTTTTTTAAGATAAAAACTAATTTTATAATTTCTCCAAAATCTTCACAAAATAAGTCTAAATGTCAAAAGACAGCCTATGCATTTTGGGTGTGAAAATGAATTTTAATTAACTCTATTTTAATATAATGTCTTACAAGGTAGTTTCCAAAGTAATATTTAAAAATTATGCACATAGCATAAATATAATATTTTGAGACATCTCCTACTATACAGTAATTTCAGATTACTTAGAAAGAAGTACACTATAGATATTGTGCCACGGGAAATTACCTGAGAGACCTGTTATATTCTGCTACCAACCTATGTTGTAGGGAAAAGAATGCTGCAGTCATAAGACCCATCTTAGCTGTGCACCTTTGGAAAATCATTTAGCCTCTTAAAAGATAAATTTCTTCCTCAGAGAGTTAACCAATGCCTCCAAAGAGTTGTTTAGATTATACTTATAATTTAAATAACTTTTTTTAAATTGGCATTGTTTTGTGATAAAATAAAATTTACTTATGTCTTTGGTGGATCAAATTGTTTCAAACTAAGAAGTTTTGACTATTAAATCAAAGGAGGCATTCTATCACACTTCTTGGGATCTTGCCAATTTCTTAAAAAAAAAACCTTATACCATCATACTATGAGAGGTTGGCAACTATGGACCATGAGCCAAATCCAGCTGGCAGCCTGTTTTGGTAAGTCAAGATTTACTGGAACACAGTCACACCCATTAAATTGTGGATGAGCTATGGCTGCTTTTGCACTACAATACCACAGTGGAGCAATTGTGACAGAAACTACATGGCCAACAAGCCTAAAATATTTACTATAGGCCCTTTACAGAAAAAGTTTGCTAACTCCAGCTATAAATGACTATAAATTAAATTGGACAATGTACGCAAAAGGGATCGGGGAAGAAAAAAATCAAACAAATATTAAAATATACACCTAAACGTATGCTCCATAATACCACCTCAAATACTAAAATCTAAGCATCAAATGCAACAGGAACTAGAATGTGAAAATTTTGGTTACATAAAACATAAAAACAATACTGAAGTATATTAACAGTTAACTTAGAATAACAGTGTATCTTTGTGCTTCTTGAAATTTAAGCCAATTATTATTTCTATTACAAATAGTACTTATATCTACTTTATACAAATTATGTTTTTACCTGCTAATGGCTTGCTCCTCATCAGTTATTCCAGTCTCCCTGAATGCCCTGTTTGATTCCGCCAAACTCAAGGCAATTGCTCTCTGAAGATCATCTTTATCATCTCCAGTGAGATCAATCACATCTGAAAAGCAAAACTATCTTACTCAAAATTAAAACAAAATGAAAGGTAATTCTTATCAATATACCCTTTCAAACCAAAGTCAGCACCAACTTAATTTTGTATAAGAGCCTCTCTGAAGAGAATGCAAACCAATTATAAATTGGTATACTTCAAAACTTAATGTTCTCTAAAATATATCTAAAACAATATGAGCATAAATATTTTTCACTGCAGAGGAATCTCAATATTTACTACAAAGTCTCTGATTACAAGCTAAGTTTCTTTACCAACAAAAATAGAAATCAACATAAACATCTACATTTATGCTTTCCAAAGTTAACACAAACCCACACATGCTACAGTGTGTCCACACAACCACCTAGATATTATCTATCACAGAATAATAATTAACATCTGAGCTCTCAAAAATTAGGTTTCAGGAATTAACTGACCATATATACACATTTTTAAAAGTCTGGAAGTGTGAGCCCGGCCGGGCGTGGCTCAGCGGTTGAGTGTTGACCGAGGATCCAGGCGATCAGGGTTCGATTCCCGGTCAGGGCACATGCCCGGTTCCGGGCTTGATCAATGACTCTCTCATCATTGATGTTTCTCTCTCTCTCTCTCTCCCCCTCTCCTTTCCTCTCTCTGAAATCAATAAAGATATATTTAAAAAAAATAAAAATAAATAAATAAAAGTCTGGAAGTGTGTTCCAGACTGTCGACAGTGGTTAAAATTTTGAGGAGGAGGGGTAAGGGCGGAGGAAGTGTAAGGATCTTTTACTTTCTATATTAAGCACTCTACCCTCTGAAGTATTTAATAAACATGCAGTCCTTTAAATGTAACTAAAAGATTTCATTTCACAAAAAGAAATATACAAATAAATGACACTATTTTCTTTTCTAACAAAAGAAAATAGTCTTGATGCTATAAGTATTCTTTATGCAAAAAATAAAGGCTATAATTGTTACCATCTTCAGAAAAAAACACTTTTTAATCTAATTCACCAATGTAAACTGGTCAATTTCCTTAACCCAAAAGATGCCAATAATACTCCCATTATCATTTAAACCATGATAGGAAGCACAGCATATTGCTAAGTAGGGGTTTACAAAACAATATAATGAGACAGAGAAAGAAGTATAGCTGTTATTACCTTATCTTTGTGTGGCTGGGATTATGCTTATTGACATTTTTGACAAGTTTTGTATTCATTTTTTTATTTGTATTTGAGACATGTTAAAAATTATTTTTTCCTCTGTAATCCTGGAATTTTACAGGAGAGAAACAAACAAAAAGGGGTAGGGCATTGGAAATAAGGTACCTGCATTTTACCATCTGGCTAAAGGGTTTTATACAGATACCAGAAAATATTATTCTACACTTAATGAGAAATAATGTATATTGACAGTTTCAAAAGCCTACTTCAATTGTTATCCATACTTTTTTTCTACAAACAGCAGCTTACAAGAATATTAAAAATATTAGAAACAATAGTTAGCTATGGAAGGTGTTATTTTAATATCCTCAGTATAATAAACCTCACAAAAAATGTATTAAATAGGATCCAAAAAAATTCCAAGTAAAATGTGGAACAAGTTATAGCAGGGTAACCAAAATGTTGGTGCATGCCTGCATATACCGGCAGGCCAAAGGTTTCCTCAGTCTGGCTTACAAAAACCCAAGTCCACCCAGACCACCACGCCTGGGTGTAGCCATCCAGTCCAGTTTAAAAACTGATGAAGAAAAAGGCAGGACTAGAAAGGCATGAAATGCCCTATAAAAATGAGTCATTAAACCATGGTCATTAAATAATGACTACAACTTGGGTGAGTAAAGAATAATGGAAGTAAAGGAAATACTTTGAAAAGCACAAAGCAGCAGAAAGGTTTTGGGGATAGGATCGACTGGCCCGCAGGCTCCACTCTTCCATCCTCCTGGTGCGCCCTCTTCAACTACAGAATCTGGGAAGACTCAAACAAACCAACCAACCCATTTCCCAATCCACTTGTGCTTAAAGTTCTAAGTAAAACTTAGGTTCTACCAACTGGATGCACTAACGTGAGATCTGGGAGAGCGGGGGGAAACCATTATATGACTGCCCTTGGCTATGGTCTCCAATTTGACTGAACAGATACGGGCTGTTCCACAGAGCCTTCCAGTGTCCAGTTGCCAGTCTAAGGGATGTCGGAGACAGAGAAGTGGCACCCCGCCTCTGCATTCCAATGTCCAGGCATAGCTCAGCAGTAGTTACCTAATCCTGGCTGCCTGTCCCCTGGGCTAGAGCCACAGAGGTATGTTCTTGAAGGCAGCAGTCCCAGAGGCAGCCTCCTGATTCACTACATCCCGACTGTGGCAGAGGGAGTCGCTTCTCTGGCTGGCCAGTCCTGCAAGAGTCAGGGAGTCATTCCAGAAGGCTGAGCTACAGTCCTTCCAGGGATTTCTAAAGAACCGAAAACCCCGTTTTAAATTTCTTTCGATCAAGAGTGTTTACTGTTTCATGACCAACAAGTAAACCAAACTAGCCAGAGCAGAAAACTAAATTAGAAATAGCAACAACTTATATTTAGAGCTTTTCATAATTTATCATCTGAACACAAGCAACAAAAAAGCAAATAACAAGGCAAGATATTAAATCTGAAACACTCGCCGAAATAGGAAGTACTTGCGCTGTGCATGCAGAGCACCCTGCCGCTGAAGAGCAAACACGAGGGCAATGCCTGGGCTGCAGGCTGAACTGCTGAGATTTTCATGGACCACTATTTTCACTTGAAAGAACACTGACCAACTACAAACTATGAGTATTCTTACTTCAGCATTTGGCAGACATTTTCTCAAAAGTAAACAAATTGAGCCTGTCACTTGGAGAACAAATTAACAGTATTTGTTGCCAATGATTAATATGGAATTTTTCAAGCAAAAATTGGAACTCTGTTAAACTTGTTTCCACCATTATGAATTTAATATCTTCCCAGTACTTAAACACTTTTCTGATGAAATCAAGTGACACTAACAATTTCAATTTGCTTTATAATGTAGAGATTCTTCTAACATTTGAAAGAAAGTATTTTCCAAATTACCAATGCATGATGTTATAAAATCATGCACAGGGCAAGCAATCCATTCAAAGAGCAAGGTAAGTGATGATGATGCTAGGAGCAACTTTTTGTTCTAATGTTTGGTCTTTGACCCTGGTTCCTGACACAGAGCTCCAAAATCACTTAGAATTTCCTGGGTGACAGAAGCACCTTTTGTCCTAGTGAGGTGACTCTTGGTGGGCTCCTCTACAGTTCCAGGTGGGCACTGGTTGCCAGAAAGACCAAGCCATGATGAAAAGCTTAGAACTCATCCCCACCTTCCACCCTCCAGGGAAGAGAGAAGGACTGAAGATTAAGTAAATAATCAATCATGCCTCCTTCATGAAGCCTCAGGAAAACCACTAAAATTCAGGGTTCGGAGAGCTTCAGGGTTGGGGAGTATAGCCACATGTTGGGAGGGGTGGAGCACTCCAACTCCAGAAAAAAAGCCAGAAGCTCCTATGCCAGGGACCCTCCCAGACCTTGCCTTGTGTTCCTCTTCACCTGGCTGTTCATCTGTAGCCTTTATCATATCCTTTATTATATAATAAACCAGTAAACTTAAGTGTTTCTCTGAGTTCTCTGAGCCATTCTAGCAAATTATCAAATCTGAGGAGAGGGTTGTGAGAACCCCCAATTTGTAGCCAAGTCAAACAGCAGTGTGCATAACCTGCGGACTCACTACATGGCCCCTAAAGTGGTGGCAGTCTGTGGGACTGGGCCCTTATTAACCTGTGGCATCTGATCCTAACTTCAGGTACAAAGTTTCAGAATTGAACTGAATTATAGAACACCCCACTAGTGTCAGAGAATTGGTCATGTGTGTGGGGAAAACTCACACATCTGGTGTCAGAAGTGCTGAGTCTAGGCAGAGAAAGAAACAGGCAATAGTAATCGTTAATGCTAGAAAGGTTGGTTGACCAAAACTACTGGTCTTCATCTGAAAAGCTGGGACTTCCTCCTGTCAGCAATGGAGAAGGTTTCCTTATTATCTGTAGTTTCAATATAACTACAACAATTGTCTTCATTATATTCCCATTACTTAATAAAGCTTCTTCTTTCCATAGGATACATATATATATTTTTAAACATATCTTTATTGATTTCAAAGAGAGGAAAGGAGGGGGAGAGAGGTAGAAACATCAATGACGAGAGAGTCATTGATCGGCTGCTGCCCACAACCTGGGCATGTGCCCTGCCCGGGAATCGAACCCCGATCTCCTGGATCCTAGGTCAACGCTCAACCGCTGAGCCATGCCTGGCCGGGCTCCATAGGATATTTTAGAACACTACGGCAACCCTGAAAGAAGACTATTATAACCTACTCATATATATACCTACCAAATATTTACAGGACCAGGTATTAAGAAAAAAATGTTCTTTAAATAGAATGGTTAAACCTAAATTTCTTTTTCAGGATTCAGGGAGATGATTTCCATAAAACATGTAATGAACTACCAATTTCACAATGAAAACTACCCCTCTGTTATTTTCTTATATGCTTACACATGAAACAGAACAGAGAATAAGCTTGGCTGTAAACTATTTCTAACTGGTAAAAGTCAATTATAAAAATTTAACCTTTGTAACAGTCCCATCCAAATACCAAAGTATTATGAATATTTTAATATCTGTGCCAAGGGAGGACCTTGATAAAACACTGACCCTCCCTCTAGTATTAGTGTTAACCCACTTCAGGTACACAAGCATGTTAGTGTTGGCTGAGTAACACTGTAGAAAATCACGTTACAAAAGCCTATAAACAGTAATCTCCAACAATTTCAAGACTGTTCAATTAAAGCATTTTTGCACAAAGTCAGAAATATATACACCAAAACATAACATTCATCCTAATAAATCTTTTACTTTCCAAAGAATTACCAACTGAGTAAAACTTTAATTACCAAACACTTCTCTAACTCCAAAAGATAGGCAGTCATCAGCTTACCAGTAAGTTAGACTTCAAATGTATACAACTGTTAAACTCATAATTCATTTCCCCAGGAAAATAGTATATTCAATGACAATGAGGCATCTACCTTAGTTCATAAAAGCCAATTCAGCCCATAATCTAGCTGAACTACAATGTTTATGAAGATTTTATTTTAAAAGGAAAAAAAAAGTTGTTCCATTGTTTTCCTTATTTACATAGGGCTAAACCTAGGGAAAATACTTCTCATTTTTTAATAAGCCAAATTTGTATTTACAACCAGCAAAAATTTCTAGGCAGGGGAGTGGTATTAGAAAGAACTCTGTTTAGAGAGCTAGGAGTTAAAGTGCTGAACAACAGTTTGAGAAGAGTTGTATGTGAGAATATGTACCAGGGCAGGAGCAACTGAAGAGAGAAAAAATGGACACAAAAGATGATAGAATTCAAACAATTGGTTGTTTTGGGAAATTAGGAAGGGCTGTAAAAAAGGAAAACCAACCAACAAACCCACACTGGGCCACCAGGAGGATGGGAGTGCCCTTAAGAGAGAAAGGCAACTATGAACACAGGGACGGTGAGTAGGAGACTGGAGATGAGAAACTACCATCCTCTCTCACTTGCTCTGCTCCAACTGTGGTTGTGCCCTCACTATTTTGTCTTCTGAGCCAGATCCACTCTTACCTTGAGGCCCTACCTGAGATGCACTTTCCCAGACATCCACAAAGTTCACTACCTCACTGCACTTAGATACTGTATCTGTATAAAATGTGACCTCATCCAACAGACACTCCCTGACTGGCCCTGTATCTAAACTACCATATCCCATGCCTGACGTACAACCACATCCCAGTCACCCTGTCCCTTGACCCTGTTCTATTGTTCTCCATGAACTTATTACTACCTGACATTACTTATTTATTGTCTACTGTCTGTCTTCCCCCTATGGAAACTGAGACTATGTTTTTTTAATGGCCTAAAAAAGTAAAGTACCTGATACATATTAGGTAATCAACAAATATTGGTTAAGCAAATAAAAATTAGTATCTAGACTCTGGAATACAAATAAAAATTAGTAAGGCATCTTCATAGTAGAACTAAGTAGAAGACTTGGGAACGTATACTTTATCCATCTAAATTTTTTTCTAGAAAGTGAAAAGACAAATAGCACAATAAGGCATCAGGTTAAAAGAATACTTAAAAGGAAGGTGACCTAAGCAATGTACACTGCTGCCCACTCCACTCTCCCATTCTCCTCTGCCAGCTCTCTTAAGATGTTCCTACTTTTTCAATCTTCCCACTGCTGAACTCAGCTCTCTAAAACAGTGATGCCCAATACAACTTTCTGTGATAATGGAAATGTACTATTATCTACACTATTATCTATCCAATATAGTAGCAACTAGTCAAATGTAACTGCTACTGAGCCCTTAAAATGTGTCTAGTGCAACAAAGAGACTGAATTTTAACATTATTTAATTTTAATTTATATTAAATATAAGTTGCTACCTGTGACTATATTGAACAGCTCAGCTCTAAATGGTCTTGTTCTATTTTTAATAACAGCTGCTAAAATTATAATGGCAGCATTGATAAGTAAGGAAAACAATTTTCTGTCATCAATTTTACCATGTTTTTCAACTTGGATTGTGGAAAAAAAAATTAAAGTTAACATTCTATATTAGTCAACAAAAAATACAAAGACCATGACTATCATTTTGGCCTAAAATTAAAGAAAAATCCTAAAGTTATATAAGTCACTCTATAGCGCACCTCTAATAGAATGCAAACGTAATTTCATCTAATCAGTTACAAGTAACTTCACATCATTGTAGCATCTCATTTCTACGATTAACTTGTATTTTTGCTTAATCTTCAAAATAGTTTTATATATTAGAAATCTTAACAGAAGAAGAGATTTAACTTTCACTGCATTTTTTTCTATCTGCAGTTAGTTAACGAATTTGGGGAATGGGAAAAACATCAGTGTTCTTTTAACAGAAGCCTACTGCTTGACGTGACTTCCCTCAGCAGTGGTGACAGCACTAGACTTGGATCTGTTTATCACTTGGTGCTTTAAATAACTTTTAGGTGGCCAAGCAATTGAACCAAGACCAGAGCTCTAGGATAGAACCTCAACATTTTTCTCACTTTCTAGGCAATCCTTACGAATTATTCAGGTTCTCTGAGGGAAGGGATACACTGATGCTAAATTTGTGAAGGGTTGACCACTTAATACTCATTCCAATGTGTTACGCCAAGTTCTCTAAAACTTAAGCCAGTATGTGGCATTACTTTCTGCGATAAAATTACCTACCTAAATCCCTCTTATCTTTTGATCCATACTTTGATTGCTCAATTGTGGCACATCTCGTTCTGGTAGGCATATACTGATTTTTTCCTGTTTTAAAAAAGTTCAAAAGAATTTAATGGTCATGAAAGAAAGAATATGGCTATTTAATTTCAAGTGAGGCAACAGCCTTATATGGTCATGTCTATGACAGTTTGCCATGACACAAAAACTTCAGAGAATTTCTCTTCAATTAAGTACACCTACGGTATTCTCAATATCTTGCATTGTTTCCTAGTCCCCTTTGCATTAGTACTTTTTACTGCAAAATTCCAACATGATTTTATTTTCAATTTAAGCTGGAGGTGGGAGGCACTTAACTGAAAATCCACAATATCCAATCTGGACAGAAGATCCAAGTAATGAAAAAAAAAGGTGCCTAATATTTTTGCTAATAACACTACAAATGATTTGGACATTTTCCCAGAATTCAACGGAGTATTAAATTACAGTCTGGAATGCTACCAAAGCATTATAAGGGCACCAGGTACACTACTTTAGATTTCTTGATATGCAGAGTACAGCTTTCCTTGAAATGTTTCCTTTTTCTCTCAAGAATGAAAGGTAAAGATGCACTAAAAAGCCTAACTGTTGTCCTACTAACCATTGAAAATGTAATTACTTTTTTTTTTATATATATTTTTATTGATTTCAGAGAGAGGAAGGGAGAGGGAGAGGGAGAGAGAGAGACAGAAACATCAATGATGAGAGAGAGTCACTGACTGGCTGCCTCCTGCATGCTCCCGACTGAGGATGGAACCTGCAACCTGGCCATGTGCCCTGACCGGGAATCGAACAGCGATCTCCTGTATCCTAGGTTGATGCTCAATCACTGAGCCATGCCTGGCCAGGCTGTAATTACTTCTTCAACAGTAAATGAAGGTTCACAAATATGTGTTCTTCAAATCAAATGGAATGATTTACTTTACCTTCTGATATACCCAGGTTGCATAAAGGAAAATTTCCCCACAAGCCCCAAATATATATTCTATGGGATATTAGTTTAAAAGCAAAATTTTTCTAGTCACTAAAAAATTGTTATTTTATTCCTTATAAAAGAGACCCGTAGTTATAAAGTTATATTCCAACTTATATCAACAAAAAAATCATATATTTTTCATTAGAGACTTTAATTACAAAATATAGATGTTTTGTCCGCACTGCTAAAGATGACAAGCTGGTAAGGCTTTGGTTATGTTTGAGCCCTGGTTGTAACAGACATATACTTAAAAAAAAAAAAAAAAAGTAATTAAAAAATAAAAACCCCTGACATATTTGAAGGAAATAAGTGAAATAGTTAAACTATAGTCAACTTTTAAATAACAATGTATATCACATAAAATTAAGGAAATGCTCAAAAGGGTTTTTATATCTAGAACAAACCCTCAAAAACTTCCTAACACTCTGATCACTCCAACACTACAAATTCCTTCAGCACTCAACGCAGATTTTTCAAGAGAGGCCTGCATTTCAATACATTTTCATTTGTAACTATTTCTCTTCCCTACCCACATTTTACCACTCTTTCCCAGAATTAAAACTACACAAAAGATTTTGATTCTTCCAGCAATAAGAGCAGAGTAATTTTAAAAATCTGCTGAATGCATGACATTCTCAGTTTTAAACAATGTAACATTATTATGATACTTTGGAATTTAAATATTGAATCAACAATATTTCCTAAAGGCAGTCATATACTTCTTAAAACTTTATAAAATATGGTACAAGTTTGTTAAATGGAAAAGAATTATTGTTACCTCGTCAGCTACTTTTCCCAGCTTGACACTTAATAATACATCATATTTCAGAAAGTTTCTTCTCAATTATCTCAAACCAACTTTATGGACACACTATCCAAATTATTGAATGATCAAATATGAATTAGCATCTGGTTAGGACAGTACATTTTATCAATAAAGAAATTACAACAGCAAGCAAGCTGCTCAATATAAGGGTCAATCAGTTGAGATGAAACCAGAAAGTCTATTTCTCTACTTCTTCCAAGTGAAATGTAAAATTACTTAGTGGATATTTTTCAAGAGCCACATACACAAAAAATTTTTTAATTATGAAAAATGGGACACATGCTTTCTAAAATTACGTTGCGCCCAGCCAGTGTGGTTCAGTGGTTGAGTGTCGACCCATGCAACAAGAGGTCACAGGTGGTTCTATTCTCAGCCAGGGCACATGCCCAGGCTGAGGGCTCGATCCCCAGTAGGGGGTGTGCAGGAGGCAGCTGATTGATGTTTCTCTCTCTCATCAATATTTCTATCTCTGTATCCCTCTGCCTTCCTCTGTTTATAAAATCAACAAAAACATATAAAAATAAAATCAGTTGCCCTTTCCCTCAGAGTACCTATTCAAATCTCTCTTTTTATCCATAACATTTTCACTATTCCTTTGTCAAAAATCTTGAACAGGTGGTTAACATTTGGCTTAAACAATATTTCCTGACTTTCTTACAGCAAATAAGACATTTTTGGTTTGTAACAGTCTTATAATCTTAATTCCCCTGAATACCTATATATGCTATCTCATGTCAAAGTCTACCATCTATATTAAGAATTCACAGCGCTCATTCTAAAATCTTTTTATCCATTCAACTAGAACACTGAACGATGTTTAGTCAATTTCCTGTTTCCTTCACTTTAAGCAGTTGCCTTCAATAAAAATCATTTCATTTTTCCTTTACCTACCTAATTTTGTTTTTCCCCCAAGTCTCAGAACCTTGAAAGATATGCGATTCTCACATACTGATTCCTCCTCTATTTATACACTTCGTCTTTTTCGCCTTTTTTAATCACTTCTTTTTTCTCTTTTTTTTTTTGCAACAAGCTCGTTCCCTTTCATTGGTTTTGCAATAGCTTTTTACATATATAAAAATAATTCAGCAAACACTTCTGAGAAACTATGACATTCTAGTATGATGCTGGGAACATCAATGCTCTCTTGCCCTGTTAAACTTCCAGTTTGGAAAGCAAAAAAGGCACAAATAATTTGAAAATAACACAGTAGTGCTCTTAAGACAAAAGCATGCACTAGGTGCTAGAGAAGCACTTGGTCCAACTTAGAGGCCAAAGGAGCATTCCAGAACAAGCAGTTCCTGAGCTAAGTTTTACACCAGAAGAAGTAAGTCTGGAGATAAAGGCTAGAGGGAACTCCAGACAGAATAAACATCACATATAAAGATAAAAAAATTAAGTAGCACTGGGGATCTAAGAACTTCAAGCCATTCTGTATTATCACAGTGCAAAGTGAGAGGAGGAAAACAGTAGAAAATGAAGTTAGAGATACAGACAGGTCAAAACATATACTTTTTCCTGAACTTGGACATAAGCAAGGTCTGTCTAATGTGTATAAAAATTCTCCCATCACCTGCTGTCTATGAGACAGGAGTATTCTAGCTTTGGTTAGCCTAATGTCACTTGTGAAGCAAAAATATAAAGATTACCTTAAAAATTTGAAATGAAAACGTTTTATTAACAAACATTAAGCAGTGTTTAATGCCAATCAATAGCTATAAACATCTATGTGGATGGGTTCTTCCTGGTTGCTGTCTAACTATGAGAAAGTCTATAAACAAAATCAGAAATTCTCTAAATACAAGTTAGTAATCAAACTTCTCAAATCCAGAATGCATAAAAATAAATACCTACATTTTATAGAGTACAGTTATTACACCACAATGATATATGGAAATAACTGTTTATAGTTTTAAAAACTCATTGCTGTAAGCATAAAGTATTGATATATACTATGAAAAAAAATTAGAATCCTGTGCAAAACTTTCCATATGTATGTGTGTGTATGTGTCTATGTGTGCATGTGTGTTTATTTATACATGATAATAAATCTTTTTCCAAAATCTTTAATTTGGGGAAGGGCAGAAGTTGACGGAAAGGAAATTCTATTAAATGGTAAACCTATCAGTAATTAGAAATAATATTTCATCTTCAAAAATAATATTAAGGCCTCTACAACACTTATAATCCATAAAAGAAATTACTGTTCCCATTTAAAATTGTAGAAAAGTTTGTTTCTTTATGAGCAACACCTGTAGCTGCTCCCTATTTCAAAACAATGAATACTATGTGAAATGCTCTATGAAAGGATAAATAACTTAAATACAATCTTTTACTCATAAACTGGAAAAAATATATAATGCTGCTAATAAAACATATGTTCCTTTCACATACACTAAAAAGAACCAAGTTTAAAGTAGTTCACCTCTCTGCTTAAACAGATAAATATACTCCCACAGAACTTTTCATTACATCCGCATTAGATACTAAGAAGGAGAAGTCTACTCACTTGTGTCTGCCTGGCTTCCCACACTGATGTAGCGGTCATTGCCGGGAAGGGCGGTCTGGTAGTAAGCTGTCTCTTCCTGCTGAGGGGTCTTGGCATACTTTGCAGTCAGGAAAGCCACTGCTAGTTCCAAGTTTCCATTACTGTCCTTCAAATATCAAGAACAGAACATCAAATATTTTGAACTATTTCTATACATCCTCACATGACTTATGTAATTTTCTTCATAACTAATACTTAATAGCAAAAATCATTTTGATTTGAAATTATTGTTGCGATTCTAATTCTTCACCATAAATTCACTGTAAACAAAGTATACTATAAATTTCAATAGTAATTCCTGTTTCTATTCATTAAAACTACTAATTTAATGTAAAAATCAATTCTATAACTAATTCCTTAGTTTTCCATTACTTTCATATACTTCTGAACCAATGCATAAACTAAAAAAATGTTTTCTGGAGCTTGCTATATACAGGGGTAAAAAATGAGTATTTATAACAGTACTTCTATAAACAAAGACAATAAAAGATGTTCCCTTTAGTACGGATGCTGAATCCATACCTACAGGCAAACTTAAGCAAATGCCAAAGGCTTATAGAAAGAAAACAGTAAAAACGTTCTGAAGCTTGACAGTATGAAGACACACACAAAACTCCCAGATTGAAATGCTCAATAATGACAAGATTACAATCCCACTCAAACTATAAATACTATATAGAGTTTCTGCAGTTCTCATCCAAAGCATACCTGGACACAACTTTATTCTACAGTTAATTTAGAAGAAAGCAGAGGCTAGGAAACTAAGAATTTCTAAAACAATAAAACAATGACTTGCTCAATTTTATCTCTATATTCTCTGAACATTTAACAATACATGTAACAGTAGCTCTATGGCAGCTAATGCAAGCAACATTAAGAAATCCAAATATTAATAACAAAGTTATCCTTGTAACAGAGGCCAGAGCACGCAAGGCTGTGCAGGCCTTAGGAACTTTCCCACACACTAGGAAGTGTAACAGGAAGCCAGTGGAGGGTTTTGGACAGAAATTACATGGTATGACTTACATTTTAAATGGACCACTCTGCTGTGTGTTGAGAATAGTTTATAGGACAAAAAGGGCAGCAGCAGAGCCCAAACTCATTTGCTATCAGATTAAATATGGGGAGGGAGGACTGATAGAAGGAGGAATTTCAGGACGATTCCAAGACATGAGCCCCAAGCAATGGAAGAATGAAGTATCCAACCCATACCAACTCCAATTCTAGTAGCTAGTGAGGAGAGAAAAAGCCATTAGAGTGCAGTTTGAAAAGCACCACTGCCTTAAACTTTATCTGTCACAATTATTACAAGATTCTTGAATGATTCATCCAAAATATGAGTGTAACATATTTTATAGTTAGATAAGTAAATTAGCTGTAAAATAATTTGCAATAGTAATGGCTAACATTTACTGAACACTTACTATGTGCCAAGAAGTGTGCTAAGGGAGTTTCACATACTATCTCGCACAATGACAAACTGAGAGCAACCAGTATTTACACAACCTGAAGGTTACTAACTTTAGAGGGCTAAAAATAGATACTCAGAATAAAATAAAAGTCCTGAAATCAAACAGTAACATTGTGGCTCCTGAGAGTAAACTACCTGTCAGTATATAACTGAGTCAAATCATTAAACATCTTACAAATTTATACTGGGCAACAGTTCAGGTTTAAGCCCACTCTTTCTCCTGCCCCCATGCCATACTTGAAACAAAAGTTAAAAAAACAAAACAAAAAAACTATAGTCACACAACTTACCTCAAAGAAAATGTGGACAAGAATTTAATTAATTTTTTACTCTTATTTAATTAAACATATTCTAAATATTTCCCAAATTAAAAAAGAAAAGTAAATTCCCTAAATTTGCCCTGACGAGGGAATAGGTATAAACTCCCACTCAATGACACAGAATGGGAAAGACACTTTCTGAAAACACACATGGGGTGATTTGGTCATGTTATTAGAATAAAGAAAAAACTAGCAATCATCCAAATGTCATAATCATAAAAACTGAGGTACGACACTTTTGCTTCCTGTCCAAATACTTACACTGGCTTCATAACCTGTGCATTAAGGCTCTAAACAGAACTGTCTCATCATTTTTCTAATGGGGAAAAAGATGAAGCAAAGTTTCTAGTAAAAGTAGAAGTTCAGTGCAGCCCCGTGGAATCAAGCTGCTCAGTTTCTATTCTAAGCTCCTCCACATAGTAGCTGTGTGATCTTGAACAAGTCACTTTAACCTCTGTTTCCTAATCTTTTAAAAAGGGGTGAAAATAATACCTACCTAACAGAGTTACCAGGAAGATGTTATCCACATAAAGTATTCAGAAGAGAAGCTAGTATTGGAAGCACTTAAGTGCTGGTATGATCACTATCATTATGATGTTATGATTACACTCATCTAAACGGTAAGTTACTTCTAGAAACAGGTGAAGAACTTGGGGCTCAAAATCTAAAATTACCTAATTAATTTTGTCTCATGGAGCAAGTTCCAAAGGACTGAAGTTGTGTGCAGGCCTAGAGTAGCACAAATGCTGTAAGCTTAAAATGCAGTTCTAGTTCGTAAACATCTTTCAGCCACTTATCATTGTCACTGTACATATTCATGCGATCTGGCTCATCTGGTGCCTCTGTGCAGAAACGAGGCTACTTCATACGATAGAACCAAAACAATGCACTCTATTTGTTGCATATACTGAACAGTTTGATGTTGACTATTCTTAAGGTACAGTAAGTTGAATGTTAGCCACATTATATTTCTCCTTCTTGGAAGGAAAAAAAGTAAGCTTTTGACCTTCTATTAATTTTCTACTTCTCCCTCCTCTTCTTTCTTTACTCAACCCCACCCTCCACCCCATTTAAACTCTAACTCACGGCACTTGAGTAAAACCAGCCATCAGCATTTGGATTCACACCTTTCCACTTTGCATGAAAAGTGTTTCTTATGGAGTTATCGGTCACTCCAAATACCTTGTAGCACTGGGCTGCTGAAGCTGTAACATGCTCAAAACTGTAGTATGGTATAAGTTTCTTATGTTACAGAAGTTCTACCACCACCACACGGTGTAACAAAAAACTCAACTTTCAAACATGGCAGGCAGTAGAACTGAGGGGGTTAACACGAACTGTGTCATAAAACAGAGGTCATACCTTCAAGGCTTGCTGTAGTATCTGGGTGTCATTAATCCCAGTGATTTCTCTCAGCTGATTCAAAAACGTCTGCTGGTGCTAGAGAAGAGGAAAAACCAAAATCATTACGCTGTGAAATCTGAAAATACAAATGACCTTGGGGGGAGGGTGGTGACGGAAAATGCAAAATAAACTAGAATAAGAAAGAGCTTGAAACTGAACAAATTTCACTCTTTTAGGAAGAATGCACCATGTTGTGGGAAGCCTTTACTTCATTCTCATGTGTCCACCAAAAGGGAATTTTTACATTACTCCCCAAGAATAAGTCCTCCTGAGTTAACAGTTTCTGGCCTATTTTTCACTACCTCATTTATGAATCCCAAAATGAAAAGGAGCGATCTGCATGACGGCTAAGCCCAGGAACAACTAAGGAAAACAGGTACCCACTGGACTACTTCAAGGAGGGGACAGCACTACCGACTCAAGTCAGGCAGTTCTGGTAATTCCTCCCTGTCCCTTGGGTCAGCCAGCATCCAGGCACCTGGAATGTCTGAAAAAGACATGCTTTTGGCAAGCCATGTATATTACATCATGGGGGATGCTAAGATCTATTTGAGGAAAAAAGAGAATCATCTCATTCTCTAATCTGTCATAAAAGGTCCTCAATAGAATTGATCATTAGCTCCCATTTGCTTCAGATCTATTTATATCCTACTAGTCTATATAGTAATTATACTCTATTGGAGAGAAAGAGGGAGATGGATAGGATCCCACTATCAAATCCTTCCCTGAACTACCCTAATTAAGGGCCATGTTCCTCCCTACATCTCCGTATTTCTTAAAAGAAGTTCCCAAGACAGCACCATGAAATAAACTCAGATAGATGGATATGACATGAAAAACCAGAGATCACTACAATAAAAGGATCTGATGAAATCTATCTTGAAAATGTTTCACATTCATCTCAATAATAATTCAGTCAAGGATCATCAATGGATGCTAAAACTATTGGGTGAAAGTTTAATGAGAAACAGGATAGTTACATAGTTTCAAGCTCTCAGTTCCTAAGAATTCTAAATGGAGAAAATAACTATAAAGAAGAAAACCTAACAGAAACCACCCGAACCAAGAGATAAAAGTTAATATTACCACTAATGGGGTAAAATGACAGTGTGTGCCTCCTGATACATAATGATACACCAAGAAGACAATACCACCTGTGGTATTGCTGCCACAAAATAAAAAAATTGAATCTAATCTTGAGGAAGCATCAGACAAATCCAAACTGAAGGACATTTATCTTCAAAATGTCTACAACAGGAAAGACAAAGGATGAGGTTCCAGATTAAAGGGAACCAAAAGGTCATGGCAACCAAATATATTGTGAGAAACCAGGCTGCTTTTCATGGTAAACTATACAGGATATTATTGGGAAAACTGGAGAAATACAAATATGGACAGCTTAGTAACAATACTACATTAATATTAAATTCCTGAATTTGATAACTGTACTATAGTTCTGTAAAAAATATTTTTTTTCTTAAGAAATAGACCCTGAAGTATTTAAGTGGTAAAGGGGTATGCAACTTACTCTCAAATGGTTCAGAAAAAAATAAGTGATGAAAGTTCTTTATACTAAACCTGAAACTTTATATTTAAAATTATTTCAATATACAAGTTTTAAAATGCTCTGTATGTAGATTTGTTGATGTCAGAATTGCAAAATGTGCATTTCAAAACATGCTTGATAATTTAAATATGCATAATGTATACACATTCAGATGAAGAGTCCTAAACAAATTTCACAATTAAATGAAAAAACAACAGCAAATTTAAAGTCGAGTTTCAGATAACCTAGTCTAAATATCTTTTATAGAAACCACATGTATAAGTTCAAAATTATATTTAGCTACATATCAAAGAGTCCCATCTAAATAGTTGCTTCAACATACTGACATGTCTCCCTTTCCTAATATAAGTAGACTGGAGATGAGCAGTCCAGATCTGATAAGGACATTGCATAGGATGCCACAGATCTAAGGTCCTCCTATCTTCCCACTAAACAGACTTATATGTGACAGTCATCAAATGTTGGTCACTCCGTGTCTCCTCTTCCAGCATCCTGTCCAAGTTTTAGGTAATATGAAGGAAAGAGCAAAGGACAAAAGGTGTCTGTGAAATAATTATGCCTTCTTTAACAAACTCCATTTATTCAAATAACTTCCACTTAAAGTCTCATTTCTCATTGAGCACAACAGTCACATGGCCAGTCACAGTTGTAAAGGAGGTTGGGAAATGTACTTTTCAGCTGGGCAAAAGAGCTGCTCTAAAAACGAAATAGGGTTCTGTTTATAAGAAAAAAGAAAAGAATTATATTGTATCTGCTGCATATACAGTATCTGCCACCCATCAATTAATTTTCATTGCTATAAACTCCTAAAGAGCTAAAATAACCAAGATTATCCAACAATACATACACAATAAAGTACATAAACAAGGTTATATCAAATGCCATGAAAAATCAAAACTGTTGAAGAATCGAAATGCCAGATTTAGAGAGCTGAAATATGAGAAAAATAAAATTCTCCTTAAACCTGTCAACTTTTCCACTTTTACTTAAAAATTACCCATAACTAGCAATGGAACACTGACTACACAGTACCCGACATTACCAATTAAAAATGTATAAAAATATTTCAGAAATTCTCCTTATCTAACTCAATGTCTTATTTTAGTAAACATAAAATACTTGGAAGGTTTTATAACCCTGTTTGTATCTCACCATCCAGCACTCCAAACTCCATTCTTTACTCCAAATATTATTTTCCTCAACTGCAAATTAATCAATCACGGATCAAAGACTATTGAATAAACACCTCCAAAATTCGTCACCTGTACAAATGTTGCTGGCTACTATAAATAACGCTGGAAAAACAGAAAACAGTGCAAAAGTCCTTCCACTAAGGAAGAGATTCTAAACTTCAATGTTCTTAAGAATGAACTGATGAGTTTGTTAATAATGAAGATTCCCAGGCCCCACCCCCCAGGGGCTGTGTTAATAAGCATCTCAAATGATTCTGATACAGATGGACCTAGACACACAGTCTGAATTAAGCAAACAACTGTATATTACAAAATCACATTAACCTAATGTGATGGAATTCAACATAGTATGTATACACATTGATGACTTCAAGGTAAAATGGAAACACAAACATAAAGCCCAGAAAAGATTACAGGGCCCATGTTAGACTTCCAATTCTTCTCCCATCTCTATATCCACTACACACCCTCTGCCCTGCCATTTTCCACTTGCGCCTACCAGAGACAGGCTCTGTTTCCTTGCTGCTGAGGATGGGCTTGCCTTGTGACATGCTTTGACCAATGATGTATTAGCAGACAGCACACAAGCAGACATAAAATGTGCTTGCCATGGTTGGGCTTGCCCTCTTGAACTTCTGCAACTTCCTCAGAACATGACCTTGGTAGCCCAGTTGCCCCAGAAGAATGAAGTACATGTGGAGAAGAGCCATCCAACCAATCTGCAAACCTGTGAACATGGCAATAATATTTTGGTATGCCACTAACTTTTGGAGTGGCTGTTACGGTGACAGTTGACTGATACAGAGTGCAATAAGAATACTGAGTATTTTGTAAGAAAAAGAACATCTTCGAAATGTTGTAAGGTTTGGCATTTTGTTCACTTTCACAATAAAGCCAGCTAAATATCCTAGAAAAAGTCCAGGCATACCTCTAGCATAGTTCATGATCTCACGAATTTTGACTGAAAATGAAACAATGAAGAGAAAAGCATTGGGTGGAGAAGGCTAAGTGGGAAAGAGAAAAGGTGAAAGAATTTTCTTAGCTAAGTTAGCAAGATATGGGAAACATGAAAAGAGGTGAGCTATAAGCAGAATTCTAAGTTTATGGTATAGAAGCCACCTCATTTGTAAAGTTTTCCCCATTGTTATTGGCATATTCCAGCTGTGATTCTTCTGTCTTTGAAAACCTGCATCTTCATTTCCTGCAATTATATGTGTTGTTGCTGCTATTTCTGTTGTGATTAAGACCCTGGTCTTTCTTTCAAGATTTGCACCTTTCTATTTACCAAACTTCTGGTCTGCGATTCACCTGATAATCAACTAACAACGTCCTGTATATAGTCTCTCCTTCTGGACCAGTAATTTTGGATCAAGGTGGATCCAACCACTTCCATCTCTAGAGCTCCATTTCTGAGCTCTGAGGTCTTCCTTGTGTGAATTTCCTATCTACTATGAGGTCGGTGCAACCTGTTCACACTGCTGGGCCAAGAAGGGCAAGACACAATGTTCAAAGAGAGTCTGTGGCTTGCAAAATCACAAATTAATAAGCAAAGAAGCCAAGACTACATACAGGCCTTCTGGTTCCTTCCTCAATGTTAATTTTTACTGCTTGATGACATTCTTAAGTGCGTACTATGTACTACTGGGAAAAGGAGGCATTAGTAGTTTTAATATAAATTAAGGATTAGAGGATTTCACAGAAATTCTTTCCCTTCCCAGTTAACCCTACCTACTGTTGGGTCTGTTTCAAATCTGTTTCAGTAAAGACTACAACATATTAAACACTGGTATAACTCTTTGAGGCTACAAAAAAAGATCACTGGTTTAGGCCAAGGACAGAGAACAAGCTTTCATTATGCTCTTGCTGTATGCCAGACATTGTTGTGCTTCCAGTATATAATCTCATTTAATACATGTGCACACACTCTAGAAAGTTACTCTCATTTTATAGCTAACAGAGTCTTCAAGAGATTAATAAGTACAGAGTCAGAAAGAAAAACAGGTTGTTTCAAATTCCACAGCCCACGTTCTTTCCATATTTGCTCTTCTCTGCATCTGATTTGGAGATTAAAGATTCAGTAAAAAAAGAAACTTCAGCCCTGAATTCCACTACTCTGTTGCTGTAAAACGTTTAGATAATGGTATTAAAATGTGATGCACCGCTGACTACCAGGCAGGAAAGCTTTCTGAGTTAAGGGGTGAATGACTCATAAGTTAGTCACTGGTTCCTCTAACTGAATTTCCAAATATAAATAAAACTTGGTTTAGTGCAAAGGAAAAGAAAGTCAAAGGTTCCCATCTTCAGAGGGAAAAAAGGCAACTCTTACAATGACACCCATAAGAAAGCTTTCAAATTTTCCAACAAAAGACGGGGGGGAAGGGGGGGACAATTTCAGAAAATCCCAAGGTATTCTGAAACTTCAAAATCACATGCACTAAACACTGCTAAGCACTAAGTGATAAGCATTTCAACGTTACCTATCAATGAAAAAATTAATTATACTACTGCCATTAACGTATGTAACCATATACACATCTATTTTTGTGAATACCTTTTGCATCTACCTGCTAACACTAAACTGCCCTAGTTCATGTTATCTCTTATGGTAACAAGAAATCCTCAAACTTCACTAACAGGTCTTTTCAAGTACATATGTACCTCCTGTAGCTCTTTGTAAGCCCGAAGCCTGCCTCTAACCAGCTATACAAGCAAAAAACCAACAACAAACACCACCAAATAAAACCTAAATCACACAGAAACAAAACTTTTATTTCCTGAATCTGCATTTTTAAATCTGTAATTTAAAGGGGACAACATAACCTTTGATTTCCCTTCATATGTAATACTCTGACCCCTCTGAGTTTTCCTGTAGTACAATCCTTATGGCTTAAAAGCCATTCGTATGCCACAGCTATCTGTAGTGTAGCCTTGTCTTCCTCTTCCCTCTGTCATTCACGGACTAAAAATACCATTCTGCTTTCTAATTCTAAGGTTTTTTTTTACATATATTCAGCTGCCTTCTCTTAAGGTGAGAGGCTCTACTGGCACCACAGACTATACTACTACGCCACGGTTAATGACCAGACAATAAGTCAGTCCAAAGAGAGCACAGACTCTCTTTCACCGGTCGATGCATTCCTGCTAACTAGTAGTGTCTGGCTAGTACAGTGTCTGGCATGTGATAGGCACTCAATGACTAATGATTGAAAAATGAATACAGCAGAGTTCGCAGAAGTGAACTGGGGCATGTCAAATCACAGGGCTTGAACTCACCCACAGGAAAGAGGTCCTAGCTAATTACTGGAGATGGGAATAACAAGCATACATAAGCCAGGCCCACTTACTAATAAGCAAACTTTCTATGCTCTCCTATGTTCTCCTTAGAATTTCACAGGCTTTATTTCCTAGTTCTGTCAATCCTGCTTCAACTTAAGTATACAGTATATATAGTATTGTTGAAATTCCCTATTACAGATAATCTATATAGTATTCCCATGAATGGTTGGGGTACCTTGTATTTTCCACTGCCACAGACTTAAGGCTTATCTTAATCACTTTGGGTTAACAACATTTTAGTGCTAAATTAATCACATACCTCTGTGGGTGTGTAAACTGAAGGTATGCTTTTTTATTCTTTACTATCTACATTTAGGCTTAGAAATGGCAGAAATTCTGAATTTAAAAACTATTTTCCTATCTTTTTATAGAATCCAAGAGCAACATTCTTAAGCTTTCATGTAATTAAATAAAAAGCAATGAGATATTTATGGGAAATAAGTAGCAAAGAGCAATGAATATAGTTGGTCCTCAATAAATGTTTGTTTCCATCCTTCCTGACCTGAGCTCATATCCTTACTTGCCACCCCAACCCTTCAACCAATCTAA
This sequence comes from Miniopterus schreibersii, assembly GCF_964146895.1. Taxonomy (NCBI): domain Eukaryota; kingdom Metazoa; phylum Chordata; class Mammalia; order Chiroptera; family Miniopteridae; genus Miniopterus; species Miniopterus schreibersii. Next base: position 81,274,241 of record NC_138106.1, on the reverse strand, counting down.
CATCTGCATGTCCACACCCCCAATGGAATCCCCCGTTCCTATTAACTAGCAGATAGAAGAAATGCACCATAAGTAGAAATTCTAAATGCAATATCCCCCCCCCCCCCCCAATACTGTTACACAGCACTTTAAGTTCACACAGAATTAAACACATTTCCAGGCCAAATAAGAACCCAACACCATGAAACACAGTTTCTATGGGAACACGCATTTTGAGTTCCGAAAACCCAACTTGCAAAATCTTTTGGAACAGTGTGTTTTTAAAATTAGAGTGCTTTTATTTCTGATTATTTTTTATTGAAGTTATTGGGGTGACATTAGTTAATAAAATTATATAGGTTTCAGGTACACAATTCTACAATAAATCATCTGTGTATTGTACTGTGTGTTCACTACCTCAAGCCAAGTCTCCTTCTATCACCATTTATCCCCCCATTACCCTCTTCTATGTCCCCTACTTTCCCACTGGTAATCACCATACTGTTATGTGTCCAAGTCTTTTTTTTTCTTTCTTTGCTTAAATTAGAGTGCTATATTCTGGAAAACATGTAGTTAAACAAAACTTTGGTGAATGAAATTATATCCTTAAACTATGATCTCTGCAGTTTAAATAAAATATGTATTTAACTTGTTTTGATGCTAATTAATTTTACTCCTAAAATATTTCTCTCTTTACAAATCTTTAGTTCCCTTAAATTTTCAAAATTAACTTGCAGGCCACTGAAAATTCCTTATGTTAATAAAGCAAAATAAACACGCTCTAGGTAGAACTTTCACACTAGAATACTATATAATTCCTAGCAGCTATATGTATCACAAACAATTCCTGAAAGCCAATACAGTTTTTGGTTATACTAATTACACACACATAATACACCCTACTGACTATTAGAAATGCCATTCATCTAGATATAATGTAGGTTTAATAAAGCATATGCTCTATACCACTTTCTTCCCAGGGCCCTTAAAAGAGCTATTTGCAGAAGTGTCCCGGCCTCCAGCACTGCATCCCCCACTCCCCCAAAATCCAGTGGGCTTCAATCATAACCTTCCTTCATTCCTCAGCCAGTCATCTGTTACTAGTCAATATTTCTTTGTATTAAACTTTCCCTGTTCAAATTATTGTGTGGTTTCTCTTTCCTAACTGGACCTTTACTGACTGAACTTCCCTAAAAGGAATTTTTATATCCTAATAATATATTGATATAATTTAGTATTTTTAAAAGAATGAGTCTCAAAAACAACTAGAAAGGAAAAAATTAACCATGTATGATAAACTGAGACCTTATTAGAAATATGTAAGGCACCAGAGATTTCATTATGTAGGCATGATTGGTTAAATTATGGGCCACTGATGACTGGACTCAATCTCCAGGCCCTCTCTCCTCCCTGGACTGGGGGTTAGGCTGCAAGTCTAACCCTCTAATTACAGTGGTTGGTTTTGTGAGGTACAGCCCCTAACCTGAACTAGTCCCCCAACCAGGAGTTATCTCATTAGCATACAAAAGGCTATTTATTTTTTATTATATCACATCTAACCACATAAAGCAACTTGTGGATAACAGAAGGCACCAAAGTGGTTTGTTTCTTTGTCCTGTTCATGGGCTTCTCTTTGGCTATTAGTCTTCCACAGTTCATTTCAACCATTACTCCCTGCTCTGAGGTCTTTCCTGTTCTTCTTAGATCCTCCCCTTGGTCATACCAACATAGCCTAAAAATACTGCAGTTAACTTAAAATATCATATATGCACCTCTGGTTCCCACCATCACCAAACTATAAGCTTTTGGGGTGTATTACTTATTTCTCAATCTGTTTAAAATAAATAAAGAATTAGCAAATGTATGAATATGATAATGAGAGATGACTGCATATTTAAGCAGAAACAGGCAATTAAAAACCTGAAATGAGAATATATGTGAGGGTGTACATTTATTTAAAATATAAAATTTTGTAGTAATGAACACACATAATTGAAAAAATACATGATCTCTCAAAGACAGAGCTCACAAAGAAGAAGAAAATAAAAAAACTAAGCCTAGGAAAGTTCCCAGTTAAGAAGTAGAAACATCGCATACTGCAACAGCAGTCACATTTTATTGTGCTGTATAGCCCAAATGTAAACAGTTTAAATATATGTACTGAGTGTTCCCACAGCAAAACCTGACAAGCTCAAAGAAATCTTGCCCAATAGCTAGGCTACTTTCTGTCTTCTTACCCCAAAATCCTCAACTTCTCTGTGTTTTAATATGTGTTCAAATACTAAATATTTTGGCAGCACAACTGAAAGGTTTAAAACCTTCACCACAACAAAGTTCAACAACAACTCTAAGGGAGGTAGCAATAACTACAACACAATTACTACTCATCATAATGCTGTCTCATGGTGTCGGCAAAAGCAGTTGTCTCACTGCACAGCAGTTTCACCCTCCTGATTGCCCAGGGTATCTTCACAAGGCAAAGTACTTACAAGTTCTAATATATAAAATTTATTTGGCACTAACTTAAAAGTAAACTATAATCATTACCTCTTTTCCACAGCAACTGTGCCTCACTCTACACAAATCACACAACCTATTCTGTTCAACATTCTGTATGAGACAATGCAATAATTATATGTTTATTGAGTTATAGAAAAAAATGTTTTAAACTATGATTAAACTTGACGGTACATTTGTGAAGACATTCATCTGTGAAGGCTGAGAACATCACTCTTAAGACAGTGGCTATTAACTGAGTACCGAGGTCACAGAGGTAATGTACATGACAACGGTAATAAAATCTACTCCCAGAGTTTAATAACACATTGCAAGAATATCCTGATATTCACATATTAATTACCCTGGTTGAAGGTGCAAGTGCCAAGTTAGCTTCTATAAAACATGACCACTGTCAAATTAAGTTAACCTTATTACTCTAAATTTTACTAATTTTATAGTTTTGGTTACATCTAAGTTATTAGTTGGTTTTTGGTTTTAGTGCACAAGAGCTATACAACATAACATAATAAATTTATGCCTAGTTTCTATTTATGTAAGCTTCAGTAAAACTATAGTAAAAATTACTTTAATCAATGGAAAATCCATGAAACCTATTTTCCTTAAAAAAAGTCCCAACTCCAGGATAAAAAAATAGTCATTAGGAGTATTAACAGGGAGGAGAAACTTTTCAATAGAGTTGCTAGTTCTTCAGAGGGGAAAACGGAATTTGAACACCTACTGAAACAATACACAAAACTTAAGTCCAAGTAAAATAAGATTTAAACACTGAAGGTAAAACTAGAGAAACACTTGAGGGCAAAAAAATAGTATTTTTATGAAGCGGTATAGAAGTTCAAATAATAAAGGAAACATTAAATATGAGACTAAATTGGAATGAACTTCCAGTTATAAAAGGACACCATAAAGGGAGTAAAAAAAAAAATCCTGAAAATGGGAAAAGGTATTTACAAAATACGTAATTTCACACGGAAAAAACCCAACGGTGCATAAATATATAAAAAGATAACAAAATAGTTCATCAACAGTAGCACGGTTAAGTTCTGGCATCTACAGAAGTATAACTGAACGATAACACAGGGTTCATTAATTTCATGTAAACCTTGGCTTTTACACTTTGGAGCACAAACGAAAATAAACTCCATATAGATCACAGACCTAAACATAGAAGCTAATTTTATAAAACATTTTTGACAAAAACATAGGAAAAAGTTTTTGTGGAAAAGATTCAAAAATATTAGGTTAAAGCACATTAAAAGAAAAAAAAATAGTATAATGAACTTTACCAATGTTAAAGTACTTTGACTTCACAGAACTGACAAGAAACTGAAATGAAAATAGGCTACATACCAAGAGAAAAAATATATAATAAAAGACGTATTCAGAATATATAAACTCCTAAACTCAATAGCAAGATAAAAACTACAGAAGATAAAAAATGGCCAGTAAGGAAGAGATAGAGGAAGCAGGTTCCCAGTACCTCCCTGCCACATCCCCTGCCTGCCTACCACCCACCCCTCCCACAGTGCTGGTCCCCCTAGCTCCCACAGACTGCCCCTGAAACCCTATGACGGGGGAAGAGAAACAGAGGCACTGACAGTCAGGCCCCTCCCTTTGCACATTAAACCCAGAACCTGCTCTCCAGGCAGTGCAAGGGTATGAAGAGTACCTAATACCACCCACACAGCCAAGAATGCACAGAAGGGATTTACTTCCACCTGAAAACTGCAGACCCTGAAGCTAGAATTTGCCTGAGCCAATCCCAAGATGGCCAAGAGTAAGCTAAATGGCAACACCAAATAATATGAATGTTCACAGGGCCCTGGGACCTTACCTCCTCACACAGGACCCTATGCCCTGAGTGGCTGCTTTGATCCCAATTCCCAGAGGCCTGGTCTCCCTACCTAGGGAATACCTCATAAATCAGAGCTAACCCTAGCCATCTCATATGCTGCCTTCCTCTACCCAGCCACAGCTTCACATGCTCAGATGCACTGGTGCCCTCCCTCTAGGGCCACTAGCAAAGATGGAAATATTGTCAGTTCTATTAGTTCTATAGTCTTATCACTAACTTGAAGCCCACTGGGGAAGAAGCCAGGAAGTCAGTTCTGAGAATCTGTATTGGTGCAACCAAAATAGGTACAAGAGTGTCCACTGACCCCAGGAGGCTGTGCAGAGCGCTGCGTCTTCCCTCCTCAAACTGGGTATTTTAAACCTGAGGCATTGGGCTGTTGCTGTTTCCTCTCAAGCCTCTTCTTCAGCCATGCCCTTCCCTTATGGGAAGACCTCAGGGACCTCCTTGATGAGTCCCAGAGGAGTGAACTCCTTCAGCTCTGCAGCTAACCCGCCCTCAGGCCTAATGAAGCTCACCCCCCTCCACCCACTTCTAGACTGAACAGCACCAACAAAATCCCAGCAAACATTAAGTGTTTTCTGTTCCAGTTCAAAACAGGCTGAACTTCTTGTTTTCACATGGGCTAAAAACTGTGAGGGGAAAAAAAAGTATTTCTCTGCCCTACTGCCTACCAACCACCCAACGCCACAGTTCATTCCACCTGCCATCAGTCCTCTAAGTTCTTTCCAAACCAACTGCAACGTGAAAGTATTTTGTACCGTGAACAAAATATACATCATAAAGATTTCTACTGTGTGTGCAACTGATTATCAAAGAAATTAACTTAATGTTAGCTTGAGACATGAATAAGAAAAGGGCTTTATTCTTCAGCAGTTCAGCCTTTTTATCAGGTGTTAGTTTTTTAAAAAAATGATGGGAAAATTGTACAGTTACATTTTGTTTTGTGAGCATATTAATACTTGCTCCCACAATGTTTTACCTCTAGCAACATCTTTAACTTTTTAGCCATTTTCATATTTGGAAGAATAAGTAGTGACTGTTATTGCTGATCCTGTGAGAATTTAAATGGATAATAAATGGGAAACATCAATATTTTAAAATCATCCAAAAATGGCTAATGAACACATAAAAATGTTCAAAACTATTAGTCTCTAGATAAAAACAAATTAATCCAACAACGAGGTACAACATATTCATTAAAATGGCTGAAACATAAAATGTGATAATACTGTCAACAAAAATGTAGACACTTATGTAGGATTCTCATACATTGCTGATGGGAATGTACAATGGCACAACCATTTTGAATAACCATTTAGCAATGTCTTGTAACAAATGCATCTAAGTGTTTGCTCAAGAGAAATGCAAATATGGCTACTCAAAGACCTGCTTACAAATGTACATTGTAGCAACATCATTTGTAAGAGCCACAAATTGGAAACAACTCAGTCCCCCGAAAGGTACATGTTTAACAGATTTTGAAATAATAAAATATTACTCAGCAATATGGCTGAATAGCAACAACATTTTACTGCGCAAAACAATCAAATGCAACAACGAAAATTTATGATTCCACTTATGTGAAGACCTAAAACAGCCACAACTGATCTATAGTGATAAAAATCAGATCGATGGGAGGGCGGGGGTACTAAATAGGAAGGGTGACACAAGGAAATCTTGTAGAGTGACAGACCTATTCTATACCCCAAAATTCATCTAATTATTTGTAAATGGGTGTTTTCATTTTATTTTTTGTAAATTATATCACACTAACAACTTCAAAAAGTCAAGATAGCAGCCTGTGGTATATCAAAGGGAGGGACAGTGTAAGTGAGACACAAAGGAAATTTCTAGAAGATATTCTATTTCATGTCCAGGTAGTACAAATGGTAGTAACTTTATTACTATTTTAAATATATCTTTATTGATTTCAGAGAGAGGGGGAGAGAAACATAAACAACGGGAGAGTCATTCGTGGGCTCCCTCCTGCATGGGGATCGAGCCTCCAGCTGCAACCTGGGCATGTGCCCTGACCAGGAACCAACTGCGATCTCCCGGATCCTAGGCCGATGCTCAACCACTAAGAAATGCCGGCCTGGCAGTAACTTTATTATGTTTCTTTAAAATATACACAAGTTTTCATATGCTGTTCCACACATATTTAAAAGCACTTTCTGAAACTATCCATACACACACACACCACCAAAAGAAAAGACCTAGGAGGACAGAAAAGTGGCTGAGAGACAAGGGATCTCCCCCGCCCCCCAGGATGCCTGCAGAGAAACTTCCACCATCACTCGGACCCAAAAGAAAAAGTATAAGCAAGGATCAAAATTTAAGATAACACAGTAACTTTTAGTTCTTTGGAAACAGAACCCTCCATATAACATATGTTTGTACAGCTAACACGGAGTGCATTAGGTACCCAAGTAGAGAACTGCCCTTTAAAATCAGCAATAAAACATCCACTCCCACCACTTTAATCAACCTTTATCAGTGGTCTTACCACTAGTGGCCTAGTACAAGAAAAAACGTAATTACAGACATTAAAATTGGAAGTTAATAAAAACATCATGCCTTATGCATATAACCTTTTAAATACAAAAAAAAATCCAAAATTATCTCTAGATAAGTATTAAATTAGAAAAGCTTAGCAAGGTGGCAGGAAATAAGGTTTACGTACAGATGTCAGTTGCAGTTGCATACACCAATAACAAATATACAAATACTGGTTTATTTGGATTCGGGACTATGGACAGTTCTGTCTCTCCTTCCTGACCACCTCCCACCACGACTCCTGGACCCAGAGGGGCTCGGGCTCGGGCTCCGGCTCGGGCTGTCCCGGGCCGGCTGCGGGCCCCTTTTCTTTCTCTACTTCGTGAACTACGTACGCCTTTCGTGACTTTTTGCTGTGTGTCTGTGAGATGTCTTACCCCTGTGGCTACCTCCTTTCCTCTCAGCTTCTCCATTCCTTCTGTGGAAACCGGCCAGACGCGGGCTTCGCCTCCCGGGCCCGCCGCCGAGCGCGTCATGGCGGCCCATCCTCTCCCCGGAGTTCTTACCCAAGGCAGAGCCAGGCCGCGGTGGAGACAGGAAGCCGCCCCCCTCAGCTTCCCAGAACTCCTGCTGGGATTTCGGAACGCGTGCGGAAAGTTGCAGTGTCTTCCTCGTGGGCGCTATAACTTCACCTAAACCACAAGCCGCCATTCCCCGCCGGGCCACCGGGCAGGGTCCTGCACGCCGCAGTCCCTGAAACCCGGAAAGGCCGCTCCGCAGTCTCCTGCCACTCGGTGCGGAACAGGCACGTGGCCCCTCACGTGGGCTCAGCGGCAGCTGACCCGGAACTGGCTCACCTCCCCCACGTGACCCCGGACCAGGTCCCCGAAGGCCCGGAAGGCGGTAGGCCTCGCTGGCCTCAGGCTCCGTCAGTCCGTCGGTCCACGCAGCTCCCGTCCACAGTTCCGAGGAGAAGGGTGGGCTCCACGTCGGGCGTGTTTACGGGAGCACCATCCCCGAGGCTGCAGCCTGCTTCTCAGCGGGAGGGACGCTCGGCTCCGGGCTCCGTCACCGCACCGCCGGCCGGGTGCTGCGTTGGCCACGCGGCGCCGGTTCCCAGCTCGCCCCAGGCGCTCTGGTACCTGCACTGCTCGTCTCTCCCCTCCGTGGCTCTTCCCCTTCCTCCTGCCTCGATCTTTCTCTCCTGTTCCTCCTGCCCTTCTCTAGCTGCCTCTTCCTTCTCCTCTATTCCGAATTCCTGTGCCTTCTGCTCCCGCGGCAGCCACTCCCCGTGTAATCTCTGCCTCTCCATCTGCAACAGCTTCTCCCCTTCTTGTTCAGTAAGGGCCGCCTCGTCCCCGCCTCCTGGGCGAGCCCGGCCCCTCGGCGGAGAGCGCGGCCCCGGGGCGGCGTATCCCGCGCGGCCGCAGGCAGCTCGGCCTGGGCGCCGCCACGCTGCCGGCGCCACAAGGACGCTTCAGAGCACCGCATGTAATTGTCATCGGAAACGATCAGCCATCTAGAACGAACACTGTGTAAGAATTCCACAGTTAAAGTTATGCACTGCACGAGCGACAGGAGAGACCTAAATTAGAAGGAAGATGCCCTGTTCCGGGAGAGGCTCCGTAAGGAAGACGCCGCTGCTGCGAGCTGGCCCGCGGGTGCGCGGCAGTGACAGGAACCGCGGAGAACCCGCTCTGGTTCCTCCAAAATGTCTACGGGAGACTCAAGTGCACGACGCCTCGGGAGAGGGGAGGCGAGCCTCCTTCCCGAGCGCTGGGATGACGGTGAGCCACAGCCCGGAGACGGGGCGGCGGGCGGGCGGAGGGCAGAAGCCCGGCCGGGAAGCACGTTCCGCACGGAGCCCGCGGAGACGCCGCCTGCGGCCCGGGGGCGCTAACGGGTCAGGGAGCCGAGGCTGACGTCATCACACGCGGAGTGTGACGTCGGGCCGCCTCACACCTGCTACCAAGGGAAGTGCAAGTGGAACAAGGTCGGAATGTTGCAAACGTAACTTTAAAAGCTCTTAGTAGAAAAGATGGATGAGTATCTTTTATTTATCCAGGTGGGAAGAAGTTCCTAAATTTAAAACGAGTGAAATAAAAAACATGTACCTTCAGGAATTCGGAGAGAGGCAAGAGAAAGGGATGAAAAGGAGCGCGAGGGCAGGATGCAGGACGGTCACAGCCTCTTATGGAAACAGGAGGTTACGCACAGTTACTTTCAGAGTTCTAGCTTTTGTTCTCAGTAGCGGGTTCACATGGGCTTATTACTGAAAATTAATAGGCAGTTTCATAAATAAATGAAAACACTGCATATACAGCTGATCCTGAACCAGTGTTTGTGATTAATTCTGTGCACTTCAGAACAAACTTAAATGTATATTATTTATACAAATCCTCCAAAAATATCTGGCCAACTAAGGAGGGAGTAAATATGTAATTGGCATTACAAAGACAATCTGGACAATCACACTAAAAAGTTATCTCAGCATATAGGACAAAAAGAGAAAGAAATTATAAAATAAAATTTGAAGCAAGGGAGGTAAATGATATCTAATATTCAAATAATGTAGTTACAGAAGGAGAAAAAAAAGGAGTAGAAGCTATAATTTAAAAATGTCTTTTTCCTGAAAAGAACACTAACATTTTCAGATAAAAAAATCCTAGGCAGGAATGTTAAAAAGACACAATAAACACACACACACACACAAAATTCAAAAAGTAACATCAAACAGTATTATACTATACAGAAAAACAGAAGTAAAATGCCTAATTTTTAAAAAAACTAACTACGAATTTATTTTTCACATAAGGTATACCTTAAGAAATTAAAAGGGTATTGCTTAGAATTACAATTCTACGTTATCCCAATAAAATCAGGAATGTTATAAATAAAAAATATACTAAAAGTCTTATCTTATTGATGGCTGAGGAAAGGAAGAAAAACCAATTACTGATTTTGACACTCAAAAAAATATGAGCTTAGATATAATGATCTAACATTAAAAGAGAAAAAATGAGAAAGATTTCCAAATCATTATAGGATATAGACATAAGGGTAGGAAAAGTGATACAATGAAAGCCTGACCAATACATCAAAACTGAATGGGAAAAATATGACTAATACATGGAAACTTAAATGACAATAAAAAATTAAAAATTTATCAGTTAACACCATATATGTAAATGATGAACTCTTACTAAAGACCAGTAAATACAAACAAGTTTAGATTAGATCCATTAGAAGTATGCGGAGAATTTGATGAAATTATATTAAAAGACATCAACATCTCCCAGAATTTAAGAAATAAAGAAAAAAACATTAAATATTCAAATCACACTAAGTGTTCATTTACTATATATACAACTCTATAACTTTCAAAGAATACACATCCTTTCATATGTTCATTAAAACCGCATGTACTTAGTCATAAGAACATCTTAATAAATTTCTAAAACTATTACTAATCATATTTTCTAAACAGTGGATCAAAACTAAAAATTAACAATTTTTAAAGTGCAACATCTTGGAAAGTTAACCAAAAAAGATATTTTAATAAAAAAATAATAATGTCAAAACTAAAACAAAATCAGATGAAAATCCACAGCCCAAAATGCTTTTCATTATTATACATGATTGGAAACTCATTAAATGTGAATTCAAGTATAAAAAGAGCAACAATAACCACCAGAATGAGTAGAAAGGTGGAATTATTAAGGACAAAAGCAGAAATAAGTTGTAGGACAAAAGTTATATATGAAGCAAAGAGCTGGATTTTGGAAAGCCCAATAAAATAAATCAACATCTGGCAAACATTACGGAGAGCAATACAAACAAGAGTAGGAAAGGGATCTATCTATATAAACATAAATTTAAAAGAAAAGATCAGACTAATATATATGGAAGTCTAAGTGAAATAAAATTTGAATCTATAAAATAAAATAGTCTTAAACTTGACCTGCAAGAAGTAGAAAACCTAAAAGATGATAAAGATTTGGAAAGCTTATCTAAAACTTGCTGTAAAAAAAATGGGCATCCTGAAATTGTTATATTCATCAAAACTTCAAAAAACAAGTACTTAGGTTGAATGATAAAAAGTCATTTAATACCACCAATTCTGAAGGCTTTAACCTAATCCTAAAGTAAACAATTCCAAAAGCACAGAAAAACATAAAAAGCTTTCTAAGGATTTTATGACCTAACCTTGCCTCAGAAGCCCACGTGCACAAAAGCAAACCGTGTAACCAATCTCATTTGAATGCACATACCAAATTCTAGATTAAAATTTAGTACGAGGAATTTGAGGTATCATGACTAAATGAGCTTTTATCAGAAAGCCATACAGCAGAATGGCTAAGAGCAGGAGCCACTGAGCCTCATGACCCTGAGTTTAAATGTACAATAACAATGTTGCTCTAGTTCCTAACTTCTTTAATACTTTTCCTCAATTACAACATGATGGAAAAACAATAGTGTTCATCTAATAACGTGGCTGGGAAGATTAAATATTTAAAAACAAAGTTTAAAAAACTTGTAGCATAATTCCTTAAGCACATAATGTTCCATGTTATCTATTACAACGTTTTTATTATTTACACAAAAAATATTGCATCAGTTGTTGCAAAAAAAGGACATTTGATAGAATAAACATCCTAATCAGATGGCAAAACGTTTTAAAAACTTCGAACTGTAAGGAAATTTCCATATCATCATAAAACAATACGTAACAGAAACTAACATTAATCCCAGTAGTATCCTGTAATCTTAGCTAAAGCAATAAAATAGTAAATAAAAAGAAGTATGAATACTGACAAGGAAGATGTCAGAATGATAATTATTTGCAAATGATACGAACTGTCAACATAAAATACTGAAGAAAATCAGTCAAATATTTATCAGAACTGATGAGAATTCATAAAGGGAGCCGGATACAATGTTAGCATACAAATCAAAATTAGGTGAGAAAGAAAAGGAATGCGCAGCTGGATGCCCTCCTCTCAGCCCAAACCAAGTCTTAGGCTAATAACAAGATAAGCAACCATTTAGGACTGAAGAACATTCATTTCATGTAATTTTTGCAGTGATTTATATAATGTTAACCGTCCCTTGAAAGGCCGTATTGTATTTTTGTAACTTTAGATGATACCTAAATGAGAAAATACTACATTATTTTACCTAAGAAATTTGCCCTGAATCCAGTTTATATTTTTAAATTTTGTTAATCTGTGACATCGTTCCCACCTAACCTCTATGTAATTAATTGAAAGTTGGCTACTGATCCATAAAATTCCTTCTTCCCCCACCCTCTATTATTTCTTTTTTAATCCTCCCTATTTGGAATAAATGCATGCTTATACCCACGAAACACTCAGATCTAGAAAAAGTTGTTCATGTCTAACCATACTAACTTTGAGGCTTTAAAAGATGATTCAGAGGCATTTAATGACTTGCCCAAGGTCATAGAAAGGTGGTTTAAATCCTACTCACATCCTACTGTCTTTTCACTATACTGCCTATATCCCAAAGGTTGTCTGGTTCAAACTTTCATTGTTTCTCAATAATGTTAAGTCTTGAGATTCAGTTAGGGAACTAAAACAACCACTGCTCTTGCATCCCTTTTAGAAAACACTCACTCTATTTCATCATCAAATATTTACTGAAACCTGCTGTGTCCAAGGAACTCTTATAAGCCCTATGGTAAAACAAAACAGTCAAAACATGAACATTACATTTTATTCAACTCAGAAGGATACAGTTAACTAAAAATAGTATCCAGCTCACTTCACTCTATAAATTAATTTGGTTCCTGGAAGCCTCCTCTTGCTGCCCTAAAGAATACTCACTTGGAACCTGAATCTATGTATCAGGTTTCTAAGATCTAAGGATCCTACACTTAGAAAAATATCAAGCAATAAAGGCTTAAGATACATGTTCAAGACCCAATGACAGGATTTAACTATACCTAATCTGCCTCGAGCTCACTTGTATCATCTAAACCTCAGAAAAGCAGCTCTCTGCAGTTGTACTATATCTCATAACTGTCATGGCCAAACTTCAGCATCAAGCAAAGATCACATCGGAGGAAAACACAGCCCTTTGAGTTACGTTATATTGTGACAAGCTACTCTGTAGGTAAACAAAGAGCTATGAAAGTTTTGTGTTGTGCTGCTTAAAAAAAAAAAAAAAAAAAAGATAATCACTAATCATCCTCTAGCAGGAAAAAAAAAATCTTGAAAATATGGGGAACTGTTCCAACCACCAGAATATAGCTACTTTACATAAAACTAATGTTATACAAATACATACAATTTTTTTTTAGGAGAGCAGAGAACAGATTAAAAATTTTGGTTGTGCAATATGCACTAGACAACTCGGGTTTTACTGATCATTCATAAAGTTTTGAAGTGAAGACAAAGAGTTTCACTTTTGTTTCTTCTCAAGTATGAAGTTCACTTCCTAGTTACTAGCTTGTAGTCCACTTCCTAGTTACTAGCTTGGTAGACTTAAATCTATCAATTTATTTGAAGTGATATAAAGTATTCATAACCATATAAATATTTTTAAAATAGCTCTAATATGAATAACAAAGTAATAGTATATTAATACAGAAAGTAAAGAAACAGTGTTTCTTTTTAAAAACACAAATACTATGATGAAAGTTTAAAAATAATTATATTGCTCTAAAAAAATTCCCCAATATCAATGAAATAACCTGACATAAATTAAAAATAGCATCATAACTGTAAAATTTAAATTAACTACTACTCTCTTTATATAAGGAGAGGGTTCATTAAACTAGGAAATTGGACTTGATGGCCAAGATCACTTTCAGTAATATGATTCTTAATCCTACAACTTTATGTATAAACCTTTGAACCAGGCAGATCAGTATTATGATTCTATGCTAAAGAAGTACTTTAGTCAAAATCAATTTAACAAATTTTTGCCATTGTTCAAATTTAAGAGATGTAAAAAATATTAACGACTTTATTTCCCACTTTGAAATACGCTTTCTAATATTCAACAATGAAAAGAACTGTAAACAAAAAGGATACTAAATCTATTATTACATGCTACTTCGTATTCGTGACCATGAAATTCCTGTTCTAAGTATTAACCCTTTATCACATACTCAAATATCAAAAACTAAAGTTTAAGATATTCAAAATAGAATAGAGGGGATTAGGAGATAAACTGTTCTAAACTCCCATTATTAAATCTAGAATTATTTCACTGTAAATAAACTGCAGTGTGCTTCTAAATTTACCAGTCAACTATAACACACGAGTTACAAGAGAACTTTCCCAAGGGGCCTAAAATAACAATGCACTATCCTTGCTTTCCAAAATTCTCAAGCATCTTCAATTACCTCAAGTACTATCATAAAATTCTAAAAATAATCTCAAAGCAAAAACTTAGCAAGCTGTGAATATATAAATAGACCATTTCAGGACTGCAGGCCTCAGTCTACAACCAAGCGCAGGTGGGATAACTGTGCCAAAACGACGACAGGGTGGGGCACTCATCACGCACCAAGATAAACCACACACCGCTTTGGTAGCTGCTCACAGTAAAGCGAAGTTATCCCCCCAATTCCAACAGGACCAAAGCAATGTTTTCCTTTTACCCAAAATGCTTCTCACACAAACGACCTCCCCCTACCCCCCCAAAAATTAAGGCGTACCTAACGACTCTTCTGGATACAGTTCAGGCCACGAGAGTGCACTTGAGATTCTGAAAGCAAAATCTAGACTAAAAGAGCATCTCTCACTACAGACTATAAAAGATCTGAAGCTTCACAGAGGTTTTTGTTTTTTTTACTTAAGTGACCATCTGAATGTGTGACTGAGGCCAGAGCAAAGGGTGAACGACGGAACAAGGTCAAACTTAGGGGACAAAAGATTCCTGAAATCAACATGGCCAGAAAGGTTTCCTTTCTTAAGGGGCAGTTCCTATACTCAGGGAAAAAAAGCGGGGGGGGGGGGGGAGAGGAAAAAGAAAGAAAAAAAGAAACGGAGAGAGGAAAGGACACCGCCGAGTCCCCGGCTAGCGCACCGTCCACCTGGCGGCCGCACCTGCCCGCGAGGCAGGCAAGTCCATTCCGGAGGCGACCCCTCGCAGAACAGCAGGCCTGGGGTGTCCTCCCTTCGAGACAAACTGCGCTCGGAGGAGATGACACTGGCTATTTTTTTAAAGGAGGGGGGTAAGTTTAATGAAGGAGCCACACGGACGAGCGTAGGAATGTGAGGGTCGCTCCCAGTCGATCCCCGGCGCCGGCTGTTACAGGAAAACAATCGGCAGAAGGAAGCGGACCGACACCCGCTAACTGCCCGCCGCGCCCCACGAGCCGCCGGCCCCGGGCGCGCGCCCCCAAAGGCGAGGGGCAGCGGCAGAGGGCGGCGGGGGCGCACCCGGGGAAGCCGAGGCCCGAGCGGGGGAGGCCGGGGCGGGCGCACGTCGGGAGGAGCGCGGGCCCCGCGGGCGCGCCTCACCTTCTGCACCGCGCTCTGCTGCAGCACGTTCTGCTCCACGGTCATGGCCCCCGCGGCGCCCGCGGCGACACAGGCGGCGGCGTCCGGCTCCTCGCGCCCCCGCCGGCCCGGGCTGCCCCGCTCCGCCGAGCTCCAGGGAGCGGCGCGGTCCGCCGGGGACAGCGCCCCCGCCAGCCAGGCGCGGAGGCGAAGGCGGCCGGCGTGCGCGGGCACCGCGGGCTGGCGGCGAAGCTCGGGCAGCGAGGGCCACGGCGGCGACTTCACGACTCCGCCCGCGCCGACTCCGCGCGGCCGGCCCGCCGCGGCCCGCGCCCTGCGCGCCGGCGGACGCTGGGGCGGGAGGGCGCCGAGCCGGGCCGCGTGACGCGCGCGCTCCTCCGCCCGCGCTCGCGGGCCGCTGCGGGGAAGGGAGCGGGACCGGAGGGAGCGGCCGGCCGGAATGGCGCTGTCCTCCTCCTGCGCCGGTCCTCCTCCCCTCCCCTCCCCCAACCGCCGTCACCGCCCCGGCCCCGCGGCTCCGCCCCCGCCGGGCCCCGCCCGCCCGCCGCCCTAACCCTACATTGTGACCCGCGGGCGGCGGGGCGAGGCGGGGCCGCCAGGGAGTCCCGCCCCCGGCCCCGGCTCCGCCCCGCCCCGCGCGGGCCCCGCGCTCCCGGGTGGGGCGAGGGCGCGCCCCGCCGGCCGGTCCCGGAGCCGCCTGCGCCGCAGGTAGCGCGACCTCCGCGCTCGGCCCGCGACATTCCAGGCCGCGGCCCAGGGCTGCGTTCCTCCCGCTCCCGGGACCAGCCCGGTCGCGGCTCCCCAGACTCCGCCGAGACGGAACGTTTCCTCTAGGCCCCGTGACGCTGTCCCCAAGCCGTCTTGGGCCCCTAACCCCGGCTCCTTTCTATGCCTCCCGCCCTCTGCCTTCGCCTTCTAGGAATTTCCCAAGCAATAAACTTGCCCGAAGGGGAAAGTCAAGAGTGATTTAAGCAAACGGCTGTCAGAAGTCCTTCGGCTAGACTGTACTTTTTTCCTTTACTAACCATTCCATAAATTAATATTGACATTCTCCGTCTACTTCATTCATTCAAACAGGTGCCAAGCACTGCTAGGCTCTGGAGAAATAAGGTTTATTTCCCGAAGATTTGATATAATTGAATCATGGTCTGTACAACAGGCAACATTACAAAAGTATCACTCTCTAGATGCTACATTGTTCTAATACTCCGGTTTCCAAACTCATTGGAATACTTGACAATATATAATGGTAAGGAAAACCTAACATGGAGAAAACATTTTACGAGCTAACCTGGGGATAGGAGGTGAGGGTGGTGCAGTGGGAAGGGATGGAATAAATAGTGCATATTGTCACAAATTCAACACACACATGCAAACCTGGGTATAAGTTTTAATCTGTTGACAAGAGAAGCAAACTTGGTAAATGATCATTGAAACATTATCTGGTTTTATTTAATAAGCATAGATCAAGTAACTCTTAAGCTTTGTAACAAATCTGTGTACATTTTTGCAGCCGTTTTTTGCACCTCAGATTATTTTCAACTACTTATTGAGATCTTTTCCTCTAGTCTTCATATTTTTTGGTCATTTGATTTTCACAAATTACAAATTTTATTTTATTGATAACTTACGTCTTTGCCAGAAGAATTTCAAAAACTGTGAGATGGTTGGAAACCCAGAATTTTAGTTCTGATAGAATGCACACTTTTTATGTGACCGCTGAGACCCACAGAGTGACTTGTCAAGGAAGGCGTACTAGAATGCATTTCCCCTCATTTATAGACCAAAGTTCTTCTCAACATACCAACTTCATGTTTCTCAGTATTCTAGATTTAAAAAGAAAATCTACTGGGTTCATGGTATTTGAACTTAAGAAAGTTAAATCTAGCCCTGGCAGTGTTGCTCAGTGGTTAGAGTGTCGGCCTGAACACAGGGCCTGACCAATGATGGTTTTTCTCCCTCCCTCCTTTCTACTCTCTCTAAAAAAATTTTTTTTTCTTCTGGGGAAAATAAAAAAGATATTGCCAGATGCTAAAGATTAGTTTTAAGAATTTGGCAGTAAGTGTTCCTCTGGGTTAAATTTTTTTAGTTCTACCAAAAAATTATCTTCCCGGCGCTTACTAAGTAATCGTCAAAGTTCTTTACAGGGTAGTCATACTGGCCCACTTTGGTCATTCATTTCCAGCTTATTGCTGATGGTTTCCTACTTATTTTTTTTAACCTTAATAGTTATTTTGTAGAACTTTGAGAAGAAAACTTCAAGTTTCCTTATGGTCATTCTTTTTTTAGAAGGAGTACAATTGGAATGAATAGAAAGTGGAAATTTGAGAATTTGAGATAAATTCGCACATAAAACCCATTGCCAGTTATTCTAATTTTAAAAATTTGCCCCGACATCAATTTTGCTGTTCATGAATCAACCTTAATATGGGTGTCCCCAAAAATGTATCCACACTTTGAATTTCAAACTGTTAATTCCAATGGGTTAAATCTGAAAAGAAACTTTGGAATTAATAGTTATTCAAAGTGTAGGTACATTTTTGGGGGACACCCTATATGTATAGTTATTGAAATGAAAGCCTAGGGATACTATTTAATAATTCTGTTGCTTTACCCTGCACTGTGGACATTCAGGTAAACACGTAAAGTGATAGATTTCATATAAATTTTAAATTTAGTTTTTAATGCTAAGCCTATTTTTCTATTTTGGATCAAAATTATGTCTCTTACAAATATTCAGTATTGTTCTTGTATGTGAACCAAGGAAATTGGTATTCTTCTATTTTAATTATTCATTTATCTTTGTTTAGAAAGGGCTTGAAAATCCATTTCTGGACACCAAGAATCCAATACGTTGCTAAAGCACATTTGTAAGACACGAATGAGAGAGAGCCATTCAATCCACAGTGTAGATTTGAACAATTTCCATGACAAAAGAGTGGTTCTTAAATCCACTTTCAGGAGAATAAGAATTATTTTCCTTCTTTAGATGTATTGACAACCTGGAATGACTTCTTTCCACCAATAAGGAAACCGTAAGCAATTTTCCAAAGAGGAGCTCTCTGTGACGTCACAATGGAACCATTTAGTGATAGGGTGCTCATCGAGTAGAACCTAGGAGAGCACTATTTGCCTGATACATGCACAACAAAACGCCTATTGAATTCAATGGGAAGCCATCAAGGAGAGCAAACAAGTTCACTGACGCTTTTGCGTGTCTAACTTGAACTTCTCATCCCACGGGGGCAGCTCTGTGGTTCTGGCCGCCGTGTTGATCTCTCTGGCCCCGCCTGCCGTTGATAGTATCTTCAGCAGTCAGTGTGCCGTACACATTGAGAGTCTCCAGATATTGCTTCTTTGTTTGCTTGGGGCAGCCATAGAAAAAATGTCATAGACTGGGTGGCTTGAACAACAGAAGTTTGTTTCCTCACAATTCTGGAGGCTGGAAGTCAAAGATCAAGGTGCCCGCAGGGTTGGCTTCTCCTGCATCCTCTCCTCAGCTCGCAGGTGCCACCCTCGTGCTGACTCTTCACATGTGGTTGACCCTCTGGGCGCACAATTCCCTGGCGTCTCTTCCTGTTTTTATAAGGACACCAGTCATATAGGATCAGGGGCCCCCTCTAACAGCCTCATTTTAACTTAATCACGTCATTTAAGGCCTTATCTCCAAATACGGTTATGTTCTGAGGTGCTAGGGGTTAGGACTTCAACACAGGAAGTTTAGGGGAACACACTTCAGCTCATAACAGTCGTATTTAATCTACTTAATCCTAGAACTTATACCTTTGTGCCATCAAATATCCTTTTTCATACTCCATCCCATAAGCTCTTAGATTCGTAAAGATGCATTGACACTTTAAAGAACAGTAGCTCTGCGTTTTCTGCCAATTGTGACACTTCCAATTAGAACAGTTTTGGGGGAAAGAGGTTCTGTGAATCGAAAAAGGAATCTAGTCCAATGTGAACTATTTTTTGCAAAGTCTATTTTCAAAGCAATGTCTACTTGGATAGAAAGCTACACTTTATCAACTGAGAGCCAGCACAAAAGTGGAGATTTCTTGCATGAACCCTTGCTCCCCTCACCTCGAACATGCCCAAAGGCCTACTCTGACAATGAAAATGGTTTCGAGTCCCAGGCCTTCCTCATTTCTTTCTCTTCTACGGTGGTAGGCAGACATTTTCCTAGAGTTATCTATAGTATATACGGACAGAGAAGGCTACGTAAACTACTGTCACTTCTCCAAGACTCTCTGTCTCTCATATTCAGAGCACATGATCACTACCCATATGCAATCCCAAAGAACAACCCAGGGACTGCTAGGTCTAAGATCCTCAGCAACTCACTTAAGCTTTTTGCACAGCCCTTGCCTATTTTCTATCACGTACTTTCCTTGCACTTCAGTTGCTTTGCTCTGAATCACAGAAAAAAGGCTCTCCCTGCATAGTCCATGTTCTCAGGTCAGCTGGCTTTGGGGTGAATTTGGTCAATGAGGCATAGGTGTGGTATTGGGGGGTGGGGGCTGGAAAGGAGGAACCAGGCTATTTCTCTTTCTTTCCCCTCTCCCTTTGGGTGGCATCTCCTAGGGCTATATTTCTCTGGGGGTTCTAGCTCTCACCAGACTGGCCTACCTTGGTTCAAGTTTCTGCTGGAAATCTTGCTTCCTTCCATCATCCCTCCAGATTAAGAGTTATAATGAGTTCTTGCTGTTGCTAAACTCTGGCTTAATTTACAGTCCTTGTTTGGCTTCTCAGCTCTTCCATTACCTGTATAACAAATTCTTTGGATTAACTATCCCTTGATTTAAATATTTAGAGAGTGTTCTGTTTTTCTGACATGACCTTTACTGAAATGTGTCCTCTAGGTGAGTTCTGTCATCTTATAAAACAAGTATAAGAATATAGGGTTATTTTAATGATTAGATTATTAAGAACATGTAAAGCATTTGGAATACTATAAGATAAAAAGTAAGTACATAATATATATGAGAAGTTCTTGCTATGACATTAGTAGTGCTTCCTTGAGACCTATAAATTGAGAAGTTAAAACCAGTATAGATGAGCACCAAGAAGAATTAGTCAGCTGGGAGTGAATATTCGAGTCTAGGAAAAAAAGGCAAGAAGCAGAGTTAAGTAGTAAGTTTACAAAATCTAACAGTCTAAGAAGGGACTGTTTCACTGACATTTCTGTAACAATTTCACTTATCAAATTATATACAAAAGAACTTGTTCAGTTATTCCTAGGCAGCTACTTTCCCAGTAGTTTTAGACTCTTCTGATTATTTGTGTTTTTTCTTGGATACTAAAAATGATACAAAATTCAGATGCAAATGTCTTTAATTTTTAAAAATACATACTAGAGATATGGCAAATCAGAAATTTATTTTTGGACAAATGATGCTATTAGCAAGTAGGAACAAAACCACAGGGAAAGATATTAGGCAGAAATGCTACTCATACTTAGATTCTGGACAATGATATTTATACTGAATGGGTGCTCCATAAGTGTCTTTGAAATGAATTTATAAACAAAAATAAAAACAAATTAAAAAAATCTTTCCTACTTTCTAGGCTTTCACAAAATGTTTTTAATATATGTAGTATGTCTAATATTATCTCATAAAATGAGATATGGCTCAGCGTATTAATTAGACCTGTTTTTCATCAAGAACAACACAACTTTTTAATGTGAAGATTAGTTGAATGGCTCTGTTCAAATCTACATAGCCTTCACTTTGGTCTAGCATATTATAAACCCCCATAATTGTATGGGAATGCTGACTGGGAATAACTCTTGTATAAGTGACAATAGGACAGCATATTTTAAAGTGAGATCCTACTGGTTTTAATTTCAGAACCTTCCCTCTACAGCTGGTCCTACAGGCAGGTGAGCTGGGATGGCTGTTCTAGGCCTTCCATTCTGAGGGGCGTACAGAAAACAGCCTATGATACAATAGAGCCAGCTATTATTTTTCCTACTAGTTTTACTATGTGCCAGAACCTGTACTAAGCACTTTATACTTCAAGCATTTGATCTTTCCAACAACCCCCTGAAGCTGGCATTATTACACTATTTTCACAGAGGAAGAAGCTATGGCTTGCTGTTTAAGTAAATTGCCCAAGGACACACAACCAAAACACTAAACCAGTCTGAATCCACGTAGGAAGTCTGCCTGACTTCAACGCTTCTGCATTGAATCCCCTGCACTGCAAAGCCATTTCTAAGTGTGATGCGTGGATTCCTGAGAGCCTCAAAAACCATTTCCAGGGGTCAGCAAGACACCCCCTTTTCCAACTACGTACATAGCTGAGTGAGACCACACTGTCCTCGTATACTTCAACCCAAACAATATGTGGTAACAGATACAGTGCGGAAGCAGATTAGAGAATTCTGTTGTCTTCTGTTAAATCAGACATTAGAGATCTGCAAAGTGTCAAACAATGTCAGTCTTCTCACTAATCTTTTTTTGAAGATATGGTTATTTTCCATAAAAGTAATATTTATATTAAAATGTAACTGGTTTCTTGTTTAAAAATAAATTAACAAATAAATTTTTTGAAATTTCTCAGTTTAAACTTCTAATGCAATGAAGAGTAATAGACATAATCTACAGATATAATTGAGGTCCTCAAAAATGTTGAGGCCACTGCTGTAGACATCTATCGTCATCAGTCTTTTTGTGAAAACTAGAAACAAAACTGATCTGACAGCTCTTTATGTCTCGCCGGTGTCATGTATCACTATTGAGATCCTCAGGAAATTGAAGTAGAAATTAATTGAATCAAAATTTCTTTCTCATCTGAGCAGCATTCAAAATCTAGCTTAGTTCTCCCTTTAGAAAGTATTATGTAGAAAAGAGGAGCCCTAGAAATGTGTGGATGAAAGAATAAAGCAGAAAAAGTGCTTCCACCTTTTCAGCTGTTAAGAGAATCAACAATGAAGTATTTGAAAGTGCTCTGAAAATGGTAAATTACACTTCAAATGTATGATATTGTTACAAGTTATAATATTTGATAGTAATAAAATTATGGAAGTTAGGAACTGGCTTTGAGAGATAACCAAAGTGTATTTGATAAATATACTTTTATTGCGCTATTATATATGCATGTGCTATAACTAACATCATAAATATAATAACTTCATATATATTTGAAAGCTTTACCATATGAAAATCACTCGAATATATAGTGTGTCTCATTTGCTCTCACTGACTATACTATGAGACAAGGCTGGATGAACTGGATATCCATTGTACAAATATGGAAACTTAGTCTGACAGTGGTTAGATGACTTGCCAATAGCACACAGAGAGTACACAGTTGTGTTAAGTCTTGTACTTAGCATAATACCTCAGCAAATATTTATTGAATAGAAAAATAAAGAAATCAGGTCTTCTGACTCTTAGTTTGGTGTCTTAGCTCTGGCATATGCTGATTTAAGAGGGTAATATAGTTTGCAACACTGCCTCTTTTGCTAACATTATTAAAAATGGATTAAAAAGGCACGTTGTGATATTCAGTTAGCAATCACTTATGCAGATCTTGGTCAGGAGAGCAATAACAGATAAAGATGATATGCATCTTACATTAAGGGCTTATACTCAATTCTCAAATTTCTTTTTTCCATCTTCAGAGAATAAGTGATATAATGTTCTAACTCTTTTTCACATTGCATGTTAGGATTAACCTCCAAAAAACAGAAACACACATGTAGGGCAAGTGAGAACACTTAGGCTCTGTCCCTACTGTCTCAGGGCAGAAGACCGCAGTTATGGAACCTGATACAGCACAGTCACAACAGATGCCCTGTTAGCTGACTGAGGTCTCACCCATGTTGGCTGAGAGCCACTATTGTCCTGGTTCCTAGAAGACTGGCCCAGGACTTTCAGAGGTGCAGGATTTTGGTTTGTTGGCCCAGGGAGTGGGTTTGCGGGGTGCAGTTTGTCCCCCAGGGCTCCAGTGTGTCCCCTGAGGTGTAGTGAGTCCCCCGTGTATGCCTGGCTGGCCGCCACCGGGAACATGGTTTGTTTCTCTGTATGTCAGCCTGGCTGTCAGCTGAATAAAGTAAATGTGTCATCCTCCTTCAGCTCCATGCTTTTCTGTGGACTGTCCCCGGATCTAGAGTGAACCTCCCTGGCCCTGAGTGGCCACTACAGTTGGCGTCGTCTCTGGCATTACAACACACACACACACACACACACACACACACACACACACAGAGTTTCATTGCAATTCCAAAAGTATGGCATTTGGCCAAATAAATGGGAATATAGTATACATCTTGTTTAAGACAAGTCCATTTAAGACAAACCAATGATGCCATGCTTTGGGTTCTTTCAAATTTCAGTACCATGGACAAAGACTGAAGGAAAACAAATGATTTCTGCACCCCACCCTCTCCCGAAGCCTACAGCCTGGGGGGGAGTTAGCCGCAGAAACAATGTCACAGCGCCCAAGGTAATGAGGAAATGACAGTCTGGATTACCTAACTCTGCCAAAGAACCCAGGCTTTGCTCTGACACAGTTTACAATTTGGTGGAGAATCAGACATACTGTCAACAGAATATGAGATGTTAATAAGCAAATTTATTTACAAATTACTGCAAGTCAGAGGAAGGAAAAGCCGACTCAGCCTGAGAAAATGAAACAAGGTTTCAGAAAGAAAGCGACCTTGGCAGAGGCCTTGGTGAAGAAAGAATGAAGTAAAGTGGTTGAGAGCATGGGCCTCAGGTCCCGGCCTGCTGGATGGAGGTACAGAAAACTTGACCTTTCCTTTACCTTTGCTTCACAGAAATTTGAAGTAAGTGATTATGAACCTGTTGTGTTTGTCTGAACCACTGACCTGCATGTGGTGAGCAGGAAGTTCTGTAGCCAGAGTCTCTGCAGCAGTTGAGCTGCTGAGAAGAAACACTGAGGGGGGGGGTTTGCACTCTTGGAAACGGCAATCACTCTTCTTGAACACTGCAGAATCCTCATTCCACTTAAATGGGACCGTCCATAACTGTGCATATGAATGGCAACTTTTGGAAAGATGAGAAGTCTGCAGAACCATTTTGTGTCGTCTCCTTTACGTAACTATTGACAAAAGCGGCCATACGCTTGGCCATTAAATAATCTTACCCTGAGGTTCTAAATTTCTCTGCCCATATGGCAAGTCTTTCTTGAAACTCATATACATGCTTCATGTTTTCTTTCAACAATACCATAAAGTAAGCCTGTTTCTAGAAAGCACCAACTCTTTGTGCTGGAGGTGTCGGAGGTTGTGATTTTGGCAGAGGCAGCCCACCGCCCGAACCTCCCGTTTGAACTATTGGTCATTGTGTCTTGGTGAGCGGTTGAGCCCATCTACTGCCACAGAAACCAAACTGCTGATACTTGTTCCCTCGAACCCACAGAATGCACTTTGCCAATAACATGCTTCCTTCGACCCGCTGAATCTTTAGCTAGAGAGGCAAATAAAGGAACAATGTAGAATTATTTCTGGTGATAGGCGTGCTGAGGGGGGAGGTGTGTAGAAGGAGGATGGTGGTGAGGGTCTCTTGAGTGGTGACCAGTGTCACGCCAAGGATGCAGCAACACTGCACTGGCTGCTGGAAGGCCGCCTCTTCAGCTGGAGTTCTAACCCTCCCCACACACGTCTCTGGTTCTTACCTATTTTCCACACTGAATTTTCTACCCTTCCTTTTATTCTGTCAGCTGCCAGACAGGTTTCCAACACATTTCTTTCTTAAAGGCAGCATTGATTTCTGTCACTTTTAACAAGGAACCCTGGCTGGCCTAGTTTTTCCTAAGTAACAGAATGTATAATGTAATTGTGTCTTGTAGTACTTCTAACTGGACAGGTTCTATGGGAAATGCACTTGAAGAATGTCCTAACAATTGTTAAGTGACAAGTGATGATATCTGAAAGGATGTCTATGTCTTTATGATTGAATATGAAGAAAGATACATTAATTTGAATAGCTCACGTGGACTCCCAAACCCAAGGGGATAAACTTACATTAGACTTTGCAGGCTAATGCTTGCTAATTAGAACCAAAACCTGGCTGGTTAATGGATACAACTTATCCTCCAGCTGGGAACAGTCAGAGGAAGGAATAAAACTAGAAGATAGAAATAGCAGTTTGTTGGCAGAAGAATGGAACATAAAAATAGCTAGGGTGCTACAAAAAAGAACTCACCGATTAATTTATTCATTCAAAGAACATTTAAGAAATATTTATGTGCTAACTGAAGGGAGACACAAAGAGAACCAAAGAGGAGTCCAGCTCTCAAGAAGTGTATGAAAATACAGACGTATAAAAACATAATCATACAAAGCTACCAGAGTTTCCTATACTATTTCATAGGCTTGTGTATTAGCTATTTATGGTTCATAATAAATTAGCAAAAACTCAGTGGCTTAAAATAACTTGCTGTCAGTTTCCATGAGCGAGGAGTCCAGGCCCACCGTACCAGGGCCCTCTGCTCAGGGTCTCACACAGCTGCACACAGGACTTGGGTCTCATCCAGGCCTGGGGCCTCTTCCAAGCTTGTGTGGCTGTTGGCAGAATAGATTTCCTTGCGGCTGTAGAAGCCATAGCAGTTTTTTTCTTCAAGGATAGCAGGAAAGAGTCTCTAAACCTCATTAACAGAGCTCAGGTGATGAAGTCAGACCCACACGGGATAATCTCCCTTTTGATTAAGTTCAAAGTCAACTGATTAGAGCCTTAACTGTATCTACAAAATCCCTTCACCTTTTCCCTATAACATAATCTCAGGAGTGACATCCCAAAACATTAGCCATATTCTCCTGGTTAGAAGCAAGCTCCAGGTCCCACCCACACTCAAGGGCCCAGAGGGGAGGGATAATACAAGGGTGTGGATCTCTGGGGTCATCTCAGAATTCTGCCTGCCACAGCCTGGCACTACCTTCAGTCTTAAATGTATGAAGGAGAAAGAAAGCTAAGTAAATGACAAGCCAGAGAGAGAAGTCACTCAAGCTATGAGCCAAGCCCTTGCACTGGAGTAGAGGCCTTCTCGCCTTCAGGAATCAGGTCATGAGACCTTTTAATTTTTCAGTTCCACTCAACAAAGCCTTGTGCCATACATTCTAGTCCAGGGAATCGCAGGAGAATATGAGAAGTTTCTGTTTTTAGTGAGGTTATAGCTAAAGAGCGAGATGGACAAGGACATCCTTCTATCCAACTTGCATTGGCAAGCATTCAGATTAGCAGGGTTTCAACACTTCATCACTTTTGAAGCTGATATATTTACCCTCTCTTCCCACGCCCCCACATTTCCACATATCCATGTATGTGCTCCCTTCCAGAGATAGGTTCTTCTCATAATTTAGAGAAAAGATTGAGCCCAACCTCAATGAACTAATATTAATGAGCTTCCATGTGTATGAGATGAGGAATGGAGTCCCCTGTCAGCTCTCTCACCCAGTTACCATTCTAATTTCAATGATACGGCCAGATAACATCTGGCTAATACCATAAAGATGTGAAAGGGTTCTGGCCATTTTAATGAGACCTAAAGCTACAAGACTTACCTTTCATTGCCTGAATAATGTGCCTTTTGCTGTGATTTTTAAAACCGTACATTCAGAACAGCTTATGAAAGGCCCAGTTGACCGCTTCTATTTTCTCCCCCGTGAGATGAGGGTGGTCGCTGCTCCCATCCTGTTCCTGAATGGACCATCTGCTGCTTCCCCCAGGCTGGCGCAGTTGCCCCTGTGGCAGGATGGGCCTTGAAGCTTCTTTCTGCGCATCCTGGAACTTCCTGCATTAGAACCACCTCCAAAGGGGTTGATCAATGGAACAAAAAGACAGTGTTTAGGGCACATTACCATATTGGATCCTGGGGCATTTTGGAGACCATCCTTCCCCCAAGCACTGATCAGAGGACTGAGGTTGCCTAAAGGCTGGAAAGGGTCTGATTTTTAGCACAGTGTCCAAAAAAAGAAAATTATAAGATACCAGG
The DNA here is from genome assembly GCF_964146895.1 of Miniopterus schreibersii. NCBI lineage: Eukaryota > Metazoa > Chordata > Mammalia > Chiroptera > Miniopteridae > Miniopterus > Miniopterus schreibersii. The sequence goes on along the minus strand of NC_138106.1, from coordinate 81,246,935 downwards.
TCTTCATGGATGCCATGCACAACCTAAATATGTGCATCCTGCCGGGGACTTAACAATAGAAAAGAAGGCAGTGAGCCATGGCCCTGTCCCATATCTATTACCCTAGAGACTGAGAATCACTCTGGGATGTAATGGGACTTCTGTATCTGGTAGCCACACATACTCAAGGCTACAGTCTTAGCTTGGGACTTTACTGTTTGTCCTCGCAGGTATCGAGGGGTCGATTAATTCATTACTATGGCTTTCAAAAATAAAGATCGTGGGGATATCATAGTGTTGGCACTTAATGACGTTTGGTCAGCAAAATAAAAAACTTTAATGTTATGTTTAAATTTATTTTTAAAAACCCTTCCTCATTATCACATAAGGTAATAGTAGAACAGCAGTTATATTTCTGCACCACCCTTGTCACCAGGAAGCATCAGATGCCCTCGCCTCCGTCCCATGTGCTCCTCAGTGTGGGGGAATAAAAGTTATACTTGCATGTGAACGTCTCCTAAGAGAAGGCGGTAAGTTTCAAATGGGGGTTACAGCTTAGACAAGCTCAGATCGCTCAGCTGACCCCAGGGATTATGATGCAGTAGGGCTGGGTCTCCAGCATCTGTGCAGATTTTTAAAACAGATAATACTGCAGATAAAGTCAAACTGTAAACTTCAAAAGGATACACAGATGAAAATACTTATTTCATGAAATCCTCTTGTTTTCCTCTGTGGGGACACTTGTTCTTACAGTTTCTTTTCTATCCTTTGTTCAGATATGAGCAGATAGAAACCAGAGAAAAAAGATAGTATCACATACTCTCTCTCTTGCTTTGCTCTTTTAAATTTAATAATATATATTGAAGATCATTTCATGTCCTTAAAAACACGTTCCCTCAATCCACGTCAGCAGATTTGTGCACTGGCAAAATCTTTAATGTGCACAACGCTCTTGCACTACTGTACAGGGCGGTCCTGTGCCAGAACCACGCTGAATTCAAAAGGTCACATCTAATCCACATTCTCTTTATTTTATCTACCAACCCAAATTTACCAACCCATCGAAGTTTGCAACTTTGTCATTAAAAATACAGAGTTCTTATGAGACTGGCTTGCACACTGGGACCTTTGTCCTAACAGGTCTAGGAAATACTGTCCCTCATAAAATTCTAGCCTTCTTATTACCTTCACTTTTAATATTTGTCAGGAAGACAGTTAACAAGAATTAAAAAAACAAACATTTTGTTTGCAAATATTTAGACTCCAAGCTGTATGCTTAAGGGCAAGATATTAGTCTATTATCCAAGATAAGCAATAAATAAATAAATAATAAATAAATGAAAGCAGACTTAAATACCAATGGCTAAAACTTTGGACTTGAAAAGGATTTTACTTCACTCTTGACATTTTCATTTTGTTCAAAAGCATATTCCTAGACAAAAGTTTGAGAAGAGTCCCTTCAGTCTTCCACTAGTTTGGTTGCTTGTTCAACTTGAATCGAATTAATCTGGAAATTACGTTGAATAGACTGAAACAACAGCACACACACAGCAAGAGGCCTCGTATCTGCGGATCCCCGCCCACTCGCTGTTAGTAAGCGGGAACAGTAAAATAGTTTCCATCTCACTTTAGTTAGAATTTACCCAGCGCAGGTACTTTGCTGTTTAAATATTTAGTAATGTGTTTAAATATTGAATAGAAAACGTCTCTGATACTAGACATGCACTAAAACAAATTGGAATTGGTCTCCGAGTTTCAATGTTGGTATTCTCTTTGGAAACAACTGAGAAAAAGAAAACTTAATGACAAGAAATTGCACTCAGGGACATCCTCAACGCCGATAATGAGATATACACACTGTGTATTGATAAATAAACATCTAGAAATAAATAAAATAAATGAAAACTTACTACATTTCCTCATTTTTGGACTAAGGGGCTGTGGAATGCAAGTAAAATGTACATAGTTGAGAATTATTGTCTTTGCTTTTTAGAGGTAAAAAGGTTTTTGGATTTTTGTGGTTTTTTAAATATTTTGTTCTTTCTTGAAATAAAATTGGCATTTTAAAAGAGTATACTTTGCCTTTATTTTGTGACACAAACAGCATTTATTGGATTTACAAAGGTAAGTAGTTGGCTTTCATATTTTGGATAAAATAGCAGAAAGTTGGGGAGGGGTCAAAACGAGCACCATTAAGGACTTGTCGAGACGTGCCATTAACTAGTAGGCGCCATTAACTAGTAGGCGCCATTAACTAGTAGGCGCCATTAACTAGTAGGCATGCATGGTGTTCAGGGAGAAGTGTGGGAAAGGCTCCCAGCTTTCTAGCTGGGGTAAGAAGACAAATCTTTGGGACAATTTGCAAAGATAGAAAGTAAATGGAGTAGGAGTAAGTAATAAAGAGTAGGAGTAAAGTAGGCAGGAAATAGACGGCAATAAGATTAATTGTGGACAAGCTGGAAGTGGCGCTGGAGCCAGGTGACCACAGGCAGTCGGAGTGCAGGTCTGGAGTTGAGGGCCACGCGCTGGACCACAGACGGGAAGCCGCCTGCGTCTGTGCGAAGGCCCTGGGAGGGAGCGGGTCTGTCGGGGAAAGCAGGGGAGGTGGGCACAGAAGGAAGGCCGCGGGGAGACGGCCAGGGACGGTGGGAGAGGTAAAGAGAGTGAAGAGAGAGGAGTGGCGGAGGCGGGGAGAGGGCTGAGGGGAGGGAGCCGACAGCCCAGAGCCGGGCCTTCCCCAGGGTCTGCCTCTGTCACCACCGTGTCGTGATTATAGTCTCGCCGAGCCCGGGCCCACTGTCCTGCCTGCCTCACCCAGCTCCCTCAGGCTCTCCACTTAAGGCACTAGATCTCCGTTCTGTTCCTTTCTCTCCAAGTCCAGTTTCAAATGCAAGGCCAATACCCCTGGCTGCCGGAAACTCTCTGTATGCTACAGCTGGGCCCGGCCTCCGAAATACCTTTTCTCACTGAGCCATATTTATTGTCTTCCACACTTTATAAAGTGTTTCTTAACTTGAAAATTGTGTTTTGTTTAGGAATATGACCATCTATGTATTCTGAGTATTAAAAAATGCAGGACAGGGGTTTTTAAGATGGCAGTGGAGTAAATGGACCTTTCTTTTTTTTAAAAAAATATCTTTATTGATTTCAGAGAGAGGAAGGGAGAGGGAGAGAGAGAGAGAAACATCAATGATGAGAGAGTCATTGATCGGCTGCCTCCTGCACGCCCCCAACTGGGGATCAAGCCCACAACCCCGGCATGTGCCCTGACCGGGAATGAAACCGTGATCTCCTGGATCCCAGGTCGATGCTCAACCTCTGAACCACACGCCTGGCCAGGCAAGTGGACCTTTCTTGCCCCTTCTTCCAGAACCAAACTGGAAATAAAACTAAACTGGGGGACTCTCACCCTACATTACCAACTGAAGACTAGCTGAAGAGGAGACTTTTAACAAGAAAGGACAGAAACCACCTCAGGACTGGTAGGAAAGGAGGGGGCGTGAGAGGGGCTGGCCCAGATCCCACAGGCGGCAGCTGAGGGTGGGAGGGATACCTTGGTTGCTGAAAGTGGGGATTTCACTGAGAGGAGTGAAGCCCGGTCCCTGGGCTGGGCTCCCCAGCCTGGAGCACCAGAGCCAAGAACATCAGCCCATATAACATCCAGCTGTGAAAGGCAGTGGGGCTTCTATCTGCCAGGGAGAGAAGGAGCCTATTGGATATAAGCCACTTAAAAAAAATCCCAGAGGACAGGATTTTCATTTGCAGCCCTCATTAGAGACTTTGGTGGAAGGAGGGTGGTGTGGGCTGGACTCACATGAAGAGAGGCAGGGGTGGGAGGTATTGGGGGGAGATGTGGAACAGTGCTGGACAGGAGACCTGCACTTGGTCATCCCCCACCCACAGATTGCAGCAGCCATTTGTCCTGAGAGGCACAAGCCCCCCCAGGCAGTAACAGCCTGGGGAAAGGCAAATACCTCACCCTCAGGGACACAGCTCACCCCACCCTCAGGAATCCCACTCGCCCCACCCTGCACCTCCACCCCTGCTGAGGAGAGGTCCGGGGCGGGGGCAGAGGCCAAGTTTATAGGTCTGGGGGTTCTCAAGGACAATCAGTGACTGGCTTTGAGATGGGACCATTCCCCCCACACTATTCTGGGAACTAGGCTGGTGCTTCCCCCTCATGGGAGAGCTGATAGAAACTCCCAGCTCCCAGCAGACCCCACCAGACTGCATACGGGGTGCTCTGCCTTGCCCAGGTCAAGGAAACAATCTGGGACAGACTCAGACCTGTGGTTCTGGAATGGAGTCACCCCCCCCCCACCACCTCCCCTGAAAGCTGAATGGCACCTCCCCCCACAGGAGACACACAGGCCTCATCCTCCCAATTAAACCAAAAGTCCTTTCACAAACAGCCTTTTCAGGGACTAAGGCTTACAGCTGACAGCAGGCAGAGGTGGATCCCGAGGTACCTGGGGACATTGGCTGACCCGCCCCTGGGCCCTGTGCTGCTAAAAAGCTGGCTTAGAGCACAGCCCAACCCTGCGGAGGCAGCCACGAGCTGTGGATTGCTAGAAGCTCCGAACAAGTTGCTGAAAGCAAACACGGGCAGCTTCTGACAGAGGCTAGCACCAAAGTACCCCCCAAGAGGCCCAGAAACAGCAGACAAAACTCTCAGCTTCCGTCACCGTGAGAGCAGGAGCCAGAGGGAGCTCCCGCAGGCACTCAGGTCTGTTGACACAAACTCCACTTGGCTCTTTTTCTTTTTGCATTATTTCCTTTATTTTTTATTGCTCTGTTATTATTTTGTTTCTCTTTTTTTCTTTCCTATCTTTTATTTTTCTCTTTCCTTTTCTTACTCTATTTTCTCTCTCTTCTCTTTTCCTTTCCTCAATGACTCCTTCCTCTTTTCTTTTATACCATTCCCCTTTTCCTATTCTTTTTTTCTTATTTTTTTCTCTCCCTTCTTTCCTTTCATATCTTTTTTCTTCTGCTTTTTTTTTCTCACATATATATATTTTTTCTTTTATTATTCTCATTCTCTTTTCACTTTCTTAATTCTCCTTACTCTTGCGGTTTTGTTTTTGTCATAGGCGTCCTTAGTATGCTTTTGTTTTGTTCTGTTAGCACCTGCACAGTCACTCCCTTGACCTGGTCGGGGTTGAGCCTCACAGTCGCCAGCCTGAGGGGAGCCCCCGCTGGTGAAGGGGACAACAGTCAAGACCAAATCATAACAGGGGGACCCAAATAACCCACATGAGGGACATTCTTAGAGCACCCAGCTCTGGAGATCAAAGAGATTGCTCCATCGGGTCCCACAGGACACTTACTGCATAAAGCACCCCACGAAGACTGGGAGGCACAGCATTCCTATCTAATACCTAGAAACAAATGCAAAGAGACAGCTAAAATGGGGAGAAAAAGGAACAACCCCCAAATGAAAGAAAAGGTGGAATCTCCAGAAAAGGAGCTAAATGAAATAGAGACGAACAACTTGTCAGACATAGAGTTCAAAGTAATGGTTATAAGGATGTTCGGGGAACTTAGTGACAATTACAAGAAACTTAGTGGGAGCTACAACAGCATGAAAAAGGAAATAGAAGCCATAAACAAGAACCCGTTGGAAATGAAGAATACCATATCTGACATTAAGAATACACCAGAAGGAATTAAAAGTGGATTGAATAAGCAGAGGATTGAATCAGTGATTTGGAAGGCAAGGTAGAAAAAACTTCAAATTAGAGCACCAGAAAGAAAGGATTAAAAAGCCGGAGGATAGTTTAAGGGAACTTTGGGAGAACATGAAACATAACATCTGCATCATATGGGTACCAGAGGAAGAAAGTGAGCAAGGAATAGAGAATCTATTTAAAGAAATAATGACAGAAAATGTCCCTAACCTGCTGAAGGAAAAAGTCACACAAGTTCAGTAAGAACAGAGAGTCCCAGTCAAGACTGGGACAAAGAAACCCACACAAAGACACATCATAACTAAACTGACAAATGTTAAGGACAAATGATCTTAAAAGGATTAAGAGAGAGACAGAAAGTTACCTACAGGGGAGTTCCCATTAGACTGTCAACTGATTTCTCAGCAGAAACACACTAGGCCGGAAGGGATTGGCACGAAGTATTCAGACTAATGAAAGGCAAGGACCTGAATGCAAGACTGCTCTATCCAGCAAGGCTATAATTTGAAATTGAAGGCAAAATAAAGATATTTCCAGAAAGAAATGGCTAAAAGAGTTTATTACCACCAAACCAACATTGGAAGGAATGTTAAAGAGACTGCTTTAAAGATGAAGAAGAAAATGAGAGAGAGAGGAACATAGTCATAAAGGAAAAATGCAATAATTATCTATCAATAATAACCTTAAATGTAAATGGATTAAATACTCCAATCAAAAGACTTAGGGTAACTGAATGGATAAGAAAACATGACCCACACATATGCTGTCTACAAGAGACCCACCTCAGAACAAAAGATTCACACAGGATGAAGGTGAAAGGATGGGAAAAATTTTCCATGTAAATGGAAACAACAACAACCAAAAGGCAGTACTCATATCCGACAGTACAGACTTCAAAACAAAGGCAAAGAAGGTTACCACGTAACACTAAACGGATCAATCCAAAAAGAAAATATGGCCCCAGTTAAAATATATGCACCCGGTAGAGGAGCACCTAAATATAAAAAAATACTCTTGGTGGACTTTAAGAGAGAGATCTACAGTGACACAGTCTTAGTAGAGGACTTTAACATCTCACTGATATCCCTGGATAAATCTTCCGGACAATAAATCAACAAGAAACAGCAACCTTAAACAGCATACTAGATTAGATGGAAGGACAGTAGTGACAATTTCCATGTTCTTTACATGTTAGAGCTGAGAGCATACTGGCATAAGGACAAGCATATTGACCAATGGAACAGAACAGGGACCCAAGAAATGGACCCACATCAATATGGTGAATTAATATTTGACGAAGGCGGCAAGAGCATACAATGGAGGAAAGACAGTCTCTTCAGTAAATGCTGTTTGGAAAATTGGACAGGTACATGTAAAAAATGAAATTATACCACCAACTTACACCATACACAAGAATAAATTCAAAATGGATAAAAAACTTAAATGTAAGTCATGAAACCATAAAAATCCTAGAAGAAAACATAGGCAGTAAAATCTCAGACATCTCACGTAGCAGAATTTTCACTGATACATGGCCTATGGCAAGAAAAACAAAAGAGAAATTAAACGAATGGGATGACATCAAACTAAAAAGCTTCTGTACAGCAAAAGAAACAATCAACAAAATGCAAAGGGGAACCCACTCTATGGGAGAATATATTTACCAATGATGCATCTGATAAGGGTTTAATTTCCAAAATATACAAAGAACTCATACAACTCAACACCTGGAAGAGAAACAATCCAATTAAAAATGGGCAAAGGACCTGAATAGACACTTCTCCAAAGAGGACATACAGATGGCCAAGAGACAGTTGAAAAAGTGCTAAATGTCACTAATCATCAGAGAGATGCACATTAAAATGAGGTATCAGCTTACACCTGTCAGAATGGCTACCATCAATAAATCAACAAATGGCAGGTGCTGGTGAGGGTGTGGAGAAAGGGGAATGCAGACTGGCACAGCCACTATGGAAAACAGAATGGAGTTTCTTTTAAAAATTAAAAGTGGAGCTGCCGTTTGACCCAGTGATCTCCCTTCTGGGACTATATCCTAAGAATCCTGAAACAGCGATCAGAATGAATCTGTGCACCCCTGTGTTCATTGCAGTGTTACTTACAATAGCTAAGATCTGGAAACAGCCCAAGTGCCCATCAGTAGATGAGTGGATAAAAAAGCAGTGGCACATTCACACCATGGAATACTACGCAGCTGTAAAAAAGGAGCTCTTTTCCTTTGTGACAGCATGGATAGTCCTGGAGATTATTATGCTAAGCAAAATAAGCCAGTTAGATAAAGACAAATATCACACGATCTCACTTATATGTGGAATCTAATGAACAAAATAAACTGACAAACAAATTAGTTCCAGAGGCATGTATACATGGAACAGAATGACAGATTTCTGAGGGGAGGAGGGTGAAGGGGCCAGGAAGAGTTTAACCTAAGAAAATATATGCATATATGCATAGCCCATGGACAGAGAAGTTAGTGTGGTGAGGGCCCGGGGTGGGGTGGGGGCTGGGTAGAAGAGACAAAGGGGTCGAAAATGGGGGACATCTGTAATACTGTCAACAATAAATAATGAAAAAATGCATGATATTAATAAACACCAAATTCAGGATGATAATAGCTATGCAGAGTGTGGGACAGTTATGATTAGGGAAGGGAAAGTAAGGGTTTCAACTGCATTAATAATGTTTAATTCCAAAGCTAGATAACAGGATCATGGATTTCAGTTTCTGTATATTTAAATAATATAAGCAAATTATTTAAGAAATACTTTATAATGGCAGTGTCCTGAAATTCAAGTTTTTAAGATCTTCTCAATTTGGGACCCTGTTCCCTGTCTTATTTTATTTCCTACAGTCTCTTACAGTGTTGTCTTTGGGGTCCATCTCCTCTTTATATCATTCAAAAAGGTGGTTGTCAAGTGCATTTCTTTATCATCTTTAGTCACACTGCTCCCCTCCAGAAATGCATTTCCACTCTATGTCTCTCTAAAATCTTTGTTGCTGATTTCTCTGCTGTATATAAACTCTTTCCCCTCTGAAATCTCGTGTGTGTGTATGTGTGTGTGAGAGAGATTCTACTCTATCACTTCCAAATCTATTTGTGTGATATATATTTTTTACTAAATAGTTCATTAATTCTAATCTTGATAGTGATTGCACATTAAAATTACCTGGGGAGCTCTTAAAAAATATTGGTGCCTGGGCCCCAACTCAAACAGTTCTCACTTCAAACAGGCCTGAATAACAGAATTTTTAAAAAGCTTTTGAGGTGATTCTTATACCACAGTTATACCCTGACCATGCTGTAAAGACAGGGACCACCTTTTCTTAGCTGTCTCTACACCAGCACAAAGTTTCACATACATGAAATGTGAAATGTGCAGAGCTCAATTCCAAGTTCAGTCAATGACAGGAGGAAAAGCTAATATTCTTAAGAAACTGCTGCACTGTTTTTCTTCTGACATTACAACATATTAAAAGTCCACTTAAAAGTAACTTGACCTTTACTAGTTCAGTGTCATGAACATTTGGAAACAAGTTACCTAAATGTGCAAACATGAACAGCTGGACCGAAATCAAACACTGCCTGAAGTGACGTGAAATACTGGTGACCAAGGAGCCAAGGCCATAAATCAGAGCTTGCAGTTCCAGCGTTTGACAAGTGATCCTTCATCTCAGAAGGGATCAGAGTAGCAGTGTGCAAGTGTAAAGGAGGGAGCATGAAGGATATAGGGCATTTAGTTAAAAAGATGACAGTGCAAAGGTGTTAAAAAATTGGCCAGGATGCTATGCAACAGTGGGGCAAATGTAGGATCCTGTTCTAAGCCTCCTAATTAAGTATTAACTGTATATAACTTGTGTCACATTGTTTTTTAGAGTCCAAATGATATTCAAATGCCTAAAGTTGTTTTATCTATGTTAGTTGTGTTAAAATTATTTGTTTCTATTTGCAGTACTCTTAAGAGCAAGAGTTAGATGATTATTTACATCACTGGCATCCTATAAAAAGAGACTGTATTTTTAATCTAACTTTTTGGAAGGAAAATGAGTAGATAGACGAGGTATATGTATGAGTCCCTCTCTAAGCAGTGTAGAAAAGCTAATCAGTTATTTTAAATTCCTTGTCTGATAATCCCCGAATCTGTGTCATATCTCAATCTGGTTCTAATGCTTGCGTTGCCCCTTCAACACTATTTTTTCGTGCCTTTGGCAGGCCTTGTAATTTTTGTGGTTGTTGAACGGTGAATGTGAAATTTATGGATAATTAGAACTGAAGTAAACAGGCCTCCAGTGTGAGGATTTACGTTAATTTTTGCTGTAGCTATAGGTGCTAGAAGCTTCAAATTCCTCTGGTGTCCTCGCTTTCCTTCCCCCTTGACATTGGGCTTCCCTGGGTTCACCTCCTCAGTGAGAGCCTGCTCCGTGCAGGGCTCAAGGGCATAACCGCTGTTAGGCCGGAGCCCTGCTGGCGTGGCCGAGGCGGCGCCTTCAGTGATCTCGCAGCGAAGTGTCCGTGTTTCAGCAGGCCCGTGTCGGTGGGCTGTGGCCTTCACGAGAGTTTCCCCAGGGGTTAGCTCCCCCCAGGGTCCTATTCTCTCTTGTCCAGCTGCAGCCTTCTCAGTCTGCTTCCTCCAGGCTCTGGGCCCTGTTAATTATGTTCTGGTTCTCACTGTTCCTCACTTTAGGTGAAACAGAAAGCCTGGAGCGGGAGGAATTTTCTCCTATCAGCTGTGATACAGATCTAAGAAAGTCCATTCCCCAGGAGAGGAGTCCTTCATTATGGCTAAAAGTGGTGGATTTACTTCACAATAATTACTCTTCCCCTCCCCGTGCCAGCCGCAGTGATCTTTCTTAGATCTCCACAGGGAGAACCTAGTGGAGGGACTAAAACCGAAGCCCATGAAAATGGGGCACGCTCTTAAAACTGCAACCCCCAGGAGGTCCTCACACGTACCTTAGTCCCTGCTCAGCTTCCAGCCCTTTACCCAAATTACTGCTCTGGTGCTCCCACCAGTTTATGGCTCCAGCAGCTCTTACTCCAGGCCAGCAAGTCTCACCTGTGTCTCTCTGGATAAACCCGTTTTTTCAGGTTTTCGGGTTCTGCCACCTCAGTTGTCTGATGAGTTCAAGGATAAGCATGAATTTTTAATCTGTGCAGTTTTTTCTTGTTTTAAGGACAGCAGTGACGATTTCCATGTTCTTCACATGTTAGAGCTGAAAGCATGCTGGCATAAGGAGAGGCATAGAAGATCAATGAAATAGTATAGAAAGCCCAGAAGTAAACTCATGCTTTTATGGTCAATTAATGACAAAGAAGGCAAGAGCATACAATGGAGTAAAGACAGTCTCTTCAATACGTAGGGTTTGGAAAATTGGACAGATATACGCAAAAAATAAAAGACCATCAACTTACACCATACACAAGAATAAACTCAAAATAGATAAAAGACTTAAATATAAGTTGTGAAACCATAAAAATCTTAGAAGATAACATAAGTAGTAAAATCTCAGACATCTCTAGTAGCAATATTTTTGCCAATATATCTCTTAGGGCAAGGGAAACAAAGGAAAAAATAAACAAATGGGACTATATCAAACGAAAAAGCTTTTGCACAGCGAAAGAAACCATCAACAATATCAGAAGGAAACCCACTGTATGGGAGAACATATTTGCCAATGAGATATCTGTATGAGGTTAACTTCCTAAGTTTATAAAGAACTTATATAACTCAACACCAGGAAGACAAACAATCCAATTAAAAAATGGGCAAAGGACCTGAATAGACACTTCTCCAAAGAGGACATACAGATGGCCAAGAGACACATGAAAAATGCTCAACATCACTAATCACCAGAGAGATGCAAATTAAAACCACAGTGAGATGTCATCTCACACCTGGCGAGGGTGTGGAGAAAGGGAACCTAGTGCACTGCTGGTGGGAATGCAGACTGGTGCAGCCACTGTGGAAAACATGGAGTTTCCTCAAAAGATTAAAAATGGAACTGCCTTATGATGCAGCAATTCCACTTCTGGGAATATATCCTAAGAAACCCAAAACAGCTGTGAGAAAGACTATATGCACCCCTATGTTCATTGCAGCATTATTTATAATAGCCAAGATCTGGAAACAGCCCAAGTGCCTATCAGTCAATGAGTGGATAAAAACGATGTAGTACATTTACAGGATGGAATACTACGCAGCTGTAAAAAAGAAGGAGCTCTTTTCCTTTGTGACAGCATGGAGGGACCTGGAGATTATTACGCTAAGAGAAGTAAGGTAGTTAGATGAAAACAAATATCACAAGATCTCATTTATATGTGGAATCTAATGAACAAAATAAACTGACAAATTAGTTCCAGAGGCATGGATGCCTGGAACAGAATGGCAGCTGTCAGGGGGAGGGACTGGGGGGTTGGATGAAAAAAGTGAAGGAATTAGCCAAAGAACATATATGCAGAACCCATAGACACAGACAATAGTGCAGTGTTGGCCAGAGGGGCGGGGGGTGAGGGCTGGTTAGAGGTGGGCGAAGGCCGGGGGCAATGGGGACATCTCTAATAGTGTTACCAATGAAAATAAAGTTTAAGGAAAGCTGAAAGCAGAAGGCAAAGTTATTTCTAATTGTATATTTCTAAACTTGTAGGCACATGTAATACAGTAATTAAATTCAAGATTTAAAAGTATTATATTGGAACTAAATATCTTGTCATTTAAGTATATTTTATTTTGTTTTTTAATTTTTTAAACTTATTTGAGGTGAAAGCAAGAGAGAGAGAGAGGGAAACATCAATTTGTTGTTGTACTTATTTATGCCTCATTGGTGGCCTTTTGTATGTGCCCTGATCAGAGACAGAACCTGCAACCTTGATGTATTGGGATGACCCTCTAACCAACTGGGCTACTGCCCAGGACTCAGTTAAGTATATTTTTTTAAAAAAACATTATTTTTTAAAAGCTGCCCATGCTTAGTATTAGTTGAAGTTTAGTATTTAATTTTTGTCAATTTTTCTTGTTGATAGTAAAAATTGTTTTTGGTTACTTATTAAAAAATTGCTTTCAATTATTAAATATAGCAGTCTCAATCACTGCCATTTCATGCAATTTTCCTCATATGTTACATTATTTATGCTTCCATTAATCAAGAGAATATTTGTTTTTATTTTGTCATTTTATTTTGGGTATTAATATATTTCTTTAAATAATTCATGATATCTGAAAACATTGATCAAGTTCATCATTTCACTGTATATTTATGAAACTATTTGTTCTGGTTTCTAAACCTAAAAAATTTTGAAGATCACATGTGGAGTCAGCCTCAGGATTATTTTGATTATTGATGCTTCTCTAGAATAAAGAGAAAGTATTATTGTTGATGGGGGCTAGAATATGCTCCCACAGAACACGGCACCTTGAGTGTCTTAGGCTGAAGGAATTTGAGAGACAGGGGTGCTGAAAGGCCTCTTTACCCTCCCCCCGCAGCAGGTTACTAGACTCTCAGGTGAGAGGCGCCCCCCTTCATCTCTGAAAGTGAATGAACAGGTTTTGCTAAGTTTCCCCCAGTTTTCTACATTAGCTCGCACCCTTTTTGTGCTATCACGTTTTCCCACGAGTTATCACTCTTCATCAAGCCTAGCGTAAAAACACTTAGTTATGAAGGCTCTCATGTCACATAAAATTCATATTACACAAACTCGCAGCTTTTCTATTGTTGATCTGCTACTGTTACAGAGATCTAGCCAAGAACCTAGAAGGGTAACAGGAAAAATATTTTTCCTTCCATATGTTATAAATAAATAAAGTTTTATTTTTGTCTTTTATTTTTGGTTTGTATGAGGTCACTTACAGATGTTATCCAAGTTGAAATGATCATTACTTTGGCATATTATGCTGAAGGATTTCCTCTTCTGAGTGGCTTTATGATAATTTGATATTTTGTTTCATATTCCAGGCCAGTTGTGACTAGGAGGTGAGACACTTTGTCTGAAGTTGCACTTTCAATCAGCCAGTCCTGGGAAGCAGGGTGCCTGCCTCTGTGGGACTCAGTCACCTTGGATGTTTCCGGAATTGCTCTGTTGATATGGGCTTAAATAGAAATAAATTTAAATGGGCCTGTATTATTTGTGGAAGTAAACTAAAACCCTGGAATTCTGTAGGGCAATGAGGAAGGCAAATTGTGGAGCTGAGTGCCTCTGTATGCTGTTTGTGAAAAATGGAAACTAATTGCGATTCCTCGCTTGTTGCAATGGAATGAAACTCTACAGAAAGGCCCCAAACTATTTTATCAGTCTGAGAATCCCCTGGGTAAGTATCTGACTTGCCTAAGAGGGGAGTTTGTGAGTCTCTCTCAGTCAGTTCAGCCTCCCACTCTCCTAACTATTTCATATTCTCCTCTCTGCAAAACCTCCAATATCCCCACCTTCTTCCCCATTCTTAATCGATGGCCTTGTTCCTTATTTCATGGAAAAAATACCAGTCTGCAATCTGTACCTGTAATCACGTGTCCTGTATTCCCCCCTGTAGTTAAACTCGATGGATTATCCTTGGTCCTAATGTAACTGTTGCCTCTTAGCACCTCTCACCTGCTCCAGTACTTCACTAGTGCAGTTGTCCCCTCTGTCTTCCATGCAAAAAAAAGCAAACAAACAAACAAACTAAAAAAAACAAAAGAAGACAAAAGCTCCTCTTGATTGTGCATCTCCTTTAGCTCCATTTTCCATTTCTCTTCTCCCCTTCACAGCCAAACCTCGCAAGAAGAACTGTCTCTTCTCATGGTCTACAATTCCTGTTTTCCTACGCTGTCTTGAACCTACCCCAGTCTGCCCCCGTCTCTTTCTCCCCATGAGAATTGTTTGTTCAGGTCACCGGTGACCTCCATGCGGCCAAATCCAGTGATCCATTCTCAGGGTTGGCATTGCCTCACTTATAAGCAGCTTTTGGCCTAAGGATAGCTTTTGACACAAACGATCATCTCTTCCTTCTTGAAGCACTTTCTTGCTCCTGGCCAGGGCTCTCCTTGCTCTTGACTGTCCCTGTCTCACGGGCCACCCTTCCCACTTGTCCCCTGGAACTGGCACTGCCTTACCTCGATACTGTGTGAGTCGGTCTGCCTCCGAAGCTCTTTGTTCTCTATGTATATTCACTTTCTAGGGAACATCATTCAGTTCCCTGGCTTTCATGCTGTCTCTGTAAAAATTCCAAATTTAGTATCTGCCTGTTTCCCATGGGTATGTACAAGTACCTAAAACATAGATTGTCCCAAACTGAATTCAATTAAACCTCTTCTTCCCCAAGCCTCTCCATTGTATACATTTCAGTATTATTATTTGCGGGGTACCAAATGTAGAAGACAGAAAGGTGCTTTCAAACCATTTTTAACAGTTAAATTTTGTTTTTAAAAAATATAATATGATAGAGTTTCCCCAGTGTGAATTCTGCCTCTGTAAGTGAAACTTTCTCCTATTTTAAGGTGATGAGAACTGACATATTCATGTAGGACTTTTTTCTTCCTCTTTTTCAAGCAAGAGACATTGGTTCTCTTATTTGGGTTGTGCATGGAAGTGGGCTCAGTTGGGGCCTGGGTTCCAGAATGCAGCTTAGTGCAGGCAAGTTTATCTGGAACATTAATAAATGACTGTAATAACCAGTGCATTTTGGGGAATATATCAATTAGCAAAGTGCCATTTATCTTTAGTGTGATTGCTACTTTTCTGTTGAATTTAAGTCAAAATGTAAGCAGTAATATACCACTTGAATATTATGTCTCCACCTGCAAGGATGTATCTACAAAATCATGCTTCTTTCCCCCTTGTGGAATAACTCTACCCCCATCGGAGTGTTGCTGCATCGCCCAAGCCCTGGTCCCCAAGCACTCACCCTGAACTCCCAGCGCAGGGCCCCGCCCGCTTAACCTGTTCCATCTGTACATACCCGCTTTGGCTAGCTCTGTAGAAGCACTTTATTTTTCTCAAGAAAATGAATCCTTACTTCAAAACCATTTTGTGTGTGTGTGTGTGTGTGTGTGTGTGTGTCAGGGCTGTGACAGAGCCTTGTAAGTAGAGTATTTCTCAATATCAGGGAAATACGACTTTTTAAGAGGCTATTTGCTATTTTAGAAAACCAACCTCAGCATTATACAGGAAGTAGAGATGGCAGTTTATCTAATGTTGATAATTTAATTTTCCTTCTGAAAAACTGCCCCTAACTAAAAGAAATCATAAAATAGCAGCTATAGTTGAATATTTTAGTGTCTTACTTTCGACTGTCCTTCTGTCCCTCATTAAGTGGTTCAAAGTGAAGTTCGTAGGCACAATTCCTCTCCCCCCTCTCCTCTGCGCTACACTGTACTGTTCCCACTTCAACAGCATTTTTCAAATCAAGTGGGCAGGTTTGCGTTCCTAGAGCAGCAGTAACAGGAATGTCTGAGAGAAAATGTGTATGGGGACAAGGATAAGCCATCATATTTCTCATACCCTGTTCTTTACAACAAAGCCACTTACAATCTCTGTAGACTTGTTATTTTTCTAATTACAACGTCAGCCCTCCGAAGCAACGCCTGTGTGTTTGAAGCAACTTTTTTAGGTTGAATCCTAATACACTGATTATAAGACACACTTCAAATATTTTTTTCAACACACCAAAAAATCTATTGCATTGAATAAACTTTAAAATGAAAAAGAATATGAATGCACACTAGAACACCGATTCTTGTTGGAGAGCTGGAGGGAGAGGAAGCTGAAAGAGATGCAGGCTTGGCCAGGGAGCTGGGAGATCCCATCTCACCAGCCTGAGGAGAGAGGAAGATGGTATCTGCAGCGAAAGTTGTTACCTTCAGCAAAAGCGGTTTTAGGCAGGTCTGCGGGGAGCATTTGGAACTCAGCTAAGAACTGGAGGTAAACAGGATGTAAGGAAGTAGAAAAGTCTAGTGTAGGGAATCTTCCGGAGAACTGTCAAGAAACTGGGCTGGGAAGGAGAGAGAGAGGAGGCCGTAACAGAATGATGCCCCGGGGCTGGGGCTGATCGTACAAAATCATTAATCATAAGAGACATCAGAGAGCTTGTTTAAGTTCAGAAAAGAAGGATCTAGAAGATAGGAAAAGACCGAAGACTTGGGTGGGAGAAAGGAAGCTGGTGCAGCAGAGAGACCCTTGGACGGCACAGTGGATGGAGTCAGGTGGGATTCGTTTTTATAGGAGACGGAACTGTACCTCGTTGTGACAGAAGCAAGAAAGGATTAATAGGCCACAAAGATAAAATTGGAGGAGATCTCCGGTGTCTGTGTCAGGACTGCACATTTGTACACATTGCTGTTTGCTCTTTCTGAAACGCCCGCCCCCCTTATGTGCAGGGGCTCCGGGCCGTGTTGCCATGCATCGCTCCTAGAGAGCCTTCCTCGGCGTGTGTCAGCCCGCTGTGGGCGGTCCCCTTGTGCTCTCACATGCTCCCTGAAATAGGCACTTACTTATCAGTTTCCTCCTTCAGAATGAAGAAAAAAAAAAAGCACATCTTATCTGTCTTTATATCTCGGAGACTGTTGTACATGGGGAGCGTTGCCTGCATTTGATAAGTCAGTGATCGCTTGCACGGAACGGAAAGGGACTGTGCCAGGCCTGCCCCTCAGCCCTGCTGTGAGTTTCTGCTCCTGGCCTCACCCGCCTTTAATCACCTTCGCCCTGCAGCTGCTGTCTGCCCGTGAGCCTGGTTTCATCCCAGCTTCGTGAACGTGGCTTCCCCCGCCCTCTTTCTTCATTACAAAAAGCCACCCTACGTAATAGCTTTTTCACGAAATGCTAGGGCTTGACGAAGAAATGCAAAAATGTGCAGAACAGGACTCAAAGCAAAGTGGGATATAAAAAGACATGATAAAAACCAACTTAAAGCCTCATTGACAGTCAATCCTTACCCTAGGGAAACGCTCACTGGCTGTTTTTCTCACGAGAACACAGCCTGCCGCCCTGTGCAGGGGCTGCCAGTCCTGATCTCTCCCCAGAATTCCTTTTCTGCTTTTCTCCCATCCTATGGTGCCCACTCCCCGCTACACGGACTGTGGTAAGCAGAATGGTGGTCCCTCCAAGATGCCCAGGCCTTAATCCTCAGAACCGGTGGCTATGCTACGTTTCATGACAAAGGGAATTCATGTTGCAAATCAGCTGGCCTTAAGGCAGGGAGAGTGTCCTGAATTACCCAGGCCGATCCAGCGTAATCACAGGGGCTGGAAAAGTGGAGAGGGAGACAGGGGTGTCAGCAAGGCTCCGCTGGCTGTTGCTGGCTCTGAGGATGGAAGGAGCCACAACCAAGAAACGCTGGTGGCCTCCAGAAGCTGGAAAAGGCAAGAAAATGCTTTCTCATCTCCAGTCTCCGGAAAGAGACTCAGCCTTCCTGACATCTTGACTTGAGTCCCCTAAGTCCTATGTTGGCTTTCTAATGTATAGAACTATGATACATTTATGTTATTTTAAGTCATTAATTTTTTTTCATTTATTTTGCAATTTGCTATTACAGTAAACAGAACACATATACAAGGACCAAGATAACAAACCCAAATTCATTTTGATATGACATATTGTAATTTTTTTTTTACTCAAAACTAGCTCCAGCCCAAGTCCTGGGACTTTCCTTTGCCAAATTAAAAAATATGTTAACAAACTTTCCTTTATAAAATAGCCATCTATCCCTAAGATGAATGGAAGAGAGCTCTCTCATTCTCAAGCCCCTTATATTTATGCCATTCTTCATTTCTGTCATTAATACACTGTTTAATGCTTGAATTCAGTGCTTCATAAATTAAACATCAAAAGTACATACTTGTTAAATCTCAGTTTATATTGCAAAGAGACAATTCTTTGAAATTATTTTTTGGAATTGAATATCATTTTGTGACAAGACCTCAAGTTTATGAATTTCACTTGCGATTGCTTATGGCATCATGACTCCGTAATCATGACAAACTCTGTGTCTTCCCTCTCCTCCCTTCCCTGCAAGTGTGTACATCCAGTATGTTTCAAAGTGTGTTTCTGCTACCTATGAGAAGAGCTTGTTCTTCTGTGTACCAAGAAGAGGTAGGGTGAAGAGGTCAGATGCCATTAGCTGGCTCCCTTTCCCACCACTGTCATTGTCTGAGAGTTTCCAAATCCCCAGGAGAAGCCTTTCATTGTCTTAGGTTCCATGTTCAGCAGACCTCAGGACCAACAGTACAACAAATCTGATCCTGTTACCTAGACTTAAAACATATCAACGGTCCCTTAACAGCATCTACACAACCTGCCCACAGTCTTATCTCCTGCCCAGCTCTCCAGCCTCATCAAGGGCCAGCCTCCCCCCCTCATGGCTTCATCTCCAGCCACGCTGATATTTTCAGCTCTTTCAATACTCCATTCTCCCACCTCAGGCCTGTGTTCACGTTCTCCTATCCCCAGAACTACGACTCTCCCAAACTCCTGACTTTATTTAATTCCTAATCATTTTTTCCAGTCTCAGCTCAAAAGTCACCTTCTTGTCAAAGCCGTCTTTGACTCCTCAGACTAAATCATGAGCCCTTGTCACACACGCAGAGCTTCTTTAAATGCACTTATCATAGTTCATAATTATATACGCGGGTGATTGTCTGAACACACTTTTTCTCCTTAGGTGACCATATGTTCCATGGGGGCAGGGTCTGTGTCTGTTGCTCACCACTGACCTACCCACATTGCCCAGCATGGGAGAAAGCATGTGATGAATGTTCATGAAGAATTGAATTCAAACTTTGCTTTCTAAATGGGCTGCTTAGACTGCTAACATTAGAACCAAGGATCTATTTTCTAATAGAAAAATGGCTGGTTTGGAAATGAAATTTTGTAACAAGCTTTTTAATTCATCGCTGATGGATCCTGCTTTAGGTTGATCAATTCTCGCCTATGCGATCTGCGCATTTGTCTGTTTTTCATTCATCGCCAGGAGCTATGCCAGGTACTGGGGACGTAGATGTGGACCTGCAGGCTCCGTTGCTTGGGCAGCTGCTGCCCGATAGGCCTGCTGACCGCAACGCTCAAGCGACCTGAGGGAGGTTGTGCATAGTTTTCATTTGCGTCTAAACCTATGATTACAATGGAAAAAATGCAGCCGGGGCACGATCAGAATCTAATTCATGCCATTTCTAGGATGAAAACCTGTGTGGACTGTCTGCTCCACATTTTCAACAATAGGATGACCAAATATTATTCTGTAATGAAGCAAGACACAGCCTTCTGCCGCCTCCTCCTCTCAGCCAAGTGTTGTTTACAAATTCCACAGCGATCAGAATCTGCGTTATGTAAATGCTTAAAAAAGTAATACCTACACACTTCATAACACTAGAGCAACAACATTGCCACTGTAATTGGATTTGAACACGAGGCAGACATTTTGATGTTTTCCCTAAACTCACAAAACAGAACTTTACCTGTACATATATTTAATTTGAAAAGGAATGAAAATATAAACATTGAAAGCTGATGCATTCCACCTTAGTTTTAAAGAAATTCTTTGTTAATGTACAGTCAAGAGGCACTTGGTGAGACGTCAGCGTTTCACTAAAAGTAATAGTTCTACCCAGAAGGAGAAAAATCATACTGATTTTAAAGAATCATTCATAAAACAAATATTTATTGAGTTTCGTTTTTATATCAAGCACTGTCCTAAGGGCAAATATCCTGACTTATGGAGATTATGTTTTCATTAAAGGAAACTGACAAAATAATGACAGATAGTGATAAATATTATAAAGACAATGCAAGAGTGTATCGAGATGGAACAGAGTTTATAGGGAAGGAGACACTTGGCCTGAGAGCTGAACATTGGGAAGAACACAGTGCGAAGAGCTGGAAGAGCAGAGGGGACAGGATACAAAAGGCTCCAGGCGGGAACCGTGCCGGCATTTCAGGGGAACAGAAAGAGAGCCGGACGGCCCAACGCCGCAGGGGGAGGCTGTGGCTAGATCACATAGGTTTGAATTTTAAGTGCAATTAAAAATCATTGGAGAGTTTTCAGCATGAGTAATGTAATGCTGAAAAAATTAGCCTGGTGCTATGTACAAAATAAATTATAATTGAGCAAGAGAAGATGGAGAGAGATCAATTAGGATATTGCATCAGCCCAAGGAGGAGATGCTAGTAGCTTGAATCAGAGCAATAGCCATGGAACTGAAGTTCTTTGAATCAAAATGCAACTCTACACATAAATACCACAAATAAATTCTAGCTGAGCAGGCATCATACGTAGGAAGGTACCCCGTTTAGGCAATGCCATTCTCCACAGACCATTTTATGAAAACGCGTTATGGTCGTGGCTAAAGTAATAGGTTTATTCCATATGTAGGTTTAGTTAACAGGCAGTACTTTGAGTTTAGCCAGTACTTTGAATTTTGTCAGCACCTTTGCAACACTTGCTTTCAGTCACAAATAGGCGAAGGTATTGAAAAGGCATCAGCACGATTCTATGACAAATTTCTGAAAATGCATATCCTATTGTTAACGAAAAAAGGAATGACAAAAATGTCTTATTAAGGTATTCGTTTTATTAAAAGAAATGGTAACTTCACACATTGACAAAACTATTATCTTCTAATCAGGGAATGGAAAGGCAACTGAAAACTATTTAGTATAATGTGTATTTTTAAATCAGAATACATTCTCTACATATAAGTACTACCAAACAGCACTTAGAAAACAGAATAGCTTTCTAGTTATTTCACCCAGTTATCCAAATAGTTGTCCAAAACACCTGTGGACAACTGCATCTATTTTTCTTACATTAGAAAACCTAATACTTTAGTATATAAGATTCACCTCTATTACATGGTTAAACCTTTCATGCTAGGCCTGATTGGAGCCTGTTTTACTTTAAAGGCCAAAGACATTAAGATTGTTAATCACCGGAGTATAACACACCAATACGTTTCTGATTTCCTGAATTAGGATCTATGTGATAGATGAAATTTTACATTGCCAATGTACTAGATGGGATTGAATTTATAAGACTATTAAAGAAAATTACAAGCACTTTCAGTAGCAGTAAATGATGTTTAAAGAAGAGTAATTTCAGATTTGTATTTTCCACTGATATGTAATTCTTCATGAAATAACAATTGTTATATGGAAAACTTTGCACTCGTATTTGGAGCCAGAACCGCACGGTTTCCAATGGTATTATCTATCCATTTCCAAAAATATGTCAAAATCTCTGTTCTTCTTTTTTAAATAAAAAACTCTACATTCTCCCCAAATACTCTCTTTATCCATTGTTATTTTTGGTCTCTGAAAGTGTAACTCAGAATGTGTAACTCACAGACACAGAATGTTTTAATTAACAATATTGAACAAATAATATTTCTGGTTTGAATTTTCCACATTAAAACCAGAAATGAAAATTGAAACTAATACTTTAAAGAATGAGTTATTTCTCCCCAATTATTTTCTGAGCTTTACTCTGCATTAAAAAAACACAACGTTAGTCAGTGGGTAGAATCATAAGGGCTGTTCTCTTTCTGTGTTCTTATAACTAAAAATATTCCCAAGTCTGTTTGTATCATAATTACCTTCTGGAGAAGTCTTACTCTTTTAAAACTCAACATATACAGTGATAATCTGAATTCAAATGGTTAACAATGTTGTACAATAGTTTACAGACAGTAAGGGTCATAGTGTTCATCTGGGTAAAGGGGGCTAATTTACATTGCTTAATGTCCAAATAGAAGAACATGCCTCTAGATTATTAGCCTAGTCTCCTAATTCTGAACACTTTTCAATTAGTTTTGTGCTCCTGGGTGATCTGCAGCAATTTAGAACCTATAAGCCATAGGTTTCATAGTAATCATTGGATCAAATGAAAATGTAACAGTGGGAAAGAGAGCTCCCAAGTCCCTTAGAAAATTGAGTGGTGGGGTGTGTATTGAACTACATGTTGTTCATAACTATATGCACTGGTTCTGTTTCTCTGGGTGACTTTGACCAATGCGATCCATTCCTCGTAAAACTTCCACTCCCTGGATTTATTATGCATTGATGATTCTTCACCGAACCAAACATTGCTCTGATGGTTGCCCACTGCTGATTTTCTGTCCACCCCACTACAGTTAGTTGGCATCCCAAGGAAGAACTCTCCTTTCTCCCCATTTTTTTATTTTTAAAATATTTAATTTTATGGGCATAGACTTGTGGATTCTTATTTCATTCATTAGATTAGAGTCAGTTACTATTGCTATTCACCTTGCTGACTATACTGTTCTAGTCTGATCGCTTGGAGCCCCTTGGAGCCAGCTCTGGTGTCTTTTTGGCATGTCTACATCATACTTTAAATACTTCTACACTTTCTGTCACAGAATGTTCTGGGCATATCTTGTACTTTCCCTGCCTCAGCTGTGGATGAAATCATTTCTCTAAGAATTCCATTTTTATATTTAGTGGAGAATGGTACCTTGAAACCAAGGTCTGAGCTCTAAGTAGTTACTGTATATTTTAATGGCAGTTGACACAAAACCTCACAGGTAATTTAACTGATTAAATTAAACCAATATTTATTAGTTACTAACTATACAGAAAATTGCAGGCAATTCTAGTGAGAAGGAAATGAAAGCTTCAACAGGGTTTACGTTCTATGGGTTGATTTAAAGCCATCTAAAAATATTCCCTATTTTCAGATTTGGAAGAGTTTTGTTTTTGTTGTTGTTAATGTCGTCTCCAAATTGGATCTGTAAATTAATTAAACATTATTAGAAAAGTTGCAGGTGATTTAAAGACCTAAACAATTTAAAAACAAAACTATAGAAATTAGAAGAAATAAAATGTTGTTAATTCATGGGGCAAAAGAAGAGGGTGGGATGTGTTAAAAAATGGGAAATATCTAGTGTTGACATAGGTGTGGGTGAAAACCAGTATTCCAATAGACTGCTGTGACAGTGACAAATGTTATATATTAAAAAGGACAAGCTGGGAAATCTATCAAAAGAACACCACATGCTTTGGGAGAGTTCACATATACAAGCCCATATTTGGGACATAATAGTGCACAAGCACAAAGAGATAAGCACAAGTTTATTAACTGCAACTGGCAGAGTAAAATACTAGAAACAACCTGAATGTGCATCAGCACAGGGCAAGTTAAGTAAAATTGTGTTATAGGCATGTTGTGGATAAATATTTGTGTGGATAATGTACTATAGAAGGTAAAAGAACAAGTTAGATATCTACGTGCAGCTGTGTGAAGATCTTTAGGACAGGTTAAGTAAAACAAATGCAGAATATTCCATATAATTTCCGTACAATAGAACATTATATATGAAAATGTTAATTCCCAGAAAAAGGTCTGGAAAAATAACAATGATTAACTTAGGAGAGGATACAGATTTAGGGAGATTAAAGATTGAATTTTACTCTTATACCTCTTTAGTATTTGATCAAGAAAAATGTTTGTATTACTTAAGTGAACTGTCTCTAAGTTATTAGAAAAACTGGCTTCTAAACCCATGATCTTAACTTTATATTACAATAGAAAATCTTTGGCCTTTCCCCTTTCCTGCTTTAGTTGTCTGTGGTTGTGTAACAAATTTCTTCGCAATTTGTAGCCTAAAGACTTAAAACAATAAGCATTTGTTATCTCAGACTTTCTGTGGATTGGGGACCCCGGGCATAGCTTAGCTGGGTGCCTCTGGGTCAAGGATGTAGGTAAGCTGCTGACTGGGGCTGCAGTCTCATGTGAAGGCTCAACTAGGGGGGTGAAATCTGCTTCTCAGATCGCTCATGACATAAATACACCCACAGGGCTACCCGCAGAACACAGGAGCCAAGAGAAGCGACAGGAGCGCAAACAGGAAGGAGGCCACAGTCTTTCACACCTTCGTCCCGGAGGTGGCATCCATCACGCTGGCTGCATTCTGTTTATTAGCAGCAGGTCACCAAGGCCAGCCCACGCCCCGTGAGCACCAGGAGACAGAGTTCACAGGGGCCACCCCAGAGGCTGCCTGCCACAGCCCCCCCAGTAGAAATTCCCCTGCTCAAAAACAAACACGTTTGTGTATTTCTTAGAGTTTTTGAGAGGCACAACCCTCTTTTTTTTTTTTTTTTTTTTTTTTACATTCCTAACATATAATTAAAAATGAAGGTATCTTTAAAAAATTGATTAATACAATTTACCATTTCTGTTTACATTAAACAAATTAACCCTTTGAAGATGAAAATATAATTTTTCTGTTTACAAGTTAACTTTAGAATTTATAAAGCCAATTAATTAATTTCTTACTATAGATTGTATGGTCTGGTACTAGGATCCAACTTTAAAGTTGTGAAAGACACAACTCCTTTGAATTCTGTATGACTCCCATTAGAAAATTACTTTTCAAGTCAATGCTTAACATCCTTCAGAAACCCACAGCTTTAGCCAAATGCCTCTCCTGGTAGCTCTTCCTGTGATGAGCCCTAAATTACTCAATGCAGAATGGGTTCAGTGATGTGGGATCCTAAATTCTTTTCTGTTACACAAAATATTGTAGGCAGTTTTATCTTAAAATTAGGCGAAAATTCTGTAAAGCGTAGAACATAAAGTTCTGCAGAATATGCAGAATAAACTATCTGCACATTTATAATACAAATATTAAGAAAACATCCTTAAAATTAAACTATAGGAGAAATGTTCTGAGCTTTACTGGTTGTATTAACAATAATGAAAATGTCTCGAAAGACGTATGAAGTTACTGTCATGGAAAAACTTATTCCCTGTTCCTGATGTTTCTTTTACGTGGAGGGAGCTCTACTAGCACAACACTCTTGAGCCTTTCCCTCCCCTTTAATTTTTTTTTGGGGGGAAAGGGGGTCAGCCAGCCTGTGTACATAAAGAATGCATTTTGCTCTGCTCCTGTGTGCTGGGTCCTTCACGGGCAAGCCATCACACGAAGGGATCTGTGTCAGCCCAACGCTGTCTGCCACTGAGGAAGTAAGTACATGTAATTTCAGTTTCTATGACTGGGCACCTCATCTGCCTTCAGGTACGTCAGGTTTTGCAAAATGAGCTTTATCATCAATGAAAGTGGCATTTTACTCACCATTTGCCTTCTGTTTAGGTTTATTTCTCAATTAGTTCAGAACTCAGGTGGGAAACCAATGTGTTATGTTGGTAGCTGCCTGTTATGGGTTGAAATTTGTCCCCCAAAGGATCTGTTGAAGTTCTAACCCCCAGTGACTAAGAATGTGATTTTATTTGAAAGTAGGGTCATTGCAGATTTAATTAGTTAAGTTCAAATGAGGTCATACTGGAGCAGGGTGGGCCCTTAATCCGACGTGACTGGTGTCCTTCTTAGAAGGGAAGAGAGACGCAGGGAAGATGGTCATGGGAAGACAGGCAGAGGGTGGAGCTGCTGGCGCTCACCACGGAGCACCCAGGGCTCCCAGAGCCTGGAGGTGGAGGGGGAGGCCGTCTCCAGGGGCCTCAGAGGGAGCATGGCCCTGCCAACACCCCGATTTCAGGCTCCTGACTTCAGTGGTGTGAGAGAACACGTTCCTATTGTTTTAAACTACCCAATTCATGGTACTTGGTCATGGCAGCCCTAGGAAACTAAGACATCCCCGTTATAATATCAACAAATTTAAGATCTAATGCACTAATCTTGAATTTTATTTTCTGCTCTTCATAACAAGATGGAAAAAAATTGCTGAAAGCCTTCATTCACTGTTGGTGGTAATAAAACCACTCTACCCTTAAATTACTTAACTTCTTATTTTAGTATGGAGGTAGTTCAAAAAAGCCCCGTGATGATCTCATTTAGTTAACCTTAAGGATTGACTGTAATTAATTAACTGCAAGGAAAAGATCTGAGCTCAGGAGTGAGCATGCTAAGGATTCATTGCTTTTCCTGTGTGTGGATGCACAGTAATTATACAGCATGAAGGGCAAACCTCCGAACAGAAATTGCATTTCTCAGAAACCTTTCTTTTATTACAACGTGCTATTTCTGCACATTAAGACACTTACTGCATAATTTGTATTTTAATGCATAATTTGGCATTGTTAGATGCATTTTGGTGCAAATATTTTTCTCTTTTCTTAATCAGAGCAAAGAAAAATGAGCACTAAAGGACTACTTGGTTTCGGAAAGCATTCCTTTCAATGTATTGAAGACAGCCTGACACCAGTGGTTAAATCTAACTACAGGTGTAGACAGATGGAAAAATGCTTCCCATAGTAAATAAAGCATATCAATGTGTATGCTGGACAGAAGAGCTTTAGTTGACTGAATTATCATATTTAAACAGAAAAAAAAAGATTGCGAGTGAAGTATAATAACTTAATTTATAAAAACAGAAATGGACTCCATGCCTACTTCTGGTACCTCCAGGAGAATCTGTAACATGCATGATGCAGAATCACTCCTCTGTGAATGTGTCACCACTTTGGAGATCTGGGAAATGGGTGAGATGGCAGGGGAGGCATTGACAGATACTACAAAGGGGAAAAATATTTTCATCCAGATGTAAATAAAACTTAATTATATTTTCCAAAACATTTTGTTGTGCCTTTGACTTAATTTAATCTGGAAGAAACAATGTAGCACTAGGAGAGGTCATCAGCTAAAAATCTCCACAATAAGTAAACAAGGTCTGGATTTAATTTAATTTGTCATTTAGAGTGTTTAATGTTGCTAAGTACTATTCTGGCATAATAAATGTACCCCCTTTATTACTGTATATTGATATAAGTAGTTAGCATATTAATTAGCTGTGTTTCAAGAGCAGATTCTAAATTGATTATTTGGAACAAAGGATACGTTGCTTCATTGTAAACATTCTAGTTCCCAAGGCAGCCTACAGAAGCCTATTTGATACATGGGTTAGTGGAGATAGCATAGTTATAGTAAAAATACAAAAGCAAACATGTGTATAACTGTCTGTGACTTTTGTGATATAAAGCAAGCAAGAAAAAAATATTTTCTGTTTTTTGAAATTTTAGTATTTGAGAACTACATTTAAGTAAGTAGAAAATGGATGAAGCCTTTTTCTAAATTCCAAAGGAACCCTATTTTCAAGGCTTTAGAAGTTAATGGAGCCAGTTCTCTTCTTTCCTTTCTCCCTCACTGTAACCATGACAGTAAGCATTGGGATCCATAAATTTAATGAAATTTGTAAGCCATATACACAGACCAACTGAAGTTCAAAATCCTTATAGTATGTGAGAGCAAGATCAAAAGTCTTTTAGCTGATGCGATTCACTTCTCACAATACACTAGCTCCATGGTTTTAGCTACAAATTCCAGCTCAGGGGCCCACATGGAGTCTTCTTACAAGATGGCACCATATAAACTATCTGAATGTGACAAAGTAGAAACATATATATTAAACACAAAAATAAATTTATAAATAAATTAAATAGAAATTTAAAATCTAGTAGCTCTTGGGAATAAATATTAATTGTACACTACTCCTCTATGAGAAAATGACACACTGAATTATTATGGTTTCCCCCACCTGCACTCCTAGAATTTTTTCTTTGAGGGAAAGGTATTTTGAGTTTATAAATTAGTTTGAGATTCCTTTTTTGACAAAATTATCCAGTTCTATTATTAATGGTTTTTCTTGTTCTCAGATTAAGCTCATCAACCCCAAGTAAGAGCTGTTTTTTATGAAATATCATTTTCATATATGGATTTCAGATGCATTGTGTTCCTTTATTCTGTTTAAAATGTGATAACAAATTCAAATAAGCATTTTAAAAAAATTTTAATTTCAAATGTATTATACTTAAAGTCTTCAGGATTTTCTAGAACTTTTATTCAGATAGAAGTCCTTAGCCCTTTTCCTAATAATTAAATTTTTGTTGGCAGAGAAATAAACACAAGGATATGCCACTTATTTATATCAACAACTATAACCTGTGCAAAATGTGCTGTTCTGGCGGAGTACTTATTAATCAAATATTATTTCGGTTTTTTGTATTGATTCACATACTTCAATATAAGCATAACTGACCTTCTCAACATATTCAGATTTAATGTTTAATATTCAATGATCAAAGCCTTATGAATCACCTATTACTAAAAACAGATGTAATATATTTTGTCCGAACACCAAGTGAAGTGAAAGCAGCTGCTGAATCTTTTGTTCACATGGTGCCTTTGAATTCGGTTTCTATCTATCCCTTATTGAAAGCTCTCGCAATAACATAGAAATATCAAAGACATGCTTGAGAAAACATCAGTTTTTGTTTATTTCCCCCACAATATCCTTGTGCCTCTCTGCTGCAGCGGGCATTTGCTGGCTGCCCCCCCAGCACCCATTCCCAGTGGCATCAGATTTTTGTTTAGTGGTGGTGGGTGGGGAGGGTCATCCATATGGTTCCATATGGTCCTAGGAAGCTAAGAAAAAATTCTCTGTATGAAGTATGTGATCTGGGCCACTCCAATCAGCTGATCCCACCTCCCAGGGTGCAGGGCCTGCTTCAGGAGGCGGGCGTGGGGCCGGCCAGGGCCAAGACAGTCAACCCTGAAACATCTGAGTAAACACACTTGCCAGCGTTGTGCAAAAGATGACACGCATGTTCCAGCCACCTGCATGTTGTCATCACGGTATTATAAGAAGAGCCGTCGTGAGCATGAAACCAGCTTGGCAGAGGCAGGCTGGAAAGGCCGAGAAATTGGATCCCTGGGGAAGCGCATGTGCCCGAAGCTCAAGTCTCGCTCGCACAAGGCCTACTTTTGTGTTTTTTAATCACACGAGCCAGTGCATTCTCTCTAATTTTTACGCCAGGTTGATGTAGATTTTCTCTCATTTGTGAGCAGTGTTCTAACTGATATTAGCACCGAGGGTGGGAGAGCCACTCCTATGTGCTGTCCCTCCATGTGGACTCGTCCTGTGGCACCTGGGTCTCACTGCCAATTGCTCTGTTTCCCGCAGACTACTCTTCAGTTTAGACACAAAAGCTTTTTGTCCTGATTTTTAGCCCATTTTTTTTTCTCTTTTTCTATTTTATTTAGGTTTCTTCTTAGTTCTCAAAAAGAATTCAGCATTATTTATACTTTTACTTTTTAAAATGCAAATCCTGTGAACATGCTTTTGGAAGACATAAAACTCTCGTAAACAATTTTACGCACTTTTTAAACTCAAAATAGTTGGATGTGTATAATACAGCAACGTGTGAAATTCTGAGCTTAATTTCAAGAAGATTTAGCAAGCATTGAAAAAATACACATAATCCTTATGTATAGTTATTTACATACTTATTATTTGACTCTATTAATTTGGTAAATTAATAGTTATATTTTTACCATGATCACTCTGTTTAACAGTAAATTGGCTGGAGTAATCACATAAAAACTGTACCTAACAGAACTGGAGAAAGCACATCTAATTATTTTACATATATAGAATAAGGAGTGTAAAGTAATCAATAAATGGAAATTTCAATACTGATATTCTTTAACATTTCGGCTTTACTCTGACCTTTAGCTGTTATTGGGAAATCTTGGTGCAGATTCCTGAGGTAAAATTTTATTTGCTACATTTATATTGGAATGAGGCTGTAACGGACTGAACATTTGATTACATATTCCATTATTTCACACATTAATACCCTTGGTTAATATGGTAGCCAAACTATCAGAATTTTTGTGAAAAGCAACAGAATTTGTTTTGACATTATTTTCATAGGAATCAAAGTTTCTGGGAAACAAACCACAGCTACCCAACATTAGACTGCTAAAGGATTGAAGCAGAGTGAAATATGTAGGTAGCAAGCGACGCAAAGGCATGTGACACTAAACAGGCATGTCCCTGCTGCTTGTCAGGCAGAAGCTCAGGCCGCTGGAGACCATGGATGGAACGTCATCAACAGTTGAATTATAACAAGGTGGGGCTGTAATTCAAGTGGTACACACGTTGTTGGGCCCATACAGGTTGGTAGAGTAATGAAATGCATGTTAAGACCTAAGCTAGCCCAGCCCTCCTCCTACTCCCCAGCCCTGACCTCCTGGGGCTGTTTTCCAACACTCTGGCCTGTGTCCGTTTTAACTGGTCATTACCCATGCTGTGCCAGTTGCAAAATATTTTTTTAACCATCCCTGGATCAAAGTAGTAACACCATTTTTAGACTGGTATATTCTATACTGATTTTTTCAATGAAATTTTCGCATTGTAAATACAATTGCAACACCAAGCTCCCCTTTGACTTAGGTGACTTCTTGTGCTTTTGACAGTTCTTCCACATGCCTGATATACACATGGCTTTGTGGGGAGGTGGGTGGCAAGCATCTCTCCCCAAACCATCTGCCAACCACGTTAACCTGTTCCCTATAATGGAGATTATGGGAGGCGTCCCCAGGCATCCTGGCGCCCATCTTGCAAACAGGTAAGTAGCTCTCTTGGGATTGCAGATGGGCAGTTCTGCCTTTATAGAAACAGTTTCTGATTCCTTCTTCGGAAAGAGCCCAGGAATGGCTGCCTGTGGGATGAAATCACCAGCTACTTAGCTGACAGCAGGAGGTCCTGCTACTCCTTCAGCCTGAGTGCCAGTAACAGCAGAAACGTTAGTCCCTCTGCCTCCTCAAAGCCTCAAAATTCTGGCCCGCTCCACTCTCTCCTCTGGCATCTCCCTCCGCGGTGCTCCCCGGCCACTGAAGATTCTTCAGGCAGCAGCAGTGAAATGAGTGGGAAAATACATGAGGGAAAAGTAAAGAAGTGAGATTTATGGAAGCGTATATCTCTGGCCTCGTGTTGTTCTCAAACTGAATTCTTTAGCATACATCTGCCCACTCTCCCCATCTGTTTCAAATTCACATCGACATCCCTGTGTCCAATCCTTTTAATATTAATATCTCTTAGTTATTACCATACAGAGAAGTAACATTTTTCCAATTTGAAAATTTTGTGATTCTAAACAAATATAAAATTTCCCCCAAATAATAAATAATGAATCCCCATATTCTCTGGGCTGGTCATGACATGGCTTTATAGATTATCATGATAATATTTTGTTTAGGCAAATATGTGCTTGTATTCTCTAGATACACAAGGACTAGTTGAAAATACAGAGAGTTCATAACTTGAGTGGGTGGGTGGGGGAGAGCCACAGCAAAAAATGAGCCCTAGTAGCTGAGCAAAATGAATGGACCACATGGATACTGATGCAAAGCTGACTACAGAGCGATCACCGCAGGGGTGCCTTCTGCACCCATCTGGGTTCCCAACACTGTCAGTAATAGTAATGGAGACTGTAAATCATCTCTTAAGAATGTCTTGGCTAATGTCCATTTTTGGATAGAGAGTCAGAGAAGAGACTGCTGAGCTTGGGAGAATATAGGAATTATTCCTGAAAGGGATCAAAATAGATTTGGGGGAGAAAAAGTGAGACATTAGGAAACAGAGATGGAGGTGCCGCTGGAGATGGCATGATCTATTGAGGTAAGTGGCACTGAAAATGATAAAATCTGTTGGGTTAGAATATCTGAGTTGGGAGGTCTGGCAGTCTAGCATTCCATAGGCCTGAGATTCTAAAACAGTAGCAGCTAATCCCCATTCAATCCTCTTGAAATTTCATCCCTGCTTAATCCACAATCTATTCTCAAATGCTTTCCATCAACACTTGACGCAGAAGCTATAAATTATCCATGGATAGTCTGATTTGTATTTACGTGCAGTATTAACTGATTTCTTCAAGATGACTTAACTCCTTGAATTAGAGCTCAGTTCACTACCAGGGGATGAATAACGTTACGCAGAGCACGGTGTGCCACAGTCCAGAGGTGAGGTCTGAACGGGCATCTGAGAAGGAATAGTATTATTAATTTTCAGTGTATTCATGAGGGAAACAAACGATTGGCTAATTACGTCGAATTGGTATAATAATTTACAACCAAGTTGACATGCTTATAAAAATTACATTATCTAAACCAGAGTTGTTTAGCTATATATATATATATATGCATGTGTGTGTGTGTGTGTGTGTGTGTGTAGTTTTTCAAGGTCTCAGAAGGAAAAATGTGTTAACTTAGTTCTAGTTTATTGGCATAAAAATAAAGCTTTCTGTTTTTAGGTTTTTAAGATAAACTGTGTTTCAAATGTATAGAATTTTACTTTCATTTAATAATAAACGTTAGCATTGAAGGTTTTATTTAAAAAATAATATTTGGAGCTAAGTGGGGAAAACATGCAATGACTTTCTAACTAGACTATATATAAATGATAACCACTGGCAATCTGAGAGCATATTAATTCAATAAAATTATGTCTAGGTTCCTCTTGGAAAGTTACATCATTATCATTTTAGTTTTAGAAATTAAAACACAATTAAAGATATCATTGTCAATGATTCTTCTTTGAACACATAGCATCAAATTCGAACTAAATAGGAGCCTCTCAGTCTAAAAAGAGACTTACCTACCAATTGTAAAACTTTCAAAATCGTATTTGCTTTACTCTGAAATCACATCCAGAGAGCCCAACCAAAAGCAAACCAAAATGAAAAGAAACGTTGTTCAATAACCAGTTGTGATCATTTTTTTCACTAAAGAAATACTGATTACTTGCTCAGATTTATTTTGAGTTAAAAGTTTTTTATTTTATTTTGGAGACTAAATTTCAATGGGTTTTGGGGACAAAGAGAAGCTGAATTACAGTCCTCCCACTCTTGGTGGATATTTTAAAAATTACTCAGCTATGAAGAATATTTAGGAAAAAGAAAACCTTTCCATTTGTTTTGTTTTTTCATTCCATTAGTTGAAGTATGGATTATGGTTTGTTTTTGAAGTGTTAGGTTAGGAGTAATTCTTTTTTCTGGTTAAAATGAGAAGCTTAATCATGCCACCATATATGTGCCTATATATAGCATTTTTATAGTTGGAAAGCTCATTTACATAGAGCATGTTATTTTAGCCCCGTGCTACTTCTTTGAGACTAAATAAGAAATTGCAGGCACAGACTCCAGGTTTTCTATAACGTATCCCTCTTCTCTTTTAATTAGATGACTTGAACTGCTTGAAAATTATTTTATATTTTCCATTTTACAGATAAAGATAGGAAAAACCTTTTTCAAAGCGGCTGATGAGATTTACATAGTACTCACTTTCTTATTAAAGTGGCACTTTATAGAAAAAGGTGAAGTTTATTTTGAACAATGCTATGCTGAATAATAAAAAAATAGTGAATAATATTTAAATATTACTTAAATGATTACATATCAAATGAGTTAAGGGAACAGGAATAAACAAGTCGCTTAAGATATTCAGAAAAGATACTAAGAACAAACAACGTTTACTGGGGACCTACAGCTTTAGTTTTGTTACCAGAGAATTTGTGTTTATGAAAATGGACTTTTAAAATAATATATGTGTGTGATGTCTTATGATTTGAAAAGAAAATAAATCAATTTAAAACACCATGTAGCCAAAATCTGTAATATTCCTGTGATTTCGTTTAAAAAAATCTCTAGAGGTTGCTGAAAATGTTTTCTCTTTTCCTCCTTAATATGAACCCCGCCTTTAAAAACTCATATTCAACTATACATATTTTTCTCGCTTCAGCCTTTTATTCTATTTGTCCTTCAAATCTCTTGTCCATGATAATATGATTGGAGGCCCCTCCTGGGCAGCCCCCCGAACATTTTACAAAACAGCCCCCCCTGCCCTGGCACGTCCAGCAGTCCCCACCCCATGTCCCCCGTCCCACAGTGTTCCTCGCTGCCACCCCGTCTCTCCTCGGCCTTTGGCCCACAGCCAGGCTCTCCCTCCAGGGCTGAGCCCAGGAGAAGGGGGTCAGCTCTCAGGGGCTGAGGGGCCTGGCCCACCAGCGGTCTTCTGTAGCATGTCCAGAGCCTCCCCGAAGAAACCCTTGTGTGCAGCAGCAGCAAGGGCCTGTGGCCACCACCCCCTGCACCTTGCCTTGCGGCCCTGCAACGTGGGCAACTGTATTTGTAGTTTGAAAATGTTACCTGCCTACCGTTCTTCTATCTACCCTTGCCCTTTGTCTATTGATTATTAATGCTTTAATACTCTTAAAAGTTTTTGTTTTGTCATAAGAGGAATATTTAATGTTTTTAAAAGTTAAAATATAGTTGGAAAAGGGGGGGAGAAAATTAAAGAACTGAATGTGTGTTACTTGCCGTTGAGTCAGTGCCGACTCCTGGCAACCCTGTGAATGAGTGATGTCACCAGACACTCAAGTTACCATTGCTCAGGGACAGCCATTTCCTTTGGGTGTGGTCTTCATATACATATTTTCTAACTCGAGATAACACGGTAGTGTTTTATAACCTGTTTCTGTCATTCAGAACTATTGCAAGGAGAACATTCCTCATATATTAGATTTTGACGCACAGCTACTTCTTTGAGTAATTAATTTTGGACAATCTAGTTTTTGCACTCAATAAATGTATTCTGTTATTAATTTCAGAACAATTTCTTCATATTTATTATAAAAGTATGTGCTATTTTTTACTGGCTGGCCTTTCTCTTTTAAGTTTTAACTCAAAGTACCTTCCTTTCCTCGATGTTTGATGACCGAGGTATAACAGCTCTACTCCGCAAAGCCCAGCAGAGGCAGTGCGGTGTTAATGGGAACAGTTGCAAAGGAAACCCTTGTAAGCAAGTTACTCCTCCTAGCACCTACTCTGTGTGTGATTTTAGACTTGGAATAACTCCAGATTGTAAGTTTCCTCCTCACTACCTCTCTCAGTAGGTTCTTATGAGGATATATCACTCCGACAGTAAATGTGTAAATAGGGTGTCACCTCAAAATGCAGACACACTTCAACAGCTGATAGCTCAGTTTTGAAACTGAAATGCATTTCAATAAGCAGTGCCTTTATGATTATTCAAAGTGCATGTATACATTTTTTGGGGACACTCTATATATTGAAGATATTCACGTCTGCATCCTTCTAGTGGGCCTCTCTATGCTACAAAGGCTGAAAGGCCAAACACCACAGTGCCCAGGCTTTCTGGCATCTTTGGTTCTGTATTTAAAATAAGTTCCCCTAACATAGATGCCAGAGCCGGGGCATCCCCTGCTTGCTCTGTGCTGTGTCCTGCCAGCAGCACACTTGAGGAGCAGAGCTGGAGATGTCGGGGGGTGGGGGGGGGAACTGCCCTGGAGGAGGCGGCAGGTCCCTGGGGCAGGTTACAGAGCAGTTTCCTGGGAGCTGTGGGAGCTGCTCTGGCAGAGGCTTTTTCATTCTCTGAGGGCTGCAGTGGTGATTTTTTTGTTTTGTTTTGTTTTTTGTTTTTTAAAGTAACTCAGTAGTTATCAGCAATTCCTCGTTGCCTGCCTTCTTAATTCTTGCAGAGGCTAGATCTGGAGGTCCAGCCTTCAATCCATGCCTCCAGTTCTCCTGAGAATTTTACACAATTCCTCGATTTGATTCCTTTCCTGCTTAAGGCACCTAGAGTGACCCCAGTTCCTAAAGCGAACCCTGACCTATACCATCAATTATAAAGCAGAGTCGAAATGGGGGCCACCAATTAACTGCATGTCTTGGTATTTTCTCTTGAGCCTTCCAGTTTATGTATTTAAAAAGAAAATTGTAGAATTGAGATTCTGAAGTAATCCATGATTTTTTTTTTTTTTTTTACGATTCATAAAAGCCCCCTTTTATTTTTAAAAAATTTGTAATTTATGAATCATATCAGCAACCCTTCTCACGCCTCACTGGCCACATTTGAACTCCCAGCTCGTTCGGCTTAAATGGTTGTACTAAATTTCCTTCTTGTTTGGGAGCCACTGAAGAGTTCGATCTTAATGATGTATGAAATAATCCTCATTGCTAGGCTCCATTGTATTTTCGCTCCACATTTATGTTAGCAAATCCAAGGAATAAAACAGAGGATGGTTTCTAAATTATTTTTCACACTGCACTAGACTGACCTTTTTCAGCCTGTATGTTTTTAATGGAGCAAGAATTCTCAGATGACAACCCACAAAGACCATGAAGACAGGGAAGACTGTCAACCTCATTTGTGAGCTGGATTGAAGGACACGCTCACCAGCATTGATAAATGGAGCACAGCACAAACCAAAACAGGTTATTTAGAGTGTTAGTCACTTTACAAATACAAAAGGCCTATGGATGATCGAAGCTGGGTGCATTCGAAGCACCTTGGCGTGTTCCTGGTCATTAGGAGACGGCTGTGTCCATGTGTGTCACTGACTAAAGAAGAATTCATCAAGGTTGCCATTCTGTACGCTCAATAAACCAGCACATGGTGGGTGACAGTTTCTTCAAGGTGACATCAAAAACGTTCCGTGGAATCCCTTCCTGTTTCCTTCAACACCAGCGTATTAGAATATATTTTCATTTGCAAAATGGAAAGAAAACCAGACATTTGATTGACTTTTATGTGCAGAGACAGTGAATGTCCAGGACACATTTAAATTTGCCTCAATGGTCTTGTGTGAAATGTTCTGAAAATCATCAGACGGAGTTCTAGAGGCAGAAAGAAAGAGAATATAGAAGAAAAATGGCTCTCATCACACTTGAGTATGGCGTGCTTCTGGCATGTTTATGCTTACCCAGAAATTGGGTGAGGTCACTTGAGTTTGAAAAAAGGCTGAAGGTGAATTTTAACTACTCTGTTTTCCTCCGGAGTGAGGTGGGACAGGAGTGACCGCAATACCTGTATCCCGAGGCAGCTTAGTTTGTTTACTTGGCGAGATGCTGAAATCCTGCTTTTATACCAGTTTTCCATTAACAACCATTAGAACTAATAAAATAAAACACCAAATTTAGAGATTTGAAACATTTTACATACAAATTTATAAAATATTTGTAGATAGGTATTTATTGTTATAAACATAGAGATACTATATAAGTTAAATTTGGTAACAACAGAATCAATATTCTAATAAATGGTTGGCAGGTAAGATGAATAAAAGTAGTTTTAATTAGCAATATAATCATCACTATATAAAATGAGCACAATGTAATCATGATATATTAACAATGTGACATTATTGATTTTTTAACCAACAGGAATCAATTGTGTATAGATGAATAGTAAGCTTACTTTTGTGAAAAAATTTTCAGTTGCTAATAAAACTTTTTCTGCCTTTAGCTAGTTAGGGGCAGGGCCAGTATGCTGAGTTTGTTTTTAGCCGATCAGAATGTTTTCATGTCACCATCTTCAACAGTCCACTATCTTATTTGATAACTTTGAGAAGTGCTTTTTGAACAACTTTTGCTTTTGAAAATGCTGTCACATTTTACTGTATCAAGCTGAGGTTATTCATTTGTTTTCAAATACAACATTTGGGGTTTGCAAATCCCTTCAGTTTCACTATGTATTGATGGGGATTTTGGCACACCACCATATTTACATTTAATTTCACTTGTTCTGAAGGTCTTTGGACTCGAAAAAAATGTTCTTGACTCTGGATGAGGCCAGGATGCTGCTCACTGAGATTTACAGTGGTCCTGGGCTGTCCAGGCATGAAGAGTGCCCATGGTTTGTCTTTTTTTTTTTTAAATGAATTAAGTCCTTGACTTAAAAATGAGTCCCCAAAACTTAACTCAGATGTCAGATTTTTAAAGTATAGACCAGTAGAATTGCGCTGACAAAATGGCTGGAATTTTAGTATTTAAAGCAGTGCTACCTATTAGAAAGTTGCAAGGCTGTGTGAGCAACACCACACAAAAATACTGGCACTTTGAAGTGATAAAGGATTGCTGACAGATTAAATTAAGAGAATATTTTAAAACTAGAGAGAGCAAAGAATGAGAGAAAGAGAAAAGGAAAGGAAAGGAAAAAGGAAAGGAAAGGAACCCAGACAAACTGACACAATTTCAGCGGCAGCAACGTAGAATTTAGGGGGAGGGAGGATAGGGGTGGGAGTGGGGGTGCAATAAGGAAACACTTTGGTTTGACTTTTCTAGTTATGGTGTTAATAGTAGTAGTATTTAATAATTGTGAATGCTTTGCCATTCAGCAGCCCAGATACTGTGCCACCTACTCTATATGAATTATCGAATGTGATCCTTAAAATAACCCTATGAAAACAAGTCCTGCAATTGCTTTACTGAGGCTTCTGGATGTTAAAAAATTTACCCAGGGTCACACAGCTCAAAGCTCATGAACTCGGGGAAAATAAGCGACAGCTCGGCTGGGGGCTCAGTTGTAACTCCTCGGACGGCCCTCCTAAGTCATTAGGCTGCTGTTACAGCGAGGGGGGAACGAGGCCGAGAAGGGGCCTTTTCTTCACCTTGTTAACAGCTAAGCGCCTGCATGCGTTTGAGCATTAAAATACAGTCCGTAGTGTCATTAGAAAAATGGTCAAAATCTATTTGTAGTGACGGTGCCAACAGAACCCCTAATTTAAGGTGCTACACTTGAAAGTGGCTTAGCAGGAGCCTGTGTGTCCTGAGCAGGGGATGCGCCCGCCCGTGAGCCACACTCTCCACGGCTGTCACCCCGCAGGCTGTCACCCCGCGGGCGCTGCAGCTTGGAGACACCGGGTGCTAGGGACTGTCCCGATCATCATAAGAATAGCAGGTTTCAAACATGGGAAAACAAGGGCAGAAATGTGACCAAGGAACGCTTTGCAGGGAGAGGGTTCAAACACAATCACAAAACCGGCTCAGTTCAAGGTGCTTTTGATTATGACCAGCATCAGCGTCTCCAAACTTTGTCAGTAATAAACTACTCCTACCTGACGAGATCTCTTGGTCTAAATTCTAAACAATTGCTGCGGTAGCGATGGTATGAGTTTTAATAACAAGTATGCAAGCTGAAAATGCCCAAATTTTAATGACTAACCCTTTAATGAACATTATATTCTATATGGAAGTAACTTTCAAACATTTTTTGGATATGGTTGCCTCTCCCTGTGCAGGTGCACACATATGTGCACACAGAGGTCCCCTAGCTGCTAATTTAAACTCCCAGTTGAAATGGAGAAACAGGTCTAATCCAGATAACTTCATCTTTCCCTGTCCTTCAGAAGTACCAAAATCAAACTTTTGCCTAGACTTTGAATATTTGAACGAAATGCTTTGTGATCCAAGTCCCTGGATAATTGCATCAATTTAGCGTAGGAGGGAACCTGAGGCAGAAGAAAAGTAAAGAGCATGTGGATACACTCCAAAAATAACTTGAAACTTGTAAAATACATTGTTTCACTCTTTCTTTTTACTGCCCTTGGTAGCAGCTTTTAACCCCTCAATTCACACACTTCACTCTAATCTGTGGTTCTTAGGAATATAAATTCTTACCACAGCTTTTGGAAAATGTTGGCAATACTTATCAAAATGTAAAATGTACACACTCTTTGATTCAAAAATCCTACTTCAATACATTTATTCTATAGATAAACTCTCATGTGTAAATAATGTATTGTAAGGATATTTATTATAATACTTCATAAAAGCAAAAAATTAGAATGAACCTAAATGTCCATCAGTGTGGTTTTGGTAAAGAAATCCTTGGATGTGTGGGTTTTATTATGAGAAGCAGGTTATCTCTAGTGATGGGTACAAGCCCTCAGCTCCACCAATTACTGCTGCTGTGTGGGCAAATTATTTAGCCTCTGCTTCCATTTCTGCAGCTGCAAAGGGGAGAATAATAGTCCCTGCTTCATTGGATTTTGTGAGAGTTAAATGAGTGCAGTGAGAGCTAAGTATTTGCGGTCTTTAGCACGATGCCAGCCCAGAGGAAGCACTTGACAAATATTAGGTCTTCTGTGCGGCTGGAAACATCTATCACAGGTGGGTGAAGAAAAGCTGATACACCACCCCTGGCAGTGTGGCTCAGTGGGTTGAGCGCCATCTCGTGCACCGGGAGGCCCCTGGTTCAATTCCCGGTTGGGGCACATGCCCTGGTTGAGGGCTCGATCCCTGGTGGCCGAGTGCAGAAGGCAGCCGATCGATGTTTCTCTCTCGCCTTTGTTTCTGTCTCCCTCCCCCTCCCCCTTCCTCTCTCTCTCAAATCAATGAAAACATATTAAAAAAAAAGAAATGATGATACACTGGTAGTCAGTGCTATTGTAGAGAGAACAGAGAGGGGAGCGGCTGAAGTTGCCTGAGATGCAAGCTCGCACGTGTTACTGTACATGAAACTAAAAGTAGATCGTGGACATATCGATTAGGGAAGGGTTAACTTTACCAAATCACAACTTAGAGAAGGAAAAGCAAATAACTCCAATATTTATTTTCATAACTGGCACATGATGATGTGATGACATTCAAGATGATTTGTGACTTTCCTCTCTGGATTATTGCTCAAGTCCTTAGGAGCGAAAAGCTGGATGGAGGGTACGTAAAATAAAAGTTGGGTCACTAGTCTTAATACTGAAAACTATGGGGACAAGGCGGGGGAGAAATGTTTTACCCCGCTGGAGTAATGAGGAGAGGTCAGAATATCACATGGTAAGAGAAAAATATTTCACAGAGATAATGAAATGTACCGATGGTGGTGGCAGCTGTGTTATGGGCACTCCCAGGGCAGCCTCATGTCATCAGAAGCATAAGGAGGCATCACTTAGGGGGGCTGACAAAGTCACCTCTGATGACAAAGCCCAGAGGAGAAAGGGAACAAGAAGGCAGGTGATATGCTGAAGAATCTTTCCATAATCCACTTGGGCCAGATATTTAAGCAATCTAACTTTGTGGCACAAAACAACTGTTAAATATATTATATAAAACTATGTCAGAATCATCCGTTTAGGCTTCTGAAGTGTCAGGGAAAGGAGGGATGACACCAGCCCGGGTAGGTCGTCGCCTGTGTGTCCTGAGAGTCTCACTCCAGAGGCATAGCACATGTTATTTCTTTAACATTTTTTACTTTATACTTGGGTTTTTGGAACTGATTTTGGCAAGAGTTATTTTGCTTCGTGGAATCTGGGAAAGATTTTTTGACGATGTAAGAAAAAGGAAGAGTGGTTTTTAGTTTTGCAACTCATGGAATCAGTTGCTTTTCCTTTCCTTGTACCTGCACATAGATTGTTGTGTGTCTTTAAGGATGATGGTGATTTCCAAGCACAGGGCCTTGAATACAGAGAAACTAAAACGTTAAGCGCAGGAGCTGAGTGAACGCCAGCAGCCCCGGCAGAGACCCTTGACATTTTTGTGTGTGGAGAAATTCCCAAAGGAGAAATAGGCGCTTCCAGTTTTAAAATAGCAGACGTTGGTTCTTCCTTGTTTCTCTTGTCTTAAACCAGTCAAGAACTTAATGAAAATAGGGACCTAGGAAGGGGAACGTCAACTTTAAAGAAATGATGAGACCCTTTAGCCCCGCAGCTCAGTGTATATGTA
Source organism: Miniopterus schreibersii (assembly GCF_964146895.1). Taxonomy (NCBI): domain Eukaryota; kingdom Metazoa; phylum Chordata; class Mammalia; order Chiroptera; family Miniopteridae; genus Miniopterus; species Miniopterus schreibersii. Next base: position 81,205,030 of record NC_138106.1, on the reverse strand, counting down.
TAAAAAGGGGGAGTCGGGCAGGCAGATTTGGTCCAAGTAAAGGAGGACCGCAGACCTGAAGACAATGTCTGATGGAACGATTGTTGGTTTTAGAAAAGATAAAGGGGACAAAGGGCAACGTCTGCTCTTTTAAAATTAAAGTTTGGTATATTCAGGTGTCTGCTGCAAATTCCTGAGAAGCCTGTTTGAAGAGAGATCTTTTGCAGCATCTCTGTGGTTGTCTTAGTGTTTATAGTATAAATCCTTAACTTATAACCAGCTTATCGTGGTATTATACTCAGTGAAGGATAAAACTCTACCGCAGTGTATTTCCATCTCTCCTCTCCTGCCTTCCCCCTGTTGTCCACACCCTGCCTTTCTGCACCCACTGCAACGCTGCGTGTACCACATACCACTGCAGGCCATTTAGGGGGTAGCTTGCAGCAGCTGAAAAAAACAAACAGAAAGGGGCCACTTTTTGAATTGTATGGAATATTTTCCAAACTATACTATTGAATGAAAAAAGAAAGGTGAAGAACAGTACGTGGCCTATGTGTGTGTGTGTGTGTGTGTGTGTGTGTGTGTGTGTTCGCACACACAGATATATTTACATAGATCCTTCCAGAGAAGGAGAAAAAGGCCATCTTGGAAAGAGATGTAACAGGACAATAACTGGGGAGGAAAGAAATTGGGAAACTTACATTCTTGCCTTTTGTGCCTCATTTATGCATTATGTAGTAAAACAAACAAGTAAGTAAATCATGGTAGGTAGAGAGGGTCTAATCTGAATGGGGAAACATTACTAGAAGTCTCTACCATCACACACTTTGTGTGTGTGTGTGTTTACTTTTGTTTAAACTATTAAAGATGTCCCTTTTTCTCCCCAATGACCCGTTCCACCCCTTCCCACCCCCCTCCCCAGTCCCTCTCCCCACCATTGTCCGTGTCCTTGGGTTGTGCACATATGCATATGAGTTCTTTGGTTAACCTCTCCCCCTCCACCCACCTGCCTTCCTCCATCCCTCTGACATTCATCAGTCTGATCCATGCTTCCAAGTCATTGAATCTATTCTGTTCATCAGTTTATTAAGTTCTTTAGATTCCACATATAAGCGAGATCATGTGATGTTTGTCTTTCTCTGCCTGGCTTATTTCACTTAGCATAATATTCTCCAGGTCCATCCATACTGTCCCAAAGGGTAAGAGATCCTTCTTTACAGCTGCGTAGTATTCCATGGTGTGAATGTCCCACAGCTTTTTATCCACTCATCTACTGATGGGGACCTGGGTTGTTTCCAGATCTTAGCTATTGTAAACTGTGCTGCTATGAACATAGGGGTGCATATATTCTTTCTGATTAGTGTTTCAGGATTCTTAGGATATATTCCTAGAAGTGGGATCACTGGGTCAAAAGGCAGCTCCATTTTTAATTTTTTGAGGAACCTCCATACTGTTTTCCATAGTGGCTGCACCAGTCTGCATTCCCACCAGCAGTGTACCAGGGCTCCCCGCTTCTCCACACCCTCGCCAGCACATGTCGTTTGTTGATTTGTTGATGGAGCCATTCTGACAGGTGTGAAGTGATACCTCATTTTCTGCACAGCAAAAGAAAACAGCCTCAAAATACAAAGGAACCCCATGGTCTGGGAAAACATATTTGCCAAGGATGAATCTGATAAGGGGCTAATTTCCAAAGTGTACAAAGAACTCATAGCTCTCAGCAAGAGGAAGACAAACAGCCCAATTAAGAAATGGGCAAAGGACTTAAATAGACACTTTTCCAAAGAGGACACACAGATGGCCAAGAGACACATGAGAAAATGCTCAACGTCGCTAATCATCAGAGAGATGCAAATTAAAACCATCACACATTTGACCGCAATGTCTGAGCGATAAGAACCATAGGAAATGAAAAGGGCAGGAGGGGCAGATAGAGAGCACTGAAGAGCGCGTTAGGTTTCATGAGTGTTACCCTTGAAAACAGCTTTAGAGATGTGGGTGCAGAGCAAGGGTGGGGGAGGTCCGGCCCACAGGCTGTGTACAGCCGATGAAATCATCTGGTCTGGCCCTGCCAAGACCTCACCAGAGAAGCAGTTCCAGACATCACGTTAGGGGTGAGTTAATTAAATGCTATATAGCAGGTTAATTTTTAAGTTGACAATTTGCATGACCTGTGAGTGATGTTATAAATATCTACATGGCCGTTGGCAGATAAAAGGTTCCCCACCCCTGATTTTGGGGGTTAAAGAGACAGATATGAGCTAAGACGAGTATTTTACAATATCTTATGTGCAGGCGCTAAGTGAAACATGACCGACGGAGCCAGTAGTGAAGAGGGAAGAGGGAAGGAGGTGGGATTCTGCAGCAGGTAAGCGAGAAGTGCTGTGGGAAAGAAAAATGAAAAAGAAATAAAATCCTGCAGAGACTTAAGAGAGGCAGTGATAGAAAAGGAAACAAAAAGAATGTGAAATGTTATGTGGACTAAGAATAGAAACAAATTTAGGGATTAGGAGAAAGTACATGGCAGAGATTTTTTAAAAAAAATATATCTTTATTGATTTCAGAGAGCGGAAAGGAGAGGGAGAGGGAGAGACAGAAACATCAATGATGTGAGAGTCCTTGATCAAGCCCGCAACCCGGGCATGTGTCCTGACCGGGAATCGAACCCCGATCGCCTGGATCCTAGGTCGACGCTCAACAGCTGAGCCACGCCCGGCCGGGCAATGGCAGAGATTTTTGATCTGCATCTATCTCTAGGTCCAGGGATCCTACAACATTATATATATAGAATATATATATGGAAGGTGTGTATATGTATATGTATATGTATATGTATATGTATATGTATATGTATATGTATATGTATACACCTTCCATACCTTCTACTTAAGACCAGGATCCTATTAAAAATAAACTCTGTTTATGTCTTATCCATGAACAGAATGTGAGGCTTGTGGTCAGGGACATGACCAGAAGTGTCATTCAGCTTGAAAATACTAACAGTTTTTCTGCCAATACCATGCTGTTTTGATTTTGTCCCTCTGTAGTATAACTTGCAGTCAGGGAGTGTAGCCCTGGCTTCATTTTCCCCCTGAGGATTGCTTTGGCTATTCAGGCTCTTTCGTGGCTCCATGCCAACCTGATATTTTTTTGTTCTATTTCTTTAGAAAAATGTCATTGGGATTTTGATGGGGATTGCATTAAATACACACCCCTGTGTGCACTGCAGCACGGCTCCTGGTGGCCAAGACGTGGAAGTGTCTTTCGATAGATGATTGGGGCCTCTACACAATGGAACGCTGCTCGGCCATAAGAACAGACGCAGTACTGCCATTTGCAACCACATGGGTGGGTCTTGAGAGTATCGTGCTAAGTGAGATCAGTCAGACAGAAAAAGTCAAGGACCATATGTTTTCACTCACCTGTAAGATATAAAACTGAAAGCAACAACTAAACAAAAACTCAAATATACACACAACAGCATGGCGGTTACCAAAGGGAAGGGAGGTTGGGGATAGTAAAGGGCAAGGCGATCAAATACATGGTTACAGAAAAAGATGGCTTTGGGTGGTGGGCATGCCGTGCAATATATAAAGATGATATATCATAGAAGTGTACACTAGAAATCTATATAATTTTATTAACCAATGTCTCCCCAATAAATTTAATTAAAACAAATTAAAAAAAGAAAATACTATCAATTGAAAATAAATGATAGGCTCTGAGGTCAGGCTCCACATAGGAATAATTTGAACCTTTTAGAGATATGCATAATCCTTCTTGTCTGGGTGAACCTGAAGAAGACATATTTGCCATAATCTAGGAATTTAGCACGGTGTCCTCCCATCCACTTTCACCACCGCCTCACCTCAAAATAAATATTTTTTTTTCCTATGGTGTAGTGTAACCTTTCTTTTTCTGCAAAAAGGAGAAGAAATGGAAAGGAATATGAATTAGTTTGACTTGTGGAAATTGCAATCAGTGACTTTTCATTGAAATGAATCTGGCTTGTTCTCTAGGGATTTCCTAAAGAAAGGGTGTGAAACCAAAAGGCAGAGGTATTTGGTTAAAGCTTGCAAATAATTTTTACTAAGCTCAACATTAAAACTTAAAATCTTTTCGGATGCAATTTAATTAATTTCAGTAAGTAAATGCAATAATTTTATTGGGATTGTATTTATTCCCCAGACACTAATTTTGTGAGAAATAAAGCTGCCTAGCCTATTTTTAAAGAGCCAAATCACAGTTCTGTACTTTTAAGGTTAGTGTATCTTAGCAACCCACAGAGCAAAATATGTATGTGTGCCGGAGACAAGGGAACATTCACACTCCTCTATGCTACATTTTATGGAAATGTTAAAATTTGTGATTTTCCATTATATTTCTGGATGAGATAGTCCTTCTCCAAAATACAAGAAAAGCATTTAATTGCCTTGTATTTCATGCTGAGAAGGCACTTTGAAGTTTTCTTTGGGTTACAGAATTTACATAATATTTTAGAGAAGTGAATCAAAATTTTCACCAGAGTGTATATATAATTACAGATTCTTATTAGGCATTTATAAATGTGAGAATGTTTGTCAGTATTACTTATCTAACTTCATACTTAGAGTTAACAACTTTTAGGGAAATTAAATATCCTGAGAGTAGACATTATATATGTGTTAGTCAATTCATTCTATATTTATTGAGCATCTACTGTGTGTTAGGCACTGTGCAAAGAGTTAAAGAGATCTAGATAAAAAGGGCAGTTTCTGTCTTCAATGCAAGAACATTCTAAAGGAGAAACAAACTAAAAATGAAAAAAATCGTACAATGTAATGAAAGCATAAAAAAAGATGTGTACTGGGATATTGTATCAATTAAAGTAAAATACAAGAGCTATACTGGCCTACAAGAAATAACTTCTGTCCAAAAAATACACATGTTGAGGTAATGTGTAGGGTGGATTAAGAAATGAAAAAACATGTAAGAAGAGGGGAAAAAACAGTTATCTTGAGTTCTACTTAATAGATATTTGGGTAATTTTTCTCCCATGTAGTTTGCTTTTAGAGTATCATTCATGTTACACTGTATTTTTGTATATTTTACCTTGGCCATGAAATGTGCCAAATTATATTATAAAATGTTTATTCCATGGGAAAACAAAATAAATGCCTAAAATTGAGGGGCTCTTTTTGTGATGAACTCAGTCATAAAATAAATGTACTTGATTTCTTTTTTCTACAGTTTAAATGGTGCCTTGGTCTCCTTGATGAAAACAATGAAGCTGAACTATCCTTTTTATTTTCGGAATTCATTTTTGTTTTAAAATCTCTGTCTATGGCATGAGTTGTTGACTTAAGCAGAACACTTTCTTTTCTCCAGATCTTTTATCACCATTTATACAAAACATTTCCTTAATAGATTTTTCATATTTTCTCAGAAAGCCCTTGTAAATATTAAAAGAATAAATTATCCAGCCCAAAGAGTACTCTACAAACCACATCTATGTGTTTCAATATATTGTTTACTTTTATTTGCTATGTGAATACTTGAGAATTGTCAAAAAAAAATAGGTTCAATCCATGTATAATCCTAAAAATTAGTTCAATCCATGTATAATACTACTAATTATAGCAAGTCATGAACAAGAGGGCCGTTGGTCCTTCAGGTTTTACTAGGCTACAAGTGACGCTTGCTCTGTTGCTTCCTGCAGGCAATAGCAGAGTTTGAGGCCCCATTGATAATTTGTCTCCACTAATCTGTAGCTTTCATGTTTTCAGTTTGCCGATTTCCTCAGTGTAGACAGTAAGTTACGGTTTAAAGGTTTAACTTTATCCACCCACTTTTGTACCAAGGAGATGGTGGCTCACCTTTCCACCATTCCCTCTAGATAGCTTTTCATCTACTAATAAGCAAGGCTTTGGGTACATCTCTCTCATGTCTGTCCCCTTTCCTATTTCACTTCTGTCACCTCCACTGCCTTGGTTCAGAACATCTTCTGTATCTGGATTAGTCCATGAGTCTCCCCACCTCTATACTTGCTTCTGGCATCCTAAGCAAACAAGACGTTCTAAAATCTAAATGGTCTCTTTTATTTAAAAAAGAGGTATGGCCCTGGTGAGTGTGGCTCAGTTGGTTGAGCACTGTCCCATGCACCCAGGGGTCACCGAGTTGGATTCCTGGTCAGGGCACATACATGGGTTTCGGGCTTGATCCCCAGTAGGGGGCATGCAAGGAGTCAGTTGATGGATGTTTTTCTCTCTCATCTATGTTTCTCCCTCTCTCTCCCTCTCCCTTCCTCTCTCTAGAACCAATAAAAGCAACACATATTTAAAACAAACAAAAAAAGAAGTCTGCATTTCTCTCAGCCACCGTTTCAGGATTCCTGACAGATGCCTCGAACAGGAAAAGATGAAAGGTGTTTCTGGAATGATTGGCCAGATTTCCATTAGAAGTTTTTCCATTACCTCTGTGTTCATGACCTTGGACAATGTGAAGAGGAAGGAAGTTCTTGCGAGGAAGGAAAAAGCTTTGGGGTGAATCCTCAGGGAGGAAGGCTTATCACAGCATTGGAGGGCCCAGGCGTGTAGACAGGGACATTTAGAATCTCTGTTGTAACAGTGAGAGAAGGGAAAAGAGAAGACTGTGTTTCTGCCGAAGTGGGTGTGGGGCCAGATCTTGGGACCCTGTGTCATATGAGGCTGAACTAGGGGGATTATGGTGTTTTCATTTCTGTACTTTGGACCAGATAATTTAAATGGAGCTTCTGATGAGATAACCATAAAAAGAGGCAGGGAAATCTCCCAACTTAACAAACTTAGCTCTGATCTTGGGAATCCCTCGGTACATTCAGGTAACCATGCTTCCTGGGTATGGTTGCTGATGCGAGTGGTAAACCACATTCCCCCTCTCTCTTTCTTTTAATCTTTCTCTTCCTTTCTCCATCTCTCCATTTCTTTTCATTTCTTTTTACTTTTTATTTTTTTTATTATTATTATTTTTAATATATCTTTATTGACTTCAGGGAGAGGAAAGAAGAGGGAGAGAGACAGAAACATCAATGATGAGAGAGTCATTGATCGGCTGCAGCCCGCAACCCGGGCATGTGCCCTGACCAGGAATCGAACCCTGATCACCTGGATCCTAGGTCAATGCTCAACCGCTGAGCCACGCCCTGCTGGGCTCTTTTCATTTATTTTTATTAAATAGATTTAAAATAATATTTATACCCTATATAATATATAAATTATAACAATACACCCATGAATCCACCATCCCATCAAAACAGAGCATTGCATTATTTTTAATGTTCACTGTATATTACTCCCCCAAACCTTCCACAGAGCTGATAGCTGTGAGAATTATGTTTACCATTCTCATGCTTTTCTTTAGGGCTTTCCCACATGTTTGTAATCCTAAATACTGAATTGTTTAGTTCTACATTTTAAAATTCTGTGTAGCAAAATCATACTTTATGCATTCTTCTCCAGCTTCCTTTCCACACCCACCCGACGTATGCTCTTGAAATGCATCTTTGTTGTTGCTCGTCACTATCAGTTTATTTTCATTGTTGGGTGGCATTGTGTTGTGATTACTTCTAGGTTTTATTTTGCTATTACAAATAGAGCTTCTGAAAGTATCTTGGAACGTGTTTCTTGATTCACATATAGAAAAGTTTCTCTAGGGTATAAACATAGGAGTGCCATTGCTTTGCCATGCGTGGGATGGACACATCTTCAACTCTAGATACAGCAAAATTGTTTCCAGAAAGACAGTACAGCCTTACACGCCAACCTGCAGTGTATAAATGTCTCAGTGTTCCACATCCTTGATGACACTTGATTTCTCAGTCTTTAACATTTCCAGGCGGGAAAACATAAAATAACATCCCACTGTGGAGTTTTCCTGAATAGTAATAAGGTTGAACGCCCTTTATATATCCATCCATCTTTGGGATTTCCTTCTCTCTGAAGTGCTTATTTAAATCTTTCTCATCTTTCTATAGTTTCTTGTCTTTTTCAATTTGCATGGCAATGGATCTCTGCCATTGAAATGTACCTGTTGTAAAGATCTTCTCCCAGTTTGTGACTTATAGTTTTACTCTCTTGCAGCATTTTTTAATGAACAGACATTCTAGAATTTCATGTAGTCAAACTTATCAATATTTTCCTGCACTTTTTTCTAGCCTAAGAAAGCCTTCTATATCTTAATAATATAAAGATCTTTTGATATTGTTTTCTAAGTCTTGTAGACTTTTTTAATACACTTTCTATTTTGAAATAGTTTTAGCTTTGCAGAAAGGTTTAAACAATACTACAGAGAATCCCCATACAGTATGTCCCTCCCTCAGTTCCACCCTTTGTTAGTATCTTCCATTACAGTGGTGCATTTGTGAAAGCGTAGAAACCAGCATTATACATTACTGTTTAGTTGAACTTCAGATTTTATTTGGATTTCACCAGTCTTTCCTCTTTCTGTTCCAGAATCCAATCCTGTGTGAGACTGCATTTCATGGTCATTTCTTCCCATTCTCTGCTAGTCTGTGACAATTGCTGCTCCTTTCCTTGTATTTCATGCTCTTGACAATCTTGAGGAATACTGGCCAGGTATGCTGTAGAATGTCCATGAATCTAAATTTTTCAGATGTCTTTCTCATGAGTGGAGTGGGGTTAAAGGTGTCTTGAAAACAAACAAACAAACAAACGAAAACACCTCATAGGTAAAATGCTGTTCCCATCCCCAAATATCACATATCCACAAGACATTACTGGGGATGTTACCCTTAATCACTAGGTGAAGTACACCTGCCAGATTTCTCCACTGTAAAGTTAGTATTTTTCTCATTCCACACTCTAGTTCTTGGAAACAAGTTGACACATCTAGCTCACCCATAGGGAAGGCTAGTGGTGGTAATAAAGCTCGACCTCCTCGAGGAAGAGGCGTCCAAGCGTGTGAAACAGAATTCTTCTATGTGGGAGATTGTACCTTCTTCCCCATTGATTTCTTTATGCATTTCTTTACCTTTACTCCTGTATATATATCCAGGTGTACTTATTATATATTCATATGTACTTATTTTGTATTTTGGGTTAGTATTGTTGTTTTTCATTCCCATATAAGTTTTTTTGTCTATCGGCAATTGGTATTTTTAAGGTGTGGGGTAGGAGATCTGTATGTTTTACATACAGATAATTAATGGTCACAGCACCTTTATGGAAAAATCTGTCCCCCAACACACACATGTACTTACCTGCGGTGCCAATATATTCAGAGAAAGGTTCTGTTTAACACATTCATGTCAAGCTAATTAAAAAATTATGCTGATTTAATTTTCCTATATTGAATTTTAAGTTTAATATTTTTTGTGACCTTGTTCTATTTGATATGTTGAGTGTTCCTTGTGTATGTTAAGAACTTTTCACAGCATGTATAAATTTAAAATCTTTTAAGAATACTTGCAATTTTTTTTAAAAAATTATCTTTATAGTTGAAAGTATTACAAATGTCCCCTTTTTCCACCATTGACCCCCTCCACCCTACTATTGTCTGTGTCCATGGGTTATGCATATATGCATATAAGTTTTTAATTAATCTCTCCCTACCCTCTGAGATTCATCACTCTGTTCTGTGCTTCTATGTCTCTGTATCCATTTTGTTCATCAGTTTATTTTGTTCATTAGATTCCACATATGAGTAAGATCATGTGACACTTGTCTTTCTCTGACTGGCTTATTTCACTTAGCATAATACTCTACAGGTCCCACCATGCTGTCTCAAAGGGTAAGGGATCCTTTATTTTTACAGCTGCATAGTATTCCATGGTGTAAATGTCCAAGAAGATGGTTGATATGATTTCAATCTTCTTGAACTTGTAGAGACTTGTTTTGTGTCTTACTATGCGGTCTTTTTTTTTGAGAATGTCCCATGTGCACTTGAGGAGAATGTATATTCTGCAGCTTTGAGTGGAATATTCTGTAAATGTCAATTAAACAATCTGATCTAGTGTCTTATTTAGAGTCACTATTTCCTTGTTGACTTTTTGCCTAGAAGATCTATCCAGTAAAGTCAATGGGTGTTAAGTTCCCCTACTATGACCGTATTGCTGTCCATCTCTCCTTTAAAGTCCTCCAGAAGTTTTGTGTGTTTTTTTCCCCCAGCCTGTGTGAGTCTTTTGTTCTGAGGTGGGTCTCTTATAGACAGCATATATTTAGGTCTTGTTTTCTTATCCATTCAGTTACCTTGTCTTTTGATTGGGACATTTAACCCATTTATATTTAAGGTTATTACTGATAGGTATTTATCTATTGCCATTTTATTTCTTTATGCCTATGTTTCACATTCTCTCTATTTCAACTTCTTATTACAGCAGTTCCTTTAACATTTATAGCAATGCTGGTTTGGTTGTGATAAATCCCTTTAGCCTTTTTTTTTGGTCTGGAAAGCTCTTAATTTCACCATCTATTTTGAATGACAGTCTTGCTGGATAGAGTAGTCTTGGTTTCAGATCCTTGTTTTGCATTACCTTGAATACTTCATGCTATTCCCTTCTGGCCTGTAGAGTTTCTGATGAGAAGTCATCTGACAGCCTTATGGGAGCTCCTTTGTAGGTAACAGATTGCTTTTCTCTTGTTGCCTTCAAGATTCTCTCTTTGTCTTGAATTTTTGGCATTTTGATTATGATGTGTCTGGGCTTGGGCCTCTTTGGATTCTTCTTGCTTGGGACTCTGTGCCTCCTGAGCTTGTGAGACATTTTTTTTGACCAGGTTAGGGAAGTTTCCTGCCATTATTTCTTCAAACAGGTTCTCTAACCCTTGCTTACTTTCAACCTCTTCTGGCACTCCTATGATGTGAATATTGTTACATTTCATGTTGTCCGACAGCTCCCTTAAACTGTCCTCCTGTTTTTAATTGTTTGTTCTTTTTGGTTCTCTGATTGAGTGACTTTCTAGCTTGTCTTCTAATTTGCTAATCTGATCCTCAGCTTCTCCTAATCTGCTATTTGTTCCTTCCAATGTTTTATTTTTTATTTCTACTATGTCATTCTTAATTTCCTTCATAGTTTCTATTTCTTTTTTTCATGCAATTGTGAATCTTTATGATCAGTATTCTGAACTCTATATCTAATATATTGCTTATCTCCATTTTCATTTAGCTCTTCTTCTGGAGAATTGTTTTGTTCTTTCATTTGGGGCTTGTTTTTTTGTCTCCCCATTTTGGCTGCTTGTTTGGATTTGTTTCTATGTATTAAGTAGATCTGCTAGGACTCCCAGTCTTTTGGATGGTCTCTGGTGCAGGCCAATGTCAGATGCTGTTTGTGACTCATCTTGAATACCTTGTTTGAAATTTTCCACATTCTACAGCTGTGGTTTCCTCTCCTGGGGCTGTGTGTGTTTGGACAGGACCAAGATGTATACCAAGGTCTGCTTTTCCAAGCCATGGGTCTAGAAGCAGATCAGGCCAAGACTCAAAGCACCCAGAGGCTATCATTCAGTCTCTTAAGGAGCCTCATGTTGTAGAAACTCCACTGGGTGGCGCCAGAGGTTTTCCAGCAGGGTGGGGCAATTGCTTGCCCACCCACCCACTGCAGACAAAAGCTGCTTGGAAGGTAAATGTCTGCCTGAGAAAGATGTCCTCTGCTATATGGGGGAATGACTCAGCACCAGGGTCCAGATGGGTGCCCTCTGAGATCTATTCCCCTAGCCAGCCCCCCTGGACTCTCCTCACACTGCTGTAGTCCACTCTGCCTCCTCTGGAGCCCAAGGTGAGTGGCTGCACATAGAACTTTGTGTGTTGGCCCTTTAAGAGGGTGCCTGCATTTCCAGTTGTCTCTCCCTGGCAGACAGAAACCCGGCTGCTTTTCACAATCAGATTTTATGTGGGCACCTTTCTCAGTTCTGGTGCTCTGGGCTGAGGAGCCCAGCTTGGGGTTTAGACCCCAGGGTTCTCAGTGGGAACTCCCCCACAGCTGAGATATCCCTCCAGGCCTTCAGCTGCTGCCTGTGGGAGCCCAGCCAGCCCTCCCATGCCTCCGCACTTCCTACCAGTCTGTATGTGGTCTCTGCTTTAGGTCCTTGGTTGTGAGGGTGCTCTCTAGCTTATCTTCAGTTGCAGTTGATTATTCAGGATGGTTTTTCTGTATTTTAGTTGTGATTCCAGTTTGGTCCTGGGAGAGAATCAGTTCGCCACCATCTTTGAATCTCTCAAGGTAACTCTTTATTGTCTTTCATCTGGCAAGACTGAAATTTTTATTGGCACCTATCAAGCTTGGAATTTTTTTAAAGCCAAAGTAAAACATTTAAGGTAATAGCAGTTACTGTTGATGAGATGCTTGCTTTAGGCTTCATCCTAAAGCTTCACCTCCATTCTGTCATGTGAGTTTCACATCATTTTTGTAAGATAGGTGTTTCTCAGATTGCACAGATGAGAAAACTGAGGTTCACAGAGAACAAATAACTTACCCCAAACCATTGCAATAAACAGTGGTAACTCCCAATCAGTGGAAAGGTCAGATTGAAACCAGGGCTTGACTTCAAAGCTCATAGATAATTTCTTCCAGATGATAGTAGAAGGTCTGCTTGGTTTACAACCTAATTCATTTGACTCATAACAATTTTCAATGAACCATTAGTGTAAACATCCCAAGAAATATTTATTGAATAAGGTAGATTCTGCTACATCTGCCTTGGCTAATACCGATTACAACAATATTAGTTTCAAATTGAAATAGATGCACAATTTAAAAACCAAACTGAGCCTGAAATACAATAGAAATGTTAAACTATGCTTGAGAGAGGAAATATAATCACTTATAAATAAAACTATTAGAAAGAATCAAATTTGCAAGACTTCTTCAGCTATTAAAATTATTTTTAGGGGAAGCAATAAACCAAGTGAAACCGGCAAGTACACCTTGCTTTAAAACCATGGAGAATTAAGATGAGATTGGGAAAGGAGATGGGAAACTAACTTATAAGAGGAATTTAACATCTTTAAGGTAATAAGAAATACCTTCTCCTTTGATAGATGTTTGATACTTTGAATTTTACTCTGCAGAGCACATTTTATTTTAAAAGGAGACATAATTAAGTAAAGGACCACAATTTCTGGCCAAGGATCTGTACTGTTGATAAATCCTATGATTGGAAAAATCTGATTGGCAAGACCAAATTCTCATAGAAAATAGGAGGCTGGAGGAAAAAAATTAAAATGCTGGTCACTGAAAAAGGAGTGTTAGAAAATATTGGCTTCCAAAACAAACCAGAGTAGCCACAGTTAGAATGTTCTGCCAACTGGTAGCAACTCCTATGAGTCACTTCCTTCGATTGTTTGGGAAACACTGCAGTGACTTTGCTCTGGGCAGCCATACTCTTTCCCCAAAGTTTGATATAATGCAGTCAGGAAACTTTATAAACTATCAAACCATATTTTACTGGCTTAGAATTTTGTGCATTATACTTCTATTCTCCAATTCTTTCATTTAAAGGTATTAACTAAACAATATGAATGTTAAAAGTTATTAATTTTGAAAATTTTGATATAAGAATTAGAATGTTACACAAATTTCAGCAAATTATCAAAACCAGGGATGTTAAAATCATGGATGTAAGATGTTACTGTTTTGGCCCTTGTCCCCAAAGTCCTATGAAATCAGAAAACAGGTTGTAGGACATTTGTTGGATAGTGATATCTATAAATCAAGTAGAATGAAATTTATCCAAAATGCTTTGCAAATGGTCATTCCCTGGACCAGTTCTTAGATACTAGAATTGATGGATGTGGTAAGCAGGATAATTGTCCCCCAAAGATGCCTAAGTTTTATTCCTGGAGCCTGTGAATAATAAATGGCTAAAAGGGAATTTTCAGGCATGACTAAATAAGGAGGTTATTCTGAATTATTTGTATTTGCCCAAAGTAATCACAAGGGACCATACAAATGAAAGAAAGGGGTAGGAGAGTCAAAGTCAGAGAAGGCAGATGTGATCATCCAAGCAGTGGTCAGAGTGCTATGCCACTGGCTTTAAAGCTGGAGGAAAGAGTCATGAGCCAAGGAGTGCCTGGAGAAACTGGCAATGGTGAGGAAACACACTCTCCTCCAGAGCCGCAAAACATGCAGCCATGGGGACATCTTGACTTTAGCCCAGTGAGACTCACGTCAGAGGCTTATTTCACAGACCTAGAGGATAATACATTTGCATTGTTTTAAATCACTATATCTTGTGACAGTTTGTTACAGCAACAATAAAAAAACTAATTATTATTATTTATAATCTTCACCCAAGAACATGTTTTTATTGATTTTAGAGTGAAAAGAAGGGAGAGGGAGAGAGAAACATCAAAATGAGAGAGAAACATTGATCAGTTGCCTCTCAAATGCACCCTGACTTGGGATTGAACTCACAACCCTTTGGTGCACTGGACAACGCTCCAGCCAACTGAGCCACATTGACCAGGGCGATGGCTATTTCTTTTTTTTAAATGCAGAATCCTGTGGTATAGGAGAAAGTAAACTAATTACAGTTTTCTTCAAATTAGAGCAATGGAGAACACTTGTACTCTTTGGTTCTACAAATATCAGTTATAAGTGCTTATCTATGCTCTGTTTCAGAGTCTACAAATGGTTTAAATATCTTTGGCTCCTCTTTACAGAGAAATTCATCTTAGCAGAAAAATAACATTCATTCAAACATATTCTGAGCATATAAATATATGCTAAACCCTGGAGATAACATAAATAAGACTGCGTTTCTGATTCCTTTATTTAGAGGAATACAATCATTACAGTGTTTTTCTTTTTTAATCATGATCCAAGGTAGAAAATACATTTTCCATTAAAACTCATTATACATACCTTTATAAGACTGAGCCAATACTTGATACATTCTAATATTTTCTATTCTCTTCTAGTCTATTTCATAAGAAATGATATGTGGAAACTGTTAAATTGATTTTATAACCCATTCATGAGTTTGAAAAACATTAGTTTAGTGACCAAGTTAGATACGTAGAGAAGTAGCTGAATGTGGCATATGCTGTAGTAGAGATGAACAAAACAAACATGGTAATTACAATAACAGTAGTAATAGCTATCATTTGAATGCTTACTATGTTCATTGTTCTAAGAGTATATTTAATAGGAAGTACCCTAATCAGAGGGAGCAACAAAAAAACTTCAAGAATCTTTATGGAAATATACATCAGATTTTTAAGTTAGCATAAGAACTAGTAAAAATTATTTTTAAATAGTGAGATCAGTTGTGCTTGAGCTATGTGATCATATAGGAGTCAACAAGCACCAACACCGATGTATTACATGGTGTAAGGACGTGGCAAGTCAGCAACAGCTAATATGTTGGAGCAGCGTTCTAGGTTCCCAGCTCCATTTGGCCTGCACCTTCATCTCAGAGCTTGACCCAGATTACATGGTTGGCTACTCTGCTCTCAGAATGTCTTAACAGCTTTCATCCCCCATGCTTACAAGCACAGTTTTCATGGCTATTTGTTAGTAAATGTTAGTCAGGACTTAATCTAAAGCTTGCTTTCATTGTTAACATACCATGGGGTAGCAAGGTTGTGTGGGGAGATGTCAGTATTTGCCAAAAGAACCTGATGATTGTTAAATAGTCAATTTGGCTTCTTTCAGTTCCCCAAAAGACTTTACATTCTGTTTTAAGAAACTTGTACTTCATCTCTCAGCTGGTCTTTCTTAAAGAGAAGTATGCTGTCAGAAACACTTAAAGGGAGTTTAGCATCTGCAATGCCCACAAGCACCCTTATTCCATGAACCCTGAAGTCTGAGCACACTGGTGACGGAGGAGTATTACTATCAAAGTGCACTAGTTGTACAATCAGGTCTGCGACAGTCTTACCTCCTTTCTCCCTCCCCATCCCAGGCTGGGGCGGCACTAGGTCTTGATGACTGCTTTCAAGACTATGGCATTTTCCCTTCTCACTACACCTGGACTTCCTCTCCTTGATGTTTCTTTGTCTCTTAGCCTGTGGCTGAAATTTCCTCTGACTGGTAGTATCAGAAGGATAGAGTAGTACAGAATGGACATAAAAGAGCTTAGGGATACTATTATCAATCATTTGCTATTTATCGTTTTAAACACTGTCATATAAGAAAAGAGAGAAGGCAGCATTGGCAGTGTTGAAAACACAACGCTTAATATATCCTTTTCCACCCCTGCTGAGTGACTCCTGCTTTCTCTGCAATGCCGTGGAACTTGCAGAGTGGACACAAAAGAGTGACTGCTAGTAACAGTGTCAAGTTTATCCCTCGTAGAGGTATAGGGTTTGCAGAGAGAGAAGGGAGAGAGAGAGAGGGAGAGGAGGAAGGGAGGAAGGAAGGGAGGGAGGCAGGGAAAGAAAGAAAAAGGGTCCTTGGCTCCTTAGAGAATAAAGTGAATCACCTAATCATCCCATAATCGTGATTTAAAACTAAAAACAAACAAGCAAACAAAGCTTCAAGACTGCACTTCCCAGGTACTCCTGAAACATTGTCCTTCTTTCCGAATTTCAGTCACCAGCATGATATCTGAACCATGTGAAGATCAATAGTTATTCTAATGGGACTGGGTTATTAGAGCATTTAAATCCAGTACCTCCCTCCAACACACAGCACTGAGCTGCTGGTTTTTTGTGTTTGTTTGTTTTTTTTGCCTTCTGAAAGTTATATATGCTTAGGACACACAAAGATTTCAATAATAGTATCAGGAAAGTTTACATAGAAAGACAATTTTATGATACTGCTTTAAAATGTTTCAAATTTTGATTTCTACAATCTTCTATTGCCTCTTTACAAGCATTCATCTCTTCTGAGAAGACTTCCCTCATCCCTGGTCTTTGGGGGTGTCCCCTAGTTAGTTTTCAGAATACCCCTAGATTTTCTCTTTTAGAGTCCTTAATGAGAAGTATTTCTTTCTCTGTTTAGACCAAAACTGGGCACACAGTAGATGTTTAGTAACCACTGAATGGAGGAATAAATGAATTATTGCCACTGCGTAGATTCATTCCCCCCCCCCACACACACACTTGTGTGACTCAGTGATTTTCCTTCCTTTTTGACATTAAGGCATTGTAGAGGAATGGAAAAACATTATTTAATGTGAAAAGCCACTATTATGATCTTTTATAATCTTCACCCCAAAATAGAAAGGAACAATTTGTCTTTCCATTTAGTGTCTAAATTGTGGGCAACAAGTTCCGGCTTCTAAGTGTAATTGCTGTGCAGATCTTATCCACTGTGTTCTTAGATCTCCCTGAAGCATTCCTCTCGCCTTCTAGCTCGAGTTTTGTTTTAAGAACACTCCTGTCAATTGAGATTAAGATAACATTTCTATGTGAACACAGACGCTAAGAAAGAATTCCAGTCATGCTGCCTGAGAGCGAGCTTTGCTGTTCCTCGCGTTTCTCTCTGTTCTTCTGCAGAGTGGAGGCTGTGTCCTCAAAAATCCAGAGTCCACAGGTACCACTGCTGGGTGAAGAAGGTGTCGCACAATGTTCCCCTGACAAACAAGGGCAAAGTCCTGGGACTAGGGCTAGCTTTTTGTCATCCCATTAAGCATTCTAGAAAATCTGATTTTTTCAAATAAGTATTTCAGAGTATAGGAAAGGCTTCCACCATACTCTCATCTCTTGGTCCATTTTCTTCTGATTTAGTGAAGGTCCGGGTGTACTTTTCACTAAAATGTCTAGAATTTTCTTGACTCTAAAATAATCTGAATTCTTTGTTAACATAGTCATATGAAATATTTATTTCATTCCGGATTCCTTTGTCCACATACCTACTATTTTCTGAAGGGACTTCAAGTTTAGTTAGAGCTCTGCCCGTAAAGGAAATTCTTCATGTGGTACGAAGTGTTAGAGAGAGTAGAGAACATGGCAGAGAAGGTGCCAACCTTCATGGTGACTTCATAATAATGATTTCCTGTCCTGAAACATCACAGTCCAAAGTCTGAACGAGTTGCTTCCCAAATCCTGCTGTAGTATATTTTCTCTGTGTTGTGCAGCCTCCCACTGAGAAAGGAATATGAAAGCTCCATAGCAACAGCCTGGGATGTTTATGAAAAGTTTTGATTCTCAGCCTGTTAAGCCCAGAGATTCTGTTTCAGTTTCAGTAGGTAGAATTGAACCAGGAATTTCAATTTTTAAAAAGTTTCAACTATTTTTTAAAAGTTCTTTTAAAAAATGTTTTCTTTTAAAAAAATTTATCTTTATTGTTGAAAGTATTACAGATGTCCCCCTTTTTTGTTTGAGGGTGGGGAGGGAAACATTTGAAAATAAGAAAAGTCTCTAATATTTAAAAACTGGGTAAGCACATGAAGTCATGTTCAGAAGGAAATTATCAATGATAACTTAACCCAACATGGTAATGACCATGATAATAGTATATTAGGGGGGATAAATGGTGATGGAAGGAGACTTGACTTGGGTGGTGAACACACAATACAGTGTACAGAAGATGTGTTGTTGAATTGTGCACCTGAAACCTATAGAATTTTGTTAACCAGTGTCACCCTGATGAATTCAATAGAAAAAGACAAGAATAGCTAATCCTCCCAAATAGCTTGACAATTGCACTTTCTTCCAACTCATGCAATGCAAATTTAAAATAAATTACACAAATTAGTAAGAATTATATAAGAATTGTGAACATAAAATGAATGCACACTTTTTTTCTAGTTAGATGTAACATAGCAGATATCCTCTCTTAAATGGTTTGTATAGGACTTCAAAAAACATTTCTGTATAAATAGTTACTATAAAAACACTTTACTGCCTGGCCCACATGGTTCAGTGGTTGAGCATCGGCAATTGCAGTTCGATTTCTGGTTAGGGCACATGCCCGGCTTGTGGGCTAGATCTCCAGTAGGGGGCGTGCAGGAGGCAGCTAATCAATGACTCATCATTGATGTTTCTATCTCTCTCTCCCTCTCCCTTCCTCTCTCTGAAATCAATAAAGATATATTTAAAAAAACAAAAATGCCTTACTATTACATAATCACATGATTATCATCTATCATCTATCATCTATCTATCTATCTATCTATCTATCTATCTATCTATCTATCTATCATCTATCTATCTATCATCTATCTGTCTATCATCATCTATCTATCTATCATCTATCTATCTATCTATCTATCTATCTATCTATCTATCTATCTATCTATCTATCATCTATCTCTATCTATCTATCTATCTATCTATCTATCTATCATCTATCATCTATCTATCATCTATCATCTGTCTATCTGTCTATCATCTATCTATCTATCTATCTATCTATCTATCTATCTATCTATCTATCTATCTATCATCTATCTATCTATCATCTATCATCTATCTATTATCTATCTATCTATCTATCTATCTATCTATCTATCTATCTATCATCTATCTATCTATCATCTATCTATCATCTATCTATCTATCATCTATCTATCATCTATCTATCTATCATCTATCTGTCATCTATCTATCATCTATCTATCTATCATCTATCTATCTATCTATCTATCTATCTATCTATCATCTATCTATCTATCTGTCTGTCTATCTATCTATCTATCAATCTATATCTATCTATCTATCTATCTATCTATCTATCTATATCTATCTATCATCTATCTATCTATCAATCATCTATCTATCTATCATCTATCTATCTATCTATCTATCTATCTATCTATCTATCTATCTATCTATCATCTATCTATCATCTATCTATCTATCTATCTATCTATCTATCTATCTATCTATCATCTATCTATCTATCATCATCTATCTATCATCTATCATCTATCTATCATCTATCATCATCTATCATCTATCATCTATCTGTCATCTATCATCTATCTATCTGTATCTATCATCTTATGCATTGACAGAGCAAAAGGCTAGAATTAAATCTAAGTAACGGTTTTCTCCTTAGAATAGTTACAAATCCTTCAAAGGGGATCTATAGCCAGTGACTGTAATCTTAGGTAGAACTTTGCCTTATACACACAGCCTATTACTCCTCAAAAACAATTGAATAATAACATTTGTTGTTTGGCATATTTTACTTTCTAGAATTTCCATTACTTAAATTAAGATTTAAGGATTCTTCCCCAAAGCCTTTACATTTCTAAACACAACAAATAAAGTAATTATTTCTTATTATCTCCTTCTTACCAAGTGTCTAAATCTTTGTCTATTTATTTCTTCATTTTAGATTTGAGCCATTAAAAAATTAGCAAAGTGCCTCTTACCTTTTTACAGAGATACAGGATTCATAAAGTAAGACCAAAAAGAACTAAAGCATTATTTACATTGGGCAATAAAAATGCTCTGACATTAGATAGTGGTGATTCCATGCTGTGAACATACTAAGAGCACTGAATTGTGTGCTTTAAGTGGGTGATTTTTATGATGTATAAATTTTACCTCAGTAATGCTGTTAGAAAAAATTTATTAGGTTTATTTTAAATGCTAAAAGCACTTGCTAAACCTTTGGTGGCACATCTATGGAGAGAGAGAATGAGGAGGCAACTAGAGATTTTCTTATGTTTTTCCCTCTCTCTCTCTCTATATATATATATATTTTACATTTTAAAACATAGTACAATCATGTAGTAATCCTCCACAAGCAAGGAATACTTCTTGTAAGCTTGGACATTTTAGTTAAGATAGATATTATAGGTAAGTGTAACAATAACACATGTCTAAAAACAATGGATATACATTTTACTTATTTTAATATGTTTTCTTGAAAGGCTACATGCCGCATCTTTGTAGGTATCCAAACAGACTTTCCATTACATCTGCAGAGGTTGCTTTAGAGAACGTCTATGCTGACTAGGAAATTGGGCTTTTAAAGGCTCATATAATTCGGAAATAAGATATTCCTGGAGAATCAGCCTTACTGCAATAATTTTGCTGTGGTGTCTTTAGGTGTGTACTTAAAAAAAGCTTACTAGTGCTAGAACATTTTGCAAGAAATGTACCTTTTAAAACATATTAAAAGAAGTACATTTAGAAATGAGACTTGACTTGGGGTGGTGAATACACAATACAATATACAGATGATGTGTTATAGAATTGGATGCCTGAAACCTATATAATTTTATTAATCAATGTCATACCAATAAATTCAATAAGAAAGAAAAAAACTCATAGAAAAAAGAATTTCTAGGCCCACCTTGAGGAGAGAGAGAGAAAAACAAGTGCTTTCATACAGCAGTGTAAACTTATTCCCGCCTAAGTCAGTAGATGCTGTCACCAGTATTATTGTCCTCTCTTTATGGTAGTCATGACTTTTCTGGGAAAACAAAGACCAGGCTGGGCTTAGAAGACTGTTGGCCCCATGAGTCATGCCAGTGCCATGGCAACGTGGATACAATACTTCAAGCTCATCACAAAGAAGTCAGTTTATAAACTTAACTAGGCTAAGGTTTTTCCCATCATACGATTTTAATCAAGGCTTCCAGATCATTCCTTTTCTCATCACTTAAGTAACCCACATCCCACAAGATGTTTGAGTATTCTCAGGGGAGCTGAAGGAGTCAGTATTAGTATTTATCTCTGAGACACCCATTTGGTGATTTCCCAAGTTCTTAACTATGCCAAGTACACCAATGGTCAGTATTTGAAAAATTCAATGTATGTCAAGACACTCTCAAAGTCTGAGTACCCTGAGCATTGCGCACATCCTCTGAAAAATGAGACACTGATGCTAACCTGGGGTCGTAGAGGTTCTACAGAGCAAGTGAAGAGCACGTCTTTCCAATTCTACGTTAGACCGGACACAAAAGGCAACACATTTGGAAGTCAAAGGGTAAAGAAGAACGTTGGACAGCAGCGATGGTTACACAGACTCATCAGCCAGAGGAGTAAGGAGGGAGAAGCCCCCAGACCCAACTGATTAGTATGGGCTAGGATTATTCCCTCTCTTCCTGGACTTCTTAACTTAAGCTTCTAATATAGATTCCCAGATCTTTCTAAGTAGTCTTCACCTAGGCCTTCCTCACAGTAGAACATTTCTCTTCTGTCACACATGCACAGTGCAGCAGGCACTCTCAAACTGAAAAGTCAAGAGACTTTTCCTTTCTCCTGCCCCCCTTTCAGAGTAAAATGATAGAGAAACTTTCTATTACAAGAATCATTATGCTCAGGACGAATTCTCTCTCAAAGAATAGATGCCAATTTGATCTCATTGTGTGGGTGCCTGGAAATGAAGATGGGTTTAAAATACAAACAAAATTTGAAGCCCTGGCTGGGTGGCTCGGTTGGTTGGAGCATTGTCCTAGACACCAAAAAGGTTGTGGGTTTGATTCCTGGTGAGGGCACACACACCGGACCCCAACGGGTATGTTCCATCCCTGGTTGGGGTACATACTGGAGACAATCAATCCATTTCTCTCTCACACTGATGTTTCTCTCTCTCTCTCCCTTCCTCTCTCTCTCAAATCAATATCCTCAGGTGAAGATTAAAAAAAAGTTAAATGTTAAAATACAAACAAAATTTGCTTCAGAGGCTGTATCATCACAGAATGTATCCCTTAAAGTGAAATACTCATGACCTGACTTGGTAAATGGTTATATATAGAAATAAAAATATTAAGCAGCCTTAGTTAAGTGCTTTGCATGAGCTTGCAATGATAAAGTAGTCAACAGATGATAGCTATCATTACTATCAGTAGAAAATGGACTAAAATAGCTATTCTCTAACTTTGCTTTTACCAATACCTAAATATTTGGGCATCACTTTTTTAAAATATGTTTTTATTGATTTTAGAGAGAGAGAAAGGGAGAGGGAGAGAGAGCAAAACATCAATATGAGAGGGAAATATCAATTGGTTGCCTCCTATACACAATCCGACTTGACTGTGGATCGAACACGCAACCTGGGTTTTTGCCTTGACTGGGAATCCAGCCAGAGACCTTTTGGTTCACGGTTCCTGGGACAATGCCCAACCAACTGAGCCACACTGGCCAGAGCTGGGCATCACTTTTGATGTTTACTTGATTTCAATTTTTGTAACAAAGAAAATGTAATTATGTTAAAAAATAGGAATAATCTATGAATGGTTAAGAAGAGGATCATTGAACATGGGACAAAGCATTTTGGAATATGTTATAAAGACATATGACCACCTGGTAAATTTTTCCTGCATTGCATGAACAAATTTTCATGGTAGTAATAAACATTTTTAAGATTAAGCTGCAAAAACACTAATTATAAGACAGTTTCTATGATAAGCCATCTTTAGATAGTGAAACTCAAATCTGCTCACGTATGCCTTCTCAAACGGGAGATTTCAGTAAATTATGACCCCTGAGTAACTGTGAAATGCATTTGTATTTTGGAAGAAGCAGAAATGGCACTGATATCACTATCTCATTTTACAAAACAAGAATATACTGAAGAATTTTCTAGGTGAGACAGCAAGATACCAAGAACCACTCTCATTGGAAACAAAGGCAATTTTACAAGCCCAAACTTTATCCCTAATTTTTATTTTCAAATATTTTATCATTTATTTATTTATTTTGCTAAAAGATGGACAACATAAAATTTACCATTTAAACCATTTTTAAGGGTACAGTTTAGTGCCACTAAAGTACACTCACAATTTTGTGCAACCATCACCACCACCCACCTCCAGGACATTTTTCATCTTGCAGAACTGAAACTCTACATTCACTAAACAATGACTGCCCATTCGCCCCTTTCCCCAGGACCTGGCAATCATCACTCTACTTCCTGTCTCTATAAATGTGACTTCTCTCGGTACCTTATGTAAGTGGTATCTAGGTACCTCAGATAAGTGGCATCATAGAGTCTTTATTCTTTTGTGTTTATTTCACTTAACATAATGTTTTCAAGGGTCATTCATGCTGTGGCATGAGTCAGAGCTTTCTTCCTCTATAAGGCTGAGTAATATTCCATTGTATATATATATATATATACCACATTTCGTCTACCCATTGATCTGCCAATAGACACTTGGTTGCTTTCACCTTTTGGCTGTGGTGAATAATGCTGGTATGAATATGGGTGTACAGATATCTGTTCAAATTCCTGCTTTCATGCCTTTGGAGTATATACAAAAAATAAAATTCTGAATCAATGGTAATTCTATGTTTAATTTTTGAGGAACCATTATATTATTTTCCACAGCAGCTGCATTATTTTACGTTCCTACCAGCAATGCACAAGGGTTCCAATTTCCCCACATCTTTGCAAACAATGATCTACTGTTTTGTTTTGTATTATGATAACTATCCTAATCAGTGTGAAGTCGAATCTCATTGTGCTTTTGATTTGCATTTCCTTAATAGTTAGTGATGTTGAGCATCTTTTCATGTGCTTATTGGCAATTTATCTTATTTTAAGAAATGTAGATTCAAATTCTTTGCCCATGTTAAAATCAGGTTGTTTGTTTTTGTTGTTGTTGCTGAGTTTTATTTATTTATTCTGATGTTAACCCCTTATCAAACATGTGAATTTCAGATATTTTCTCCCATTCAGTGGTTGCTACTTAACTATGTTAACAGTGCTCTTTAGTGCACAAAAGTTTTTAATTTTGATGCAATCCAATTTATCTTTCTCTTGTGGCTCTGATGTTTTATTTTATTTTTTTTAATTTTATTTTTGCTTAAAATATTATAGATGTCCCTTTTACTCCCCAATGAGCCGTTCCAACCCCTCCCATCCCCCTCCCCAGTCCCTCTCCCCACCATTGTCCGTGTCCTTGGGTTGTGCATATATGCATATAAATTCTTTGGTTACTCTCTCCCCCTCCACACACCAGCCCTCCTCCATCCCTCTGACATTCATCAGCCTCATCTATGCTTCCATGTCATTGAATCTATTCTGTTCATCAGTTTATTAAGTTCTTTAGGTTCCACGTATAAGCGAGATCATGTGATGTTTGTCTTTCTCTGCCTGGATTATTTCACTCAGCATAATTTTCTCCAGGTCCATCCATACTGTCCCAAAGGGTATGAGATTCTTCTTCTTTATGGCTGCGTAGTATTCCATGATGTGAATGTCCCACAGCTTTTTTATCCACTCATCTACTGATGGGCTGTTTCCAGACCTTAGCTATTGTAAACTGTGCTGCTATGAACATTGGGGTACATATATTCTTACTGATTAATGTTTCAGGATTCTTAGGATACATTCCTAGGAGTGGAATCACTGGGTCAAAAGGCAGCTCCATTTCTAATTTTTTGAGGAACCTCAATGCTGTATTCCATAGTGGCTGCCCCAGTCTGCATTCCCACCAGCAGTGTGCTAGGGCTCCCCTTTCTCCACATCCTTGCCAGCACATGTCGTTTGTTGATTTGTTGATGGAGCCATTCTGACAGGTGTGAAGTGATACCTCACTGTGGTTTTAATTTTCATCTCTCTGATGCTTAGCAACGTTGAGCATTTTCTCATGTGTCTCTTGGCCATCAGTATGTCCTCTTTGGAGAAGTGTCTATTCAAGTCCTTTGCCCATTTCTTAATTGGGTTGTTTGTCTTCCTCTTGCTGAGTGCTATGAGTTCTTTGTACACTTTGGAAATTAGCCCCTTATCAGATACATCCTTGGCAAATATGTTTTCCCAGACCGTGGAGTTCCTTTGTATTTTGAGGCTGTTTTCTTTTGCTGTGCAGAAGCTTTTTAGTTAGATGTAGTCCCATAGGTTTATTTTTTCTTTTGTTTCTCTTGCCCTAGGAGATGTATCAGTGAAAAGTCCACTACATGGGATGTCTGTGACTTTACTGCCTACGTTTTCTTCCAGGATTTTTATGGTTTTGTGACTTACACTTAAGTCTTTTATCCATTTTGAGTTTATTTTTGTGTATGGTGAAAGTTTCATTTTTTTGCATGTATCTGTCCAATTTTCCCAGCACCACTTATTGAAGAGACTGTCTTTACTCCATTGGATACTCTTGCCTCCTTTGTCAAATATTAATTGACCATAATGGCGTGGGTCTATTTCTGGGGTCTCTGTTCTGTTTCATTGATCTATATGCCTGTTGTTGTACCAATACCAGGCAGTTTTAATTACAGTGGCTTTGTAATACAGTTTGAAGTCTGGTAATGTAATCCCTCCCACTCTGTTCTTTTTTCTCAAGATGGTTGCAGCTATTCGGGGTCTTTTTTGGTTCTATATAAAATTTTGAAATGTTTGTTCTAGATCTGTGAAATATGCTGTTGGTGTTTTAATAGGAATTGCATTGAAATTAAAAATGGATTTGGGTAGTATGGATATTTTAATGATATTAATTCTTCCAAACCATGAGCATGGTATATTCTTCCGCTTGTTTAAATCTTCCTCTATTTCTTTTTCCAGTGTCCCATAGTTTTCCAGGTACATCCTTGGTTAAGTTTATTCTTTTACATCCTTGGTTAAGTTTATTCCTAGGTATCTTATATTTTTAGTTGCAATGGTAAATGGTATTGTTTTTTTAGTTTCTCTCTCTGAAAATTCATTGTTGGTGTATAAGTATGCCATTGA
Organism: Miniopterus schreibersii; assembly: GCF_964146895.1. Lineage (NCBI taxonomy): Eukaryota > Metazoa > Chordata > Mammalia > Chiroptera > Miniopteridae > Miniopterus > Miniopterus schreibersii. Next base: position 81,178,572 of record NC_138106.1, on the reverse strand, counting down.
TTTCCGGATGTTGATTTTGTATCCAGCTACCTTGCCAAGTTAGTTTATCAAATCTAGTAGTACTTTGATGGAGTCTTTAGGGTTTTCTATGTACAATATCATGTCATCTGCAAATAATGACAGTTTTACTTCCTCCTTTCCAATTTGGATACCTTTTATGTTTTCTTCCTGTCGGATGACTATGGCAAGGACTTCCAGTACTATGTTGAATGAGAGTGCTGAAAGTGGACAACCCTGTCTTGTTCCAGTTTTTAATGGAAATGGTTTTAGTTTTTGCCCATTGAGTATGATGTTGGCTGTAGGTCTGTCGTATATGGCCTTTATTATGTTGAGGTATGATCCCTCTATTACCACTTTGCTGAGAGTTTTTATCAGAAATGGGTGCTGGATTTTGTTGAATGCTTTTTCTGCATCTATTGATATGATCATATGATTTTTGTCCTTCAGTTTGTTTATGTGATGTATCACATTTATTGATTTGTGGATGTTGTACCAGCCTTGCATCCCCGGAATAAATCCCACTTGGTCATGATGTATGATCTTTTTAATGTATTGCTGGATCCAGTTTGCTAGTATTTTAGTGAGGATTTTAGCGTTTATGTTCATCAGGGATATTGTCCTATAATTTTCTTTCTTTGTAGTGTCTCTATCTGGTTTTGGGATTAGGATGATGCTGGCCTCATAAAAAGAGTTTGGGAGTTTTCCCTCCTCTTGAATTTTCTGGAATAGTTTGAATAGAATAGGTGTTAATTCTTCTTTGAATGTTTGGTAAAACTTAACTGTAAATCCATCTGGTCCAGGACTTTTGATTGCTGGGGGTTTTTTGATTACTGCTTCAATTTCATTAGTTGTTACCGGCCTATTCAGGTTTTCTGCCTCTTCTTGATTCAGCTTTGGAAGGTTGTATGCTTCTAGGCATTTGTCCCTTTCCTCCATGTTGTCCAATTTGTTGGTATATAGTTGCTCATAATATTTTCTGACAATCCTTTGTATTTCTGTTGGGTCAGTTGTTATATCGCCTCTTTCATTTCTGATTTTATTTATTTGGGTCCTCTCTCTTTGTTTCTTAGTGAGTCTGGCTAAAGGTGCATCAACCTTATTTACCTTTTCAAAGAACCAGCTCTTGGTTTCATTGATTTTTTTGTATTGTTTTTTTAGTCTCTATGTCATTAATTTCTGCTCTGATTTTTATTATTTCCTTCCTTCTACTTCCTCGGGGTTTTTCTTGCTGTTCTCGTTCTAGTTCTTTTAGTTATGTTAGATGGTTCATTAGATCTTTTTCTTGTTTCTTGAGATAGGCCTGTAATGCTATGAATTTTCCTCTCAGGACTGCTTTTGCTGTGTCCCATAGGTTTTGGGTTGTTGTTTGTTCATTTTCATTAGTTTCCATGAAGTGTTTGATTTCTTCCTTGATCTCATGGGTAACCCATTCATTGTTTAATAACATGCTATTTAGCCTCCATGTGTTTGAATATTTTTGAGTTTTTTTATAGTGGTTGATTTCTAGTTTCATGGCATTGTGATCTGAGAAGATGCTTGATATGATTTCAATATTTTTATATTTGTAGAGGCTTGCCTTGTGCCCTAACATGTGGTCTATTTTTGAGAACGTTCCATGTACACTTGAGAAGAATGTGTATTCTGCTGCTTTGGGGTGAAATGTTCTGTAAATGTCAATTAAATCCATTAGGTCTAGTGATTCATTTAAGGTCTGCTTTTCCTTGTTGGTTTTTTGTCTTGATGGTCTGTCTAATACTGACAGTGGGGTGTTAAAGTCTCCCACTATGATTGTGTTCCTGTCAATCTCCCCCCTTAAAGTCCACCAAGAAATTTTTTATATATTTTGGTGCTCCTATATTGGTTGCATAAGGGTTATTTCCTCCTGTTGGATTGATCTCTTTAGTAATATGTAGTGACCATCTTTGTCTCTTGTTATGGTCTTTATTTGAAGTCTGTTTTGTCAGAAATAAGAATTGCTACTCCAGCTTTCTTTTCCTTTCCATTTGAATGGAATATTTTACTCCATCCCTTCACTTTTAGCATGTGTGAGTCTTTTGCTCTCAGGTGGATCTCTTGTAGACAGTGTGTATTTGGGTCCTACTTTCTTATTTATTTAGCTACCCTATTTCTTTTGATTGGGCCATTTATTCCATTTACATTTAAGGTTACTATTGATATAAACTTATTTAATGCCATTTTTCTTCTTTATGCTGATGTACCTTTCTCTCACTATTCCTTCTTTTTCTTAAAGCAGTCATTTTAGCATTTCTTGCAATGCTGGTTTAGTGGTACTGAACTCCTTTAGCCTTTTTTTTGTCTGGAAAGCTCTTTATTTCACCTTCAATTTTAAATGATAGCCTTACTGGATAAAGCAATCTTGGTTGCATGTTCTTGCTTTTCATTACTTTGAGAACTTCATGCCACTCCCTTCTGGCCTGAAGAGTCTCTGTTGAGAAATCAGCTCTCAGACTTGTGGAGGTTCCCTTGTAGGTCACTGCTTGTGTCTCTCTTGCAGCCCTTAATATTTTCTCTTTGTCCTTGCCATTTTAATTATGATGTGTCTTGGAGTGGGTCTCTTTGGGTTCCTCTTGTTTGGAACCCTCTGTGCTTCCTGAACTTGTGTGGCTTTCTCCTTCACCAGCCTAGGAAAGTTTTCTATCATTATTTCCTCCACCAAGTTCTCTATCCCTTGCTCTCTTTCCTTCCCCTCTGGCACTCCTATAATGCGAATGTTGTTTTGCTTCATGTTGCCCCAAAGCTCCCTTAGACTGTCCTCATGCTTTTTAAGTGTTTTTTCTTTTTGCTACTCTGATTGTGTGATTTGTTCTACCTTGTTTTCTAAGTCACTTATTCTATCCTCTGCTTCATTGAGCCTGCTTTTAATTCCTTCCAGTGCATTCTTGATGTCAGATACAGCATTCTTTATCTCTGTCTGAGTTTTGTTTATGGTATGCATCTCTTTTTTAATGTTTTCACTAAGGTCCTCCATCTTATCATCTAGTGTTTTCTTAAGTTCATTGAAATCATCATCCATACTCTGAACTCCGTTTCTGATAACTTGCTTAACTCCATCTCATCAAAGTCTTTTTCTGGCGATGTTTCCTTTTCTTTAATTTGGGAGTTGTTTTCTTTGTCTCCCCATTTTGGTAGGTCTTAGTGTTTGTATTTATGTATTCGATATATTTGCTGTCTCCCAGTCTTGTGGGATGGGATTTTGTCTTGTGGGTCCAGTGGAGCCCAGAAGTGTGTTTTCCTTATACTTCTGAGCACTTTGCTCTAGGCATGTCCCTCTTGTGGGTGTCCCTTTTGTGGTTTCTTTATGTTGTCCTTTTGTGGTTAGGTCTAGATTGTCATTGATCAGTCCTTGGGAGGACCCTCCTCTCAGGATGGCTAACTGTGTCTCAGCCCCAACCTCATTGGGTAAGCTGTTGTACTGGTGCTGGCAAGGCAGGACAATATACAACTAAACTTCCAGGAAACAAGAGGTATCTTATGAAATATCTTGACAGTTATAATGAAAACAACCCACTTGAAAATAGAACTGGGAGAGTGAAGGGAGAACACATACACAAAAAAATGCTTAAAAAAAGTGAGGAAGAAAAGTAAAGCTTAGAGAGAGAGAGAGAGATGTATATAGTTGTTAATACTGGTGAAAATTTAGAAAATAATAATAAACTAAAGTGTAAAAAATAGAGAAGCTACTGGGAGATAACAGAAGCAGAGAAAAGATTATGAAAGAAGGGCCAGCAAAAAATTAAGGGAGAGAATAGGAATAGGATAATAGGTGAAAATGAGAAAACAAAAGTGCGATAAAGAGAATAAGAGAAACTAGCAATCGAACAAAAAGACAGGAAGACAGAAGGGAGGATAACAAAAGAATGAAAGAAAAGTAAAAAAGAAAAAAGAAAAAGGTAAAAAAGTTATGCCAGTGGATTGAGAGGAGAGAGAGAGATACAGCCCAGGCAGGGAGGGAGTCTGGTAAGAGATTTGGTGGAAACTATAGAGGAAAGCTATAAACTTGGTTATAATGATAAAGTCCCAGTCGTTAAGCATGGATATCAAGAAAGTCTTGATAGTAGAAGCAAGGATAAAACAAAACAAAGCAAATAAACAAAACAAAACTAAAAACAAGCTAAGCAAGACAAAATTCTTTTATAAAAAAGAGAAAAAAAATTTAGTTAATGTTTAAAATAAATTAGAAGAAAATTATTATAAAATTTAAAAAAGAAGAAAAAAAATTTTCTTCCCTTTCTCTTCTTCCTAAGGAATAAAGAGTAAAAATAAACGCACAAATGAAAAACAAACAAAAAACCCCCAAAACCAAAACAACCAAAACCAAAGCCAAACAAAACAAAAAAACAGAAGAAAAAAAGGTAGTCAATCAGTTGAGTTTCTTCTGGGCAACTTATGTTGTCTGAGGCTCAGTGTTTTGTGGGCTGATTTCTGTTCTCCTGGGAGGTGCTTGTGTATTACCCAATGTGAGGAGCCATCTGGGTTTGGCTCTGCTGTCCTTAGGTAGATGGTTGATCTGAGGCTCTCTGTGGACCACCTCCTCTTGTCAGCTATTTTGCAACCTTGTAGTTGCCTGGTCTTGCTCCAGAGTCTTCTGTAGAGTCTTTAGGGTGCAGGGTGGCTAGTGTAGCCCAGGGTGTCACTGCCCTTAGAGCTGTCGCTGTCAGGTGCTCACTCTGCGGGCATTAGTCTCTGTTCCACCGCCACCTCCTCAGTCCCTACCCTGTCCTCTGATTCTAGTTCCCCAGGCTCTGTTCTGCTGCAGCTTCAGATTGATTTCAGCCTGTTGCCTTTTCTGTATGGGCCATTTCAGCAGCCTGGGCTCAGTGGGTTTGATTAAAAAGACATTCTGGTGAGCCCTGTGCCTGCCCAGCCCCCAGCAGGGGTTTTCAGCGTTTCCTCCAGCTCCCAAACAACAGTCTCTGAAAGTCTTATTCTTGTGATGTCCTCCTGTGAGCTGCTCTCCCTTCCCCCCAAGGACTGTGCCCTGCGGGTGTGTCTGGCGCCTCAGTGAGCGGGACCCACCCCTTTCCTGTTGGGGGCGGGGCTCCTGCTGCAGGAGAGGCCGGCGGGCCCCGCCCCTCCCCGCTCAGCTCTGGTTGGCTGGTCGCACCAGGCCCGCCCCTCAGACCATCTGCTGCGCAGACCCCAGTCCCAGCCTCCGCTGGTCTGTTCCCCATTGCAGGCCGGGAAGGTGGGAGCCAGTTCCCTGATCAAACTCACAAATGCACAAAGCAACACACAGGCAGAGAGTCCGCCCTGCAAGGTCCCGCCGCCCATGTGCCAAGGCACCCAGGGGAGGGGACCCAAAGTCAGCTCCACGCAGCTCCCCGCACCGCTGGTCTCAGCAAAGCTGGGGCGGCTTCATGTGACACCACGGGGCCCCGCAGAGCTGGAGGTCTCCTCCCCTCCCCCGCGCCACGCAGATTCAGCACTTTCTGGGGCTCAGCACAGTGCCCCACAGGGGGGCAGAGGGTCTCTGTGTGCGCCTGCTCAGCGCAGTCCTCTGGTCCCTCACCACTTGGGTGCCACAGGCCTTGGGACAGCCTTCCCTACGGTCGGCACCCCGAGCATTAGAGACCGGTCGCAGCCGCCACTAGAGGCTTTGCTTCCTAGGAAGGCGCCGGCCGCCATTAGAGGCTGTTTCCTAGGAAGGCGCCGATCCCTCTGGGACTCACCGCTCCCCGGGGTCCCTCTGCCCTGTGCGTGGGGCGCTCCTTCCCCTCTCGTTGCCCCGGGTGTGGGATCCCTGCTTTGGATGCGGGTCCACACTCCCGAGGGGAGGGAGCTTTGCAGCCTCCAGGCCTTGGGGCTCGGGGCCCAGCACGGGCTTCAGGGGGCCTCCCCCTTTCTACGCCCCCCGCTCTTACCGGACTCCGTGATGTCTCCTCAGTGCTCCCCACTCGCGCTCCGTCCACTCGGGTAAGTTCCTCTGGCTTTTCCAAGCTGGCTCCGTAGGATTTTAGGAGGAAATCGAGTCCGTGGCTGGGAGCGGGGCCTCTGCTGCTTCCCCCAGGGCCCCCATCTTTCCTCTCTGATATTTTATTTTAATAACATGACATTCAGTTGAATTGGTCATATTTATAGTTATAGTCAGTTATACTCAGTGTTTTCATATAAACTAGATAGAATTAAGTACGTTTTGATTGCAAACTCTGTCTCCCGTACATTCTGTAGAATTGGTATACAGTTTCAACTGAGTACAGGCAGTTTTTCTTACTTTTGTAATTTTAAAAATTTGATTTCTACTTATATTTTCAAATAAAATGACTATTTTACCTGAAATCTTAATTTAGGTCAGGGAACACAGTTTCTGAGAAGGATTTTTTTAGTTGCCATTATTTATACTTCTTGGACTTACTGCGCGTGAGGTGAATCAGGAACTTACCTCTGAGGGTGGTGCTGTTCAGATCCGTTTGTTCTGTTGTCACCTCAGCCTCCAGTCAGGTGTTGTTTACAGAAAAGGTGCTGAAATATTCTGGAACTCTACCCGGCCCTTTGGGATCCCAGAGTTTTAGAAAAATCTGTTTCAAAGATCTCATGATAGTTTGAGTACATTGCATAGTGCTTTAATTAAACATAGGTAATGGGCTCCCAGATTTAACCAAATACCAATAGATAAAGTTTGACAGCTTTCTTAGCACGTGTGCATGTGCGCGCGCACACACACACACACACACACACACACACACACACACAGTAGAAATGATCTAGTGCTTTTAGCCAAAGGCTATCTGCAGATATTTACAAAAGTGGTGGATTTCAAGAATGCATCAAAACAAGCAGAATATTAGATTGTCCCATTTTCTATTTGGATGGATCACTTCTAAAGCTTTTAACATATAAAATGTCTAATGTTTGAAATTGTCTAAATTAAACTTAAAGTTGTGAGCAGGTTCCAAATGCTAACATATTACATATAGGAGTTCAAAAACATATTTTCAGAAAGGCTTCATGTAAGTAAAAACTGGCTCGTTTATAAGTTGACTGAGGACTAGTTGGTAGGATTTTAGGATTTGGAGGTAGGAGCTCCAGTTCAAATCTACAGAGATATTTACTTATTATTTGCAATTTAAATAATTTTTTTATTATATACCCAGGGTCTGAACTGATCTGGGTTTTCCAGTATCCCTTGTTGAAAACTAAAGCTGAAAGAATTGATATCCCTATCAGCTGAAATAAGCCAGAAGCCAGCTGTGAACTCTTGTGGAAAAATAGAGGACTGAGAGGTCAGAAAGTTCCAAGATGGAAGAGAGATGCGAAAAGAGCATGTGGCCCTGCATCTCACACAACTGAAAATTCAGATGAATTCAAGAGTTAAAGTTAAAGAAACTTTAGAATAGAAAGATTGAATAATTATTTTTCAGATATAAAAAGAAAATGATGTTACTACCAAAAATCATTATTCAAAAAACTACAAGTAAAATTAAAAGACATAGTAAGGACACAATCAATCATCTCAGACATGAGAGCTGATACTCTTGATTTAAAAAACAACATCACCCAAGAGCTGAGATCTTTAAAACTGCAAATTCATGGAAGAATAAATGTCATATACTTCAGTTTTTGACTGAATCGCTTGATCACCGGGGAAAAGGTACAACTCCAAAATAATAATCTTTTATTGACAATAATGATTTAAAAAGCAAACGTGATAGAATATAAGGAGCCCCAGTTCATTCTCTGGGCCCTTCTATTTTCTCAGTCAATATAATCACTTGGATCAGAGTTGGTTTTAAAAACAGTGCCTGCTCATTACTGAGCTATTTCTCAAAGGCCATTAGAGCTGAGATGGTAAACAAAGGTGATTAATGGTACCATGGCTGCTGTCACTCTTGCGACAGTATAAACACATAGGTTTCCCCAAGAAACTTAACTTCGCAAGTTAAGTTTTCTTTGGGATGTATTTTTTAAAAGTAAAATGCCTCTATGTGCCTGCATTATTTTGAGATAATTTTCAGGGGCTGACTGATTTTCTAGTGAAGGAAAACACTTTTTTTGGTTTCCATTTTTTTCTGTAGTCTTTTTCCTAATAACCTGTTAAAACAAACGAAGAGAGTTAAAATATGTGTGTTTACTTTTTAACCTCTCCATTAACCTCATTATGATAGCTTTTTTTTTTTGCCTCAAATCCAAAAAGGTTGTCGTTCTAGCAACAGACCATGTCAGTTTTCTCTAATTTACCTAAATTGCATATTATCTGTTGACTAGTTATTATCTCTTACTCTAGTTATTGTAGGTTAATTAATTGTGTTCTCTTTTTCTAAGATAATAGATCTTAACCACTCTGCTCTTCTGTTGTCTTAGCACTAACTGGAATTTACTTTAGGTCACAGTATCTGAGACTGAGGCCATTAAATGGTATCTTAAAGGTCTCAAACTGCTTTTAAGAAATTCTGCATCATCTAGATGCCCACATTATAATGGACCACCCAGTCGCATCAGTGCCCAAGTCTGTGTTGGCGTATGATTGTGTGTTTTGTATAAAGTGGAACCTAAATCACCACACAATAAAGGTTTTACAAGCACTTGAAATAGACAAGACTTGAGTCAATCGGTACAAACTCACCATGTTCACTAGCAAATGGCTACTTTATGTAAATGTTTCTAAGACTGATTTGCAATAATAAAGCAATAGTAAATGGGCACTAAATATGCAATGAAGAAATGTGCTGCTTTTATTTTCAATAAATAAAATACAAAAATATTTAAGTTAATTTCAACAAAGCCACAATACTTTAAGTAAACACAACAGCTTTGCTCATTTTGCATGTGTAGATTGGCACTTGAAGATTGCTTGTTGGCTAAATTGTCATTATTCTGAGCTAGTAATGTCTTGAAAGTGCTTTGCTTCATACAATACATATATGCGAATAGACAATTTTTACATTTGTAGGGTTTATGTAAAAATTCAGAAACAGATAAAATCTAGAACTAGATCCAAGGCAGCATTTTTCTATTAAACTCAATAATATTTGCCATTGCAAATTCAATTAGTTAAAATTTTTTGTTTGGTTGTGCTTACTTTGAAAACTTGTTTGGTTTTATGGTTGTGCATATACTGGAAGTATAGAATATTTATTCTTAGTTTTATTTGTATTTAACATTATAGCTAAAAGATTTTAGTCTAAACATCTTTTTCCTTTAAATTGGATCCAAATATAATTAAAAATTGAGAAAAAAGACTTTTGGCAAAGAAAAAAAAAAGAAAGAAAGAAAAAAGAAAAGAAAGGTTACATTTCCTCTCTTTCATTCTAAGGATTATTAACAAGAAAGTCCAACCATAAAAATAAGTAGCCTTGGAAAAAGATGAAAACATCCCACATATTGAAGCTGTATTAACACTAGTGGTAGCCAAGTAAAATGTACATTTTTGAAAGTAAACGTTTTGTTTGATAATTTTTAATATCATGAGAGTAAATGATAGAAGCCAGTGATTTTTTTTCATTTTCAAATGGAAAACATTAATCTTTATATCTGATTTTAGACAAGTACTAAAGTCTTGCATTATGAAATGCATCTTTATGATTGCTACACCATATTTTTTTTAAAAACTTTTTTATTATAAGTATCAATTATCACTTGTTTCCTCATCTGCCTTTGGTAGATGTTTTCAAAATATAGGCTTTGTTAGGATGATGCAATACTAATATTCCTACTGCTAATGACAATAACGCAATACAACTATTAAAACCTTGTAGTTTTATAGGGTCTAACACCTTATGAAGTACTTTTTTATACATTAATTTTCACAATGGTACTTTGAAGAAGACCCATGATTCTCAATTTTTAAGTGCAGAAATGGAGTAGAGTTTTATCCCAGATCATAGAGTTAGTGAGTAATTTAACTGGTCATCTGTACCTAGTTTATCCTATATTGTTTTAAATCCATGAACCTTTCTGTTTGTAGACACAGGCCCCTTAAATATTAATGGGAAACTTCCAATGCCTGAGTACCTATCATAGGTTGAGTGAGTTAACTTTGGGTTTCTGGAACACAAATAATAGGAATTTCTAACATGATGTCATTATTTGCATAACATTTGGGGGAGTCTCTGCTGTGATAGTCCATACTTGACTTTTCCATCTGAAGGCTCTAATCTGAGTCTGGGAAAGTCCTCTTGTGAGTGAGATCTAGCAATCAAGGACCACAGTTGTGCTCAGATTATCCTTTATACTTAGAATATTTTTCTTCCCAAAGATATCAGTAGAAAGAGCTTTGGTTATTCAAGAGAGAACATCAAGTTCATGAAATAAAGCCTCTCCCTCCATTCCTTGTTCTTTCATCTGAACAAAATACAAATAAACATTAGGGAATGCCAAACCTTTGGAAGCAAGCAAGTACATATTGATGATGTAAAAGTGGAAATGGAAAGTTAGGGGAAGGAGAGAGCAGATGTGAATTAGGTTTTCCTTTAATTGAAATATGCCAACAGACTAAATTTGAGATTCATAAGGGTAGTATTAGAAATTTACTTTCTTCTCAACACTATTACAGAAAGTACGACCAAGATAATTTGCCAGGGATTTGTTTAGTACTGTGTGAATGAGTGTGACTGATTCAGAAGAATGATTCATTAAGCTATGTCAAAGTAAATGCAATGACTATTTAAAAATGATCATTTTGCTTCTTAAGTTTTGTTCTTTTAACAATTACCTTCCTCGTACATTTATACTAGGATGGGAGCTTACTAGCTGGGATACATACATAGGTACCAAGAATTGCTGTTTAATCTGAGAAGATGGAACCCCTCTTTTCTTGAAAAATGCCTTCTCTCAGACTTTGGTGAATATTGGTACCATCCTATCCTGACCTTTACTTTTCTCCAAACTAAATAGGAAGGGTATTGTTTCCACTGTTATTCACAGAATCTTAGAGTTCTGCTTTTGTCTTAAATCATAACTTCTCATTTGTGAGCAGGTAAGTCTTTTTCTCACTTGACCCTCCTAACCATGTAGAATGATGTTTTTCTCTATCCCATGACTGAGTTAAGTAAGGCCAAGAGTGTTTAAGTGACCTACACAGTAGCACACTGTTTGTGAGTAGACAGTATGAAAAATGAAGGCCTCATAAACTCTAGTCCATATTCTCATAGACTTATTGAATCAACCTATTGTCATCTTGGGGGACCACAGATGACAGTGTCAAGGATGAGACAGAGGCAGGTAGATATTCATGTTGGTAAACTGGGAAATACAATGCACAGAAATAAAACAAACAACAAAACCACAGCAGCAACACTTTTGGTCTAAATCAATACATGTAGACAAAATAAAGTTAGCAAGTTTAAGAACATTGGATCAAGTGGTAGAACCAAGGTGGCTGTGCTAATTGTGTTAGCCAGAGGTGAGGGAAATGTCATGTGGAACAAGTAGGACATAAACCACACAGAAGATACTCCGACGTGCTTCCTAGTGATCTTAGACAAGCATGTAAGGAAACAAGAATATCTTATCTATTGTCCATCATGGATGACTACCAGGTGGAGTCTCAGCAGTGAAGATAACTTTGACCATTCTACATATAACTAAATGGAGACCTCTTTAATTTGGCTGAGGCATGAATTTGATCGCACAATGGGAGTTTAGACAGCCCCTTACTTGGTAAGTGGCCCTGGGTCACCACTCAGCACTTCCATCTCTACTGTTTCTACTTTCTGTGATAACTTCTAAGGAGGGCCAAATATTGTTGAAAATTTGAAATATGGCCCTCAAGGGAGAGTTAAATCTTGTATACAAAGCAGGTATTGTAATAAACAGAAATGTTATGAGAAAAATAGATTTTTAGGAAAGCTAAAAGACTGTATAAAAAACTCTATTAGGGGATTTTTTAAAAAAGAGCTTGTACATGCCCTTGTTAAAGTCACATTTACTATATTACCATGAAAAATACAAACCAAACTTCTTTGAATTTGGTTAATTTATATAAAGTTCACTATCTCATACAAAGCAGGGAGTCTCTAGGGCCTGTAGCAAAATACATAAATAAATTTCAAGGCCCTAAGACAAAGTCAAACAAATTTATGATTTAACGGTAATCACTCTATAGAGTCTGCAATAAGCACCACATGATCTGGAAGTGACAATGTCTATTAAAAATGCCCTCCCTTAGATGACCTATTTTATATTAATATGAAAAGGACTTCCTGTGTTCAACATAAACTGCTGTGGTTCAGAAGACAACCCAGTTTCTGCCCTTAAGTGCCAAGACATGCCTGACCAGTAATGAACAACTTCCCAGTCCATTTCTCATGGACAGATGGTGAGCTGTGACCTGACCTTGACTTCATATGGTCATCTGAATATTTCTTCACACAAACCCTAATGGGGTCAATTAAAGGATTATAGCTTGGGAAAACAATGTGTTAAAAGTTCATTCATAATTTTTATTTGATAGATCTCTTAAAATGGAGAAAGTTGATGTACAAGGGGAGGGGAATACCTCTGTTTTTCCAAGATCACTGTGATGTGTTAATAATTTTTTGACATCCTTTAACTCAGAGACTCCTGTTAGTCAAGTGCTCCTTTAAAAGATGGCCAAGCAGGTAATTCCCAGTAATGTTTATGTGAATCAATTATCAGACAAGACAATTATCTTAATACTGAGCTTCAGGCCTTCATGCTTGAGTTCATTGATTATAAAACATCTGTATCTGAATCAAGTTCCAGGCAAGTAGCCTCTGACTCTGGCCGTGTTTTTGGTTACATGTTTTTAGAGTTGTATAGCATATTCCATGAACAACTCATTTAATAATGTTGTCTTCTTTACATGATTCCTTTAAGTATTCAAATGCCTTATCTGCTTATCTAACTTCTTTTCCTTAAAATGGATTTCTGAAAATAAATACTGCCATAGGAATAAAAAAATTTGCATTTATCATGTAGCAAATTATGTACTTTGACCATCTAATGCAAGGGTGGGGAGTGTCCGGCCTGTGGGCTGTATATGGCCAGTGAAATCATTTGGTCTGGCCCTGCCAAGGCAACCATAGGCAGGACTTGAAATTCAATAAATCTAGGAGCTTTTTTCACAGCTAATTTTTAAGTTGATAATTTTGTATGGCCTGTGAATGATGTTATAAATATCCAAATGACCCTTGGCAGAAAAAGTTTCCCACCCCTGATCTAATGGGAGATGTATTGGTCACCTACTCAAGGTTCACATTTGTAGTTTTAGATTGGAATTGGAATTCAAGAAGATATCAAGGTATAGTGATTTGCCTCCAAGTGTCTTTCCCAATTCTGCTTGTTAGAGTCAATATAAAACCCCAACTGTACTCATTGCAACATTTACCATATTCATTCTCTTTTTTTTTTTTAATTTTAATTTTTTTTTTTTAAATATATATTGACTTCAGACAGAGGAGAGGGGGAGAGAGAGGTAGAAACATCAATGATGAGAGAGTCATTGATCGAGCCCACAACCTGGGCATGTGCCCTGACCGGGAATCGAACCCTGATCGCCTGGATCCCAGGTCGACGCTCAACTGCTGAGCCACGCCCGGCCGGGCCATATTCATTCTCTTGATCAAATACTTGCTCAAGAGTGTTCTGTACTGGTGGTTTTATGGTAGGTGTATTATAGACAAGATTTTCATTTCAGTTTTCCCCTTCCTTGGTAGTAGTTACTCGCATGCTCTCAAGTCAATCAGCAATTGCCTAGTTAATTCAGAAAATTGAGAGAGGTGGTATAAAATAGTTAATTTGCATGAATGTTGAGAATCATGTGAAAATCTCTGTTTTATTCTCTTTGCTATTAGACACATCTCCTCTCTGGAAAGTTCTCCTTTGTCAGTTGTATGCAATGCAGTTTACTTGTTTGAACTCTCATACTCTAAGGTGGTCAATTATTAAAGCAACACCTACTGGTAAATTGGAGGTTCTGCAATCTCTCATTTCGCGTTTTTTTTTTTTCTCTTCTCATGACTTCTGTTACTTGATGGTGTGCATGAATTAAATGAAATCTTAGAATTTTGTTTTGTTCTATTTTCTGAGACTCCAAGACCTAAAAGTACATAAATTCTTTACTGCTAATGATGATGAAGGGGTTCAGAACATGCCACTCCAAAATATGTCATTTTGGCATATTGATTATTTTGAGCTGAAGGCATTTGAGAAACGGCAGATGCAGAGAGGACTCTTTGACCTCCCCTTTTCTATCTAAAAGCAGGTCATAAAGTTTCCCATGAGAAAGGTGCCCTCCCTGTACCAAGAACAGAACATTCTTATCATTAAAGTCTGCAAGTTGAAGTCAAATGGATCTGTACAAACAAACCTACTAAAATAACGTCTGTCTTCCATTAGTTTTCCTGATATCTGTCCTAGTCTCTTTCCCACAATTTACCACCCCTAGAAGCTTGAGCCTTTTTCCTTTGTCTTGTCCTTTCTCCACAAATTTATCATTCTTTAATTTAAAAAAAAGTATATAAGCTCTCACACCTAATTGCTCCTTTGGGTGTTCATTTTTCCTATTGTAGTAGGCAGTTAGACAGACATGAGCAGAGCAAGGACTATAGACCAGGTATAGAAGGGGCCTAGCAATGGACAGTTGTAGGTTGGGACCTCACCCCAGGGTGACCTTTCTTTCCCTAGCATATAGCTGGTCAGGTGGTTTGGACCCTCCCTTGACCTTTCCTCCTCTAACATGTCACTAGTCATGTGATAAACTAGAGGAGGAACAAGGGGACTGGAGAACAGCCTCATATGACTCTCAAACAAGCCCTTCCACAACCGCTCCCTTAAGCATTAAGCCTTCAGGACAATGAGGTTCTTGCCCACATCAAGTAATCTTAAGAACAAAGCCTCAGATCTGCTTACCACAGAGTCAGAGTTTTGGTCCAATTAGAGATGACATTTAAGTCTCAGTTTTTGTTTCAGCTCTAGGTCCAGACAAGCAGCAAAACCAGATGAAGCAATGCCATGGCTGACATCAGGACCAGATGCAGTGACTAATGGCCCACTCCCGTAGTGCCAACCAATCAGTAGAGACCATGACCTTGAAAGGACACACTTTGGAAAGTTGATGAATATTCTATTGAGATCTACCTCTGGGACCTCCCCTAGGATCCCCTCCTTTAGAGAGAGGAGAAAACCCTCAGGACACAGGACACAGCGCACCCTCTTTCTCTTTTTGGAACCCACACATGCCCTTCCCCCTTCTTTCCCTGAGGTTCACACCTTTGCTCTGTCTTTTTCCTCTAAGTTCCAAGGGCCCTTCTGTTGCCTCTGTAACTTGTTCCCCAAGCCCACACAGCCCAGCTGGCTCATTCCTTTCTACCTCTGCAACTTTCTAAATAAACTTTCTCCTGCAATTTGAGTTCCTTGGCTCTAAATTCTTTCTTTGCTGAACTCAAGTACCAAGATTGCTGAACCAAGGTCTGGTATAACTCCACTGGTTATACCTGGTGTAGTTTCACTGCTAACACTATGAAGGCTCTCATGTGCACATAAAAATATTAAATAACATTTGTATGCTTTTCTCATGTTAATTTGTTTTTTATCAGCTTAATTCTCACCCATATAACCCATACAACTTAAGAAGATACAGATAACATCTTTTCCTCCCCTACACTGGTCATGGTTCAAATCCATGATTATGTCCATCTGAATATGAGATGAGAATAATATGTTTAAGGAGATAGACAGCTAGAATGTAGTATTTCAAAATGCATTGGATGGGTTCTATCTAAAACACAAATTCTTACAAACCAGAAAGACATGTATGAAGCAACCTAGATTTTATAAGTATGTGCTCTTTGCAGCGTTATACTTCCACATCCAAGGCAAACCTTCCTCCTCAGATTGGAGGTAAAATGCCTCATTCTTAAGCTTGGGATTCAGTTAATTTCTTAAATTATTTAACCTGGCTATTATGAAGTTAACAGATAATAAGTGATTATTATCAACAAAATAAGATGAGTTTCTATAGAAATCAGTGATAAGCTATTGCTATAAGGTTACATTGAAGGCTATTTTGTAAATTCAAGAATTGAAGGGAGCTCTGTGTTATAAAGGGTTAGTCTGCAATCTCCAGTTAGTTGAATTTGAACACTATTTTCTTAATGTGGATGGGAATGCAGACAATTTCTCATAATGACCACAAGCATTCTAGGAATGCTGCATGGCCCTTCCCAAAGAAGGGATGACCAGCAGGGAGCATTACTACGTGGATGAAGATTCTTCACTTTCTTCCCCAGGGGATGTGAAGCGAAGGTTCACATGATTCTGTTTTCAAGGGCTTTGTTTTGGCTCAGTTCTGGGAACTCCCTTGTATAATGATGATGGCTTCTTTCCAAAATGTGTTGATGCTAAGATAAACTTATGATATCTTAAAATAGGAAGCTATATTATAAAAATTGCCTGTTTAACATAACTGCTCCTGTGTTTTCTATATTTGGGGAAAACTTTGAAACACTAGAAACAACTGAAAATGACACAACTTTTGCAATAAATAAGACTTTAAAAAGTCCACAAAAACCTTGGGTTTGAGTTCTGTCTCCAGCACTAACTAGTTATTTGATCTTCAATAAATTGTAATCTCTCTAACTTTTAGTTTCTAAACTTGAAATGAGAATAATAAAACAGTATGGTTGCTGTAAGGATTTAATGATAATAATATGTAAAAGGACTGAACAGAGCTGGACAATAGTTAACAGGATAAAACCAGATGTTATTCAGAACTATTGCAATAGGAAAAAAGAGAACTTGCTATAGACCTGGGCTTATTTCAAATACAATATCAACAAGTGGAAATTTATAGCTGAGGAGCACAGTTGGGGTCAGTGAATGAAAAATTACTAAGAGGAAACATCAGAGGTAAAGGAGATTCTGGCTAAACCAACCTGACAGGATCTTTGCTGAAGATAGGCCAGGGTGATCAGACATCACCTGGGGTTGATGGTGTTACTGGAAAGGGGACCTGGCCCTTGGCAGTCTGCCTAGGGGCAGCCAGTAGTGTGTGGGTTCTTGACTTCATGCAGGAAAAATTTCACAACATGAGTCTATGAGGGAATCTTTATTAAAGCTGGGGACAGTAAAACAAGAAAGGGCTTAGCATACGAGAAGCAACAGGAAAGCCTAGGCTGGTCTGCCTTAGCTCTCCAGGAAGTCAGAGAAAAGGGGGCCCTGGGAACAGGTTTGGGGATTAGACTGGGATGAGCTGCCAGTGCCCATTGCTCCCCTGGTTGCAACTCTCAAGGGGTACCTTAGAGTTTAGGAGATGCATGGCTATGGGGGAAGAGGAGAGGGAAAAAGAAGGGAAAAGGAATGATGGGGGCTGCTCCTCAGAGGTAGGGCTCACAATGGGTCCTTTGTCTTGAGGCTTTTATCTCTTGCTTGCAGATGAGAATCTCAGGGGAGGTCTTGGGGGAGGGTTTCAACAGAATATTCATCAGTTTTCTAGGTGTGCTCCTTCAGGTACGTGGTCTCCACTGATTGGTTGGTGTCAGGGCAGGGGATCATTAGTAATTGCAGCTGGTCCTGGTTTTGCTACTCTTCTGGTCTGGAGCTGAAATACAACTGAGGCCTAGATGTTATTTCTAGGGAGGTGAACTTCTGTGTCTGCTATAAATTGTTCTGCCAGTTTGTTCAGCTATCTGTCTCAGTTTTCCTAGCCCACTTGTCCTGGCTTACTGGCCTGTCTCTGTGGAGGATCAGTAACCCAGTGAGATATCTGGGATGATCAGGTACGAAGGATGGGGGACTCTTGCTACACTGACTTAGCAGGGTTCTTGCTAAAACGGAATTTTACAAGGATGTGCACAGGTGGACTGAGGAGAAGGTTCAGGAGCCTGACTAAAGTTTGGTCAAGCGAAGAATCTTTGTCATTGGTCACAATATGCTCAGTAAGTCTTGGTTCCTGCACTTCCTATTTTCTTAGTATTTGGGAACTCATTCTATTAATCTGTAGCATCAGTATGCTTTAATTTCATTGATGTATTATTTTAGATTTTCAAGAAGTTAATGAAGTAAAAAGGCATTGAAAATAATTTTAATATCTCTTTTAAAAGCATTTTTATTTCTAGAGTAATGTCACAAGCTTATATTGGATGTCTATGAGTATATGTTAGTTATAGAGAAATATTAGTAAAAGCTTTGAAATTTAGATTCTTTCTATTTCAGAGTATGTGAGCTCAGATGTGACAAGGTGGCTGTGCATTGCATTCTCTGCTTACTCCCGCAGAGGCTTCCCATTTAAGCCAGACAACAGCTTGTCATCCATTTGGCAGAAATTTTACCCTTTCAGAACAACCAGATTCTAAACTGTGGAGGTGTTTTTGTTTTTTTTTTAATGGGAGATCTGGTTTTTATTCTTCTGTTTTTCCTGCATGCATAGAATAAAAGGAAGTTCAAATACTTAAAGGTAAATAATTTAATGAGAATAAATTCTATCTTTTGATCTAAGTTTTATTTCTGAATTTAACACTCACAAGTACATTGATTTGCAATTACTTTATAACAAAGAGATAGCACAAACTGAATTCAAGCTGGCAACACATTTCCTCTTTGAAAATGGCTTTAGCCTTTCATACAATACTTAGTTTTAAATCTCTGATCACAGTAGCTCACTCATCTTAGTTTCCCTCCAATTGTCCTGACTTTCACACTTAAGAATCATTGAAGCTGCCTGGCCAGCATGGCTCAGTGGCTGAGCACCAGCCTGTGATCCAGGAGATCGAGGTTCAGTTCCCAGTCAGGGCACATGCCTGGGTTGTGGGCTCAATCCCTACTTGGGGGCAGGCAGAAGGCAGCCGATCAATGATGTTTCTGTCTCTCTCTGTCCCTCTCCCTTACTCTCTGAAATCAATAATGATATATTAAAAAAAAAATGAATCAATGAAGCAAACATGGATATAACAGGATTGCTTGGGAAAAAATGGAAAATCCTGGGAACTTGGTGAGATTTTAATCAATTTTTCCCTATAGACCAGGCACAAGTTTGATTTACATGTAAAATCTGCAATTCCAACTTCTGAAAGGAGTATAATTCTGTATTTTGACTTTGATTGGCTTGTTCATATCTATGTTACTATCTTAGTGAATTCACTTACTTTGATGTTATTATATAATAGTGTGTTCTCTCAATGAGAACTACTGGTTCTAAAACCCAAGATAAGCAAATAATTCAGATGATAGAAGGAAAACATTTAGAAACACTATTTTGAAGGAAAACTAAACACATATCCCATAAGTCACAGTTTTTCATTTTCACACACACAAAAAAACCCACAAAAAACCCCCACAGAACTTCAAATACCTATAATTACAATAGACTTTGCCAACGCAGTATTTGTCACAGGTTTAGAATGTGACTAAGGTTTGACAATGAAATCTAAAAATCATTAAATATTAAAATAACTTTTTGGAAATCTTGTAATTACACACACACACACACACACACACACACACACACACACACTGCTTGTCTCTCACTACATTTTATTCAGAAACAGAAATTTTATCTGCCAGATGCTGACCTAGCCAAAGTAACTTTATTCTGGATTTGCAAACAAGATAACTAAACTGAGAAATTGATTAATTTTACCAAGCTCACAGCTAGATGGTGGAAGCTAGAAGTCTAATCTGGGTTTTCCTAATACCACAGCTTTTATTTGTTCCACCAGGCTCCATGCCTTGACATGGACAATTAAGCTGTGATCTCTGCCCATGAAAGGCACTGTCTAAAGGTAGAGACAAATATATAAACAACCATTAATAATACACTTGAAAAGCAGGATGAGTTTTACTAGTTTAATGGGAACTTTTAAAATTAGTTTTATTATTTTTTTATTGACGCATAATTGACATTGAAACTGGACAACAAATGGTTGGGGGCTGCCTGTCACTACTTGAGTCAGTTAAGCAGCGACAGGGTTGAATCATATATGAGCATTTATTCCAATAATCAAGGCAGTATAGGAGAGTAGCAGGTCATCCATGAAAATCTGCTTCAAACCCTCCCTCCCCCCATAAGCCAGCTGCTTATATTGGGTAGGACAAAGATTACATGGGAAAGTAGGAATTTCGGGCATGGGGAAGTAAGCAAGGTATCATGGTTACAGGTTACAGGCAATAGGGGCTGCGGGTCACAAAGGGTGGGTGCCTCCAGGACTCTGCTGTTTGGGCAACAAGGTTGTTAATCTTTCCAACCTTGTTAGGCAATTGTTGGAACAGGAGAATGGGCTGCATTCCCAGGCTAACTCCCATGTCCAGGGGCCTACAACTCTCAGCCAGGTGAGAATGTGCTTTCTCTAATCAGAACAGAACAATCAGGGTTAACAGAGCACGATTAATATTTCTGCCCCTAACATTATAATACTGTGCAAATTTAGGGTGTACAACACATTGATTTTATACATTTATGTATTGCAATACGATTACCACCTTAGCCTTAGTGAACACCTCTGTCATATCACATAATTATCATTTCTTTTTAGTGGCTAGGACATTTAAGAGCTAGTCTTTGAAGTATATAATACAGTATTGTTGATTATAATCAGCATGCTGTGCTTTAGATCTCCAGAACTTATTCATCCTGTAGCTGCAAGTTTACGTCATGGGAACTTTTTTATAGGACCAAATTAATCTGTCTTTAGAATCAGGGAAGATTTCATGAGGAACAGGCCTGAGGAGGATTAGAAGTGTTCAACACAGAATAGGAAGATGGATATGACAGCAAGCAGAAATAACACATGTACATCATTTGAAACATAAGAGAGTATCTCATAGTCAGAAAAGAGGTACATGGGGTAAGAGGCACATGTGATAAGGTACATGAGGATTTACTATGCTCTTCTTTTTTTAGTTTCCACTAATCTAAGTAATTGCTTAGATTTTTGATTTTAGATCCTTCTTCATTTTTAATATGTGCATTTGGTGCTATAAATTTCCCTCTAAGCACTGATTTTGCTGTACCCACAAATTTTGATAAGTTGTATTTTCATTTTTTATTAGTTCAAAATAGTTTAAAATTTCTCTGGAGAGTTCTTCTTTGATTCATGTGTTATTTAGAAGTGTGTGCATATGTTTTTAAATCTCCAAGTCTTTTGGGATTTTTCAGTTATCTTCCTGTTATTGATCTCTGTTTTAATTCCATTGTGGTCTGAGAGTGGACATTATATAATTTCTGTTGTTGTAAATTTGTTAAGGTGTGAGTTATGGCCCAGAATGTGGTCTATCTTGGTGAATGTTTTATATGAGATTGAGAAGAATGTGTGTTCTGCTGTTGTTAGATGAAATAGTCTACAGATGTCAATTATATCTACTTGATTAAAAGTGTATTCAGCTATGTCCTTACTGATTTTCTGCCTGCTGTCTGCCATTTCTGATAGAGGAGTATTAAAGTTTCCAACAATAACAGTAAATTATCTATT
This sequence comes from Miniopterus schreibersii, assembly GCF_964146895.1. Taxonomy (NCBI): domain Eukaryota; kingdom Metazoa; phylum Chordata; class Mammalia; order Chiroptera; family Miniopteridae; genus Miniopterus; species Miniopterus schreibersii. The sequence continues at coordinate 81,157,189 of NC_138106.1, read as the reverse complement.
TCTTCCTGCAATTCTATAATTTTTTGCCCCACATATTTTAATGTTCTGTTGTTATATTCCTACATATTAAGGATTGTTGTGTCTTCCTGGAGAATTGATAACTTTATCTTTGTGTTAGGCCTTTCTTTATCCCTGATAACTTTCCTTACTCTAAAGTCTGCTTTGCCTAAAATTAATATAGCGCCTTTCTCTTTTCTTTTAATTAGCATATTTAATTGGCATATTTTTATCTATCCATTTATTTTTATTCTATAAGTGGCTATGAATCTAATGTGGTTTCTCAGGTAAACAGAATGGCTAGAGTGAATTAGAGTTGGTTATTTCCCCTCTCCCAGGTCAGATAGGCTGTGATGGAATCGTAGCAGGTAGGCTCTGGTTAAATAGTTTCTCCTGAGAGAAGACCTTGTTAACAGGAAAAGAATGATGTGGGTTATTTCACAATGGTCCATCCCTCTCCCCCCCCACCCCCCGCTGCTGGAAGCTGAGGGGATTTTTCTCCTCTAGTCATGGTGAGAACCTGGTAGAGCTCGAGGAGGTGGTATTCACAAGACTGTGGGGCCTTCCACATGACTGGGCTCCTCTGGAATTTTTGTCTCTTAGAGTTGTCCAGGCTGAGCTGCCAGCAATTCTTCAATTGTAGTTCAAATTTTTCTTCCCAGCACTGCTTCTCATAGAGATTTCTGACCCAAGTTGAAGAACTCTTTCCCTTTACATGCCCACATGCCCATAATCTGTTTAGCATGGTGCTTGGCACTTGGGAACCCCTAAAGTTAGTGTATATCAAACAACAATAGGCACTGGAGGTTGACCGTGAACCAGTCCAACAGGACTCTGTTGTTCATTCTTTCACACTCATAAAACTCACCCAGAGGGGCTATAGGGAGGGTACTCTGGAATTCATACTGAAAAGTCCTGTAACACTAGTTTATTAAAAAGGGACTTTCTCTATTTGTATAACTCTACAGTTCTGCTTAAGCTGTGAACCTAGGTAGTCCCATAAAATTATCCATTTTATAAGAATAATTGACTACCAGATGGAGATATGATCTAAAAACATGCAGTTCCTGTTCAATTTTGGGCAAAAAAATCTTGATGTTCTATATGTCACATTATGAGACATTTTTCCTTGGATATAACAATTCAGGGATCTTCTCCCCAAGGTCTTCACCTGACATGCAATGCCAAGGTATACACATTTAAGGAGGGCAACTATGGGACAGCATGCAACAGATTCAGCTTTGGGGCTAAGGCTTTCCTCAGAGTTGTGTTTGAACACATGTTTCTAGAAATAGCAGAATAAGTTTATAGGTAAATATCTTCCCCTATGGTAATAAAGGCAGACACATTTATCTGGCAGTAGCACAAATCAAAACAATTTTTGGTGCAATTATGCCTGAACACATAAGAAAACAACAACCACCTGTTCTCTCGGAAGCAGAACTCATGAGAGGGGTTATCCACCATTACCACCACCACCAAGGTTCTTCTCACTCCTTTTGTTACCTGTACTACTCATTTGGTACTTACCACATAATCTTTCATTGTCCTCTAATGCCTCAAACATTTGTTTCCGCAGTTCTACTGGGAACGGGGGAGGAACAAGATTCATTTGGTATTCAGTCTACGTGTGTTGAGAAAACTACCACTAAGTGTCTGGGAATGTCAAAACTGAGTGAATGAATGTGCTTCAGTCACTTACATATTCAATGCATATATCACGCGGCCTGAAGCACAGGGCACATAATTGTCTCACTCTTCCTGAGGGTGTGTAAATAAAAGAAGCTTAACAAAACCTCATCAAGCAGTTTCTGGAATTAAAGCAACTGGGCTCTTTGCCACACCCCACAGCTTGGAATGCAGACCATCAGGATTTAGGGGGCGTAAGGCACCAACTAAATTAAGATGATGCAAGCCACTGCCTCTGGTGGTAGAGAAGGCCTACCCTCCTCCTACTCAGAGTGCCTGGGAAACAGGAAATAAAAATTCAATTAAGATGGTTTTCTGTAGTAGAAAAGTAATTGTCACATGTCAGACACCAGTGACTGAATCTTATTGATGATTCTATGATCAAAGGAGACTTGGATTTTGCTATTGTGACAGCCATTTCACTGCTGCCTTGCAAATCAACACAAGTTAATAGGTTCATGATGACTGAACAATTACAATGAAAAAACGTGGTTTTGATCCTTGCTAGGAGAAAAAAAAGACCAAGACATGTCCAGGGTGGAAGTAATTCAGGGTTTTCAGGGGCGTATACACGTTAGCTATGCTAGAGTGCATTTTATTCAATGTGGAGATTATGTTGAGGCTGTCTACCGTACTAGTTGTGGGTAATTTCCCACGCTGTTGGGAGGCAGTATCTTATTTCCTGCTACATAGGGTAGGAGAACAGGGCACACCCTGGCAGCCAGGTAGTGAGAATGATTTAATCCCCGAATTGGATTTTACCACGCATGACTTGGAATCTACTCTGTAATCCATACATGGATAGAAGCAATTCATTCTGAGCAAGCAGTACCCACACCTGGGTCAGATGAGGTGTAAGAGATGCCCCTTCAGATGAGCCTCTTATCAATATAGTTAACTCCAAATACACTATATATATGCACATACATATCCTTAAATATATTAATATCTATATATCTATCATTTATCTATCATCTATATCTATCTATCATCTATCTATCTATCATCACCTATCTATCTATCTATCATCTATTATCTATCATCTATCTATCTATCTATCATCTATCATCTATCTATCTATATCTATCTATCTATCTATCTATCTATCTATCTATCTATCTATCTATCTATCTATCATCTATCTATCTATCATCTATCTATCTATCTATCTATCTATCTATCTATCTATCTATCTATCTATCTATCTATCTATCATCTATCATCATCTATCTATCTATCTATCATCTATCTATCATCTCTATCTATCATCTATCTATCTATCTATCTATCATCTATCATCTATCTATCATCATCTATCTATCATCTATCTATCTATCTATCTATCTATCTATCTATCTATCTATCTATCTATCATCTATCTATCTATCTATCATCTGTCTATCTATCTATCTATCTATCTATCTATCTATCTATCTATCTATCTATCTATCATCTATCTATCATCTATCATCTATCTATCTATCTATCTATCTATCTATCTATCTATCTATCTATCTATCTATCTATCTATCTATCATCATCTATCTATCATCTATCATCATCTATCTATCTATCTATCATCTATCATCTATCATCTATCTATCTATCTATCTATCTATCTATCTATCTATCTATCTATCTATCTATCATCTATCTATCTATCTATCATCTATCATCTATCTATCTATCATCTATCTATCTATCATCTATCTATCTATCTATCTATCTATCTATCTATCTATCTATCTATCTATCATCTATCTATCTATCTATCATCTATCTATCTATCTATCTATCTATCTATCTATCTATCTATCTATCTATCATCTATCATCTATCTATCTATCTATCATCTATCTATCTATATCTATCTATCATCATCTATCTATCATCTATCATCATCTATCTATCTATCATCTATCATCATCTATCATCTATCTATCTATCTATCATCTCTATCTAATCTATCATCTATCTATCATCTATCATCATCATTTATCTATCATTCTATCATCTATCACCTTAAGCTAGCCACAATATATTTCTGTTACTTGTTGTAAAACAATGTCCTAATTGATACCTAGACCAACACAAGCAAAATATCCTTGGGGGAAATGGAGAAAATGGGACTGATTATCTGGTCTGGATATATCTAGTTAAAAGTCGTATACTATTCTGGTATGGAAGTTTAGTAATTCATGGCATGGGCTGTGAAACTCCTAATTCAATCATTCTTTGTTTACCAGGGAACAAGCTCAGAGAGACAGCATTGCTGCCACCAAAGTATGGTAGCAGGAATGCAAGGACTTTATGGCTTTTTCTGATTAAATTAGATAGCTTACTGAAAGGGAATTACTAATTTAAATATCTAACTTCAAGAATTAGAAATAGAATATATAGGTGGCTTTCACCCATCTCCCAATAAGCAGCCTCCACTCTCAGAAGCAGATTCCCTTTTCATCTCTGATGATTTTTTGTCGCTTGAGTAATAATCTTTACGATTATTCTGTTGCCCTGGACAGTGTGGTTCAGTTGGTTGGGCATCATCCTGTGAACTGAAAGGTTGCCGGGTTTGATTCCTGGTCAAGGCATATGCCTGGGTTGCGGGCTCGATCCCCAGCAAGGGACATGCAGGAGGAAGATGATTGATGTTTTGCTCTCACATCAATGTTTCTCTCTCTTTCCTTCTCCCTTCCTCTCTCTCTAAAAATCAGTTAAAATATTTAAAAAATAAATTATTCTGTTACTACCTCACATTAGTGATTTCCTTGAAGAGGAACCCCAGTACCCACATCTCTCTCTCCATTCCTACTTTATCCAGACCTATCACTAGAGTTAGGTGTCAGTACAGCAAAGGAGATCAACAACAAATAAAGCCTTGCCAGTTGGGTTGATGTATCCATGAAAAGGAACCAAAGACTTGCTGATGTAAATTGGAAAAGTCTAGAGGATATGTATGAAAACAGATTTTACATGCTTGTTCAAGGCTGAAAGATTTTTAGATCACTGGTACCAGTTGCTAAGATAAAGTTCTCTTGCCGTACAGTGAACATGGGTACTTACATAACTTTGTTAAAACCTTCTCCTGTGTTTTGAAGAAACTAATATAGTTAATCATCATCTCCAAATGACTAGATAAAGAAAAACATTTGGAAAGTTACAAGTTTAATGGACTATGCAATTTTGGACATTTTGTTAACAGTTCTCTTTTTGGTCCCTATATATCTTCTCCTTAGCTGCCTACACTTAATTTATTTTCCACCATAACTATCAGTGATATATTCAGTCTCACTAATGACAAAAGACTAAGGGACAACTTGATATGTACCTTTTAGAATTCTTCCTATTGTTTAACTTCATGTCTTTTCTTCCATTTGGCCACAGTGGGAAGAGAGACTTGAGCATAAGAATATCAAAGTCTGTCTTCATGTACCCATTAAACACTTTTCTTCTAGACTTCTCCATTCCTAACTCACTGTTTTTCCCCGATAAATTATTTTTTCCCCTTCCAACACTAGAAGTTGTCCTTAAAATGGCCCTGACACTCATGCCTTTGGTAAATTGCCCTTAATAATAATATTCTGGGAACTGCTTTATAGAATGGGCATTATTTTTTTCCACAGACATAAATATATTGCAATTTACTGTGTTTCAAAATAGAAAAAGTTAATGGCAATAGTTTTTTTCATGAAAGAAATAAAATCATTGGCTTGAAATCAACAAAGGGCCATTATGCCTAGCTGGGCCTGGCTCAGCGGTTGAACATTGACCTGGGATCCAGGCGATCGGGGTTCGATTCCCGGTCAGGGCACATGCCCGGGTTGCGGGCTACAGCCGATCAATGACCCTCTCATCATTGATGTTTCTGTCTCTCTCTCTCCCTCTCCTTTCCTCTTCCTGAAGTCAATAAAGATATATTTAACAACAACAACAACAACAAACAAAGGGCCATTAGACACATAATTATTATTCTTTCATTAACTCAGGAGGGAAAATAATATACTTTAATGCTTGTTAAGGATTAGTATGAAAGCAACAGTAGGATAAGTCTGAGCGAAGAAATCTGAGAGTCAAAAGAACATACCCTCCTGGAGAACCTAAAACAATTATACATAATAATCTGGCTGTGGTATGTGGTTGCTATCCACTTGTATAAAAAATTACAAAGACATAATATTAAAATATCACTCTAAGAATGCATGCTAGGGGAATACTATAACTTCTCCCAAAGTATTGCAAATGACTGTTTAAAATTTATTGCATGTAACTTCATTGTATAACTTGGAAGATGTATGAAAGTTTTCCAGAGAAACAGAATCAATGGCATATATACATATGCACATACAGAGAAATATTTAGTTTTAAGAATTGGCTCATGTGATTGTGGGAGCTAGAAAATCTGAAATCTGTAGGGTAGACTGAAAAGCTTGAAATTCAACTAAGAGCTGAGGTTGCAATTTTGAATTTGGAGGTTGGAAATTGAGGTAGAATTTCTATATTGCAGTCTGGAGACAGAATTCCTTCTACTTTAGGAAACCTCAAGTATTTCCTCTTAAAGCCTTCAACTGATTGGATAAAGCCCACACACATTATGGAGAATAAACTGTTTTACTCAAAGTCTATTAACATAGTTTTTAATAGCACCTAAAAATACCTTTATAGCAATGCCCAGACGATTGTTTAACCAAACCAGTGGGCACCATAGTCTAGCCAAGCTGAGCCATAAAATTAATCATTGTAGAAGTTTTGAAGGGAAAGAATATTTTGTATCTAATCTGGTTATAATTGCCTGCAGTTTTGTTGTGTTTTTTTTTTGGTCATCCTTAATTGATTTTACTAAATATTTAAAATGAGTTTAAATATCTTAGTTATAGATTCCTGATAAATACATTGTGCTGTAAAATTCAGACATGGAAAATTCACCACTGAATACACTTTAATACATTAGGTCCATTCTTCTCTGCAAGTCAGCATCTGGTGGCTCCTGCTTTGCTTGATTATGTAACACAGCTGCCCACATATAAAAAAAAGTACAAAGAACAGAGTAGACAAGTGCCAATTAAAATTATACAAAAAAGAACCGTGTGCCCCAAAATGAAAGAACTGAGAACATTTTGTTCTGACATATATATTTGAGAATCAGAGTAATGAATTAAATAAGAAGATATACTGGGTATTTTGAGTAGCAGATTATAAACCTACATACTAACTGTCATGTGTTACAAGTCACTTCTGTTGCTTAGCAGAGCCTACTCTTACTTCTATCTTGAGACTATGCATCAAAGACTTCTGAAAACATCCCCATCTCATAAAAATCACACTTCATCAAAACTAATGACACAAGGCTAACTGTATTGTTTTTTCAGAAACTAGATTGTTTCTCTCTAATATGACTTGATAATTCATGTGCTATTTGGACTTATTTCTGTTCTACACCCTATAAACAATTGCTACATACAGTTCATGAAAAAATTCATCTAAACAGATTGTCAACTAAAGATTACAAATGGAAACCACCTATATGAATGACCTGTGTTAGACTCAATGAAAAGTTTTACTTTTATTTGTTTTTTGTTTTTATAATGAATAAAGGTGCAATACTTTGCTCTGAATATTTTAGTGTGATAAGTAAAATTCTCCTTGCTGCATACATTTTGATTTATTTTATATTATCTTGGTACTTTTATGGGTGTCTTTTCTCATCAAGATTCTCTCTGTGTCCAGCAGAGAGCACTCAGCTGAAAGGAAAATGAAGTAGAATTTAAAACAAGATTTTTAAAATGCTAGAAGCCTTGGTACACCATAAGTCTATTTCAAAGATTTAGATGCTCTGAAGCTGGACCCTAGTCTATGAATGGGCAGTTTTACTTGAACTCAACTCAGGATTTAGCCATTAGGGCTCCAACCTAAAATGTGAGCCAGGGACTCCACATTTGGCATCTTTATTCCTGGGAGGCTGTCAAAAGTGCTGGCAAGCCTCTTAGTAGCTAATGTCCCCAGAGAAAAAATTGCCTCCAAAGCTGGTGTCACCTTTTTGAGTTTTTATCTTCTGTGTAGATCTTAACCTGATAATTCTCCACCTATTCTGTGAGCTTTACAATGCCACCTAGCCAATGGCTTTTATATTGCAGTCAGCTTTTCTCCTTACCTTTAGTAGCAATTTTGGTTCAAAATATGCAGCCCCACCTGACCAGAAGTAGAATCCATCCCCATTTCTCAGCTCTTTTATGTCCTTCCTTGTCTCTCTTAATTTAGGTTGTACACAATCACCACCACATTGAAGATCAAACCTAAGTGTCACACAATCTAATTTACATGCTGTAATGTAGATAATGTTGGTTAACATTATCTCATTTTACTGAGCCTAAATTGAGATTGTTTATTGACTGCCTTTGAGCCTCTGGCTGAGGCTTTCTTCTCACTTAAAAAGCCCCCCTTCCTCAAGGTCGCTTATTCTCCCACCCACAGTAAAGGTCCAGCTCAAAGCCAAGTCTCTCCATGGCACCATTGCCCCTTCTCTCCACTTGATCACTTCCTTTTCTGGAATTTCAGTTTACTCACTCTGTGTGTGACACACATAGTGTTTTACTCATCATGAGTTAGGAAGTGTGCCAGGCAAGATGACCTTGTTTGCTGGCCTGGATTACAAACTCTTTTGATTAAGTTAAAGATTTTTCGTAAAAGTTTTTGAATATTATATTTATTCAATGTGTTTTACTGAGAGCATTTTAACTGGTATGTAGTGGTTTTCTTCCCCTCAGTTTTTAATCGTTATAAATTTTAATGCATATAAAATAAAACTTGAAACCCAATGATTTTACAAGTATGGTAATGGTACTGTACCCTCATGAATAATAGGCATGTCAATGAGCAGATAAAGAGACTTTGCAAAATTCATGATGGTAATCAATGTGGTAGGCCGATTGCAAAAATAGTTTTCATTTGCTCACAATTTGACTTTGCAGCTCCGTCCATTAAGGGGTGGTGTCCATTTCCCTACCTTAGGGAGAAATGGGTAATAGGTGGGGAGAGACAGGTAAAAAGATCATTAAAGGGAGGGAGGCATTCCAGTTAAAATTGCTTTAATAATTATTCATTCATTTCTTTAATTGCTTAAAGTTTCAACTCCAATTATGACTGCTCAGTACCCCCAGTACCTTCTACCCTTAAAAGAGATCTAAGTATCACTTTTCTCCTTAGCTAGAGCCATTTCCTTGAAGGAAGTCCTATATCTATTTTTTAGACGGCTGTGGAAAGGGAGGCAGATTGAGTTTGAAGCCAGATAGATCTGGTTTGTGTCCTGACTTCACTACTGCCTCTGTGACCTTGGGTGAGTTACTTTACCTCTAAGCCTGAGTTTCATCTATAAAATGAGAATAAAACCATTTTTTAAAGAGACTTAAGATACTATACATAAAGCACCTGGTACAAATACTTATATAAAAAACGAGTTACTGCCCAGCCGGGCGTGGCTCAGCAGCTGAGCACTGACCTAGGATCCAGCAGATCTCGGTTCGATTCCTGGTCAGGGCACACGCCCAGGTTGGGGGTTTGATCCCCAGTCGGGGGCATGTGGGAGGCAGCCGGCCAATGACGACTCTCCCATCATTGATGTTTCTGTCTCTCTGTCCCCCTCTTCTTTCCTCTCTGAAATCAATAAAGATATATTAAAAAATGAACAAACAAAAAACAAGCCTGAGTTACTTTCTCTAAAGCAGCTTGTTGCTTCTTAGACACCGAGTATAGCAAGTGCTCATGGTGAGACTCTGGTGAAGGAATCCTTCCTGGTTGCAGCCTGCTGTTTTCTTCCTGTGTGTTTACATGGCAGAAACACAGCGGGAGAGCTCTCTGGGGTCTCTTTTATAAGGGCACTAATCCATTCACGAGGACTTCGCCCTCATGACCTAAAGATCACTCAAAGGCCTCACCTCCAAATATCATCATATTGCAGGTTAAGGTTTCAACAAAGAAATTTGGGGGAACATAAACACTTATGTTTATTATGTATTATACAGGGGTTTGGCAAAAGGAGGTTTACAGTTGTGAGTACGTGAAGCATAGATTTTATTCTTGTATTATTTATTTATTTTCCTATATGAACAAATGTAAGCCTACTTTTGCCAACCCCTGTATTACATATAGATGTATTTATAAATATATAAAGAGATTTATTATCATTTACTATAATATATAATGTAATATAAATAGACTTATTATAAGAAATTGGCTCAGATGATTATGGAGGCTGATACGTTTAAAGTTTGCAGAGCTAATGTCCCAGTTTGAAGGCTGTCAGGCAGGAGAATTTTCTCTTGTGTGGGAAAGGGGCAACCTTTTGGTCTATGCAGGCCTTCAACTGACGTGATGAGGCCCACCCACATCACGGAGGGCAATCTGCTTTACACAGTCCATCCATTTAAGTGTTAATCTCACCCCAAAACACCCTTACAGAGGCACCCAGAATAATGTTTGACCAAATATCTGGGCCTTCTGTGACTCAGTCAAGTCTATGCATAAATTTAACTATCACATCCCTCATTCTTCAGATGGAGAGCTGAGGTCTAGTGAGGGGTAGAGATTTCCTCAAGACACAAGTAATGATAAAAACCAGATCTTCGAATAGGAAAAAAAAGAAGGAAAAAAGTCCTGGTTTGCTGCACTTGCCACATTCTGTGGTAGAAATAAGAGCAGTGGTGGGAAGAAAGGAGGAAGGATGAGAAACGAGAGGCATTTTGCAAGAATGAAATGTGCCATGTAATCGAAGCAACTTCCTGCACCTAAGAACAAAAAGAAGAAAAAAGCTGCATCTGGTCATCCACTGAGACTGCACTAAGTGATAATCTGCATCACATCGATACTTAAGGTGTCTGAGGACAGGACCTCAGGTCATTAACATGGATTCACTTGGGTGGTTCTTACTAGTAGAAGAACTGGGGTCAGTTCAACTCACAGAATATGTCAAAGTTTTATCACTAAAGCTTTATGAGAAACAAATTCAGTCCCTATAGGTCTGGCTTAACTTACCATCCATCCCAGAGGCAGTCAGATAGAATCCAGGTTTGCTCGTGGATCCTGGCGAGTGGGCCTTAGCAGCTCCTTTGCAGTGGGCAAGACAGTTCTCATTCCTCCAACCTTCCCATTAGGGAAACTGGCGCAATACAAGGTTTGCTTTTAATTATAAATTTTAAGACATAAAAAATATAAAAATCAGAAACATTCCACCTTACATTGTCTTTCCTCAAACTCTAAGTTATTACATTTCATACTGAAAGTAAGAATGTTAAAGATTTTGAGAACCAGTTCTATTGATATCTGAGGTTTGAGTGATTAAATATTTCACACATACAACATTTAATATACAAAATTGATAGTAATCAACATCAAGGAATAACTATTTTCTTGAGCTATGCTTATTTTTAGAAGCTTTTCCCACACAGAAATGTTACAATCTGAAAGTAAATCTGGAAAAGGATTTTGAGTTAAAAGGGCTCAAGTCCAATTTAAGAAATCGGTGAACAGGTTCCTATTTAACTGGGGACAGAATCAATTGCTCTGTGCATTTGTATTCCAAGAAGTGTCTGTAATATGAATTTCTCTTCTCCCAAAGCAGAGTATCACCTCCTTGTCAATATGTACTCAGAAATGCTAGTGATTTGGTAGATGCGTGGATCTCACAGTGTGGCCTACTAACCAGCAGCATCAGCAAATTCTTGTTAACCTGCAAATTCTTGGCCCCACGTAAGACCTACTGAATCAGGCTACTGATAGGGGATGGGGCTCAGCAGTCCCTTTACAAACTCTCCAGAGGTTTTTAATGCAAGCTGAAGTTTCTGTCACTGAGTAGATGATTCTTTTCCTTTATAAGACCACGTCCTAACAAAACTAGGTTCACATTCGGCTCTCCTAAGGCAAAACCCAGAGCAAGCTGTTTATGAAGGAAAGAATGTTCTATTTTAGTAAGGAGTAGGTTATATACCTTCAACTAAACACTCAGAACTTACTCCTCTCTGCCAACCAAAGAAGACATTCTAATTCTTAGCACCCCAGATTTTAAGGATCATGAACTACTGTGATATTGTTTTTCCTGAAGGGCTGTCTAGATTCCTCCTGGACTGGGGTTCCCAAGTATCACCCCCAAGTTCAATGCTTCACCAGGACTCACAAGATTCAGCATATAGTTGTACTCACAGCTATGATTTATTGCAGTGAAAGGATGCAAAGCACCATCAGCAAAGAGAAAAGGCATCTGAAGCAAAGTATGGAGGAAAACGGGTGCAAGCTTCCAAAGGTCCTCTCCCAGGGGAGTCACAGAATTCCTGCAGCAACTACTTGCAACAAGGCATGTGAAATGTTGCCAGGCAGGGACACTCATTAGAGATCTATTGCTTAGGGTTCTTATTGGGGACTGATCACACAGGCATCCTTTCCCAGAAGGAAAGCAGGTGTTCATCATCAACAACATTGTTTGCATAAGCTGTTAGGCATTGTGAGCCACTCATCAATTCTGGGAATAGTAGGAACCCTTCTGAAATTCAAGTTTGCAGATGCCAGCCAAGAGCCAACTATGTAAGCATCATATCCTTTCAAAGGATAGTATTCAGTCCTGCTATGTCAACTACTTTCTGCACACTTCCTTTCTGTTTCCTTTATCTGTAAAATGGAAATGTGGACCTATTTTACATAGTTGTTATCAAGATTAAATGAGATAATGTATGTAAGTATGTAGAACTCTGATTGACGTAGAAGAAGCCCCTAACAAATGTTAGCTAAAGTAGATATAATTTGTGTTGAAGAGCATTCCTAGTCACCAGTTCCAGATGTTGACAGTCAAGGGTGCATTATAGTTAAATTCTCCTCTTCCCTGTGCCCACCACATTGTCCAGCACACAGTAGGTGCTCCTTAAGAATTCGGTGATGATGGTAGTGATTTATCCTTCAATCTAATTCCTCTGTTTTACCTTTCAAATCCTCCTATGTAGACTTTCTTACAACTAATTTAGACTTGAGTCAGTCTTTAAAATGTTTCACTATGTAGAAAACTTAGTTTCCATGGTCACCAACAATGAACTTCTCTCCAGAGTTATGTACAAGAATATATAAACCATAGTAACATTAGTGAATTGGTGTACAGCTGACAGACAAAACATGCAAGTTTCAGCTGATGGTTCGTTTTTACTTCTCATTTTTTTATTCCTTTATGTGTAAGCAGAACATCCTCAATGTCCATCTGTGTCCAATTATTAGTTGAGTACTGTAGATTCTTTCTTTAACATGACATTTCCTTTAGTTTCTTTATTTCTGTTTTTGCTACCATCACATTTGAAGCCCATAGCCCCACCCAGAAAAGTTCACTCATAGCTGTTCTAGTAAAATAAAAAAAAATTAGAGAGGGTATTGGAAGACCCAGTCTAAACTTAGTTGTGACACTGCCCATCATGTGACTTCTTTTATCAAGTTATTTACCTGTAGTTTTCTTACTTTTCAAATGACTTGAATTAGATAATTCTGGTGTCAACTAGAGACCTTTGATCTCTGATCTCTGTCTGAAATATTTCACTCCACCCTCCTATTTTGTCTGCTTATGACTAATCACACCTTAGCCCAGTTTCCCCTTCCAGAGAGCCTCCAGCAACCTCTCAAATTATAGTTAGATGTCTAGTAACACCTTGTGCTTACCTCAATTATACTACTAGAGTCATTCATTCGAAACTATTGGGTCTTTGCCACGTGTGAAGCACTTGCTGGCATCATATGAATAAGGAGACACTGTTTCTTTCCTATTTTTAACATTGTGAATATTGCATTGTGTTTGTATATTTGTGTTTCTGTTTTCTGTAGTGAACAATAATTACAGTGAAGGTAACTGTGCTGTATTTCCTACATGTTCAGCATTTCTCCAATAAGCTCAATAACTATTTGCTAAAACAGTAATCAGAGGTTCCTCCAACATATATATTTTTTCATTTATATCATTTTTTTAATTTTTCAATTACAGTTGACATACAATGTTATATTAGTTTCGAGTGTACACCTCAGTGATTAGATATTATATTACTTACTAAGTCATCATCCTGAAAAATCTTGTATCCATCTCACACCATATGTAATTCTTAGAATATTATTGACTATATTTCTTATGCTGTACTTTACATTCCCATGACTATTCTGTAACAATAAATTTATACTTCTTAATCCCTTCACCTTTTTCACCTATCCCCCAAAATCCCTCCCATCTAACAACCATCAAAATATTCACTGTACCTATAAGTTTGTTTCTGTTTGTTAATTTATTTTGTGTTTTAGATTAAGTTGCTGATAGATATGAATTTATTGCCATCTTATTGTTCATATTCTTAACCTTCCTCCCTGCTTCTTCTTAAAGAAGACCCTTTAACATTTCATGTAATACTGGTTTGGTGGTGATAAACTTCTTTTACTTTTCCTTGGCCAGACAGCTCTTTATCTGTCCTTCGATTCTAAATGATAGCTTGCTGGGTAGAGTAATCTTGGTTGTATGTCTTTGCTTTTCGTCACTTTGAATATTTCTTGCTAATCCTTTTTGACCTGCAAAGTTTCTGTTTAGAAATCATCTCACAGTCTTATGGGTGCTCCCTTGTAAATAACTAACTGTTTTTCTCTTGTTGCTTTTAAGATTCCCTCTTTATCTTTATCCTTTGGCATTATAATTATGATGCGTCTTGGTGTGGACTTCTTTGGGTTCATCTTGTTTGGGTCCTTCTGTGCTTTCTGGACTTGTATGCCTAGATCCTTCACCAGGTTAGGGACATTTTCTGTTATTATTTCTTCAAATAGGTTCTCAATTTTTTGTGCTCCCTCTCTTCTCCTTCTGGTATTCCCATGATGCAAATGTTGATACACTTGAAGTTGTCCCAGATGCTCATTACACTATCCTCATTTTTTTGGATTCTTTTTGCTATTCTGATTAGGTGTTTTTTGCTTCCTTACATTCCAAATCACTGATTTTATTCTCAGCTTCATCTACTGTACTGTTGATTCCCTGTAAATTATTCTTCATTTTAGTCATTGTAGTCTTCCTTTCTGACTGATTCTTTCTTATGGCTTCCATGTCCTTTTTTATGCTGTTAAAGTTCTCACTAAGTTCCTTGAGCATCCATATAACCAGTGCTTTGAACTCTGAACTAGTTGATTGCTTGTCTCCATTTTATTTAGGTTTTTTTCTGGACTTTTCTTCTGTTCTTTAATTTGGGGCATAGTTCTTTGTCTCCTCACTTAGGCAGCCTCACTGTCTTTGTTTCTATGTAGTATATATAACTGCTATGTTTCCTGTGCTAGGTAGAATGGCATAATATAGTAGGTGTTCCATAGGGTCCAGTAGAACAACCTCCTTGATCGCCCAAGCTGGGTACTCCAGGTGTGTCCTGCCCCAGTGTGGACTCTGTACACCCTCCTGTTGTAGTTGAGCTTTGATTACTGTTGGCATGTCAATGGAAGGATTTACCCCCAGGTTGATCAGCTGCAAGAACTGATTGTGACCACTGACTACTACCACTGTGGAGGATCAACTCTACAGGGACCCACTTCATGGAGCAGGACCTACTTTAGGGGGCCTCTGGTGCCCCTTGAGTCTGCCCCTTAAATGTGTCCCTTGTGGAGGTGGTTGGGTAGTGCTTTGATGTGTTTTGAAACTCTATACTTGGCAAGCTAGGTCTGGGGCCTCCAGGGAGGTGCAAGTCAAGGTCAGTCACCACCTGTGTTCTGCCCAAGGCCGCTCCATATGAGCTACAAAGTGATCTGCTAATGGCTGCTACTTGTGCTGGGTTTGGAGATGCCCAGGCAAGGAGAAGCTATAAGCCAAAGCTGGCTGTTGCTAATGCTGGGCTTGGTGGTACTTACCATGAGGTATGGGACATGCTGAAGCCAGGTACTTCTTGTTTGAAAGATTTTAGGAAAGTCTGAATCATGAGCCAAGACAGGCCATTTGTATGGAAAAGCCAGTAAAAACATTTTGGGTGGGCCCATAGGTTGGGTGGGGCAGGGTTTTAGGGAATCACCGGGGATGGGGCAAAAAATGTGAGCCTGGTTGATGAAGACTCAGATATGAAGCCTGCTGCTGGCTCTGTGGAGAAGGAGGGTCTCAGAAAAAGAACAATGGTCTTTGCCAGCACTTTTGTCTGGGAAAAATCTGTGCCCCCAGCACTTGTCCTGATGCCAGACAATTCAGTGCTTCCCTGTACGTCCCTGGTTCCTTTCAATCTGCTGCCCCATGCTGGAGCTCGGAGGAAGTGAGTATGAGTAAGTCCAAGTTGGGCCCTTTAAGAGAAACTTCCTGGGGCTCCAGCAGCCTCCATCTCCCTCAACCTCAATGCCTGCTGGATCTCACAGCCAGAAGTTATGGAAACTTCTCTTCGTGGCACTGGAACCCTGTGCTGGAGAGCCTGGTGTGGGGCTGGGACCCCTTACTTCTGAGGGGGGACCTCTGCAACCAAGATAACCCTCCCAGTTTTTATCCAACATACATTGGTGTGGGACCAGACAATTCCACATCTGCCCCTCTCCTAGCAGTCTCAATGTGACTTCTTCAAAGTAACACCATTTCAAAATGTTTTTGAAACATAGGTGCTAATAAAAACGTGTTAAAAAAAACTTCACAAAACTTAAAGAGAATTTTGCAATTGCACATAATATGTTTCTTTTATTCATGTTTTTAAATTGTTTAACACTAACATTACATCATAACACACAGAGCTAGTTTATTTAATTTAAGAAGGCTCATGTCCAGGATAAGCAACAAAATTGAACTTTACTATTCAAACATTTCCCTTCAATCTCAACATTTTATTTCATATTTAAATAAATACACTAATGGTCGTTTGCAGCCATGAATCATTTGTCGTTTGTTTCCTTCGAAGGCCACTGGATGGCAGTAGTGTATCATATCAGTGGTATTTGGTTTGGCCTTTTTTGTTCCTGCTAGGTGTAGAACAAGTAGTTTTTTGAAGAGGAAAATGTTAGAGGGACTTTTAAAAGGTGGACAACCAACTAAAAATATTAATTGAATATAATTAAGTTCCACCTACTTGAAATAAAAGAAATTTTATCATATATTTTCTTCCTCAGTCTTCGATTTCTTCATAGTACCCAAGAGATGGACATGGGACTGAATTTTTTTCTTCAGAAAATCCAGCAGTTTTATCTTAGACAAGTTGCTAAATCTCCTTAAACCACTGTTTTCAAATGTGTAAACACTTATTATAGCATTTCCCCCTATCGTGTATTAAATAGGAAGATGTTTGCCAGGGCTTAGGCCACATAGTTCTAAATTAATGCTAACTTAATAATAAAATCAGATTTTATTATTAGTTTCAGAATATTGGCAGGTGGGAAAAAGCCAAAATGAAAACCTTCACCCTGAGCTTAAAAAGGGAGAGAGAAAGGAAAGTACAAAGAACAGCAAAAAGGGAATTATCTAACAGGTTTTGCAAGAGAAGCAGTGATATACAGTGAAAAAAGAACATCTTTTAGAGCCATAAAAGACCAAAGTGGGAATGCTGATTCTGCTGTCTCCTAGCTGTAAAACCATGCATCCATTTCTTTGCATTGCTTAATGCAGTTTCTTTATTTAAATCAGAATTCATAGTAAAACACTCTTAGAGTTAATATGAGATAAAACAAGCTAATACATGTAAAATGCTTGGCAAGTAGTAGGTATTCAAGGTTGCTATTTCTTTTCTTTGCAGACTTTTACAAAAACCTTCAAAGAAACTTTGCATATTAAAGTGTAATTTTATTATTTTCCTGGGGCTTGAGCTCTTTGAGAAGTCTATAGAACATATGGATTTAGCATCCCCTTTTATATATCTGAATGTAAATGTTAATGTTACAGGTTTCATAATTTAAACATTTTTATCCAAACCTATAAATTATTTTCAATCTTCAACAGCTTTCTTTAAATTTCCATTCTCTGGGTGAGATGTTAATGGGTACTGAGAAGACAAGACAAGGCAGTCTGAGGAATTAGAAAAGACATAGAGGATTAATCCACCAAATGGAATGCAGTCACTGCGTGATCTATATTTAAAAAGATTATAAGAAATGAACTCTTTCAAAGAGATGTCTAAGGATTTTTTTTCTTGGGGGTTAAGGGAATTAAATGATGGACTAAAGTAAATCAGAAAACAAACAAATTGTGTCCAGATGGGTTGCTCAGTGTTGACTGAACCCGGTGAGGAATACCACCTGCAGCAATGTGAAGAGAATTCTGGGTGCCTCCTTTTCAATACAGAAATGGCGTTTCCCTGGATTACAATCTGTGCTTCCCATTTATAGAGAAGGATCTAGGCCCCCCAAAAGATAAATCCTGGAATGTTTGTTTTCAACCATAGTATCGGCTACCTGCTCATTCACCATCTCTCTCTTTATTTTCAAAGAGAGCAGTGCATTCCAAAGTGTTGGAAAAATGTATTCATTCTTTGAGCAAATCAATTTTTCACCAATGAAGAGACTGAGGCCTTGAGAGAGGAAGTGAGTTCTTCCTCGCTGCACAGGCTGTTAGTGGCACAACTCACCTAATTCCTCGTCCAGGATGTCTTCCATCTTTCCATTCTGCCTCAGGATAAAACCCACAATTAGAATCTAATTGGCTTGTTTATCTTTAACTAATTGCAATACCCTCCTTTATATAGCAGACCAAAGAGCTGCTAATGGTAAAAGCAAGAAGACCATACACCCCCCCCCCCCCCCCCCAGTTTATGAATTCACATTAAAAAGATAACTTTATTAGACAGTTTTAGAAATCGGGAGGGATTTCTGCTATTTTTATTTCTTACTTATTCAGGAAACAAGGTGTACATGAAGCAAGATACCTTTAAAAGGCTGTTTTAGCTGCTGCTGATTTTGAAAACCAAACTGAGGGAATCATGGAGTAACAGCCAGATTTCGGGGGCAAACTGCACAGAAAGCCAAACACTTAACTGAATTGGTTGTCCTTCCAATCTTGCCTTTTGTTCCCAGCGTGGTAGAAAGGTGTCCAGCTGTCTCTATTATATTGCTCACTCCTGCTGGCCCAAAAGGCCAGGGATTCTCATTAATTTAATGGGAAGCTGCTAAGCCCTTACCATTCTCACCATGAACTCACCATGGTCAGCACTATCTGTCACTCCCGATTTATTGTTGTCGGATAACTAAAGTGCTGCTACTGTACTTGGAACATCTTGAGGACTCCACTCTCTTTTGTAAGCTTCAGTTATAGGTATTACAGCACAGAAGTAGAACATTTTAAACGCCAACTAAAAAACAAAAACATGTTAATGAGCTTTTCTTTCTAAATAATTCTATTCTTTAAAAATAAAGGGTATTTTGGGGAACACAATCCAAATGACATTAGATTGTAGTTGAGAGACTATACTTTCTTTTTTAAGACTGTAGGCAATGTCTTTACTTTGCAATTTACTGATTAAATGATAATTTTAAACACAAAATACACCTCCTCTCTTAGGAATTCCATTGTAAATCAAACCAAAATATCCTATGGCATTGGATGGCTAACCTCCTCATTTAAAGATGAGGGATGTGAGGCTAAGGAAAGTTGAGTCATTGGGTGCAGGTTATACAGCCAGTTAGTGAGGGGTGAACGGAACTCAGATCATGTAATTCCTCAGCTGGCACAGAGCTTTGAACTAAATCAAGTTGTTCTTGGTTAGAATTATTTTGAAGTTGGTTCACCTGGGAGATTCAAGGAATAAAAAAAATTGCTCTCATACCTTAGAATTCTTGGTGGGGATGGGGTTAGGTGAAGAAAAATACCTAGTTTGACTGTGTTTTATAAAAAGGATTCCATTTGAAGGTACCATGGGTTGGATCAACATGGAGGTAGGTCTGGTACAAGGGCAAGATCATGAACTCTGATGGAACTTTCGATATATGACTTTTGATTTGTTTGAGTGAGAATTGGGAGCTGGGGGGGGGGGGGATGATGGCAGTTACTTGGTCTCAACTCTTAGTATCCTCAAATACAAATAGGAATAAAAACATAAACGACAAAAGGGTTGTTGAAGGGCTGAATTGGGGAGAACATGTAAAGTATCCAAGAGAGTGATTCACTTATATTTGGTGTTTAATAAACATTAAAACATTAAAATTTACCAGCCTTCTAAGGCAATTAACCATTTAAACTAAATCTGAGATTAAAACCAGATATAGGTAAGAAAGCAAAAAGTGAGGGAAGCTCTGAATCAATCTGACAAATGAACCACAAAACATCAGGAGCATGTCAGAGTCCTCATTTTGTTCTTCCAGGAAAACTACGCCTTGTTATAAGTTAACAAATCATAAGGCCCTCTAGGTCTCTGTTTCCTAAATATTCTACCTTCCTTTAGAAAATCTCAGTCTTAGCCATTGCTAGAATGTGATAGAAACAACTATGGGAGGCACCTAGGACAGCCTTCTAAAAGCATTGCATTTTAACTGAGGCTTTTTTTTTTTTTTTTACAAAAGTTGTATTATTATATCTCTTTTTCTTTTGTGCTGTGGTCAAAGGCAAGATGATATTTATTTGTCCTGTGATTGTATTTTCTTCATATTATTGATCTGAGGCAAGTCTCCTTCAGAAGAGAGTGTTTTCTTCGGCTTTTGTCTTGGTCCTTGCATATATTAGGGGAAAAGCCTCAGATTAGCAATTTTGAATCTGTTCTTCCCACAATTTTTCCATGTGGGTGGACATTGAGAGAACATGTGCTCCACTGGTTTTAAGAGAATTAACAACAATATATTCTCAATTAAATGTGGGTAATATTGCCCATTTAGTATTTATGAGATTCTTGGGAAATACCACAGAGTAAGGAACAGTTGTCCTCAGGGAGCTCACAATTCAGCTCTTGTTTATTGAACATCCACAAAGATTTACAGAGCTGACTTTTTAGTCAAGAAAATGAAATAGAATCTACAAACCAGTGTTTGTGGAGAAGCAGGTTTCTTGCTGTTAAGAGCAATTCCATATACGAACATTTGCCGCAATGCAATAAACAGAGGCTTCTTGGGAGAGAAAGAATTGAAGTCTTTTTTCGGAGGAAACTTGATTATATACTTCTCCCTCAACTCAAACTTTAGCTGGATAGGCTATTTAGAATTTCGAATAGAATGGTTTTCATGGGGCTTAAGGCATACTACCCAAAATGGTACCTTGATGTATTGAATATTTTAAGCTGAAGGAGTCTGAGAAAATGGCAGAAGCAGGAAGGTCACTCTGACCCCCCACCTCCTTTCCCCCTCCCCCAAAACAGGTTGTAAAACCCTCACTTGAGAGGCACCCTCCCTGTGTTCAGAGGAAGGAGCATCCTACTCTCCGGAGACAAAGGGATGCCAAGGAGAATCCCCACGCCCAGGCCTTGCTCCACTCCCCAGTTTGCTACCCTTCCCTCCAGCCCCCCATCTCTCAGGCTCCGTGGTGACTGTGCGCTCTCAGCGAGCTGTGCGTGAGACCCTCAGGGTACCTGATTTTTCTTTTTGGTCTTCTTTTCCTTATGAAGGCTCCCATGTCACATAAAACTTATATTAAATATATTTATATGCTTTTCTTCTGTTAATCTTTGTTAGTTTAATTTTCAGACCCAGCCAGGGACCCTACGAGTGTCGAGGAAAATTTTTCCTCCCTCACAGTTTCTCATTTCCCCATTCTTTCCTTCGGCTCCCTGCCTCCCTCCCTGCCTCGCTCCCTGCCTCCCTTCCTTCCTTCCTTCCTTCCTTCCTTCCTTCCTTCCTTCCTTCCTTCCTTCCTTCCTTCCTTCCTCCCTCCCTCCCTCCCTCCCTCCCTCCCTGCTTCCCTCCCTTCTTCCCTCCCTTCCCATTCAACAACCCTGAATGATAGTCAGCCAGGGCCTGAAAAGTCGCACATGACTTCCACCTGCTTCGTGTGCAGTGCGAGACAAGGAGCATTTATGTTTCAAGGGACTAGTCACAAAAAGCAATAGGGGTGTAAAATGAGAGTGGAGTGAAATTTGAGTAACATGAATTGGGACCAAAAGTGGACGATTTAACCTTGAATCTTCCACTTCTAGAGCCTTGATATGGATTTATCTTCAATTTTGAGCCTCTGTTAGTGGCAATGATGAGGACATTAAGTAGATCCAACTTCCCACTCGTGTGAGGTGACGTGTTAAAGACATCGAGAGGTTAAAACTCTGAAAAGGAAGCAGTGTTTCGTGTGGGCCTTCGTAGACGAGGTACAGGAAACCCCTCTTCCTCTATGCTCCGGAATCCTGTGGCTGGGCCTTAAAATAAAACTGACAAAAGAAGGATGAACAAGTGAGAAAAAAGTTTTACCTACACATATATGCATGGGAGTTTGCAGAAAAGCAAAAATGTGGCAGGGCGAGGTGGCCGGAGGATTGAGGCTGATGTTCCATCCCGGGCCACACCGGGAAAGGAGGGGCTGGGATTCTGGCGGGGGGGGGACAAGTCATGGGAGGAGGTGTCTTGTTATGTAGATAAGGGTCTCGCAGCTGATGAGTTGTCTCCCTGGAGGAGCTTTCTTTCTGGTACAGAGACATCTGAACAAATGGAGATTTCCTTTATAAATACAAAGTTCCTTTACACAAGGGGAAATTTATGCTCTGTTTTTTAAGGCAGTTTGAAGTAGGTGAAGAGCTTTCTTGGGGTCTGCTTGTTCTCAACTCCCTTTAGCTCAAAATAATCCACATGCCAAAGAGGCATGTTTGAGATGGCAAGTTCTGGGACCCTTCGCCCCTCACCTTGACTAAATGGTAGAACTCAGTTACATGGAAAGAATATCAAGGAATTGTCAGGCAGAGATAATATCATAGATGAGAGAGATAGATGGAGAGAGAGAGAGGACTATGAATAATATAGGTCATTTGGAAGAATAATCTTTTATTTAACAGTGCCCATGGGGCATTTTAAACAAATAAAAAAGGAGTGAAGACAAAAGGAACAAAATTAAGAGGGGGGTGCGGCAACACTAGTTACAAGGATGGTAACATCTATGCCTGAGGGATATTTAATACTACTTGGTGTTTGTAAAGAACTTGCAGATAAAAATGCCATTACTGAAAAGTCGGAAATAGTTGAGTGGAAAATAAATGCTCGGAAACTGGAGCGTCACTGTAAAGTTTTCAGTGATATCAGAACCGCAGTTGGCAGAATGTTCATGGTGCTTCGGCTGCTTGACTGGAAGCACTTCTTCAAAGGTGCTGCACTTTCGGAGCTACAGGGGAGTTCTGTGTGACAGATGGGGAGTGGTGAGCTCAGGTGAGGTTGGAAAGTCAGGCTGGAGTCACAGGCCTTGAAGGTCAGTCTCAGGAATTCTAACTTTTGTTACCTAATGAAAGGGGTTCGTTCGCCTGCATGCATCAAAGCCCAATCAAATGCCAACAGGAGTTTGCAGCCAAGCAAGCAAAGGTTTATTAATTAAGGAAATGGCGTCATGCCTGCAGTCACAGGTGAGCTCATACCCAAAGACCTGGCTCCCTATAGTTTTTAGGGAGTGGGTTATACAGGGGAAAAATCACTAATCATGGTGGCTAAGGGAGTTGGGGTGCTCATCAGGTCAGGGTCGTGGTCTGTCTTGATTGATCGTTGCATCTGGTCCTGATGTCAACCTCTTGCTACTCTGTCTGCTTTCACAAGCGTGTGGTCCACGGGGTCATTCCGCTTTCCTGGGTCCAAACTGAAACACAACTGAGGCCTAGATGTTATCTTTCTCTGTGGTCAACAGACCAGAGGTTTTGTTTCTGAGAAGGCTTTGTTGCTGTCGAGAGGGTCATGGTCCTCAGGGCTTAATGATTAAGGGAGTGGACGTTCAAGGGAGGGGCAGGTGAGTCAGCATCTCTCAGGCTGGACAAGGCCAATTTGAATCGAAAGGAAAGGAGAAAAGGTCAGAATAAAGAAAGTTCCTGCTCAGTCACACTTTCTCCTCAAGGCAGTGTCAGGGCCCAAAACAGGATACCCCAAAATATCCCACAGCCGCATACTTTGAATTAAAGTTAATTGATAAGCAATGGGTACAAGAAGGGCACCTTGACCCTCGCTTGTCTCCCTGAAGGCAGGAAATAGGTCTCCCGTGTGAAAGATGTGCTCCCTGCCCCTGGAGGACAGCCCCTGTCAATAGAGGTAATCGACTCAGAGCCAATATCTGTATGATCGAATTTTGTTGCCCGTTTTCTGATTCACTCCTTTGTTTAAATTCCTCATTAATGAATGCCCAAACCTTAATTAGACCCCTTTCTAATGAATATTATCTTTTTTTTTTTTTTTTGTCCTGACAATTTCTCACAAATTTATTGTTTCTTTGTCTAAAAAGTATAAAAAGGGGCCTGGTTTGATCTTTTCTTTGTGCCTCATTTTATAATCTGAGAATCAAATTGTGTGCATGTATTAAATTGTTTTTTCTCCTGTTAACCTAGTCTGTGTCAATTTTACTACTAGTCCAGCCATAAGAACTAAAGAAGTGTGGAGGGATGGAGTTTTTCCCTTCCCTGACAGCAGATAAATGAGATGATCAATCAGTATGTTAGAAAGGTCATGCAGGCTGAGGTTTGGATTGGAGGGGAGATGGGACAGGGGAAGGAGGTCCATTGGTGGGCTATAGACACCCCTTCGAAGAGCCATGAAAGACTGAGCAGCACAGTCTGAGCAGGGTTAGAGCAGAGCAGTGGATCCTGAGCACGCTGCAGAATTAAGGGTGCCGGGTTGGGCATGGATTCAAGGCAGCAGAGATAGTCAAAAGAAGCCTTCTAGCTCTTGGTACCAGCAGTGATAAAGATAAAAGTGATGTGCTAATAATTTCTTCCAATGAGCAATAACTTCTAAAATGCTTTTCAGAACTGCTCCCAATTTAGTGAATGAAAATGAGAAACAAACAAGAAAGACTAAATAAAACTTGCTGAAAGCTTATAAGGCCACAATACAGAGGAAGGAAAGAAAGTGATAGGGAAATAAAAATATCAAAATTTGATTGAAATAATTGATTGAAAGATTAGGTAAAAACCTTAAATTTGATCCTATTATATCTTAGAGATTTGATAATGAAAGGAAGAGTTATTAAGAGGAATACAAAAAGAGTTGTAAAAATTATATGGGATGGAAATTTAGAAGTGTTAGGGTAATAGGAGGTGATTATCAGCAGCCGAAGGGTGAAAGATTTGGGGCTTATTTCTACTTTTGCCACACTATTACCTCCCCAAATTGACACCAGCTCCTACTACTTTTATTTTTTTATTTGTACTTTGAAACTATTTTTAATATCTGTGACATACCATAATTATAGTGATTATTCTTTATTCAAATACATGCTTTATTAGAGATTGTTATTTTTTAATATATCTGTTTGGGAGCTAAATATTTTCAAATAAAATTGTTTCTTCAGATTTTAATGGGAATAGATAACAGTTTCAATACAAAAACGTGCTGTTTGGTAGCATTTAAGGAACTTATCAGATCCATACATTTTTGGACAAAGCGGTTTAACAATTGGGGGTAGTCTGATCCCATTGACTAGGTCAACAGTGCCATATGCTGCTGTTGAGGTTTGAGAAGCAGATACACTAGAGACAAGGACAGTGGTGTAGAAAAGGCAAACTTTTATTTATATCTTCTTAGGGTACTTTTTGGCCAGGCCTGTGAATTAAATTGATGACAGAGAGATCAACAACAGAAAAGCATACACATTTATTTAATACAAGTTTTACGTGACACGGGAGCCTTTGTAATTAATGAATGAAAGAAATGGCAAAATCTGCTTGCTTTTAAATTAGCTGAACAAAGAGAAATACTTGTGGAAAAGTAACTAAATTATGTGGGGAGGCCAAGAGGAGATAATAATTATTTGGCAAGGTCACTTTGTATGGAATTCTCTAGGTCTCAACTTCTTGCCCTTGATGATAAGAAGTTACTTTCATTCTGGTACACCGAGGGCATCTTTCATGTAGGAATTTTATCCCATGCTTTTAAGAAAAAGAAAGGAGTTCAGAGAATGTTTCTTGTATTTGCTGTTTCTCAAGTGCCTTTAACTCACAGCAGTCAACATGCCAGAGCAAGATGTTTTGGGATGGCGTGTTCTGAACTCCCTCAGTGCTGTGCCCCCACCCCAGTTTGGTTAAGATTCTTTCCACCATCAGTCCAGGAGATTAGGGAATTTACAACATAATAGCTGTTAGAGGGTTTTTCATGGACTCAGCAGATGCATTTAGGAAGAGAAGTATGTGGTGAGTGAGTGTGCGTCCCTGAACAATGGTGGCTTTCTCCGGCCCAATACCACAATCTCAATAAAAATCTGTAGATCAATGGCATGAAATGTGGTCTTGAGGACTCGAATGAACATCTTCCCTTGGAACTGTATCAGCTGAGAAATGTTTAGGCCAGTATTTGTAAGTGCTTTCCTCACCCGTCTATTGACAGGATCCCTAAGAGACCACGCTAGAAATATATTGGATTATAAACTAATGTGAAAGAAGAGCACACAGAGGAAGAGCTTAGGTAAGGAGCTTTATAGGAGAAAGATTGAGCCCCATGTGGGGATCAGTAATGGTGTTGGGCTCAATGGCCTTGTTTCCTTTGCCTCTTCAGTTTTGTTGAGGTATATTTTACATAAATTGGCTGATTTTATTTATTTATTTTATTATTATTATTATTTTTAAATATATCTTTATTGATTTCAGAGGGATAGAGAGATTTCAGAGGGTTAGAGAGACAGAAACATCAATGATGAGAGAGTCATTGATTGGCTGCAGCCCACAACCCCGGCATGTGCCCTGACGGGGAATCGAACCCCGATCGCCTGGATCCTAGGTCGACGCTCAACAGCTGAGCCACGCCCGGCCGGGCTAGTTTCCTTTTCTGACCAGGAATCGAACCAGCAACCTCTCTGTGCACAGGACAGCACTCAACCAGCTCAGCCGCTCCGGCCAGGCCCTCATTTATTTTTAATAATGTTGACACTTATTACCCTTAGAAATATCTATAAATTAATTTGAGGAGAATTGACATTTTTAAAAAAAGTGAATCTGTTAAACATTAAGATATTTCTATTCTTAGCTCAATCTTGGCTTTATTGAAAATGACACTTGTGCCTAGCCGAGTGGCTCAGCTGATTGAGCTCCGTCCTGTGCACTGAA
This sequence comes from Miniopterus schreibersii, assembly GCF_964146895.1. Classification (NCBI taxonomy): domain Eukaryota; kingdom Metazoa; phylum Chordata; class Mammalia; order Chiroptera; family Miniopteridae; genus Miniopterus; species Miniopterus schreibersii. The sequence continues at coordinate 81,130,397 of NC_138106.1, read as the reverse complement.
AGGCTGCTGGTTTGATTCCTGGTCAGGGCACATACCTGTGTTGTGGGTTCGATTCCCAGTCAGGGCACGTATGGAAGGCAGCCAATTGTTTCTCTCTCCCTCTCTCTCTCCTTCTCTCTCTCTCTCTCTCTCCTTCTCTCTCTCTCTCTCTCTCTCTCTCCCCCCCCCTCCTTTCTCTAAGAATGCCCTTGGGTGAGAATTAAATTTTAAAAAAAGAAAGAAAATGACACTTGTATTTTACTTTTCCCTTTGATATCAGCTTTTGATTTTAAAGTGTAGTCTGTAACATGTTTATAACTTACCTGAGAGCTATCTAAGAATTGTTTTGTTTTTAAATCAGAAATATAAACTAAATTTTATTAACTAAATACATTTCTGGTATCAAGATGATCATATGATTTTTCTTCTTTTACATAGTATATAATAAATAATATTAATAGAGTCCAAGTTTGAATTATATCCTGCATTCCTGGTATAACCATACTTGGTCAAAAAATAAAATATTATCAGTTTAAGATAATGGTCAGTGTTTTGCTAATATTTGTTTGGGGTTTTTATATCTAAATTCTTAAATGAGGTTATACTTTCTTTTTTATAAACTCATGTTTCTAATATCTTCAGAAAAATAAATCTGAGAAATATGTTCTTTAACCATGGTATCTAGTAGACAGTAAGTGTAACACATATGCTGGATTTCAAAAACATAGCCTGAAAAAGAGAATGCAAATATCTCATTTTTATATTGATTATATGTAAGAATAATATTTCAGATACATTGGCTTTTATAAAATCTATTTTTTTATTATTAATATATTATTCCCATTATTCATCTATTATTCAATTAACATTTCCAATTTTCTTACTTATATGTAACTTTCATTATGTCTATTGTATGCTCCTATCTATAATATTCTAAGTAGGAGATGAATGGTCTAGCCCTTAGAAATCTGAAAGGAATAGTTTGTTACAACAATTACAACAGTGTGATACCAGGACATGGATAGAGAGACAAGTCAATGTGATGCATTGAAAATGCAGAATCTGGCAGGTAGAAGAGGGCAAATGGGGATAAATGGTGAGGGAAGGAGACCAGACTTTGGGTGATGAGTGCACAGTGCGATGTGCAGGTGATGTGCTGTAGAATTGTGCACTTGAAACCTGCATAATTTTACCGACCAATGTAACCCCAATAAATTCAACACAAAAGAAGTGTAGAATTTGTCTTTTTTGAGACTTTAATAAGAACGTCAATGTCTTTGTATTTTGTTTATTAGGCCACATTTTAAATCCATTTTTGATAATGCATATTTCCCTAGAAAATTGTTTTTTCACTCAGATGTTCAATGTTATGAATATAGAGTTATACATTTTAGCATTACTATCGATTGCCAGTGTTCTTCAGCTGGGGGTGATTTTTGCCTTTCCTGGGGACACCTGGCAATGTATGGAAATATTTTGAATGTCATAGCTGGGAGTGAGAGTGTTATTGGCAGGTAAAAAGGAAGGGAAAGGAAGGAAAAGAAGGGAAGAAAGGAAGGAAAGAAGGAAGGAAAAAGGAAAAAAGGAGGGAAGGATTAGCTCTACTTAGCCAAATTATAGGGCACTTACTTCTAAAGAGTAGGGTGTGAATTAAAGCCATTGGAAGCCACATCAGGGAGTTTTGCCCATATGCCAAAAAGAGCCTATTCCCTCTGTGTTTGCTGGGATAACATTCCTGTTCTCTGACTGGCTCAGCCTGTCTCTTCAGGGCCAGCTGTGGCATTGCCCCTATTTTACTTGGCTTGCTCTGCAGTTCAAAGTAAACTGGGAGCAAATTATGCAGTGTAATCTCACCCTTTTAGTTCTAGTTTTGCAACCCTCTCCCCACATGTCCTACCATTGTTCTTATGCCCATTTTTACTCCAGGCCCTACTATTCTGTACCTGGGGTCAGTTGTGAATTTGAGTTGTCCAGCAATTCTCCCAATTTAGTCTGCTTGCAATATATTCTGCAGAAATTTCTTGATTTTTTTCCTGCAATAGTTGGGTTTCCTTGATTTTCAGAGTTGATACAAATTTTCCACAATTTTTGAATTCCTTTGGTAATTCCATTGGGAATTTGGGAGATTGAAAGTTAAATGTAAGGATTTAGACCAAAAATCTTTCTTTTTAATTTTAAGTTAGAATAGCTTCTTTTTTTTTTCTTTTTAAAATTTATCTTTATTGTTGAAAATATTACAGATGTCCCTTTTTCCCCCCATTGACCCCTTCCACCCTGCACCCACTCATTATACCACAATTTACAATTAAAACTCTATCAAGTTAATAGGTATATTGAAATATCTCTTAATTTTTGTGGTTCTTAAACTCTGGTCTACAGACTAACTGCATCAGAAATACTTGGGGGTTGCTTTATAAATGGAGATTCTCAGGTTCTACCTCAAAAATTCTGCTACAGGAGGTATGTGTGGGCCTAGGAATATGCATTTTAAACCTGTTTCTGAGCAGTTTTAGATTTTTAATTTTTATGATCTGCCGGGTTTGATGTAATTGATCTCATCTAGAACAGTCAAACCTTTTGTGATTCTTATGGCATATTATTCTACTTTTAATTTTAGAACTCGTCTTCCATTCCAACTTCTAAGGATAACAGAATACAGTTTAGTCTTTTTTTTATGGGAGTAAATTTAAATTATTTTTTCTTTTAGAATTTCATGACAGTTGTTAAGATAACTGAAGACCTACTGAAATATGGAAACAAAAAGTTATTGCTCTAACTGTAGGGTGACTGCAGTTCCATCTGAATAGGGTACTATTTGAAAATGAGATAGTAATCCCCTACCAGGTCTTTGCTGGAGTTCTGAAATTTGGAGAAGTAATTTCATCATGTGCTGGTGATTATTTGGGGAAATCCTATTGTGCCTTTTGAAATGATAGTGTGGAACTGATGGGGGGAAATGAAGAGGAACAGCTGGGGGCTCTGCAAGCACTCTCATGAGCAGGATGTTCCATGGCCAGGAGGAAAGCATTTCATGGGAATTTGAAAATAAAAATGTCCTACCTCATGAATACATTTTTACCAGTATTATTTAGGAATTTCAGTATTGGCTTTCCTCTCTGGGGCAGTAAGCACAGAAATGCCTGTTGCTTAAGAGTTAGTTGACGCATTCTGGTTTTATTTGGAGGGGAAGAAATGGACTACTCAGGTTAATTCATTATTAAAATCCATGGATATCAATTTGAAATGTTTATGCTTAAAACAGCACATGTAAATTCATGAAAATGATAGTCATTTTAAAACTTCTTTTAGCCTAGGAACTCTGCCCTCTGGCATTCAGGCATCTGGTTCCCCTTCTCTTGTCTGCCAGAGCTGACAGCCAGAGCCTCTTAAAGAAGAGAGATTAGTTGTAAAACCTTGATAAATCCATTCAGTTTGAGCTTTGTACCGATGACAGAAGGACATTTGTTGTTCATCTGTCTTTGGATGAAATAGGGAGCTTTGGTGCTGGCACCGCAGTGAAATGGAGGGTCCCGAGCCTGCCTCGCAGCGCGTGTTTTTATTCAAACTGCAGGCTGATGCTACAGACACAGACCGCTCTGTACTCGGAAATCACGGGAATAAAACTGCTTGCGGCCCCTCTCCCACTCTGAGCTAACTACACAATAGCATCCGCATCGAAATGGTGCGGTTACGCACACTGACTGCAGGTTTCTGTCAGGCTTACCCCTCCCCTGGGAACTTGAAATCTCACCGTAGCCAGCCTCTCATTTCTTCTATTTCCCATTCTCTTCATAAGTGCCGCTTGGGATTCAAAGCAGAAAGGCATTTGCAAGGCTTAGGGCTTTAGAACTCCACCTTTGCGGATGAAACAAATTAACATTCAAATCCTTTGGGTAGATGGTTGCATCATCATCAAGATTAGAACAAAAAATTATTAAATTTAATTATAGAAGGTGTGTATTGTAAGATAGGTAGGAAAAGAGCTATTCAGACATGAAACATAAGTCAAAGATAAGTGCACAAAAGACATATAGAACTACAATAAGAACATGTGTTAGGTCCCGCTCAGTGTTCCAAAGCCATTAAATTCTCCTAGGGCACCAAATATGTGCAAGCACGTGCACACACACACACACACACACACGTGCGCGTGCACAATGGCCTTTGCTGTATTTGTTCTCTAATTCCACATAAGAAAATTGCCACACACTTAGCAATTTACAACATTAATTCATGCTCTCGCGGTCCCCATGGGTCAGGAGTGTGGCATGTTTCGGCTGGGTTCCCTGCTAGTGTCTCTCATGGCTGAAAGCAGTCTTGGCTGACTGCATCTTCATCTGGAAGCTTGTCTCGGGAAATCCACTTCCCAGCTCTCTGAGGTGGTTGGCAGGATTCATCTCCTTGTAGCTGTATGACTGAGGTCCCCATTTTCTTGCAAGCTGTTGGCCAAGGATCACTCTTCGCTCCTAGAGGCTGCTTTCCACAGCCCAGAGGGCTCCTTCCATGAGCCTCTCCACAACATGGCAGCTACTTCTTCAAGGACAACCTATGGGTTCACTGGATTAGGTCAGGACCACCCAGAATAATTTCCCTTTTAATTAACTCAAAGCCAGCTATTAGGAACCTTAATTATATCTGCAAGATCCCTTCACCTGTGGTATATAATGTAACCTAATTACAAGATTGATGTCTCATCATAATCACAGGTTCTGCCTGCACTCTGGGAGAGAATTATATGAAGGATGTAAACCAGGGGACAGGGATTTGGGGAAACTGTCTTAGAATGAACCCTTGTATTTATAGCCTTTGTCTTAATCCACATATCCTGACCCACTTTGCATTCTGCCTCACAACCTACTTTTTATTTTTACAAGCTCAAGGCCATTATTTTATTTATGATTTCACTATATTCCTCATCTTTGGCCTTGAATTTCTGGGTCACTACTTGGGATCCCTCATGGCTTAGGCTGCTGATGTTGCTTTAGTTGGAAACATTAACTTGGCCTTTTATACTTGGTCAGTTCCTCCACTAGAATAATCTCAAGCCAAGGACTTTATCTGGAGTCAAGATGCCCCCTCATGGTTGAACACTGGCCTGTTGACTCTTGGATGGATGCAAGGTCTGCGATACATGCAAGAGGGAGAGGGAAGAGAAATGGAACCCCCCCAGAATCACATGTATGTCTGCGAACTTTCACATACCTCTTTGGTGGGCAGCCAGACACTGTTAGATTGTGAAAAAAATGGTGAAAGAAGAATCCCTTCTACCTGGTCAGCCTGGCACTTCCAGGCTTGGCAGAGCCCCTCATTGATGTTAAGTGCCTCCTGAAACTGCAGGATGGGACAGGGTGAACCTTCCTGGTCAGGCGGCCCCTAGTGCGGTACCTGACCAGGAAAATGCATTTTTTCTAGACTCTTGTCTTAACTCAGAATATATTTCTCCATAGAAACAAGGCTTTGAATAATATTTTGGTTACTGGGTCACCCTACAAACCCTTTACCAACAACAACAACGGCAGCAACATGTTTATGTTTTTTCTTGTTGGACACACCGAATGGTTCAGTGACTGCGTGTCTACACTACGTGTCCACTGCTTCTTCTCTTTGGAGATTTGACTTAGGCACTCAGCCAAACAGCGCAGGGATGTCCTCTTGTAGAGCGCGGATAAGTGTTATCTTCCTTTTAAAAAGTATTTTCTGTGTAAGAGTTAATGACCGTGCTGCTGTGGAAATCAGTGTGGCTGTCCCCCGTGACTCAACAATTCCACCAAACCCCAGAGCGCTGAAAACAGGGCTCAAACAAAGCCTTTTACATGAATGTTTACAACATCATTTTGCACAATAACCGAAGGTGAAAATAACCCAAAGACCCATCAGCTGATGAACAGATAAACAAAACGTGTTACATTTATGCAATGGAATGTTGTTCCACCTTTAACAGGAATAAATAAAATTATGATACAAGCTACAACATGGATGAAACTTGGAAACATTGTGTTTTTATAATTTTATAAGTAAAAGAAGCCAGATACAAAACACTACCTGTTTGCATTTATATTAAATAACCATAATAGGCAAATCTATAGAGACAGAAAATGGACAAGGGCAATTTTGGGAAATATCTGGAGACATTTTTGGTTGACAGCTGAATGGGGGAATGCTACTTGGCATCTAGTTGGTAGAGGCCAAGGACACAGTTATATATCCTGCAAAGCACAACACAGCCTTGCAGGAAGAATTCTCTGGCCCAAAATCTCAGTAGTGCTGCTCTATATGCTGCTTAATGTCTCATCAACTTCCGTGTGTTCAGCAAACATCCATCAATGATTCCAATTCTCACAGTTATGTCCCTAGTTTGGATGTCTACTAAGAGCTTTGAACTTAGGGATGCAACTGCTCCTTGGAAATATTTCCTCATAAATTCCCCAAATTCAAAATATTTAGTCATCATATATTCAGTCAGTATTTAGATTTACAGTTATGGCATTAATATCATAATTTTGTTTTACAGTCTATTTCTTTGAATCAGGATATAGTCAACACAGTGGGATTGTTAGGTATGTCCCTAAACACTCTTCCAGTCTATAGTCTTCTTTCATTTTTTTGTGATTGTAACCTTTGCTGCTCTCAATTTCCTGTACATTAGTAACTGTTCAGGAGGTTTGGTTAGATTGAAGTTCAACTTTTTTTGGCAAAATTAATTCACAGGTAGTGCTACGCTCTTCTGTCAGGAGGCATTTAAAGTCTAGTTGTTTTAACAGCTATTGCTGATCAATACCTACTTCCATTAGCTCAAATGGGGATGTACTAATTAAATCATCCCTTTCTCATGTGTTAGCTGGAGTACTTCAATAAAGAGAAACTTTCTCTCATCTAATATTGGTTACTCTTCGTACAGTTCATATAGGAAAGACAAGAAAATGCTTAATTCTTTTATTTATTTAACAGTTTTCAAAATAATTTACTGGTACTCCTCAGGGGCAACCAATCAGTTTTATTACACTATCATTATAGACTTATGGACTGAAACTTACTTGGTATGTTCTACTCCGCTATAGTTATTTCATTGTTGACATTCAGATTGTCCCCATTGGTGAGTGAGAGCCTCTTGAACTTGGCTCCTTAACTCCTCCAGATGTTGGGGGTCCCTACATTGGACTGAGGTTCCTCTGTCTATCTGATCCTGTTTGATTTCCTTTTTATTTTTGCAGATCCTCCATATTTCTGTCTTGTAGATGGTATTTCTTATTGTTTCCCAAGGCTGTTACTTATTTAGTAACCTCTTTTTGTCCGGAGGGAAAAAAGTGGGGAAAAAAAGTCAGGAAATGAGGGAGATTGCTATCTTGATCTAAGCTCTCTCTCTCTCTCTCTCTCTTTTTAAAAAATTAGCTTGATTGAGATATAATCAACAAATAAAATTGCAAGACATTTAAAGTGCACATTGTGGTGATTTGATATCTGTAAATATTGTGAAAGGATCCCTCCCCCCTCTAGTTAATTAACACTTTCATCACCTCACATGTTCATCTTTTCTGTGGGAGGGGGTGAGAGAAGTGAGAACATTTAACTTCTACTCTTTTAGCAGATTTCAATGATATCACACAGTGCTATCAACCATGGTCACTGTGTCTTGCTCTAATTTCTTAGAGATCTTTATAAAACGTAAATCAAATTATGCCACTTGCATGATTGAAACTAGAATTGACCCACAGCTGACATCAGAACCAAGTCCCAACTTTTTAAAGAAAGAGCCCATTTATCCTTTGAATCCCGCTTAGCTGGCTTCTTGTCTGGCCCCCTGCCCTGGCTAGACTTCAGCCATATGGAATCCCTTGTGGTCCTCCAAATACGGCCTGTTTCTCCAGCTTATGGTCTTTTTCTGCCCAGTCACCTAGAACACACTTCCCCACCCTCTCACCTTCGTCTCCTTGGCTTCTAGTCCTCCTTAGGTCTTAGCTGGGATTTTATTTCCTCCTTGAGGTCTTGCCTAGATCTCCTATTTTTGCTGTGACAATTTTAGATTACGTCTGATGAAGGTCAATCAGCTTATTTTTAATGCACATTTTAACTCTCACAAATGTCCCATTTTGGATGATACATTAAGTAATCATCCCATCTCTGAACCTGCAATCCAAGAACTGTCTTATGTACTCATCTGTGGCCTTGCATGGCATATTACAATTGCACCTAGGATTTCTCAATTCAATTACACTTTTCTATTTCCTTGTTTATCTTTGTTATGAATTGAAATTTGCTCCCCCTAAATTTATATGTTGAAGCCTTAACCCCCAGTGTTACTGTATTTAGAGAAAGAGCCTTTGAAGGGATAATTAAAATTAGTGAGGTCATAAGGATGGGGCCCTAATCCAATACAATTTGTTTCCTTATGAGAAGAGGAAGAGACACCAGAGATACACATGCACAGAGGAAAGAGCAGGTGAGACAGCGAGAGAAGGCAGCCACCACAGGCCAAGGAGAGAGGCCTCACGAGAAACCGAACATGCTGGCCCCTTAATCTTGCACTTCTAGGCTCTAGAGCTGTGAGAAAATAAACCTGTTGTTTAAGCCAGTGAAGCTGTATTATTTTATTATTATTATTAACAAACAAATAGTCTTCATCGCTATATTGACTCACTTATTTTTTATTCCTATGGCCAGTTGTAGTGGTAAGTTTATAGTGGGCACTGTATTGTGAGGGTTTAGTCAGAGTAACAGAAACATTAGGAGTGACATATAATATGAAACTTTTCTAAGGAATTGACCTTATGTTATTGAGGGAGCTGGTTACCTGGTCTATAAATCTGTTGTCCATGTCTGAATTAAGAAAGCAGGCACCTGGGAAGGAAGGATGGAGGTGAAGTGGTGACGAGCAGGAGAAACTGGAGCCCATGAGGACAAGGCTGCAGCTCATAGAATGGACTAGAGTAGCTGTGTCGGCCTTTCCAAATCTCCAGTTTCAATGTTGCAGGTGACCTGTAATGTAAGCGTGTGTCCTTTGTTACAGAACTAAACCACTTACCTGTCCCAGGAGATGGAGATGAGAAAGGGGTATGTGATGGGAGCAGGAGCAGTGGTGGACTGGATCTGCCCAGTGCGTCACAGTGAGCTGGCTGTTGGGCCTAATGTGCAGGAGTTGCCGTAGAGCCTCATAGAGAACCTGCACTGGTCTTTCAAGTATTAAAAAAAGGCTGCCCTTTCCCTTCCTCCTCTCAGATACTATGCAAATGTCATGGTGGTCCACACTACCTGAAATGAAACAGTGAAGAGAATTCTGGGAAATGGGTTCCCCGTTAGCTAAGTGACACAATGTGAATCCACCACGGACACTCAATATTATTTGTTAAATGAATAAGTGATATTGAAGCTAGTGACCTCATCATAGTATTTGGATTCTTCTCCTAGAATGGAAAGGACTTAGGAGAAGAATCTTCTCCAAAAGCTGCCTGTGTAAGTCTTCCTCTGTAGATTCAGGGTATAAAAGTTTTTATTATGCAGATGGTATTTGAATACTAATTAAGATGAATCACACATATTAGATATATACTCCAAAAAGAAGCTTGAATCATGAAAACTGGCTATAGGGTTAATGTATAATTTAGCTAAAATAGAAGGTAGAACCCAGCTGGCATGGTTCAGTGGTTGAGCATTGACCTAGGATGCAGAAGATTGGGGTTCGATTCCCTGTCAGGGCACATGCCCAGGTTGTGGGCTCCATCCCCAGTAGGGGGCGTGCAGGAGGCAGCCGATCAACGACTCTCATCATTGATGTTTCTGTCTCTCTCTCTCCCTCTCCCTCTCCTTTCCTCTCTCTGAAATCAAAAAAGATATATTAAAAAAAGAAAAAAAAAGAATGGAACAAAGAACAAAATTGATTTGGTTTTTATCCACTAAAGAATAGATCCCACACATCCACTATGTTTCCTCTACCTACAAAAGGGGTCTAACAAAAAACTAAGAATTTGGGGTAGGTAAACAAGTATTCCAAGAATGGTTTCTATCTCTCTCTCCCTCTCCCTTCCTCTCTCTGAAACCAATAAAAATATATTTTTAAAAATAAAATAAAATGGAAGATGGATGAAAAATATCAAGTAGCGGTCCTTACTACTTCCTATTCATTCTCAAACTAATGTAATTACAGATTATTACCTGGTTTATGAAGTAGCCAGTTTAGGTTTTCGGTTTTGGGTTTACCTCTTCCATTTACTGACTGCCTTTTTATTCATTCAACATCGACTGAGGATGGGGCAGTGGGACATTTCTGAAACACATAATATACTGTGAAGTTGGAATCTTTTGTTCTCTAAGTTTCGCATGAACCAGCAGTTTGAAATGGAACAAAAAACATCATTGCTGTTGATTGCTTATATTGAAGGACAATATATGTTTCAACACGTTAACTCAGAAAAATGATTCACTGCCACAACGTCTAAACAATGCTCTGCGATCAATGACTGTAGTTTTAAGATAGGTGATCATTTGCAGGAACGATGTTCGATCCCTTATCTCTGGGACACTTGAAGCAGCTCAGCTGTGATGAAAGACCCGATGAACATGGGAGACTTTTCTATTTGCCAGGGTGACTTCAGGAACCAACCCCAGGACTGTGGATCTGTCATTCATTCTTCAGATCTTCTACTTGGCCACTGTTGGAAAGGAGGTATAGCTGCAGGAGATAGATGTGCATGCTCAGGCTTAACCAAGTCACAATTCAAAGGCTAAGCACCAAACACATGAACCACTTTGGAAAAATGCATGTAGTAGAATATTGGTTAAAATATTACCGGGATATAGGCAGATTTTATTTATCCAATTAAACCTCAGGCATTGTTTATTTTAATGTGCATAATTGCAAGTTGCTAGCATTTTTCTTTTAATTGGTTTGGACTATGCAGAATAATTTTTTTTTTATCTTTCCAGTTGCTTTGTTAGAATTGAAGGGAGAGAAAATGACCCCATGATGCTCCTCTCTTGTTCTAATGAGGTAAAAGTCAGAAAACTGGAAACACACTTGAATTTTCTTGACTATTTCTCTTAATACAAACATAAGAATGATAACCTACTCTTTGTCCTCAACTGCTCCCATACAGAATTATACACAGGATGCTGTATTTGGACTTGGCAGTTATGTGAGAGGAATTTGCATCCTCCAAAAGTAATGCAGATAGGAGAGAAATGAGCTGAAATAACGGGAATGATGAAATGGTAATAAATCATAAGTGATAATCACAAAGATCCTGCTAAATCAGTGGCAGGAGTCTAGCAAGTCTCTGATGGTCCATAAAGTTCTTTGCTGCCAGCATAGCAAAGAAAGGTATCCCGTCAAGTCATGCTCCTTTGTGTCTCTTATTTTTGCAGCTCTTTCCTCCCAACTCATCAATTTTCAGAGCTCTTAGAGAGAAATTAAATGGGCTCTCTCTTTTTTCCTGTTCTCATTTGGTCACTAAAAAATAGAGACTTACTGGAACCACTAGAGGGTTCTCTCTTCTTTGGAAAGGAAAAAAACAATCTAAATTGTATAATAAACTGTATACTTGAAATCACACAGGAAAAAGCCAAGCAGGATCATACATTAACTATTGCAGTTTTCAAAGGTGTTTCAGTGTCTGCAGGGGGCCCCTGCCACTGGGAAATCTGACTTTTCTAAGGTCTTGAAAGAGCCACGGCAAAGGTGGACTTTGTCACACCATCACACTTTGAATACTCCAGTGGGGCTTCAGTGGTAGCTGGATGGGAGAAGGCTACAGGCTGAAGAGAGGATGGTGACAGTCCAGAGCATTAGGGACAGTTGCCACAAGGTCTTTGGAATTTGTAACTTCTATTTCATGGTAGTTTTGAAGAACTTTACATTTTGACATTTCAACCCCTGAACCATTTGAAAAAGAATGAGAGTGAGGCAACACACAGACACACACACACATCACTTAATTCTCACAACTTATTAAGCAGATATTTGTATCCTCATTTTATATATATGGAATCAGAATTGGGGAAACTAAGTCATTTCTCCAAACACTAAATGGAAAAGCCAACATTTGCACTCGCTTCTGGTGCTTTCTCTTTTACTTCAGCTTCCTGTCGAAATAACCAGAATTTTGGAAGAAAGTGACTGTCCTATTGTAAGTGTGTGATAGTTAAGAAATACAATAAGAGAATAGTTAGTTATATAATATAAACTTTGAAAAACAGATTTAAGACAGTTCAGAGAAAAAATGTAATAATTTTATATAGAGAGATTTAAAAGGGAAGATAACTGAAAAGGCTAGAAGAACCATAAAAATGAAAATTTGACAAAACAGTCACAAAATTGCAACGAGGGAAGAGAGCACACCTAAAGGAATCAGAGAGTCTTGGGTGAGCTCAGATTTCACAAGATATGTGGGAAAGGTGGAAGGAGCCACGGATCCTCCAGGGCCACGGGAAAGAGCAGAGCAGATCCCTGCGGGGCATGTGAGGCACCTGAGCCTCCACGTGAACCGTGGGTGGGAGCCGGGCTCAGGACACACAGTGCTCGGGCTTCGTGAAGGGGAAAACTGACGAGTGTAAACCTGGCACGTGGGGCAGACTGTGTAAGGTTGATGGATGAGAGGAAGAAAGCAGGTCAACACATTTTTATAGACGTTATCAACCTTTTAAATATATTGAATGTTTTATCAGGAAAATAATGTCGAAATTGGAAAGCAACTATAATTAAGAGTGAAACAACTATAATTAAGAAGAAATTAAAGCTCAGGGAAGACTGGGCAGATACCCCTATTCACCAGCGATTCTTCCTGCACCCCACCTCAAACCCTGCTCTGTGTGAACAGAGAACGCTGACTTTTTCAAGTATTCTGTAGTTTTAGTCTTCAAGGGAGAATAGACCTTTCCTGAACCCCAAGTGTTGAATCTTGATGACTCTAAACTTATCCCAGCAATTCCACTCACTTTTAAGGAACTGGCTTAGGGATGGACACGTGACATCATTTTGGCCAAAGAGACATAGGGGAAAGTCTTATCTGGGGTGTTGCTGGAAATGTTCCTCTGTCTTAAAAAGAGACACATGGAAGGGAGGTGCCCTCTTCCCTTCTGGACCTTAGATGCTGTTGCTAAACATGGGTGCCTGGAGCTGCTGCTCACATTCAAAGTCATCAGCCCACCTGTCCGGATGTAGTTTAGCACCTGAAATAACCTGCCATGGAAATGCCTCGTAAGGTCTTCTTGCTACGCAGAGAGTGCATGTTCCTGTTTAGTTCTGGGCATCTTTTGAGTCTTTCTTCTCTTTCTTGATGGCAAAAGCATTCTGATACTTGTGATCATTTTATTTTAAAAAGAAAAATTTTATACAGATAAAATGAGAAAAGACATGAATTAAATGAAGCTGATACAAAAATTCTTACTGTTTTAATAAAGAGTAAAGCAAACTGGAGTAACGGAAGTCAACAAAATTTGGGGGCATTAGAGAAACTCATGCTATAAGTCTGTGATCTCAGAGGCAGGGCAAAAGTTCAGAATAATGGAGACACCGGTCACTTATCATGGCTAGAATCTATGAAACAGGAGATACACTTATATTTACTGCTAGTTCCAGAGTAACTTGGATGTGTGTCTTCATCGGCTCATTTGTATCCGTTCACGAAGTGGCTGCCATCCCAACAGAGATCTTCTGGTACTTCCCACATGCGTTCTGAGGTGTGATTAGTCCTATCTCCTTAGTGTCCCCCAAAAGTGAACACAATCATCTCTGCTCTTGACGCTTCTTTGCCCTTCAGTTTCGCGCACTCTCCTCCCTTGCTTCCCCCATCGCCTTTGCCTAACTGATTTGTACATTCCTCAGTGCCTATCTTTTGCTTTGCTTTGAAACCTCTAGTCTCGTTGCTTCCTCTTGTTTAAGAATTAAAACATATTCGCTTATAGTGTTATATCATTGGCTGTATAATTTTAAAATATATGCTAGTGTTATCGCTCCAATATAGCTATTTCTGCGATGACTGTATTGTGTTGCATGGTGCTTACCTTAGCGTGCTTACTCAACGTGGGCCTGCTGAGATTGGAAGAGACAAGACCGGCTGGGTAATTCGCGGTCATCCAAACAGAAAGTGACTTGGAATCAGTGGGGGTAGTGGGGTTGGAGATAAAAAATATTATAAACAAAGTGAATCAGATTTGGTATTGGGCGAGGGTTATGTGATGGAGAGGGGGAAATGAGTGCATTACAAGATTTTTGGTTTGTGTATCAGGAGATCCGCTTAGTGCTATCAAGGGAAATGGATAATTGGAAAAGGTAGTTTTTTGATGGAATGATAAGAGTTTCTTCTGGGATTTAGACCAGCCCTATGTTTTGGCCACATGGTCAAATTTTATGTGGTACAATTTAAAAATACTGAAAGAATTGCCACCTGAAAGCCTCTTCCTCATTAGTATTCCAGAATGCCTGCCTTGTCTGATTTCGATTCTACCTTTCTATATATGCTTATCATTAGAGGGCTAAGATGCAGCAAGCTGTATTTTCCACACACATTTGCCAGCTGGCTTCTTGTTACGATCTGCCAAGAGGCATTCGATTGACAGGAACACAAGAGGAAGGAAGGAGGGACTTCCTTATTCTGTTTACTATCCAGTTTGCTATTACCTAGGCAATGACAATTTGCTGCAAAAGTGGCATTTCACCACAAGAATAGTTTGTTTCAACAGTGAAAGTCGGTTTCAATCTCCAGGTTCTTTGAATTCTAAAAGTAGTTTATTGTTCCCCTACCTGGGTACCAACTGCAATCAGGCATTGCCCACTCCTTAGAGTTCTGAGTCCCAGTTCTGAACGACTTCTACTCTCAGATTCTAAACTCTAATAATCTAACCTCTTTCTTTTTACTCCCCCAAATCTATGAGTAATAGCTACTTGTTTTCTCTGGGTAATTTTGAGTGTTCTCTAGTGCTCTTTCAGGCCTCAAACACCTATACTAAATCTTTCTGTTGAAATACTTATGGTGGTTTGTTTTCTGATGGCATCTGGCTGATACACTGCTAGAAGACTTTAACAGCTAAAGGTCTATGCAAATAGAGTGGGGTACTCCAGTAATTTGGTTGGAAAGATAAGGGAAGGATTTAAGATAAACAGTATGATTTGCAAATGACCTTGAATATGAGTAGAATTTAGAGGTGTAAAGATGGGATGGAAAAAGCATTTCAAGGTAGGGAAGCACTATGAAAAATACTCATTAATGGAAACACAAAATATTGTAATTATGTTAGAAATCATAATGTATAAAAAGTAATATTTGGTATTAAATTTGAAAAAGTAGGATTGAGTCACATCTTGATGGGGGATCTTTGATGCCAGGACCAGAACTGTTGAATTATTAAAAGTTTTTGAGTAGCAGGGTTGCAATATTAGGAGGTCAGTGGGGGGAAGAAAGGAACATAACATACTGAACACCTATACTTTGGAAGGTAAAGTAGCGAGTATGAGTAAGTTCTTTGTCATCCCAGTGATAATAGAGATGTCATAGTCTTCTATTTTTCTGAACAAAATTTAATCTGTCTCTGAGTTTCTAATCATCTGACTGGCAGGACATCCAGTATCAGTATTGGAACTTGCTCTTTATTTTCTTCTGAGAGGCAAAGTGCTACATTATTCATGAAAATGGAAGAGAGCCCTGGTCCTTACTGCGTGATGGCCACAATTGTTTTCTTGTTGATTTTATTACCGGGCAAGTCTATTGAGAGCTGCAGAGATGCCCTCGTTGGGTTCCAGAGACTCCTTTTCACGTGGTCATCTTTGTCACAAGAATGTTGTAGCTGCGCTCAGGGTCAGGGGGCTTAGTTTTATTTTTAGTACCTTTGAATCTCTACATTCAACCCCCATCAGGAGTTCTGTCACCTCCTGAGCTTTGCTTGGAGTCGAATACAGGTTCTGCACATGCCTTGTGGTAGGCGGAATACTGGTCCCCCAAGGATGTTACACCCTAGTTCCCAGAACTTGTGTATGTGTTACATTATATGGAAAAGGGAAATCAAGATTGTTGAAATAATTGAGGTTGCTAATCTGCTGATTTAAAACAAGGATATTACCCTGCATTATCTAGGTGGGCCCAATGTACCCATAAGGGTCCTTAAAGGTGGAAGAGGGAGGAAGAAAAGAAGGTTGGAGCGAGCGGTAGCATGTGAGGGCTCAGGCGGCCGCCGCTGGTTCTGAAGGTGGAGGCAGAGGACCACGAGAGAGGAATCTGGCGGCGCCTGGAAGCTGCAGGAGAGGAAACGTCCTTTCCCCTAGAACCTCGAAAGAGAACATCTTGGTTTTAGCCCAGCGAGATCTCTGTTGTGCTTCTAACCGACAGAACTATAAAATAGTGATCTTGTATTATTTAAACTCTGAGCTGGTGGTGATTTGTTACAGCAGCAGAAGGGAGCTGATATCTGCCGCAGCTGTCACTTCTCTCCCTCCAGACATGGGATGTCTCATACCACAATGGTGTCCCTGATACTGTTTGCTTTTCCCTTAGCTCAGTTCCACCCTTTCCTCTTTCAGGCAATCCTAGAAACACAGGGAAACTTTGTAATACAGAAATATCTGAAATACTAAACTATTTTTGTATCCCCCAAGGAAAACCTAGACCTTATAAGGGTCATTAAAGCTCAGTCCACAGGCAAATTCTGGCCCACGGCCTGTTTTGAAAATAAAGTTTTATTGGAACACATTTATTTACATATTGTTTATGTAAAGACAGAGTTGAATAGTTGTGAAAGATGGTCCACAAGTCCAGAAATATTTTTGGGACTTTTCAGGACTTGTCAGAAAAAGTGTGCTGACCTCTGCCTTAGACACAAAATTGTGGCTAATCTTAGGATGGGGATGTGGGTAAGTATGGGGGGAGCAGAATTTCCTTTTCAACTGTTACTCTTCAGCAACAGTAAGTAAAATAGAAATCCGTATCTCAGTAGATTAACTCGTGGTTGGTGTAATGAGCTGAATGGTGGCCCCAAAGATATTAGGTTCTGTCCTTGGAAACTGTAAATGTTACCTTGTTTGGAAAATGTGAATAATTGAGGATAATTTAGATGAAGAGATATTCCTGGATTATCCTAGTGGGCCCTAAAGGTCATGATCTAGTTATAAGAAAGTGCTAGAGGAGATGTGATACACACACTGAAGGTAATGTGAAGACAGAGGCAGAGTACCCTGGCCAGTGGGGCTCATCCCATGCACTGAAAGCTTGCCAGTTCGATTCCTGGTCAGGGCACGTGCCCGGGTTGTGAGCTCCATCCCCAGTAGAGGACATGCAGGAGGCAGCTGATCAATATTTCTCTCTCTCTTTCTCTTCCCCTTTCTCTAAAAATCAATAATAAAAAAAAGACAGAGGCAGAGTGACATGGGCCTACAAACTAAGGAACCCCAAGCCACTGGAAGTTAGACAGCAAGGGATGGGTTCTCCCCTAGAGCCTCAGGAGGAGGCACAGCCCTGCCAAGGCCTGGATTTTGTACTTTAGGCTTCCAGAACTGTGAGGAAATAAATTGCTGTTGTTTTAAGCCTCCAGAGTTGTGGTCATTTGTTATAACAGTGATAGAAAATTAATATAGATGGGAAGACCATATTGAGAAGATAATAACCTTTTAACCAGCCTATATGATTAAAGACAGCAGAAATTTTATTTGCTTATGAATTCCAGACTCATTACTTCACATAACATTTGGCTTTGGTGGAAGAAATGAGGGGAAATGCAAAGGAACATGCTTTAGGGAATCATAGTCTTTGGGGGTATTCAAATCATTTAAAGCGTATAAATGATTTCACAGCGATACAGTCAAAGTTCTTAGAGTAAATCGCTCTTGATTCCCACTTCTGTCTGGCCCAGAGATGTGATCAGCATTTCAAAATGAGCCTTTGGTTGTGCCAGT
Source organism: Miniopterus schreibersii (assembly GCF_964146895.1). NCBI lineage: Eukaryota > Metazoa > Chordata > Mammalia > Chiroptera > Miniopteridae > Miniopterus > Miniopterus schreibersii. Next base: position 81,112,549 of record NC_138106.1, on the reverse strand, counting down.
GTTGCCTCAATAACTGCTTATAGAGCATGTGGTATGCCAGCTTACATTCCCTCTCTTTTTATTTTCAAACTTTTCGAAATTAGCATATATACACTTAATTATATTGTATTATATATTTAAGATGTTTTTCTGACCCTTGTTGGCATATCTAATATGCTAATATTTAGGTCTACTTCTTTGAAAACCATTTACAACTGGTTTATTCTTAGAGATGGGAGCATATTTGAACTCTTAACATCTAAAATATACTTTTATAGCTTTAATACATATTATTTTTTTCCCAAGGAAGCTGCATATCTTTGTAAAGTTGGTAATAATAAAATGATCTATTTGGTGTTTGGGCTGCTTAATACCCAAATTCCTAAAAGTAAAATTATTATTAATGTCTCACTATCAAATCAAAGACAAGACCTAAAACTCATCTATAAGTGGGAATAGTGCCTTTTTCTGGTAGCGCACACCTCTTGTGCACAGTATTGAATTCTCTTTGACCAGCCACAGATGCAGGAGCTAGTTCTTCACAGGCCCAGCTTCTCACAGGGTGACTTAACAGGGCATGGACTCGGGTCCTTCACGTGATGACACTCTTCTGCCCTGGGGTCTCCCTGAGGCTGAGAGAGTCTGCTTCTGAGGTTCATTCCATGAGGCTTCTCAGAAAGTCCCTCCATTTGAGCAACCTTCTGTGGTGGCCAACTCAACAATGCACCTTTGTAAGGACCCTCCCTTATTTCCCGTTTACCATCCCCCTCCATCACATTTCTGAATAGTCCATTCATGCAGCAGCTTTTATCTTAGGTTTTGTTTATTGGGGAAACCCAAGCTAAGGCATTAGAATATTGCAGCTAAAAGAAATCACCAGTAAACACTAATTTTAAAAATCTTTCCATTATGGATATTTACAAATACTCACGAAAGTAGAGAGAGGAGTAAAATAGAACCCTATGAACTCTTCACCCCTTATACTTTTTCCCAGAGTATTGTGGAAATAGATTCCTAAATAAAGTTTTTATTGGAAGACAATCAAAAGGTAAATGCATATGTATTTTTGCTAGTTAGTACTAAATTACCCTTCATAAGGATTCTATCCTTGTAGACCTCTCTTGACAGCAAAATATGAGACAGCCCATTTTCCCTATAGCCACCCAACAAAGTACGTTGTCAAAGGTTTGGATTTCTGCCAATTTCACCCATGGATCTTCATTGTATTCTCTTATTATGAGCAAGATTGAGCAAGTTTTTGTGTTTTTTTGTGAATTCTTTCTTCATATCTTTTGTCCATTTTTAACAGGGCTGTCTGTCTTTTTCTTCTCATGTTTTTCAGAAGGTCTTTTATAATAGTGAAATTAACACTTTATTATATCATTTGAAAATATGTATTTTCAGTTTTTGTCATTTTACATTATTTTGATATTTTCTTGCATTTCTTTTGACTGTATCTTTAATAATAAAGACCTCAGAAAGTAATCGTTGGAGAAGAGATTAGTATTAGAGATTATGCTAAATAAATATTAAAAGTGAATTAACCTTCCCCAAATACTTTATTGAAGATTTACAAGTATAAGTTTCAAGTTTGCAAATTACTTCATACCATGCCAACACCTGGCAATTAACATTTTGTCTAATTGTCGGGATCTTTATATAATTTTTTCTTCTTTTTAAATAATTTTTACTTTTCAATTACAGTTAATATATAATAATATATTGGTTTCAGGTATACAACCCAGTGATTAGACATTTATCTAACTTACTAAGTAGTCACCCCAATAAATCTAGTACCCATCTGACACTATGCATGGTTATTACCATTTTATGGACTATATTCCCTCAGCTGAACTTTACATAAACCTTGACTATTCAGTAACTATCAATTTGTACTTCTCAATCCCTTCACCTTTTTCACCCATCCCCTCAACACCCCTCCCATCTGGCAACCATCAATTCAATTTGTTCTCTGTATCTATAAGTATGTTTCTGTTCTGCTTGTTTATTTTGTTTTATAGATTCCACATATAAGTGAAATCAAGACATTTGTCTTCCTCTGTCTGACTCATTTCACTCAACACAATACCCTCTAGGTCCATCCATGTAATTGCAGATGGCAAGATTTCATCATTTAAACTAATTTTTAATAGATATATATTTATTGATATTTTATTATTCATGTTATTTATTTATCTTTTCTTCTTCTTAAGCATCTTAAGACCCTTTAACGCTTCTTGTAATACTGGTTTGGTGGTGATGAACTCCTTTAGCTTTTTCTTGTCTGGGAAACTCTTTATCTGTCCTTCGATTTTAAATGATAGCTTTGCTGGGTAGAGTAATTTTGATTGTGGGTTTTTGCTTTTCATCTCTTTGAATATTTCTTGCCAATCCTTTCTGGCCTGCAAAGTTTCTGTTTAGAAATCAGCTGACAGTCTTATGGGAGCTCTCTGGTAGATAACTGTTTTTCTCTTGCTGTGTTTAAGATTCTCTCTATGTCATTAACCTTTTGCATTTTAATTATGATGTGTCTTGTGTAGAACCCTTTGGGTTCATCTTGTTCGGGACTTCCTAGATTTGTATGTCTGTTTTCTTCACCAGGTTAGGGAAGTTTTCTGTCATTATTTCTTCAAGTAGGTTTTCGATTTTTTTGCTCTCTCCTCCTCTTGCACACCATGATGTGAATGTTGGCACACTTGAAGCTGCTCTAGAGGCTAATTATATTATCCTCATTTCTTTGGATTCTTTTTTCTTTCTTCTGTTTTTTAAGTCCTCGCTGGAGGATATGATTTTATTGATTTGAGAGAGAGAGAGAGAGAGAGAGAGAGAGAGAGGGAAACATCAATGTGAGAGAGAAACATCAATCAGTTGCTTCCCATATGTGCCCTGACTGGGAATTGAACCGGTCACCTTTTGGTGTATAGTACGATGCTCCAACCTACTAAGCCACACAGGACAGGGCTTAAATTTTTTTTTCTTTTTGCTGTTCTGATTGGGTACTTCCTGGTTCCTTATTTTACAAATGATCTTATGCTTCATCTACCCCACTGTTGATGCCCTGTAACGTATTCTTCATTTCAGTTAATGTATTCTTCTTTTCTGACTGGTTCTTTTTTTGTTTTCTATGTCCATTTTTATGTTTCCTATCTCTTTGTTGAAGTTCTTACTAAGTTCATGTACTCTTCCCCTAAATTAACTGAGTATCCTTATAACCAGTGTTTTGAACTCTGTATCTAGTGGATTGTCTTAATTTTGTTTATTTTTTTTTCTGAAGTTTTGTTCTGTTCTTTCATTTGGGACATGTTTCTTTGTCCCCTCATTTTGGCAGCCTCCCTGTGTTTGTTTCTATGTATTAGATTGAGCTGCTACATCTCCTGGGCTTGGTAGAGTGACCTAAGTGGTAGGTGTCTTGTAGGGTCTAGTGACACAACCTCTGTTCACCCGAGCTGGGCACTCCAGGTGCATCCCCCATGTGGGCTGCATACACCCAGCTATTGTATTTGAATCTTGATTCCTTTCAGCAAGTCAATGGGAGGGATTTACCCAGGCTGATCAACTATGCTTGGGCCCACCTCATGGAGGAAGATTTACTTTAGCAGGGCTCTGGTGCCCACTGAATCTGCCCCTGGAGTGAGTTGCTTATGGAGGTGCTTGGGTGGTGTTTTGATGTGATCTGAAGCTGTCTACCTGGTGCTCTAGCTCTGGGACCTTCCTCCTAAGAGGTGCAGGTCAATGTCAATCACCACTTGTGCTCTTCCCCAGGCCACCTGGCATGAGCTACAAAGCGATCTGCAGATGGCTGCTACTTGTACTGGGCTTAGAGGTGCCCAGGAGAGGCCAAGCTGTGAACCAAGGACAGCTTCCCCTAGTGCTGGGCCCAGGACCATCTAGTGAGAGCTATGGGCATGGGAACATGCTTGTTTGAGAGATTTTAGAATACTCTGAAGCATGAGTCAAGACAGGCCATTTGTATAGACAAAAAGCACTGGAAATGTCTTGAGTTGGACCTACAAATTGGGTGGGGCAGTGTCTCAGGGAATCATCAGGACAGCAAGCAGTGTTAGCTAAGTTGATGGGGACTCATATATGGCACTCGCCTGCAGCTCTGTGGGGAGGGCTCAGAAAAGGTACAATGGCCTCTGCTAGCACTTCTGTCTGGGAAAAAGTTGTCTCTCCAGCTCTTGCCTTGATAGCAGAAAATTCATTTCTTTCTCCAGACAATTCAGTTCCTCTCTGTATGTCCCTTGTGCTTTTTGAGCTGCTGCCCCAATGCTGGAACTCAGAGTGAGTCAGTCGAAGTAAGTCTATGCATGAAGCCCTTTAAGAGGAACTGCCTTGGACTTCAGCAGCCCTTCATCTCAGCGACAATTCCTGCTGGTTTTCACAGCCACAAGTTATAGGGACTTCTCTTCCTGGCACTGGAACCCTGAGCTAAGGGGCCTGATGTGGGCCTGGGATCCCTCACTACTCAGTGGAACCTCCACAGCCTACATATCCCTTCCAAATCTTTATTTGCCACACATGGGTGTGGGACCAGCCAATTCTGTGTCTCTGCCCCTTCTACAAGTCTCAGTGTGGCTTCTTTATATTCTTAGTTGTAGGACTTCTGCTCAGCTAGGTTTCCAGTGGTTCTGAATGATGGATTTTCTATAGTTTTGTGATTTTGATGTGGTTGTGGTAGGATTCAAGTACCACATTTACCTACACAGCCATCTTGACTGGAATTCCCTATTTTTGTTATCACACTTCTCTTCCTTCCTAAGTTTTCAGTTCCTTCCTTCCTTCCTTCCTTCCTTCCTTCCTTCCTTCCTTCCTTCCTTCCTTCCTTCCTTCCTTCCTTCCTTCCTTCCTTCCTTCTTCTTATGTGCTAGGCCCTAGACATGAGCAAACAGAGGAGTCAAACATTAATCAATGTGCAATACCGGTAAAACGGCAACAATGGCAGTTGCCAAAGGAGAGGCACCAGATGCTATTTGCGGCTGTAATGTCGGGGTTATCATCTAGCCAAGGGAGATCAGGGAAGACTTCCCTGAAGAGCTAACGATTAAATGAAACTCTGAAGGATGAAGAAGAACAGAGTAGAAAAAGAGCAGAGGACTAGCCTTCTTGGGAAAGGGAACAACATCTGCAAAGGTGTTGTGTTGAGAGCAAGCGTGGAAGTACGAGGCTGAGAGTGAGCTCAGCGTGATTACAGCAGACAGAGCAGTGAGAGCCTGGTGAGGGACAGGAAAGGGGCAGAACTTTTGGGGTCACAAGATGTGTCTTTATCCTCGGAGCATTTTAAAGCCATAGAAGGACTTAACTAGAAGGGAGCGGGTATGATCAGATCTGCATTTTAAAAAGGTCATTCTGATTCCTTTATGGAAAGTAGGTTGTAAGGTGCCTGAGTGAGACGAAGCCCAGAAGGGAAGTGGGGGCTGTGGCTTAAGAAAGGACAATGGTGAGATTGCGGTGGGGTGCCGGTGGCAGAGGTGTACCTACTGTATTTAATACTGGAGTGTCTCATTTTTTAACACTTCCCCATGTGATGAAATTATTTGCAAAAATAATCATCAAATGAAACAAAAAGCTCATAATGATCATGACTAGAAAAGACATACTGGCAAGGAAGAATTCTTTTCACTGAACTCTGAATTATACCAATTAAAAAACCCTGAAAGATTAAATAAATAATGCAGCACCAAAATGGCTGAATGCACAGCTACTAATTCCATGGTTTTTATATCTACTTAACAGTTTGAACTTTAACCATCTGGTTATAATTCTATTATAATATATTATGTAAATAATTTCTTGATAATTAGTAAGTGACTTTTATTAAAAGTAAAATTTAAGTAACAACTCAGTGATAATACTTATGTAATATTTTGTTTTCTTGATATAGGTTTTAGTTTTAAAACTATTACTGATTAAAAAGAATAAATTTCGTTTTTTAAGATACTATTTAATATGTATGAATTAAAATTTGTACTTAGCAAATTGAATGCTGTACCTCACAGTTTACACTGTTTTACTTTTTATGTTTTTGACCCCAATACAGACTCCAAGTGGTCACATAGAATGATAGAACTGAAGTAATTTAAGTGCTTTGTCTTTTACAATCAGTGTACTGTTACTGTATGTTTTGACCCTACTCTTTAAATGAAAGAATAAAAGATAGATAAAGCATCCAAAAACAAGCTTAAGTGATTTCTGAACCATTACAAAGTTATTTTAAAATAAAAACATGTGCTGAGTCCACAAGTGTTAAGAGCTGGCTGTACAATTGGGAATTCTCCAAATTAATTTCCCTGTAAAAATGCAACACTTAGTAAAGAATACGTGATAAAATGTGCTAATTTCAAACTTACATATATATTATTAAAACTTCACAGTGGCCAGAGCAGTTTTTTAGAATTAAGATTGATTAAAGATTTGAGTGAAGAGGGGTATTTTTGTCACTCATATTGTTTAGAATTGCCAGCACATCATAATAACAAAAAGCAGATGTTTTAAAATTCTCTATGGACAATAGACACCCCTTTATTGCCTGCCCCTGAGGAAGACCTCACCCACCACTTGGTCCACCCCTGGGTGGCAGTGAATGTGGAGAAAAATTGGTGAATGCATAGGAGGAGGGGTGCAAAAGGGGAACCACACCCAGTCTCTGCTCTTGGAGAGCGTACGCTGCAGGTGGGATAGGGCGCACAGCTCTGATTTAATGGTCTTCCCTACCTTTCTGGTCGAGAAGATAGCTGGTGAGACAAATAGCTGAGCATGTACTTTGGCTTGAGACTGACAAGGATTCTCACCTTGGCCAGACTTTTGCCAGGCTCTTCTGAGCACTCTTCTGGGTTAGGCCCAACCTTGGCTTATAAAGAGGTGAACAAAACATTAAGATAGTTTCTAGCAGCTCAAGACCACACCCCTAGGATGATCCTGGCCCCTCTTCAAGTACCAGTTCGGGAAAACTCAAGGCTGTCATAGACTTTACTGTTTGTTCCAACCAATATCTGAAGGTAGGACCTCAGTCTCTCAGCCAGTTAAGAAACCCAGGTGGGTTTCACAAGCATCAAACCCCTTTCTCACTGTTCGTAATTTTTCACTTTCCTGACTTTAATGAGCCCCCACCCACCCTTCCCTGCATTTCTTCATTCTTTCTTTAAAATGTTCAGTCAACTTTTTACAAATCAAAGTTGAGTTCAGTTCACTCTGTACTCTTCCTTATTGCAATAGTCTTTTACCAGTTAAAAGACCGCTTTAACTAGTGGTCTTTACAGTACCACTTTAACTAGTGTCCAGATCTTCGACAGGACTTACAAATCATTCTAAATATGTATTTGAACAAAGGCAGCTACATGAAGCAGAGGTACCACTGGGGTAAGATCCACATAAAATTCTACTACAGATAGTTTTCCAGATGGAATATATTTGACCCTGTTGAATGTGGTTAGGAAAAAAAAAAAAGGTGAATCAAGCAGAGGTGGTGAAAATTGGAACAGTTTGCTCATCTGCAGGAACAAGCAATAGAGATGAAGATTTTAATTAAATGCTTTGGAGTTGCCAGAGGAAGGGCCTATGCTGGATGAAACTTGTGGGATACACTGGGTTAACGATAATTGCTGAAACATAAATTTGTAAATAACTTGGAGATTTTTAAATAACAAGAGTCACTAGATCAAACAAAAGCTTTCAGTTTTCCAGCAAGTTGTATGAGATGGGACCAAAGGGCTAAGGCACTCATGGGAACTTTTAAAAATCCAAGCAACATAATACTTTTATATGCAATTTTGCCAAGTTATGGCACCACTATACCAATCAATGTGGTGATTTGACAGCAAGTCATATATACACAAAGAGACACAGATTTTGTTTATTAAAGGTGGACACACATTTTTAAATAAGTCATTCATTTATTCTGTAAAATATATGATAGTTATTGAATGTTAGACTCTGGGCTATGCAGTGGTCCCTGTCTTCACAGGGCTTATAGACCAGTAATAAATGAAGTAGAGTGCTCCAGGAGTATTTTACTCATCTGTTCTTGAATCCATTCCTTGCCCTTCTATTTTGTTCTGTGTCTGAGGTGATCTGAACTTTCACGCTGACTTTCCCAAGCTCAGATGTATTTTGGCTGAGTTTGGCTGAAGAGAGGCACTGAAGAGAGAATGGAAGGTGGCAAAATTGGAGAAGACAAGATAATTGGCACCTTACCCTATTCAGGTAACATCTTTGGAAATAGCCTCTTCTCTTCCATAGCTCTAAATTCTGCTTGACAGGCCCAGCTTCTGACTTCTGATGTGCCAGTGCATGAGAGCTGAAGCTGTTCATCTCTTCCAAACTCTGGATTCAGTGTGAGTTGGTAGCTTCAAATCAGCATGGTTGGATATTTACACCACAGGAATTGGCAAACAAGTTTTGTTATTCCCCAGAGAGCAGGATGTAAAACGTTAACTGGCTCACCTCTGGTTCTAGAAAGCCATCACTTCAAGTTGTTCCTCAAACTCTAAAGGCAGGGCTCGATGTCTGCTATCATTCTTCTCTCAATTGCCTTAACTTTTCAATTCTTCCTTCCTCTGTGTAATTAATTACTTACATTAAATCCCCTCTGCTGGAATATTTAGAGGAGTTTCTGTTCTTCTCGTGGCATCCTGATTGACAGAGTAGGGCTCCTCACCTGGACTTGGATGTTCAGGGAAACATCTTGAGAAAGAAATGTAACACAACTACTTAAAAAATAAAATGAACAGAACTTGTCAATGAGATGAGGAGAAGGAAAAGGTGTGATTCAACCTACACCCAGGTTTTTGGTTTGGGGTGTAGGTGGAAAATGGTGCCATGTGTTAAGAGAAGAAGCAGAAGCAGAGGAACAAGTTTGGGGATGGGAATAGAAATGCTGAGTTTGAGGTGCTCATGGGGGTCTCAAGGAGAGATGTCCCATAGGGTTTCACATGATCAGAACACAGAAAGGATATCTTCTCCAGAAATCATCCTCTTTTTGATCCTTTAGTTGCTTGCTCAGTAGATTATTTTATACTTTTTCTGTACCTTCAAAATGCTATTCCAGGTTTCATTTATATATGCCCACTCCCCCCATCTTAAAACAACAACAGAAACACCTCCAAAACCTGGAAATCTTATCTTCTTAAAGTCCATGCTTCCAGCATCTTTCTTTTCCCCTTTGTGAATAATTTTGTTTCGTGGTAGCCATTTCCACTGCCCTCTCTCCCGCTCCTCCCCAATCCATTGAATCCTGGCTTCCACCCTGACTCTTCTGAAACCAATCTCAGAAAACACAACAATGACTTGCTTATTGCTAAATCCATCGGGCTCTCAGCTCTGAGCTGGCCAGAGGTGATAAATTTTGGTGAGTGGCCAGTATACAGCAAATGGTCCGTAAATAAGAGTTGATATTATTATGGTTGGGCCTAATTAATTTTTTAAATGTCACTGCTAAACTTGATTTTTTTCCAAGAGGAATTATCTTTACAAATCATCACTTTGCCTGACCATTTTCAACAATTGTTGGGAAACTCAGTTTGGAAAAACAGAATCTTTCACATTACTTAGCATCTTATGGAAGGAATAAAAATATAAACCCCATAAAAACTGACTAAAATTTTCATCTTTCAACTAGCTGTTTGTTTCATTACACAGAAAGAACTTCAAACGATGCAAGTTGCCTTAGGGGAATGATAGGTTAAAGCATTTTCCTCAAAGCCTTCTACGTTTTCTTGTAGCTCCCACAGATGGCTAGCAATCTGTAGTAAGAAACAGAGACAAAGTTTAAGGGTCATTTGCTAACTGGCATGTTTGATTTACAGTCTAGTAGTTGCAAAGAATTAGCTGTGTATTTATGTCTCAACAGCTCACAGAATAAAAGCTTATAGTGATGAACACAGTCTTAAATCACATTTTTGCCTTAAGTAAAAGGGAATATGCTTAATAGAACACCAGGACCTAATCTTTCAGTCTCTTTCAGAGGGGGGAATAACATCTACAGAGGAGGTGTGATGCTGTATTTTGTTTGTTTGTGTGTTTTTTTTTTCATTTTGTTCTGTATATGTAGACACTTTGAATTGGGAAAGCCACGCTTTGCCATGTGTGCATTTGTGTTCATGTATGCTCAGATTTAATCCTGATTCACAAGCCATAGTCCTCATGCTCTGAAGCAGGAAAACCTCAAGGCATATTGAAATTTTTATTAAACTGGTGTCCTCCACACTGTAACACCGGTGGCGGGACTGCATGAGCATGTTCAGGGTCCATTTATGGATAAACTTAAGACAGTCTTTTTCAGTAAAAGATTATGATGTCTACAATGATCAGCCTCACTTAGATCCTGCATAAAACCTTAAAGATAATAAAATCTCATGGTAAGAGGAGTATAGGTATGATTCCATATTAGTTTCATAAAAATAAGTGATCTATTATTTTAATGAAGAGATAGAAGTTCAGTGCCATGCCTATCTGAAATGCTGACCTATAATCTGTCTAAGGAAAATAAAATGCAATGTAAAATGTAATCAGTCTTGATACACTGAAGTGTTGAGCAAGAAAATTCAGAAAGAGGAAGCATTCTAATTTAACATGAGGCATATCTATTTTTATAACATTTCTCTTGTTTTGTTTTTGTTTCTTTGAGCCTTTTTTCTTATAATTTACCTGAAATTCACTAAATTAGGTTACACTTAACTGCAGGATTAAAGACAATAAATGGCCAATCAGATAAGCATACAGTAGGAAGAAAGGAAGGAAGGAAGGAAGGAAGAATCTATGCATAAAAATAAACACACAAAAAAACATTGATTGCTTCGATGGTCTGTTGGAAAATTTCTAAAAATGTTTATGCTTTGCCGCCAACATTGAGCTTAATTTGATTATTTCTTTTCTTTAAACGAACAGGGAATCCTTACCATGACACTTTTCTGACACATGGCACCATTTCTAGGTCAAGAACATACATTCTTGAAGGAAACTTATGCAATTCAGGCAAAGAGAAGAGCCCCTCTGAAGTCACCGAGCGGCACAGGGTGTGTGGACACGGCCCATGCCCAGGAATCCAGAAGCAGGAACTTGGCCAGGTCACCTTGGGGACCCTGGGAGAGCTGAGCGCCCGTCTTTCACCCTCCTTCTGATACCTGCAGTTTTGCTTAGCAGGAACCGGCAGGTTACCCACTTCGGTTTTGCCAGACTTGTCTTCTGCACATCAGCTGACACAGGAACCTTTTCTTACCCCTCTCCTCTTTTCCTCTCTCCTTTTCTTCTTCCTTCCTTCCTTCCTTCTTTCCTTCCTTCCTTCCTTCCTTCCTTCCTTCCTTCCTTCCTTCCTTCCTTCCTTCCTTCCTTCCTTCCTTCCTTCCTTCCTTCCTTCCTTCCCTGGTTCTGCCACTTAGAGGTTATATCATCTTGACTAAGTTACTGAATTCTTTATGTCTTAGCTTCTTTCTTAATGTGAATAATAATAATAATATATCCTCTTTGGTTGTTTGGATGATTGAGTTAATAGATCAGTAGTGCTAAGAATATTGCCTGTTACAAGAGCTGAAAAATGTGATTTCTTATTATTAATAACTTTCTTTCCTTTTTGCTTTTCTTTTATGAAAAGTATATAAATCTATTTTCATGAAAATATTAAATTGATATAAAAGTATATAGAGTAAATGTGAAAGTTCTGTTTCCTTGCCCCCCAAAGACACTCTCCTTGTCAGAGATAACAATTTGTTGTGTATAATTTTAGTTCCTTATCTAGATATCCATATGCACTTATGTATCAAATACACATACACACACATACCTCTTTGTATACACACATACATGTATACACAAACATTATTTACATAAGTGGGACTATATTATTTGTATTTTTTGGCAACATCTATATATCTTAGATATATTTCCATGTTAAAATATATAATTCTAGCCTGGCCAGAGTGGCTAAGTTGGTTGACTGAGGGTTGTCCTGTGTACCAAAAGGGTGCCAGTTGGAAACCTCTCCCGGGTACATGCTGTGGGTTCAATCCCTGGTCAGGGCACATACAGAAGACACCCTATGGATGTTTCTCTCTTGGAAGGCAGCCAATCGACGGTGTTTCTCTCTCTCTCTCTCTCTCTCTCTCTCTCTCTCTCTCTTTCTCTCTTTCTTTCTCTCTCCCCTCTTTTCTCTAAGCATGTCCTCAGGTGAGCATTAAATATATATATATACACACACATATATAATTCTTACATATACCTTTTAAATAATTAATCTAACATATTTATTCTTTACAAGATATCATTCCAAGCAACAGGGATTTGGTAATAACCAATAGGTAAATTCCTTGCTGTAGGTGGTTCTAGTCAAGAAATGGTTAATTAAAATACATAGCCCAATATTTAATGTCAAGAACTGGTAAATTCTATGAAGAAAAATGAAGAGAGAAAACGTAGAGAGGGCTGAGGCCGGGAAGGTCGGGAAGGAATTCTGTGAGGGTGATGTTTAAGCAGGGATCCTGCGGAGAATAAACCATCCAAGAGGCCATCTAAGTGTGGGGGGGAGAGGAGACAGCCCCAGAGGCGGGGACAGATGGCAGAGGACTGTGGTCTCAGTAAGAGCGCGGGGTCTGATCTTACTAACTATATTGAATCCTACGACCTCTTTCTATCATATGGATACCACATAGTTTACTTCATCTTCTTTCCTAATGACAGAAAATTTCAAGTGCTTTTCTTATAAAACATCACGAAGACCATCCTTGCCTCAGCTCCGAGCGCGAGGGGAGATTCCTGCGAGTTGTGCTCCTGGAGCAGAACAGCTGCAGCCGCAGCGGGCACAGTGCAAATGCTGCCGGGCTGCCGGCCGCCTCCCCAGTGAGCCCTCATTCGCCTCCCCGCCCGCGGCTTGCGGAACTACCCACCTCTCCTTGTTCTCTCAACACGGGACATGGCCACTCTTTTTAGTTTTAATAACCCACTGGGTAGAAAATCATGCCTCTGCTTTGCCTTAGCTTGCATGTTCATACATATTAATAAAGCTGGGAACCATTTCATAGGTATACAACCACTTTGATTTTTTATTCTTTTGTCAATAGCCTATTGAGCACATTTTTCCCCCCTAGGTTGTGCCTGTGGCCAGGTTTTGAACTGGCCGCCTTTGAGTCAAGTGCCCACCAGCAGTAGAATCGGGTGGATTGAGGTGATATGATGCAAAATGTAGCTCGCTAGGGCTGCCTCTCGACCTGGGCTAGAAGCAGCTCATGGCTACAGGGTGGGGGTATAAAGTACAGGGTGGGGCAAAGATGGGTTTACAGTTGTGGGTTCTCTTGTATTATTATTTATTAATTGTTGTATTATTTTTCATACAAACAACTGTAAACCTACTTTTGCCCCACCCTGTATATGGGTGAAACAGTTACCCTGATTAATGCCCAGAACTTCTTGTTTTTTGTTTGTTAAGTAAGTGAAATTAGGAATGAATGAAACACAATATTTATTGAGCATGCACTAAAAACAAAGCTCTGTTTTAGATGTTATTCATAAGATAGTGTCACTGTCCTCAAGGTGCTTGTAATCATATAAGGAGAGATGACAAGTACAAAACTAATTATAATTCAGAACAGAATGCAAATTCCTCAAGATTGACACAAACCAAATGATAAAGTAATTCTGAGCAAAAGGTAAGGTGCGTTCAACTCTACTAAGTTTGGTGCCCTAGATTTTGAATAAGTGTAGGACTTTTTTAAGTTGCTACATAAGAAATTATTTTGTACTGATGCACGATATAAAAAAGTACAAAGGCAGAAGTAGAAATCAGTTATAGTCCCATCACTCAGAGGAAAACATGTAGTTTTGTTTTAAGCTTATGACTCTTTTTTAAAAAAATTCTCCCCTGAGGATATTTTTTCCATTGCTTTTCAGAGAATGGAAGAGAGAGAGAGAGAAAGAGAGAGAGGGAGAAACATTGACATGAGAGAGGCACCTCCATTGGTTGTATCCCGCACACACCCCAACCAGGGCCCGGGACTGAGTCTGCAAATGAAGCACGTGCCCTTGGCTGGAATTGAACCAGGGACCTTCAGTCTGTGGGCCAACACTGTAACCACTGAGCCAAACTGGTTAGGGCTAAGCATATGACTCTTAATATTTTTCTAGGAGATCCCACCAGACATTTGTGTGTGTGTATGTATAAGTGTGTTTGTGCTCGTATGAATATATGTTAATAGTTTTACATAAAATTTACATTTTACTTTTTATGGGCAAGGCCTTGTCAATGATGGTTCATTGGCTAAAGCAGGTACTCAGTAAATATTTGTTGAATGAATGAATGTTCTACAACTTGTTCTGTATTAATAAAGATATGTCTAATTAGTCATGTCTATAGAGGGCGTAGTATTACATTGCTTGTATAAATTACTTAACTAGGCTCCTGTGAATAAACTTTTGGTTATTTTCAGATCTATTTTATTTTAAAAAACACTGATAAAAACAGTCTTGTACTAAATCTATTTTATGCTCATGTGATTATCACCTTAGAGGAAATTTTTTGAAATGAGTTTTCTGTTAAAAGAATGAAGTATATTTTAGAAGACTGATGTATGTAGCCAAACTGTCCTCCTGAGTAGAAATGTGAATAGCAGCATATATTTCTACATACTGCTCAAAACTAAGTTTCAATTTTCTGGTGTAGGCAGATGTGAGAAATTCTAGTTGTTGTTTAGTGTATGCTGGGTGGAGACAGGTAGTGGGGAGTGAGTGTATTTCAAACATTATTTAAGATTAGCTTTATTTCATCTGGCTTATTTCATTCTTAGTTTTTAAAAAATGTTTGTTAAGTATTTGTCAAATTTCTTTGACTAATTTTTACTCTTGGAAGTCAAGAATCGGAAATAGACGCCCAGCTGCATAATGTGTCTGCTTGTGTTACACAATGAACAGGGGTTGGCATTTGAAATTTTCTCTCTTTATTGTGAAAACAGTGAGCTACCATGAGCTTTATAGCTTCTTAGTAAGCTACTAAACTACATCCGTAGTATAGCCATTTACCACAGAGTAACTGTAATCATGTGTCAGTTTTCAGTATTTCAAAAGATTTTCTGTGGATGGTTGTGCCAGTTACTAAGCAATTTCTCAGCTCCAAACCAGCCTTCTGCAACTTCCTTGTGAGGCTGAAGCTGGGGCTCTGCAAACATTTTATCTGCTTTGAGACCAGTAGGAGGCAGGATAGGGAGACTTTAAGTCAAGAAGAGAAAAGGAACTTTCTCCTTGCTGTTCACTCCCTTTGGCTTCCTGGCTGCCTACAGTTCCTGGGAGCTCACCTTGGCAGCACCTCTTCAGCCCAGCAGCAGTTTGCAGTCTTTTCAACACTTGTGGAACAGGCCTCACTGTGCCACCCTTCCAGTCCCCAGCATCAGCCAAAGCGTCCTATCCTCTGAGGTCAGCCCGTGGCAATGTCTCCTGCAAGCTCAGAGATACCTGTGGCATAGCTGAACCAGGACCCTCTCCTCAAATGCCTGAGTTTCAGCTCTGCAGGAGCCCTCCTCTAAGTTTCCAACTTTTAATAATTGCAACCTTTTCGACTTGCTCTTTAAGCCACAGGGATAGCGTCTGCTCCCCGCAGTTGCCATCTCTGTGCACGTTAGAATTCTCTTTTTACTTCTCAGGGGCCTAGTTCACAACTTTATACCTAGTTGATGATTCTTTACACTAAATTCTCTCTGTTCAATAACTGGTTTGCTTTCTATTTCCTTACTGAACCCTGATAAAGACAGTGGTCATGGTGGAACTTTTGTACTGAGCAATCAAACCAAGTTTGGTATCTTTGAAGAAAAAAATGTAATTTATTTAGAGTCACCCAATATATATGCGACTCCCTAGAAGAGTTTCACGAGACAAAAGGGGATGGAGAGGACCAAGGGGAGAAACCCATCCTTGGTAAGTGTGGTCCATATAATGTGCCCAGATAGCACTGCTCTCACTCTGGACACCTCTTGGTGGCCTTCCCTCCCATGGCTTAATGTTACATCTCCACAGAGGCAGCGGGATGGGTTTGCATCATGGAATCTCGCTAATAATGGGTTGTTTGCAGAGCTGGGGTGTTTCCGTGACCCAAGGTTCTTCTGGAAGCTCCGATTACCTACAGAGAATAACTGTAGACACTCCTATTTGGCGGACTTGGGGGAAATGTCCTGAGGTGCACCTTGGAAGTGGCCCTGCACGCAAGCTGTGGGTGAGAACAAGACTGAAGGATTTGTGGCATTGAGACAAAACCTCTTATGCAGCCACTGTGGTCTTAATAGATTCTTCTCTTTTGAGCCGCATTTTCTACAAAATTTTATGGTTCTACAATTTTAAGCCATCCTTTAAAGCCCACAATTTTAAGCCATCCTTTAAAGCCCACAATTTTAAGCCATCCTTTAAAGCCCAAACACATTAAATAAGGCTTAAGAGCCAGGATCATAGTTGCTCTGAAAATTAAGGTGATTGGAGACTGCTTTGAACTGCGTTCTAGTGAAACAAGCTGGTTGACCAATTTACAGTTATAATTCATTTTGTGCAATTAGCTCAACGCTCTATCCATTCCATTGTAATCATCTAAAAGTAAACCCTATCAGGCTTTCTAAGCTATTGATTATTTTGAATATAATTCTATCTAGTTTTGAAAAAAAGTCACCAAAACATTTCAAAAGTACTTTTCTGTTTTATAAATGTAGCATCGAGTGCAATATCGCTACAGTAAGCTTTTCAGTGCACTTTTCCATATAAGCTGGACTTGAGGATTGATATAGATGATATATCAGCTGCAAAGAGCTGCACTTTTGTTTTCTTCCTACTAACTGTGTTCCACTTACTTGCTCAGGTCTGGTACCTCCAGCGAGAAGGTGAGTCGAAATGGTGAGAGTGAGCACACTCTCATTCCTGATTTTATAGGGAATATTTTTAAAGTTTCACTTTTGAATATGACCTGAGTCTGTAGTCTTTTGATAAATAGCCTATATACCTATATATCTATCAAAATTTAGTGCAGGAATAAGAAATCACTCAAGATATTACAAGGAAGAAGAAAACCTAGTAGGAACCTGAAAAATCGTTGGAAGAGCTGAAAGACAGGGTCGTGGTGGGGGAGGGCTGATGCTGAAGGTTTGTTTCAAGGTGTCATCAGAGGTGACTAAACTTGTAGCTATTGCCGTCACTGCTCCACCGCCACAGCTGCCTCACACCATGAATCTGGTACCAAAAAATGAGAATAATGACGAATGAATCCACAGTTCCTGTCGGTTCTTGCTTGTCAACCACCTCTGCCAAAGAAAGATGCCTTCTGCTCTTACATCGGTCAGGATCTAGCAAAACCACAGTAGTTATCTGAACAGATATAACTTAATATAAAGATTTTTAAGCTAAGTAGAAAGTTGTTAACAACGTGACTCAAAGGAAAGAAAACTAAAAGCATCGATTATGGAAACGGCAATTGCAGGAAACAGTGACCATCCCTAAGCTTCGGTAAAACAAAGGAGGGTTGGCATTGCAGTCACGCACTGCTTAACGACAGGGACACATCCCGAGAAATGCATCGTTAAGCAGTTTCGGTGTTGTGTGAGCATCACAGAGTCTATTTACAGAAACCTAGATGGGACGGCTTGCTACACATCTGGGCTGCACGGTATAGTCCAGTGCTCCCGGGCTGCAAACCTGGACAGCAGGTGGCTGTACTGAACAGTGTAGGCAAGTGTCACAATGGTAAGTATTTGTGTGTCTAAAGATATCTAGACACAGAAAAGGGACAGTAAAAATATAAAAGGTGAAAATGGTACACTGTGCAGGGCACTCGCCGCGAATGGAGCTGGCAGGAGCGGGAGCTGCTCTGGGTGAGCTGGGAGTGAATGGTGAGTGAGGGAAGGCCTGGGATGGTGCCGTACGTGACTGTGGACTTCATAGACACTGTACACTTAGGCCACACTAGATCCGTAAAACAACACAAGATTAAATCAAGCACACGAGAAAATGATACAATCAAAAGACATGGTAAACAGGAGATGTACAAGGCTACCGCTATCTTAACATGACATACAGTTTTACGGCAAACATTTTTTTATAAGTAGAAAGTGTACACTCTAAAATAGCAATAAAAAGTGTAGTAGATACATACATTAGTGCATAGTCATCTACTACCGTTATCAAGTATTATGTGCTATGCTTTGTACAACTGCAGTGCGGTGGAATTGCTTACACCAGCATCGCCACAAACATGTGAGTAATGCGTGTGCTACAACATTGTGATGGCTACAGTGTCACTGGGCAATAGGAACTTTTCAGCTCCCTTGTACTCTCATGGGACCATCATCCTGTGTGTACCAGGTTACTCTGTAGGAAAGAGTTAATATAACTGGTCTGATGTTACTTTTTGAAGGGTTTGCTTGTGAAGCTGGTGCATGAAAACTCGACTTTGGAATTTTCCCTATGTTATTTTAGGCTGTTTGGTGTGCTTTAGACACTAAACGCTGATGTACCAGCCTACTTAGGCTGTGCAAACAATGTAATTTATAATACTTGCTTTTCTTCTGGGAGTCTGGAACTTTGGAAATTATGGCTTGTTAGTGCCCATGCAACCAGCCACAAATGAAAACCCTGGACTCAGAGTGACATAAGCATCATGGCGACATAAGATATACCTCATTTTTGTCCCTCACCTCAAAAATTCAGTATCATTCCATAGGCAAAAGTGCCTTTGTGGAAGCTGAGGGATCTAGCACCATACCCGAGGGAGCTGGGAGGTGTCCTGCCACCTTGCATTGGGCAGTAGGTAGACAGGCCTTGTTCCTGGCTGTGTACCCTCTGGCGATGTGTGAGCCAGCTCCAGTCCCTTTGGCCATGGTCCAGGGGCCCCTGGAAAACACTGCCTTACACAAGCATTCACATACACGAGAGACGTGGAAGTACAGGTTTCCAGAAGAGACATTCCAGAGCGTGGTTGGAGCTAAAAAAATATACAAGTCTGGACACGTAGAAGTGGGTAATAGAAAAAATGGACTTTATCCACATTTCCGCTCCCACAAGGTGGCACAGCTCAGGGCCGGGAGGGATCTCCTTGGCTGTGACTTCACACGGGGAAGACAGGGCATGTGCGGGAGCACCTGGCTCCCCTGCCATGGGGGATATGGCCCGGAGGCCCATTTCTCTCCTGTCC
Source organism: Miniopterus schreibersii (assembly GCF_964146895.1). Lineage (NCBI taxonomy): Eukaryota > Metazoa > Chordata > Mammalia > Chiroptera > Miniopteridae > Miniopterus > Miniopterus schreibersii. The sequence continues at coordinate 81,093,432 of NC_138106.1, read as the reverse complement.
CATGGACATGACTGAATCATGAGGTAAGTGACCAGGGTGTGAGAAAGGCCGGGAGAGCAACAGATAGGACCCTCGGGAGCATTAGAAGAATAAGAGCCCTACTAATTACATTGTGACTCCATCAAGAGGCCCGCTCATGGGCCTAACTCACCCGCAAATTCCCTGAAATGAGAACTTGAAAACTTGAAAATATATAACACACTGGTAAAGGTAAGCATATAGTCAAATTTAGAATACTCTAATATTGTAATATGGTGAAATGTTAAGCCCTTAACTTTATAATAAATATTATTAAAGGGCAAGAGTATTAAAAATAACTATAGCTACAACAATTTATTAGCAAATACATAGTATAAAAAGAGGTAAATTTTTACATGAAAAACATAAAAGAAGTAAAAGTGTGGTTTTTGTATGCAAGTAAAATCAAGTTACCAGCAAAACTAGACCCTTATTTTTATAAAATGTTTTTATGTAAGCCTCATCATAATCACAAAGCAAAAACTTATGATAGATTCACAAAAGAGAAAGAGAAGGGAATCAAAACGTAGGACTATGGATAATCATCAATGCGGAAAGGAAGGCAGCAAGAGAGGAAGAAAGGAACTGGGAAACAGCAGAACAGCCAGGAAACAGCAAAATGGCATGAGCGAGTCCTTGCCTGTAAATAATCCTCTAAATGTAAGCAAATTGGATTTCTTAATTAAAAGACATGGGGTGGCTGGATGGATTAAAAAACAACAAGACAAGATTCAATTATAAGCTACTCACTTAAGCTTTAAGGACACACATAGGCTCAAAGTGAAGAGATGGCAAAGGACACTCCATACAAGAATAAAACAAAGGAGAACATGGGCAGCTATGCTTACATCAGACGAAATGGACTTAAAGCCAAAAATGGTAACAAATGACAAAGAAGACCAAGAGGATATAACAAACATAAATACTCATGCACCTAACAATGGTGCACCTAAGTATATTAATCAAATGCTAACAGATATGAAGGGAGAAATATAGAACACTACAATAATAGCAAGGGGCTTTAGTATACCGCTTTCAACACTGGATAGATCATTCGGACAGAAGTACATGTAAATGTTGGACTTGAAGCAAACTTTAGAACAATGGACCTAATGGACATATACAGGACATTCCGAGCAGCAGCAGCAGAACACACATTCTTCTGAAGTACACGCAGATTAGTCTTCAGGGTAGACCAGATTCTGAAGCTCTGTTCATTTTTCTTTTTTAAAAAAACGTATCTTTATTGATTTCAGAGAGAGGAAGGGGGAAGGAGAGAGAGAGATAGAAACATCAATGATGAGACAGTTGTTGATCAGCTGCCTCCTGCACACCCCCACCTGGGAACTGAACCCCCAACCCAGGCATGTACCCTGACTGGGAATCGAACCACGGTCTCCTGGATCCCAGGTCAATGCTCAACCACTGAGCCACGCCTGGCTGGGCTGTTCATTTTTCTTCAATCCTTTCCCTTTCTGTTCTTCAAAGTGGGTAATTTATATTGATCTATTTTCAGGGTGACTAATTCTTTCCTCTGTTACCGAGTCCATCTAGAAGTTTTTATTTTTATTTTACTAACTATAATTTTCAGCCCTAGATTCTCTTTGCTTAGATTTTGCTCATTCATTGATACCATTTCTTTCAATTCTTTAAGCATATTTTCAACTTTTGAACATATTTAAAATAGCTACTTTGAAATTAGTCTTTTTCATCCACTGCCTTCAATTCCTGGGTATAGATTTATACTTCCCTGTTTTCTTATATTAATTAATTCGGGGTTAAAATATTCATGTTATAGAAAAATACATTGTGGCTACTCTAGAGTCATCATATTCTCCTGGAGACTGGATTTTTGTTCTACTGTGGTGTTTAGTTGACAGGTCAATCTGCAAAATGTGCCTATTTGCCATTCCCCGTGAGACACAGCTGCTTATCTATCTACCTGTTCTTATGTCTTCCCATGGCTGCCTTTCCACCATATCCCTCTGTTGGTTTCCTTTATGTCTCCCACAGTAGGGCAAAGATGAAGGTCAGGGTAGAGATTAGGGTCACCTTTGTGCTATTTTCCTGATTTTCCTAATTTTTAGCTGCTCTGCCAGGTTTGTTTTAACTTTGACACTTCAGGCTTTTTGCTACACAGCTGCACATGCATTCGGTAAAGAAAAGCATCCAACCTGCAAGTCTGGATACACACCAGTCTATCTTTAAACAGTAGATTGTCTCTGTTTCTGCCTGATCTTCCACAGTACTCCTGGTTTGGTTTTCATAGTTTTGCTGAGGAATTGGCAATTTATGCTCTGAATTATCACTCTTTCCCACACATTCATAGTGCTCTCTTCCTCTGCTTGCTCCCTTAATTAAGCATCATGGAATTTTATACCTGGAAAGTATCTTAGAAAGAATATAATCAATTCATTTTATGTTAGAAGCACCAGAAGCCTCAAAAAGTGAGATGAGTGGTCCAGGGTCGCAGAGCCAGTTAGTGGCTCTGTTTGCTGATTTAGTCCTGATGAATCACCTCGATGCCTGCACCAGGAGCCCTGGGCGATTCTAATGCAATTGGATCTTGCCAAAGAAATGAAAGATACCATCCCAGTCCTAAGTACACTCATATATTTTTTAAGAAGATCAAATGTACACAGTAAAATAAATTGTGAATAATTATAAACCAACTTAGCATCTAATTCAAAATAATAAATACTAAGTACAGACAGGAGAATGATAGAGCTACAAGCTCAGGCAACAAAGCCCATGCACTTTAGCCTTAAAACCCTAGCAAAGGGGAAATTGTTAATGCATTAGAAATCCATGTAGTATTACTGTATCTCTCAGACTGTGAACGCTCAGTGCCAGGAAATGCACTGCTAAGTGTCAGAAGGGCTTTTGAAATTTTGACAAGTTCAACTTTTTTTTAAGTGCTTGGTTTGCTGGGCCTCTATTATGAGTCCTCAATAAATCTCTTGTGATAGAACATTGGATCACATTTCTAGGTATATAAGATATAAGGACTCATTTTTAGGAACCTTCAGTTTACTCTTTGTCCTTGCATCTTTGAATCTATTAACAGAAAAAGCACAGATCGTTTCTGGAGGATTTCTATGTATTATGCATTTCCTGTTTGTGTATGAATGTAAAATTCTTCTACTTATTTGTTCCATGTGGCCTACTTTTCATAACAAAATGGCACATTCATAGAGTTAAATTGTGCTACTAAAAAACCTGAATTGATAAATTATATAAGAAAGTGAATAAGTAAACAATAGATTATATAATTTTATGTAAATATTTAATAATAGTTTAATTTACAGCATATAACATAATTTTAAGGCCAGATTTATATTCAAGGCCAGTTGCTACTTCTATATGGTTCTTGAATATCCACATTTCAAAGTGAATCTTAATTCATGGGAGAGAAAAAAGTGAATTACATCAGGCAATTCAAGAAGCCAAAAGAGGGTTCATTAAGGTACTAAATATCTAACCTTCCACACTAGCCTGCTGACATCCTTACCATGGCAGTGGGTTTGTGCCTTTGAACCAACCTCTTCTCATAGGTTGCATGAAGTAATATGTGTATCCGTGCAAATATTATATTTACTGAGAATTTGAAGATATGAGACACAAACTAGATAAATTTTAATGCAGTCTGAAATGAGCCACAGAAGGCCAAGTCTAGATGACAATGTGTTCTGGGGGTTAAGTATTCCTGGGAGACAGAGGAGAAAGGGAAGATGCTGAAGATGGGTGGCATTCTATTTGGCCTTGATTTTGCAAACAGGGGTATTTGGATAAAGGTAAGTCCCCTTAAAAAGACATGTTGATATCACTCAGTAAAAGTTACAAAGCTGAGAAAACATATATATAAAGATAAACAAAAAAAAAATCTTTAAAATTTTTTTGTTATAAATAAATTCTATTCTTTTTGTAGCAATTTACATTTTATTTGATAGTATTATATATTTGATAATATATAGATATGCTATAAGAATAAAATATACTGTAAGAGTAGATGCTTTGTATTTGAACATTTAACAATTCTTTTTAAAAAAACAACCCGAGACAAAAAGCTATATTTCTGTGTTTCTAAAACTTATAAACTTTTATAGGGAATCATTATTTTACATTAATTACACAGGTAGTAGTTTTTGTTTTTTGTTTGTTTGTTTGTTTTATTTGGAGCTGAAGTAACAGACAGCCAATGTCAATTAAATAGCTTCGAAATCCTGATGTGGGAGAGCTATGGGAATCACACAGGCAACCTCAGGTTTTTAATCGCCTCTGTGTGTCATACAGCTAGCCCCGAATGGAGACCGAGAAAGCAAGGTCATGTTTAATCTCTTCATACATCTCGCTTTCCTGGCTTCACACTAATCATTCATTGTGCTCTGCAGATTGGAAGGGAGAAGACCAAGCTATAGAAGAATTCACTTTGAAAACGTGTACTCTCTGTTGCATATCCTAAAGCTCCCGGGGGATTAAACAATCAGAAAGCCCTACATCATTTGCATTTTAATGGATAAAAATAAGAGTTGGAACATTTCTTTACATTTAAACTACCATGAAAAAGCTTGTGTAGTTAATAGGACTGCCGTAGTGGGGAGGGGAGGGGAGGGAAGAGATGGGGACTCTGAAATTTAAGGAAAATACATTTCTTTTACCAAAATGAAGCTGCACTGATCTGTTGAGACACATTTTCCTGATGAAAAAAAAGTACTGTAGCTTCAGACCTTTCACATTTTCCATGAATAGATGTCATTACTCAGTATCACATTTACTGTTACTTGCAAAACAGTGAGGTGGCGGCGGGGGAAGGGGCTAAAATAGGGTTGAAAAAAATGCGCGACTGGCTGAGGTAATTTAAATGAAGGCCTTCTGAAAAAGCAAAAACAACTTTCATCACGACCCCATCAAACCTTTGGAAAACTGGCATAAGGTAGTGGCTTTTTCATGAAAGGAACAGTGACTGCCGTTCCTCTTCACCCTCCTCTAATTCTGAATTAGAAATCACAAAAAGCGTGACTGGGAAGATTCTGAAACAGACAATGAGCTGTTTAAGTGATAATTACTGAATCTCCTTATTTTTAGAAACCCATTAACAGGTATCTCTTAGTCACAGAAAAAAAATTTTCATAAATATTGAATTGTGCTATTACATTTCTTTAAAATGACAGACTCTGACTCATTTCACAGGAACTATTTGCTTTTCATTGGTTTTAAGAGCTAATCGAATAAAGACATCATTTTTTAATTCTAATTTGAAAAGCCAAAAAAAAAAAAAAAAGTAAAACCTTACTCTCTGTAGTCAAACCTCTTCAATATTGGGGTGTGAGAAATGGAAAACAAAAGGTGGCCCTGTGCCCTGCGGGCTTCCCCAGCTCAAAGAGCCGGCTTAGCAAGGGGAAGCTGCCGCAGGCCTCGCCGCCTAGCTCAGGATGGAAGGCTGGGCTCCTGCGCTGGAAGAGGGGAGAAAACTCTGGACTGCTGTCGAAGCCAAGTCGCTCCACATTTCCAAAACCCCCAGCCATGGGTTTCAGTCCCTGACAGACGCACACGCCACGGTGGTCCCATCAGCTCACAACAGAGCTGACAGCTCCTGTGGCCTGGCGGGGCTGTGGCTAACGCGGCGCGTGGCTCGTGTTTGCGGTGATGCTGGTGTAGACAAATCTGCACTGCAGTCACATCAAATGACAATAAGAGACTGTGTCACTGGTTTCTGTATTTAATATTCTATACTTTTTATCATTATTTTAGAGTGTGCTCTTTCTACTTATAAAAAAGTTCCCTGTAAAACAGCACACCATGCCGTGCCAGCAGCAGCCTCGCACATCTCCTGTTTACTGTGTCTCCTGGTCGCATCCTTTTCTCTTGTGCTTGATTTAATCTTGTGTTGTTTTACAAATTGAGTGTAGCTAAGTGCACAATGTTTATAAAGCCTACAGTGGTGCACAGCAATGTCCTGGGCCTCACGTTCACCACCACTCACTCACTCACTCACCCAGGGCAACTTCCAGTCCTGAAGCTCTGTTCTTGCTAAGTGCCCTGTACAGTTGTATCTTTTAAAAAAATCTTTTATACCACATTTTTTACTGTCCCTTTTCTATTTTTAGATATGTTTAGATACATAAACACTTACCATTGTGTTCTAATTTCCTACAGTATTCGGTACAACATGCAGTATAGGTTTGTAACCCAGGAGCAATAGACTATGCCCTGCAGGCCAGGTGTGCAGTAGGCTATAGCATCTGGGTTTGTATAAATGCACTCTGTGATTTGAACAATGACAAAAGAGCCTAATGGCTCATTTAAAATCCTGGTTGTTTAGTTGTACATGACTGTAAGTCTTGATTTTTTTTATGTACCAAGCTGTAGTGAAATAATGAAGCAGCCCTGAGGAGTACAATCCCGAATGCTGAAAAAGAGAAGGCTTTGTAGACGGGAAAATCCTGTAGATGGCTGGGGCTAGAAATTCTATCAGCTGTTGATAAGGCCCCATGCAGAGCACATGGACATTTTTGGATGTGATTCTTATACATTAGTTGCCACTAGCTGCTCAAGACTCTGAATTGTGCCTGAGACATTGCAGAAGCTGAGGATGAATTGCACTCATGAACAGAAAACACGTTATAAATCTGTAAATTAGACCCATTTTCCACTTAGGAAAATGAATACCCTTAACTTAAGGAGTTGATATGTATAAAATAGGAAAATAAATGTTGTGTAAATATTGTGGAAATGGTACTTATGAATGCCATTAACAGGTTTATTATTAGAAACACATATGTTTCCAACATAGGACATTTTTTTATACCATAAAATCTGATTTCAGAAACGTGTTCTTTCTGACTCTTATAAGTTTTGATGTCTGTATTCTCTTTACCATCTTCACTGCCAGCCTCTACTCTCTTTGTTGCTAACAAATTTTCAATAAAAATATAAAATTTTCAGCTTGTATTTTTTAATTATTCAATTATTCAGAAGGCTGAATTGAGATTTAAAAAAATCAACGTTATCAGCAAGTAGTCTAGATAGAGACTGTGATTGTGTTTCGTAACCTTATATATTTTGACAATCATGAATGTTATTTGAGCTAAAGCTAGGAAGTTTAGGGGGCAGTAGCTTTTCTTTCTGCTCATGCTATTTACATAATCAAGTTAGAAGGCCTTTTGTTACAATGCGTGGTTACCAGGAGGTAGGGTGTGATAAGGAAGACCACCTTTCTCTTCCCAGTTCCCAGTCACAAAGTCAGGTGGCCATCAAAACATTGCAAGACTATTGCTAATCACAACTCAAGCTCTGGAAAACCTGGAAGCATTGAGATTAGGTATTCCATAAATTATAAAAAAGTAACATTTTGTAAAAGCATTGTTTTAATGTCCGTTTCTCCCCTCAAAATATGGAAGTGTTGGTTCAGGAGCCAAGATTGCCGTACTCCCTCTAACCATTTCTGCATTTCGAATGAAGGGAAACTTATGGCTGCATTCTTCAGCAAGAAAACTAAACAGGAAGAAACCAGTCTTGTTTATGCACTAATTTTTTAGAGACTAAAGTACTATAAAAATAAGCTTCAATAACCTCCCTGATAATCAAAATTGTCAACCCCAAATTACTATTAAAAAAAGGGTTTAAGAAATAGTGGGGTCTGCTTGTGTCTGTATGTTTTATTATTTTTTCTCAAACACCTGGGATTGTTCTTGGTAGAGAACAGTCATTATTCATTCATTCATTTAACAAATATTAATGGAAAATATTCTATGCCCCCAGATCTGCGTGAAGTTAATGCAACACAGTATTATATAAGAGTTTTCATGCTTTATTCCTTCATGGGATAAAGGTTTTATCTCTGCCCTCTTCTTTGTATAAAATTACATCTCTGTGTAAAATTATGATGTGTTAAGTACTAAGACTGAATGGTTTACAGTGCTATGAGAGCATAAAATAGAGGATTTCACCTGGTTAGAGGTCATTGAAAAGCTTCTTTGAGAAAGCAGGCTGAAGTGAAAGAAGGGGACCCTTTAACCATGGTTACAGTCTACAAAAATTGATGCAGATTGAAGAAAAAGTTTAAATATATGAGAAAGGAGAGGACAATGCTATTAAGATAAAATGTAAAAGCTAGACTGGTAACTGTCTGGATACCTTGGAGTTTAAGGTGTCTGTGGGCTATTCAAATAGAGGAATTGGATAGGTAGTTTTCACTGGTTAGCAGAAAAGTCTCCCTGTGGAAACATTTAGAGAAATTTCATTATGAAAATTATAGTTAAAAACTTTGGAATTAAAATCTCAATAACAATGTATAGTATGGTAGGTTTAATAATGTCCCCTCCCCAAATATATTTACATCTTAGTCCCTAGCACCTGTGATTTTTAGCTTGTATGCAAAGGGACTTTGTAGATGTGATTACACTTAAAAGTTTTGAATTAAGATTAAGATTCTCCTGCGTTGTCTGGTGGGCCTGATGTAATGCCTCTTCTTTATCAGAGAGACTCAGGAAGAATCAAAGTCAGAGGAGAAGGCACTGGGATGATGGAAGCAGAGGAGGGGATGGGGTGGGGCTGCCCTTTGAAGGTGGAGGAAGGGGCCACAGACTAACACACACAGGCAGCCACTAGAGGCTGGAAAAGGGAAGGAAGCTGATTCTGCCCTCAGAAAATCCAGAAGAAACCAGCCCTGCCGACACCGACATTAGTCCACTGAAACCGATTTTGGACAGCTAGCCTCCAGAACTATAAAAAAATAAATTTGCATAATTTTAAGTTTGGGGCCATTTGTTACAGTGGCAAAAGGAAACTGATACACACAGGAGGGAAGCAGAAGGCAGAGCTAGAACCTAGGGAAGACTCGCCTCTAGAAATAATGGTAAGAGTGTTCTAGTGCAGAAGACACAGGGAGCAAAACCAAGAAAACGTAGACCCACAGAAACCAAGAGACAAGGTATTTTTTGGAGAACAGTTGTTCATAAGAGGTGACGAGAATCGTAGTTCACAGGGCCTGCACTGGGTAGGGGAGGGAGGCGAACACCAGGCACGAGAGACTGAGGAAGCTGCAGGGCGTGTGGAGTGGAAGCCTAAGGCGAGTGGGGTATGGGATCCATGTGGGTGAAGCGGCTGTGATCTGAAGTAGGATCCGGGGACAGGATTCTGGAGGTGGGTGCGAGCCAGCATGAAATGCGTAGAGGTCTGCAGCTGAGTGGTCCGCAGGTGCGCCAGGCTCCTTCAGTATCCTGGCGGATCTTAGAGCCAAAGGCAGACGCTAAGCGCCTGGGTCCCCGAGCTTGTGTTCTTACTGAGCCCTTTCACGGGGTGCAGCAATTGTGAGAAATTCGCTTCTGCGTTGAAGTGATGTATTCATATTTCCTTCTAAGATGTATTCTTACCTTTTCATCTCACTTCGATGTGAGTGCTGGGTTCACATTTTTAATTTCATTTAAAAATTAAAGTGGCTGACACGACACTGCATTTTCTGGAATCACCCTTTTGCACCTCCAAGCTGGCGTCTCCAAGCCGAGTATTTTATGATCTAGCCCATTTTCTGTGGCCGTTTTCTGAGTTCTGGGAGAACTCGGGTGAAGTGGAGAGCAATCTTTATCAGAATTCTGGGCTCCCCTCCCGTGCTCTGTGTGCTCTCTGCCCTCTCCCAGGGCCGCTCCCCCCGGTGAAAGAGACCCGTCTGGCAGAATTCCTTCACTGGGTAACCCTGGAGCTCTCCTACCAGAGGTGTCCTGTAGCTCATTTTACCCTGACTTTGCCCACTTTCCCCCTGGAGCACTTCCCATAAGTGTGCAATCAAAAGAAAAAAGCAAATGCTCTTTTCTTTACACCATTTATATGGTATTACGGAGCATTAACAAGCTCTTTAAAAATTTTTTAAAATTACAATGACTTACAATATTATATTAGTTTCAGGTATACAACAGAGTGATTAGACATTTATATAACCTATGAAGTGATCACAGTGATAACTCGAGTACCCGTCTGGCACCATACATAGTTATTACAATATTATTGACTATATTCCTATGCTGTGCTTTACATCCTTGTGGTTATTTTTATAAGTGGCGATTTAGACTTCTTAATCCCTTCACTCTTTTCACCCACCCCCCTCAGGCCCCTCCCATCCGGCAACCATCAGTTTGTTCTCTGTATCTGTGAGTTTGTTTCTGTTTTATTTGTTCATTTATTTTGTTTTTTGGATTCCAGACATAAGTGAAATCATATGGTATTTGTTTTTCTCCGTCAACTTATTTCACTCAGCATAATACCCTCTAGGTTCATCCATGTTTTTGCAAATGGCAAGGTGCCATCTTTTCATGGCTGAGTAACCACAGCCCAGCTGTGGAAGCAACCTCAGGGTTCATCCTTAGATGAATGCCAAGCGCTTTGCAAGGATGAGGGCCTGGCTGGTAAGTGAGCTGTTTTTGTGCCCCTTTTCCTTCCCCTCCAGGAACATTTGTGTCTTTCTTTGGACAAGTTTATTCAATTTCATTATGTTATCCTTTTATTCTTGTTTCATGGCAGTTGGTAAACATTTTTTTTTAACCTTCACCCAAGGATATGTTTTTATTGATTTTAGAAAGAGAGGAAGGGAGAGGGAGAGAGAGAAACACTCTTTGGTTGCCTCCCCTACGCGCCTTGACGGGGGATCGAACACACAACATTTTGGTGCACAAGACAATGTCTTTAACTCACGGAGCCACCTGGCCAGGGCAGGGAACACTTTTTGATTGGCTTTTATTGTTTGTCTGTTTTTGTTCATTTTATTAAATTTTACAGGGAGGAAATTAAATGATACAATTGTAATCCACCATCTTAACCTGGATGCTTCTAAACAATATTTCACTAATTGCTTTTGTTCATTATTTAGAAAAGGAAGTCCATCTACCAAACTTATATTTAAAAAATAGCATTAATTATTTTTATAAAGTTGAATTTATTACAGGCACAGCCAGAACTAACTTGTGCTTTTAATTTCCTTAGAGTGCCTTGAATGTGTAGTCATAGAGACAATCAGCATCAAATATAAATAAGTACTTGCACCTGACAAGTAGTTTATAAATATTTCACATGTGCTGTGACCATATTTATTTATGTGCAGATAATACACAGACTACCTCTACAAATAAAAACGCTGACCATACAAACGTGTAATTCACAGGCTGACGCCCGCGTCCCTCCTGGTTTATATTCCCTGCATCCGTCCCTGTAATTATTTCCTTAACTCACGGCTGTCAGGTCTGCTTTAAGGCAAACGCCAAGGAAAGGCAGCTTTTGAGTTTGTGCCAGAATGTTTTTCCTGCCTTGGAGAAAATAATATTTCTAACTGCCTATTACAGTTTTTATTATTCTGTTGTTCAAAGTTAGAAAAGGTTGTCTGTTCTTGCTAAACTTTACAGAAGCTTCTGTGAAAGGAAAAGCTAAGCAAAGAGGCTACAATCACAAGATTAAATAATAAATGCCCGAGAGAGTTGGTTCAGATGCCAACACTATACATGACCTCTATTTAGTTCAACTCAGGGTTGCTATCTAATCTTTTAGTTGCTACACCCTTGAAATGTATGGATGTTTAAATGTATGGATGTTTCAACAAAAATTCAGTAAGATTCAATAATGGATCTCTGATAAGGTCATAATGAGACAAAACTGCATTCTGTGTGTGCACATCCTCCCCCCCTGCCCCCACACATACACATACAGTAATTTAAATCAAGGTGTCAGGTGACTGTAATATTGGCCATGGCATGTAGCTCTCTAAGTGACTGTCATCTTGCCCTACTTGTTCTCTGTAGCACTGAACTGTTTCTACGTATTCTAACATCAGTTCTATAAGGAATAACTAATATGAATGTCTTTCATTTATTTTTGTTTTTACAAGAAGCAAAAGAGCTGCAGGTAAACCTGATTTATTTCATTAAAATTATTTTAAATCACACCAACAAATGTTAAACTGACAGTATGTGTGAGCCATAAAAAAAATCAAAATTCTATTCTGTCTTCCAGTTGTTGATATCTGCATTAATAAAAAAGAGTCAGGAGGACCAATAACTTCTAGACATTACATTTCAGCTTACGAGAAATTTCTAATGAAATGTCAATGAAGACTCAATAGGCAATTCCAGATGCCTATTACTTTGAGATGAATTTTTTTGCTGTCTACTAAGGAGGGCTAGAAGTCATTTGGACTAAGGTTACTTCCTTCTTCCTTCATTCCCTGGGGCAGCCTGTTTTTGTGCACAAATATACTAATACTCTCTACATGATGCTATGAGTACAGATGCAATTTATAAAGATTTGTAATTTTTTGTCTTAGAGTAATTGCTAACTCTGATCAAAGTACACTAGTTCCAGTGCCCAAGTCCTACCAGATCTGTAAGCATCAGTATATATGACACATGTTTTTACATGGCTCTTCTAGACCTTGGGTCTAGAAGAGTATATAACCTATGTCAGCCATAGCCGGTCCCTCTGCAATCTCTGTGAAATCTTTCTGTATGATCAAGTTACTCATGTATTGTTTTGCAAAATTGAGCTGTAGTGAATATTTTAACTTGGTAACTACTTACTGTCACTCGATAGTTAATTTGCATTTTCAATAACCTCCTGCTAGTAAGGTTACAGACAAGCCCACATGGAGATGTCTGCCAACCCTCACGACTCTAAACCTGTGGAAGTCCCATTATACTCTGACCCAACACACTCTCCACACTTCTCCAGGTGAATTCCGAATAACTGAATGGCAAATTCACTCAAAATAAGTAGGCAAAATAATTGAATGTTGATTTATAAACAACTTTGTGGTCCATTGAGGCAAGAGTTAGGACAACTAAATTCCAAAAAGAAAGAAGAAAGAAAGAAAGAAAGAAAGAAAGAAAGAAAGAAGGAAGGAAGGAAGGAAGGAAGGAAGGAAGGAAGGAAGGAAGGAAGGAAGGAAGGAAAAAAGAAAGAAAGAAAGAAAGAAAGAAAGAAAGAAAGAAAGAAAGAAAGAAAGAAAGAAAGAAAGAAAGAAAGAAAGAAAGAAAAGGAAAGGAAACAACTAGTTTGGGTCTATCTATTAATTGAGCAGCTACTTATGTAATTGGGAATTGCAACATATTGACAATGAAATCACCTTATGTACCATCTTACTCATAAAAGTGATGTGGACATTGACTGTTATGCTAAAAAATTATTTTGTATTTTGTTTAGTAAGGTGCAGTCAGGAAAATGTCTTACCACCTTTAGTGAAAGTTCATTTATTTATCTAACTGATAGTCATATTATTTCAGCAAGAAACTTCTATTGACTATGTGCTTAATAGGACTTAAGCATTACTACACAGTATATGAAAACTTCTCTGGCTCACCTACTCATCGCTTTGAGCATATCCTTTTTAATACTGTTACTGCGTAAACTGTAAGTGTGGAATGATGAGGCTTTACATGTGCATACATTCACGCAGTGGCAACTCTGGCCAAGGTGTAGGACAGTCCATCAACCCAGAAGAGTTTCTCATGCTGTGATTTCTCCAAACGTTAGAGAATAATGAATAATGAAGGGCGTGGCCTACCTCAAGGCAACTGTGGAGTCAAATGAAAGAAGTTAAAGTGTCACTGAGAAACTATAACCCCACTCAAAGATGAAACTTTGCAGTAGTAGTAATAGTCATAAAAGATTTCTCCTAACCCAGAGATCATTCTTTCACACTGTCTTTTCTATTATATTTAAACTTGGGAAGGCTGATGGTTTAGCTCTCAGCCAATTAAATCTTTCAAAGCTAGTTTTTTTAAAAAAAAATTAAAAATGATGTAATAACAGCCAAAATTATTGTCATGGGCTTAGTTTATTAGTGTTTGATCTATATTTAAGTGTAAGCAGTTCAAAATATTTCATTACTGCTTCTCTTCTTTCGCCGAGTTGCATGTATGATTGTGTGTATGTTAAACACGGTTGCTAAATTATGTAAGAGGATTAGCATCCACTGGTGACAAACCAAGCAGTAGACTTGTGTGGTTAATGCTATTGACATACTCAATTTAAAGTGAAAACAAAATAGAAAGGAACAAATTATTTGTTGCGTATCACAACAGTATATCTTTAGGGTATTTTCCCCCCTTAGGGTTAATTGTCAGCATTAACACCTTTTTTTTTAAAGATTCTCCAAAGTGAATCCGAGTTACCAAAACAGATCAGCAGATATGAAACACTGGAAAACTGTACAATCTTGTTGATGACTGATGGCTTTAGTTGGGTTATTGGCTTTCATTTTCTTCTCACCTATAAGTCTTTCATATACCATATAAATATACAAACCCACTGTTTTTGTTTTTTGTATTTTCAGAAATGAATTTATTTCCTTTACCGTGGTCTACTGGTTTACCTGGCAACAAGGAACAATAAGGAACGTTTCAGCCTCAATGGAGCGGTCGCCTGTTTGGCAGCTGTAGCTAATATTCCCAGGGCAGGCGTGCATATTCCTCCAGGGAGCTGCAGGCAACTCCAAAGGTGAGACTGCTGTGTCTATAGTTCAACCTGGGGAGCAGGCTGTCCACAATTAGATTTATTGGCTTCAACTTTCCTTTTTCTTCTAAAGTTCCTGAATTGAACTAGTATTGACTCTGAGTGTCCTGAGCCATTTAAAACATCTTACATACCATTTAGAAGAAGATTATTGTGGTGGCAACCACAGTAAGCACGATAGTTTTGAAACAGAAGTCTTTTATTGCTTTGGGGTCTTCTTTGATAATTCAAGTAAAAAGACTAATATTTCCTGAAAAAAAGGTAGATAGAAATTTAGAGCATGTGAGAGTTGGGAATTAGCAGCATTGATTTGATTGACATGGCGAGGAGGAGTTCTTCTAATATCCTTCAGGCCTGACCTGAGCACTCAGTCCTTGGTCCCCTACAGGAATGCATGCTGATAATTTTTGCCAAACCATTGCTAGTTACTGTCAAGAGAAATGTCCACAAAGTAGAATGATGCCCCAATTATTTCAACATATCCAACGTTATTTTGAAATTTAGACTTATATAATTATTAAGAACATTAAGATAGATTAAGATATAAATGAAATGTCAATTATTGTCATAGTTTTTATGTTTAAAAAGTTTGCATGTGCTGCAGAAGCATAATAAAGGGCTTACAGGAGAAAAGCTACAGTGGTTGAGATTTGCTTTAAACATGTGCGATTGGGAGGGTTGATGCCATGAAGTTGGCAAGATGTCGACACCTAGGGCTCACTGAATTTGTCTCTCTCCTTTTGAGTACGTTTGAAAATTTCTGTGGTACAAGTGTGAGGAGTCCAGATTATGATATTGATATGGACACTAGCACCTTTGGGATCTGGACACAATGAGAACATTAACTTATAATCTCAGAAGAGATCAATTCTTTAAGTATACTGTACTTTTACATTGAACAAATACGAAAGTAGCGGGTGAAATGCCTTTCTTAGGGTCACAGAGAATTAGGTTGAGGCCACTCTCTCTTTTAATGTTAGCCAATATGTACTGAGCATCTTTAACCAGCCAGGCCAAACACTGGGCCCTGATCGTACTAATGGAAATATGGCATATTGCAGCTCAGGGAGAAACGCAGTCATACAAACAGATAATATAAGACAATGGCATAAATGGGAGGGGAGGCCGTAGCATTTTTTAGGTACTATGAACGACATGAGCATGATGAATTAAAAAAAAAGCATAAGTTTTGTACAGATGTGTTTGTGAGTGTTGAGCAGCAAGGACAAGGTAAGGGGAGTGTTCTTTTTAAAGAAAGATTCGTTTTAGTTGCCCCCCCTTCCCCCTGAGAAATCTGTGTATTTTCTATCGAATCATTTCTTACTGATTTTTGTTGGGATTTTCAGAGGTGTGTTCCCACAGATTAAAGCTGTTTCCCCCTGACATAGTAAAGGGCACACGTAAGAATTTTTATCATGGGAGCCTTCTGCCTGGGTGAGTTTCATGTCCAGTTTCATCCCTCCTGCCCTCAGTGGGGAGAGGGCAGAGGGCAGAGGGCAGCGGGCAGGCTCCGCAGGTCTGCCACGCGCGCACTGTGCGGGCCTGCCTCACTCGTGGCGTCTAGGGCTGAGCTCTTCAGCCGGCGTGGACCTAGCTGCTTTGAGGGATAAAATTCACTGTTTTGTTACCAGCAAAACAATGGTGTTTTGGTGTGGTGTGAATGCTGTGGAGTCAGTCTGAATCTTTTGTTTTCTGTAATTTTAGAATTATTACACAATGATATTTGCAATACATGTTTTGTAATTTGAAAGCATGAACTTCTCTATTGTTAAAAAAAAAAAAAAAAAATACCCTAAGTGCTGAAGAAAGGACAAGTGGTTGAGTGCGGCTGGAATTTCAAACTCAAGGCAGGAGGGGGAGAGCGGAGATGGGGAGGCAGGCGGACTCGGCCTGCAGCCCGCCGCCCGCTGGGGAGCTTGGAGCGGGCCCCGGTGGGGGACAGGCTGGGGCAGGCGCCGCTGGGGTGGGGGACAGAGAGGCTCTGCGGCAGTCAGCCCCCGAGACGAGGAGGACTTGGACTAGAAGCAGACTGCGGGGGAAGGACCGAGAAAAGCAGATTTCAGGCCAGGATACTTTTGTAGCAGTGGGACAGTGATTAAATGCTGCCCTGTCCCCCCCGCTTGTCCCTCACCCTCTCCCCTTGAGGCCTCTTTTAACCTTTCCTTTTCTGTCCCTCTCTTACATTCTCCTTTTTGTCTTGCCTTTGTTGAATCTTGTGCAAAGACTTACTTTAAAAAAATATATGTCTTTACTGATTTCAGAGAGGGGCAGGGAGAGGGAGAGAGAGAGAGAAACATCAGTGATGAGAGAGTCATTGACCGGCCGCCTCCTGCACGCCTCCGACTGGGAATCGAACCCGCAACCCGGGCATGTGCCCTGACTGGGAATCGAACCCCGATCGTCTGGATCCTAGGGGGATGCTCAGCTGATGAGCCATGCCCCTGGGGCTAAAGACTTAATTTTTAAAAATTCATTTTTAATAGTTAATATATGCTTATGGCACAGAACTTGAAATACAGAAGGCCCACAGTGACACGGCCCCTCTCCCTGCTGCCCGGCGCCCGGTGCCTGCTTCTCCCCGGGTGGAGCCAGCCCTTGTTCCTTCCACGCTCCTTGTGTATTGTTTCAGAGAGAGTTTGTGCATTTACATTTGCATGCACACACTTGCAAAGACTTTTAAAAATAACTTGTGTGGAGACTTTTTGTACATATGTGACAAGTTAATTAGCAAGCTAGCTGCACTAGATTAAAATCTTATTAATTAATTGGATGGGTCATTTGATTATATAGCTCTGAAAGAAAATGTCAGCGTTCTACTGCAGACGACAGTGAGCTCAGCGAGGATACTCCCGTGGATGATCTTCGGAAGAGGAAAGTGTTAAGTTCAGCTCTCAGAGCAATCCCTTTCTAGTGGATACAGACACTGTTGATCTAATGTCTGTCTAGAGTCTTGATTAATCTTCAAAACACTCCAGCAAACGCTCCTTTAAACTACTAAGAAAACTGCTTAAGTCACAGCTAAAAGGCCTCTATCTTAACTAAAAATATAGTGAGATCATAACAATTTGACTGAATTTTTTATTTTAAAATCAGAGGAAAAGTTTCCACTGTGCACTGCAGTGGATCCCTTTCTGCAACAGCTCCTGGACGAGCAGACTGCTCGGCGCTTCCACGGGTAAATATGACCGCACAGCCTTCTCCCAGCCCCAGTCGGATTCTCCCGGCTGCCTTTCCCCCAGGGCCAGAGGAATACCATCCCTGATGTCACAATTTGGCGGCTGCACATACATCTCTGATCAGAAATAATGCTCTCCCTCACACAATGTTCTTGCATTTCTGTTGGTGAAATACGGTTTAGTGATTATCTAATAGCCATAATAAAATAACCTCATACACAATTAAAGTGACCGTGTTTTCATTTGCGGTTGCATTTTACTAACAAGGAAGGCTTCCTTAATAAATACTTGCTCAAGAAATAAATCCTTTAAATACATGAAAATTTAGACTAAAAATAGTGATTATCATTAGGCCATATTCAAATTCCAGCTTTTCTTAATATGATTTGCAGTCTTAAATGCTTAAAAGCACATCGAGAGAATTAAAGAGAATATAAATTCCTGAAATGATTAAGCACGAAATTGTTGAAGTATACTTTGCCCCCAGCAGATGCTAGCTAGCACACTCCAGAATGCCATAACTGTCTTACATTTCAAGCAGAAGCGCTCCAAATTTATGGAGTATCCAAGTAATGTTAATGTTAGCTTAAAATATCAGTTTGTTTTTAATATGTTGACTCTAAAATTATGTTATTAAACTATCCATGCTATGTTGAATTATTAATAATCCCTCTGTACCAGTTGTCTAGAATATCAATTTAGCTGTTTTCTTCACTGCTGTTTTCCCCAGCTTTAAACATAGTAGGTGCTCAATAAATATTTGTAAATCAGCAAATACAACATTACCTATGACCATATTTCTATGAATCTTCTTCATCACATACTGCACATCTTTTTTTAAGTTTGATTTTTTTCTTTGTGGTTATAAAATAAAAACTATGAGCACAGAATAAAAAAATAAAACAAATATCTTTGGCTCGATTAGCTCATTATATTCCAGTTGCATGAAGCCTAGTGTAGAAAAATATTAACAGTTGAAGGGGTACATTACTTTCTGTACCTCATTTCCTTCATTCAAGTTGACTATAAATATGAAAAGGCTGTGAGCTGCAGCCACTCCTCAGGCTCATGTAAGAACGGGTTCTAAAAAGAATAAAAAAGAAAGAGCTGGAGAGCTACAGCACGAGAGACAGACAGGGAGAAAAGGAGAGAGACTGCTGCTGGGAGGGAGTCTTGCTATGCTAATCAGATTGCCATTAATGGGCTTTTTAATACTAAGTGCCCTATACTCCTCTCCACAGTTCATCGCAAGCTGATGAAAGAAGTACTTTAATTAGGAAGATAATACCTGATTCAGGGGATGAGATAAAAGGGAAGGACTCCAAACACCACAGCTATGCATATGAGGGGCCAGCTGCCAATGAGAGAAGGCTTCTGCAACAGGCTAGGAGCAAGTAAGCTGCCTGACCCCACAGAAACTAGGGTGAAAGGGGTGACAGTGTCCTTAACGAGCACACTCTAGAGTAAGGCCATTATAGGCCTTCACCGTTAGATTGAATATTAAGCCAAGTTAGCCTCTCTTAAATGTCAGAAGGAAATCAGATTATTTCAAATTTTGAAATGAATCACTAAAATAATCTTACATTGATTGCCCACACTGTCGGTTTAGTCTTAAAATCTGTACCTGTTTTTGGTGTTCCTTAGAGAATCAATCAGTGGTCTATCATTTGAAACTGGAGGAAAGGAACGCTCCTGTTTCAAAGGAAATCCTGCCGACCATTTTACTATCAGGACACTGACTACTGGTAAGAACTGTGCTCGCTTAGAATGGATAGATAGAAAATGAAATGTAAATATATGTGACTATAAATCAATAATACAACACAACCTCTAGGACTCCTTTATTTTTCATTTTGTCATTACTCATACTTTCTTCTCCCGGAAACCCACAAAAATTGTCTGGTGTATGAAGACAATACAGTATAGAGGCAAGATGCATATAAACAAGATTTCTACTTATAACAGGGAAGCATTGATTTTCACCTGCATCTTAGTTTCATTTTTCTTCTGCAAAACAAAGGATTCAACAGGAAGTAGGAGTGAACTTCTAGAAATATGTTAAAGACCACTAAGCCGGCACTGCTCAAAGTGTGGTTCTCAGCCTGGTGTCCTGCCCTGAAGTATATGACTGGCTTGCAATGAGAACAGACATTGAGAATAAACATTTAGAAAATTCTATAGCAGTTTTACAGAGTAACTCTTTGTCTACTGAATTTAATAGTAAAAAAGATTGAGACATTTTTTTCAAATAATTTTCTTTTGCATAAATACTGGTCTTTGATAAGTAAGACATTAGAAATACATCTTTTGCCATGGATAGTTTAATAGATAAGAAACTAAAAAAACTTTGGGGAAAAGTGCTTATATCATTGTTTCAAACTTCTTTTGAATACTCGTAAATATCTAGAATTTTGAGTGTTACAAATATATGTTTCTTCAGAAAGTAGAATGGTGGTTACCAAGGTCCGGGGTGGGGGTGGAAATGGGGAAAGGTTGGTCAACGGGTGAAAAGTTTCAGATAAGAGGTGAATGAGTCTGGGGATCTAATAGTGACTTTAACAATACTGTGTTATATCATTGAAAGCTGCTAAGAAAGTAGATCTTAACTGTTCTTGCTGCTCCCAAAAATGTTCATTATGTGAGGTACTAGCTCTATGGTGGCAATCATTTTGTAATGCACAATGTACCAAATCAATATGCCATACACCCTAACCTTACACAATGTTGTATGTCAACTATATCTCTGTAAAGCTGGGAAAAAATAAAATTAGAATCTTTGAAAAAGATTTTCTGTTTCTTTATGATTTCTCTGTGTGTTTTTTTACACACATATTATGTCTGAAATTCTTCATATACTTCAGAAGAATTTTTAAAAATTTAGTCTTGTGGAGTTCAGAACTGAAACCAAGCCTGGGGGGAGAGTATTTTACATCTGTACTAATAAGCATTTATGGGTGATTGTTGATCGAGATGGTAGTAGAGGAATGGAAGCCATTGTATTATTACTCTTAGTCTTAGACTAAGCCATGGACAAATATAAACTGAGTATGTCCAGAAAAAGCTTATCATGCTAAGTTATTAGAGTGTATATTGTGTTAAGAGAAGCAGACAGAACTGCAAATAACTGGGAACTAAAGCTATTTTATAAAGCTATTTTATGGGCATTTGAGCCAAAGGGGTATTTCAGTAGTTAGTCGTCATACAATAGTGTGTGGGGGTGGGGAGGGGGGAATGGACACAGTTGATGAACAAATCTGAGCAACCTGCACCATCTACAGATCAACTGCCAAACCCCAGGACCTCTGCTTCAGCCATTCTCAGACTCCAGAGACCAGGCAGCAGGCCACCGGGAACTGCTAAGATGGATTTTAAAGACCTTGCTTTCTGCCTGCCATCCTTTTTAGCCTTTGCCACTTTTCTTCCATTCAGGCTTCCCCTCTTCCTATTTTTGGTACATTTTTTCCCTGACCCAAAGTACCCATGTATGAACTCACTTCTCCTGTGGCCTATCAGGGTCAATGAAAATTCCTCTCTTAATCTTCAAACTCTTCATCCAACCTCTTTCCCTTGCTTTGACAGAAGCCCAACTCTTCCATAAGAACGTGTGTCACCCCTCCTCCTCTAATGCTGTGTCTGGAACATTAGCCTTATGAAAAATCCCCACTACTTGGAGATTATTCAAAGGATACAGCAGGTTACATCACCCTCTAGCCTTGATTGCTACTGTCACGTACTTATCTCCTGGGCACTCCTCTCACGCCTTCAATGATTTAGTGTATAATTCACTTTTCAAAATACTCTCCACTTCAAACTGAGTATGACCCTTAGCTGCTCTATTCCTTGGTTACTTCACCTCCGGGCATGTGCTCATTTATGCCTTTCTTTCATAATCTAATACACTTGGAACTCTCCCACCTCTGAAGCATTAAATCTGAATGCCCCGCTCTGACAACAGATCTCCCAGAAGCCCCCTCACTCAGTTATTCTCACCATCCCTCTCTTGACTACATGGGCCTGGCAGCCTGTGATCCCTCTACCTTCTGCCATTGGTTCCATCTTATCTGCTTTTCCTTCTCTGTCTTGCTTTGGTGTTATGGAACCTCATTTCGGGGATGCTTTTGCCAAATTTTTACACCCTAGTCCAACTGCCTTCTTAAAATTTTTTTATTAGTATTTTATTTTTTAAATGTTTATTAAATTTATTGGGGTTGCATTAGTTAATAAAATTATGTAGGTTTCAAGAGTACAATTCTACAGTACATCATCTTTATATTTTATTTGTGTTCACCACCCAAACTCCAGCCTCCTTTCATCACCACCAATCCCCCCTTTACCCTTCCCCCTCCTCTGTCTGCCTCCACCCCCTTCCCTCTGGTAATCACCATACTGTTCTCTGTGTCTGTGAGGTTTTTTTGTTTGTTTCTTTTTGCTTAATGCCTTCACCCATGTCACCCAGCCCTCCAACTCCCTCCCCCTCTGATAGCTGTCAGGCTGTTCTCTGTATCTATGACTGTTTCTATTTTGTTTGTTTATTTTGTTCATTAGATTCTATATGTGAGTGAAATCATATGGTACTTGTCTTTCTGACTGGTTTATTTCACTTAGCATAATACTTTCCGTTTCCTTTTTACTATTGTCTGGGCAAACACTCAGGCAAACATTTCTCTACATCTAACCCACACAGCTGAATGTTGCTGAAGATTATAAAACAACTGTACGTGCTGATTACCCTATAAATTCCTGGTGGCCAAACTCAACTAGGCCTTCAATATCTTTTATATTTCCCTCGTGAGTTTTCTCCACTCTTTCTTCAAATCTTTCATTCTGCTGTATTTATTATTGGTGGATAAATTTGCCTATTTGTTCAGAGAAAAATATAACACCAACTTCCTGTCACCACATCTAAAAACATAAGTCCCAGGAAAAGTTATTTCCCTGGTTACAGATTAATTCCTGCATCTGTACTCAGGATCTGATCTCCTGCCTTCCTAGGATACTTTCTATAGACTGAATGTTTGTATCTTCCCCAAATTCATATGTTGAAGCACTAACTCCCCAATGTGATAGTATTAGGAAGTGGGGAGTTTAGAAGGTAATTAGGTTTAGATCAGGTCATGGGCATAGAGCCCCCATGATGAGATGAATGCCCTTATAAGAAGAGAAGAGTTTCTTTTTATTACCATGTGAGGACACAGTGAGAAGGTGGTTATCTGCAATCCAGGAAGTGGACCTTTACCAAGAACCAAATCTGCCAGCACCTAGATATGGACTTCCCAGACTCCAGACTAGGAGAAAAAAAATGTATTGTTAAACCACTCTGTCTATGGTATTTTGTTATAGCAGCCTGAGCTGACTAAGACAATATCTATCTTATCCCTTTATTTCAAGCTTTCCTTTCCTTTTATTAGCCCAAAAACATATTTAAAGTTCTCACATTCTCAAAATTTGACCCTAAGCCTCACAGCTCCCACCGGTCACTGTCCTCCAGAACTTTGCAGAGTCTCTTCCTTCTGTCTTGAATTTTACACTACACCCCCCGCCCCTGCCACCATTATACTCTTCTGGCTAAATTATGCACACAACTCAAGTCTTACTTAGACATAACTTCTTTTGGGAAGCTTTTCTTGACACTATAGAATTGGTTTAGGGATTCTCCTTTATGCTTTTACAGCAATTTATATTTTACTTATCAAATACTTTCACATTCTTTTGTACTTTTCTATTTTTTCCTTTTTATCTTCTATTAGCCTGTCAGTTCCAACAGAGCAAGAATTGTTTGCTTTACTTCTAATGTTTTTGACACATTGTAAGCTCTAATAATCTTAAAAAAATCATCTTTTTTGTTGAAAGTATTATAGACATCTCCTTTTTTCCCCATTCACCCCTTCTACCTTGCTCCCACCCCCCACCCAAGGCCTCCACCACACTATTGTATGTGTCCATGGGTTATGCATATATGCATATACATTCTATACAGGAAGAAAAGAAGGCACAGACAGAATAAAGCCAATGCAGGCAAGGAACTTAGGATATCAAAACTAAATATGTAAATAGATTCCTGAACTTAGGAAATTAGAGTCAGAAAAGTGAGGTGATGCACCTTTTCAGGCTCTCAGATCAAAACAAGATGAAGACAAAAGGAAGATGAGAATCCAAGATAGTGACAGACTTAGTGGAAGCTACACTGACGTTCTCCCAGGACCAAACTGGAATTACAAAAAAAAAAAAAAATAGAGAAAAATCATCCTGAATAATCAACTGGAGACTAGCTGGTGAACACCCTCATAACCAAGGACTTAAAGCGGAGATCTCATAGAGACTGGTAGGAAGTACAGAGGCACAAGAAGGCTGTCTGGGCTACCACAGGTAGCAGCTGAAGGTCCCGAGGGATATCTCAGCTGTGGGAGGTTCCCACTGAGGACTCTGGAGCCTAAACCCTAGGCTGGGCTTCCCAGCCCAGAGCACCAGAACTGAGAAAGGTGTCCACATAACATCTGGCTGTGAAAAGCAGCAGGGTTTCTGTCTGCCAGGGAGAGAAGGCTGGAAATGCAGGCACCTTCTTAAAGGGCCAATGGACAAAGTTTCGTGAATAGCCACTCACCTTGGACTGTGGCAGAGGGAGAGCAGAGTGAACTAGAGCAATGTGAGAAGAATCTGGAGTTTCAGGGTCTCGAGATGGAGCTCAGAGGGTGGCCATCTGGATTCCTATGCTGAATCATGCCCTCATGCTGCAGAGGACATCTTTCTCAGGCAGACTTTTGCAAGCCAGGCATCTTTTGCCTGGGGGGAGAGCAATTGCCCCATCCACTGGAAAACCTCTTGCCCCACCCTGTGGAGTTTATGCCTTGTTGTGGTTGATAGCCTGAGGCTCATTAAGAGACTAAGATCAATCAGCCTACAGGCAAAGGCAGAACTTTGAGAGCTTTGAGTCTTTGCCTGATCTGTTTCAGGCTTTGGAAAAGCAGACTTTGGTGTCCATCTTGGTCTTGTCCAAATGCACCTAGCCCCACAAGTGGTGGGTTGTTGATAGCTCCAAACAGGGTACTCAGGACCAGTCACAAAAAGTGTCTGACTTTGGCCTGCACCAGAGACCCTCCAAAAAGACTAAGAGTCCTAGCAGATCCATCTAATACATAGAAACAACCTAAATAGGCAGCCAAAATGGGGAGACAAAAAAAACAAGCCCCAAATGAAAGAGCAAGAGAACTCTCCAGAAAAAGAGCTAAATGAAATGGACATAAGCAATCTATCAGACATAGAGTTCAGAATACTGTTTGTAAGGATGCTCTACAGCATGAGAAAAGGTATAGAAACTATGAAAAATGACCAGCCAGAAATAAGGAATGACAGAGCAGAAATAATACATGGGAAGGAATAAACAGAAGATTAAAGAAAGCTGAGACTTGAATCATCGAATTAGTAGACAGGGTAGAAAAAATCAGAGATCTAAAAAAAAAAAAAATTAAAAAATAGGAGGACAGTTTAAGGGAGTTGTGGAACAACATGAAACATAACAATACTTGCATCATAGGAGTGTCAGAAGGGGAAGAGAATAAGCAAGGGGGTAGAGAATTTGTTTGAAGAAATAATAGCAGAAAACTTCCTTAACTTGGTCAAGGAAAAAGCCACACAAGTTCAGGAGGCAGAGAGAGTCCCAAGCAAGAAGAACCCAAAGAGATCCATGCCCAGATATGTCATAATTAAAATGCCAAACATTCAAGACAAAGAAAGAATATTAAAGGCAGCAAGAGAAAAGCAATCTGTTACCTACAAAGGAGCTCCCGTAAGGCTGTCAGCTGATTTCTCATCAGAAACTCTACAGGCCAGAGGGGAATGGCATGAAGTTATCAAGGTAATGCAAAACAAGGACCTGAAACCAAGACTACTCCATCCAGCAAGACTATCATTCAATATAGATAGTGAAATAAAGTGCTTCTTGGACAGCACTAGGCTAAAGGAGCTTAGCCAAACCACCAAACCAACATTGCAAGAATATTAAATGGACTGGTGTAATATAAGAAGAAATATAGAGAGAAAAGCATAGGGATAAAGAATTAAAATGGCAATAAATAAAGACCTATCAATAATAACCTTAACAACTTTAAAGGAGAGATCAACAGCAAAACAGTCATAGTCAGGGACTTTAACACCCCACTGACTCCACTGAGTAGATCTTCCAGACAAAAAGTCAACACAGAAACAGTGACTAAATGGCACATTAGATCAGATGGATTTAATTGACATTTACAGAACATTTCACCCCAAAGCTGCAGAATAGACATTCCTCTCAAGTACACATGGATCATTCTCAAAGACAGACCACACGTTAGGAGACAAAACCAGTCTCTACAACTTCAAGAAGATGAAATCATATCAAGAACCTCAGATCACAAGGACATGAAATTAGAAATCAAGTACAATAAAAACACTCAAAAACAGTCAAACACATGGAGACTAATTAGCATGTCATTAAACAGTGAATGGGTTACCAATAAGATCAAGAAAGAAATAAAAAACTTCCTGGAAACAAATGAAAATGAACACACAACAACCAGTGAAAACAGTACTGAGAGGGGAAGTTCATAGCATTACAGTCCTACCTCAAAAAGCTAGGAAAATTTTTAGTCAACTATCTAACCCTACAACTTAAAGAATTAGAAAGCTCCTCTGTGAAGCCATCCAGACCAGGGCTTTTATTTGCTGGGAGTTTTTAAATTACTGCTTCAATTTCATCATTTGTTATTGGCTTATTTAGGTTTTTTGATTCTTCCTGATTCAGTTTTACATGATCTCACTCATATGTGGAATGTAATAAACAAATTAGACTGAGGAACAAAATAGATCCAGAGACATAGAAGCATGGAACAGACTGATGAATCTCGAAGGGAAGGTGGGAGTGGGGGAATGTGTGGGAAGAGATTAATAAAGCACTTACATGCATGTATATGCATAACCCATGGACATAGACAAAGGTATGTTGAAGGCCTGGGGGGGGTGGATGTTGGGTGGAGAAGATCAATGGGGGGAAAAGGGGGATATCTATAATACTTTCAACAATAAAGATAAATTTAAAAAAAAAATGCATATTCCCTGATGCGCTTACATTCTTTTCTGCGTTTGGCCCCATGTCTTTTTCACTTGGTTTGGCCTCAATAAGTTCTGTCTACCTGCTTCTCCAAGGTGTCTTTTCACAATGTCCAGGTGTATAGTGGTTTGAAATTTCATCTTTGTCATTATTATTGAGCATACCTTGTGAAACACAGGTCTGCCTTGGCTAGTTACCTACGCGTGGCTTCTGCTCTCTAGAAGCCCATACTCAGTCAAATGCAAAGCACACATATCTAATTGAGAAAATATAAGATAAAGATAAATAGCATTTATTTAGTAAATGTATACAAGGTAATTGGATTGTGCCAAGTGAGCAGAAGGAATCACAGGTGTTGCCTGATTTAATCCATTATCCCTCAAACTGATGCATGACTGTTCTCAAAAGTGTCATATGACTACCCGGCTGGCGTGGCCCAGCAGTTGAGCATCGACCTATAATCCAGGAGATCTTGGTTTGATTCCTGGTCAGCGCACATGCCAGGGTTGGGGGTTCAATTCCCAGTGGGGACCGTGCAGGAGGCAGCCGATCAATGACTCTTATCATTGATGTTTCTATCTCTCTCTCTTCTTCTCCCTTCCTCTCTCTGAAATCAATAAAGACATATTTTTTTTAAAAAAGTGTCATGTGACCAAAGAAACCCAAAACACTAATTTGAAAGAATATATGTACCCCTATGTTCATTGCAGCATTATTTACAACAGCCAAGATCTAGAAACAGCCCAGGTGCGCATCAATAGATAAGTAGGTTAAAAAACCGTGGTACATTTACACAATGGAATACTACTCTGCTGTAAAAAGGGGAAAAATTTTATCCTTTGTGGCAGCATGGATGGACCTGGAGAACATTATGCTAAATGAAATAAGCCAGTCAGAGAATGACAAGTGCCTTTTGATTTCACTCATATGTGGAATTTAATGAACTAACTGAACTACCAAGCAAAATAGATACAGACTCATAGGCAGACAGCTGTTGGGGGAGAGGGGTGGGGCTGGGTGGGAGAGTGAAAGGATTGAGGAAAAAAAAAAGGGAGAACTCATGGGCATGCACAACAATGTGGTGACTGCAGGGGTAGAGGGAGATGGGTGGAGGTGGTAGAGGGTATAGAGGGGGTAAAAGATGGAAAAAATAAAATAAGATAACATTTAAAAGTTTTAAAAAAAGTCTCACATGACTACGTGAATTCACTAGCCTCATAAATTTACAATATCCTACCTTTCTTTTCTCCCACTATTTATGACACCCTATACATCTGAAAGCAAGTCAAAATCCCTCCTATAAACTAATCTGTGGGGATCCTGGATAGGTCATCAAAATGTACATATAGATTTCTAAAACCCAATTTAGACTGAAACTTCTATGACCACTACACTGCTAATTTTTAAGTTTAAAGAGAGATACCTCTTGCTTTGCTATTAGTAAAATGAATAAAAGTACAGAACATCAAAACTTAAAATTTCTGTGCCTCAAAGAACAAAAGCAATAGAATAAAAAGGCAATTTACAAAATAGGAGAAAATATTTGCAAATCATATGTCTAATAAAGAATTAATATTAAGAATATATTTTTAAAACTCTTAGAATTCAACAATAAAACAACACAATTTAAAATGGGCAAAGGAGTTGAATAGACATTTTTTCCAAAGAAGATACATAAATGGCCAAAAACATATGAAAAGATGCTCAACATCATTAATCATTAGGGAAATGCAAATCAAAATCACAATGAGATGTCATCTCACACATACCAGAATGGCTACTATCAATAAAACAGAAAATAAGTGTTGGTAAGGATGTAGTGCAATTGGAATCTTTGTGCACTGTTGATTTGGGAATGTAAAATGGTGCACTTGATATAGAAAACAGTAGAATGTTTGCTCAAAAAATTAAAAATAGAACTATTATTTGATTCATCAATTCCACTTCTGGGTATGTACCTGCAGAATTAAAAGCAAGGTTTCAAAGAGATATTTGTACGCCCATGTTTGTAGTAGTATTGTTTACACTGGCCAAAGATGGAGCAACCGAATTGCCCACCAATGGATGAATGATAAACATATCTACAATGATATATACAATATATGGAATATACAATATATGGAATGTACAATATATGGAATATTATTCAGCCTTAAGAAGGAAGAAAATCCTGACACATGCTACAATATGAATGAACCTTGAAGACATTATGCTAAATATAATAAATCAGTCACAAGAATACAAATACTGTATGATTTCACTTATAAGAGGAACCTAGACTAGTCCAATTCATAGAGACAGAAAGTAAAATGGTGGTTGCCAAGGGTTGTGGGCAGAGAATAGACATTTATTGTTTAATGAACACAGAGTTTCAGTTTGGCACAGTGAAGAGTCCTGGAGGTTGGCTGCACAGCAATGGAAACGTACTTAACACTACTGAACCTTACACTTAAAATAGTCACAGTGATAAATTTTATGTCATGCGTATTTCACCACACTAAAAACATTTCTAAAAGTATTTCCAGAGTGGTTATTGATTTTTAAATTAAAGACTGATATATGAAAGAACTGCATGTAGATACTAAGCAATGAATTAAACATTCCTTAGTCTTCACTTCAATATGAAAATATCATGGATATTTTTTAGGAGAAAAAAAATTCTTTGCTCTTCTTACTGAACTTCAGTAAGTAATTTAATTGATTTGTCATTTTCTAAAAAAGAAAAAATTTAAAGGGTACTTCTATATATCTATTACAAGTGGTATGAAAGATTGTGATTTTTTTGCATTAAGGTATTCAGGAAATGAATGTAGATTATCACTTGGCATTACAGCCATATTTACTCCAATATTTGGTTTTCTAGAAATTATAAAATTTTGTGGTATTCAAACTTTAGCAATGAATGGATGAGTGTACTCACAAAATTAATGGAAATTGACTAGTTAACCATATAGGTAAGGTTGAAATTTATGATTTATTTAGTTATCAGAGAATACCAATTCTTGAAGATTTGCATGAGTCTACTGTAGCTACTATTTAGGTATCCATCACATAAATTCTTGTGCTGGGGAATGCCCTGTGTGGTAAGCAATCCCAAGATGGTACTAGTGTTCTTGGCCTCCCTGCATTCATGTCCATGTGTAAGCTCCTGCTCCTGAGTGCAGGCTTCTAGAGAATGCAATATAAAAAAGGTGATGGGATGCCACTTCCTAGGTTACAAGAAGACTGGTTTTCATCTTAGATGCCCTCTCCCCCCGCCCCCGCCCTCTTTCTCTTTCTCTTTTCCTCTCTCTTAGGGGAAACAAGCTGTAGTATTGTGAGTAGCCTTATGGAGAAATCCACACAAAAGAGAAGTGATATCTGAAGATAACCACAAATAAGGATCTGACAAATGCCAAAAGCTCAGAAGTGGATTCTTCCTGAGTTGAGATGACTGTGGTCCCAGCCAACACCTGATGGCATCACCTGAGAGATCCCAACTCAGAGGCACCCAGCTAAGCTGTGCCTGGATTTCTAATCCACAGAAGCTATGAAAAAATAAATGTCTGTTTAAAGTTGGTAAATTTGGGGACAATTTGTTGCATAGTGATAACAAATACATTACGAAATGTATCAAATATAATTAACTTTTAAAAGTAATGTTTTGCATATAATTTTCATACATTTTTAGGTAAAACTACAAACTAAGATTCTTTTTGCCATGATTTCTATCGCCTTACCTTGTCCCAAATCCTGTACTATCAGGGTAATCTAGCTTCCGATGTTTGTATCAGACATGTTCTGCCTGATTTAATTGATATTTTAATTATTCTAGCCTTGTCTACCACCTTTTCAATGTTCTTAACAATCTCACTCTTTTCTTCTGAATCTGAATTAGAACCTTTTTTTCCAATCTGCCTCCAATTATTTAGGAATGTCAGGAAATAGAAGTACATATTTATGAACTATGGGGGTTCTTGAGTAAGTGATGCAGTTAATAAGCACAATTCAATTGGTAGCTGGGTCCTCAAATGCATCAATCAACATAGAGTGAATCCTTTGGTTCCTATTCAGAGTCTGACATCACCCAGAATCCCTCTCATTTACCACAGTTACACCAATGGCCTCCTAACTGGTCTTCATCCTTCTACTGTTACTTTCCTTCAGTCTATTCTCAACACAGAATCAAGAATGATGTTAAAACCGGTCAGATCCTGTCTGTCTTCACTTCAAAACCCTTCGATGGTTCCTTATTCTACTCAGAGTAAAAGACATTGAAGTGTCCCCTACATCTGATCTTCTAATCCCATAATCCATGAATTTACTTACACCACCAACCCTTTCCTCACTCCAGACACAGTTGTCTTTGTCCCCATTTTCCAGAGATACTCCCACTTTAGGGCTTTGCTCCAGTTAGATCCTCTGCCTGAAATAGTCCTTGCCAGATATGCCCTTGGCTGACTTATTGCCTCCTTCAAGTGTTTGCTCACAATTTCACCTTCGGAGATCGCCTACTTTAGCCTCTACCAAATATTGTAGTCCCCTCCTCCCTGCCCCTGGCTTCGGAATTCACCATCACTTATCACCGTCTAATCTACTAAATAATTGACTTATTTCTACATTTATGGTATATAATCTGTCTCTACTGCACTATAAATTCCATGCGAAAGGGACCTTTGCTTTGTTCACTGTTGCATTTCAATCATCTAGACTATTACCAGGCACATAGTAGACACTCAATACATGTTCATCACATTGAATTGTGAACGACTTGAATTAATTTGCCCTTTTAGGTCTTGAAATATGGAAAGTGGTAACAAAGTATTAATGACAAATAAGTGAAATGCTGAAAAGTTATACTACTGAATAAAAGAAAACACTCTAGCAGGGGCCTTGTTTTCCCTCAAAACAAGAACCTGATGGAGCATATTAACAAATAGAAACATGACTAACCTATTACCATTTGCAACATCTTGACTGAGAAAATTAATTGTTTTGTAGATGCTTGATACACTCTGGGGCTTTTCAATTTCTTTTTGTTTCCTTTAAAGGACTGTAGGCAGTAAGCAATATCCCGCTTCTTCGGGAAATAATTGGTCACTTGGCCTCTTGAACTCCTTCATGGAGTTTGTCTCCACAGGTTTACTTAGCATCCTGAGTGGGTGATGGGATGAGAGAGAGTTCTTACTGGAGCTCATGCAAACAAAAATAAGAGCAAATCTTTTTATTTTGGCCACTGTGCAGGGTGAAATCGGTGACCAGCAAAGGACACTTTTCAACACCACTTTTAAAAAATGTGTTTTACTGATCTTCATTGTCTCGGGGGTGTAAAATGCTTCTAACCTCACCCTTCCTGTTGCTATTCATATCAGAATTAATATCAAATAACAGATTTGAAATAGAAAAGACACATTAGTGGACTTTTAAAAATAATTGAGATATAATTGACATCCAACATTGTGTTAGCTTTAAGTGTATAAATAATGATTTCCTACATGTATATATTATAAAATGATTACTACATCAGTAAATCCACTGCTAAATACATTTTTTTTAACCTCCAAGCTTCATCTTAGACTTCTTAAAAGTGTAGTTAGATTTCATATTGTAATAAAAATTATACTTAAGAACCACCTTGTCTTAAAATATTTCCCATGCACATATTTTTTCATCTTATTTTCCCTAAAATAAAATCCTCAGCATTCAACTGACACCGGTTGACCTTTAGAGATCTCCTAATAAATTATAATAAAATAAAGCCATGTAATATTTTTTAAAAAGATACATTAGTCTCTAATTTTTAAATGAGAAGGTCAATTATGAAAATCAAAATCAAATTTCTAGCACTTAATATTGGCTAAAGCTCTATTAAAACATTATTGATCAAATTCTTTCTAGAATATCTTTATAATGTAAATTTATATGTAATAAAAATATTTCCAAAACTAGCTTATGATGTAATAATTGTGAGTAACAATATCTAATACCAGATTCCAGATCAGGAGTTAGCAAATTCGACGACTCCTTTTGTAAATAAAACATTTTTGAAACATACGCATGGCCATTCTTTTGTGAATTGTCTGGGGCTGCGTTTGTGCCACAAAAGCAGAGTTTAATAGCTATAACCGAAGTTGTATGGCCTACAAATCTAAAATATGTACTCTCTGGCCCTTTACAGAAAAGAAATTTGCTGACCTCTGCTCTAGACAAGTAAAAAACTCAGGGCAGTTTCTTATATATCATTACACTGAAGTTACCCTCATGTTCCTTTTATCACTTAAAAGGGAGGAAGAACTTTGAGAAATTTCAGAATTTTTCTGGGTGTCAGTAGTTTGTATAAATTGACCAGGAAAAGACAGAACTGTTGGCCTTGATTAGCTGCTCAGGCTGACCCCATTCATGTTACCACATCCCCCTCTGCCTTCTAAACCCTCCAAGTGCCTGAGACAACTGAGTCTCCCTGGAGGTCTTCAGTTTACAGAAACGCTGACCTTCTTATCGCGGCCTGACTTACCCGCTTCCCTAAACTGATCTTCCCTCTTCAGGTTGTGGCTGGGGGCACCTGTCGCTGGGTTGGCCTCGAGGCATCCTGTGGTTCTGGGAGCTGCGTTCGCCTCTTTGCTGGGTGCCCCGATTCCGGCTTGGCTTTGATTCTCACACCTTGAACTTCAACAACACTCCCCAACGTCTGATTCTTAGATTCCCACCGCAGGCTGCCCTTCCTGTTCTGTTTCCTGACCAAACAAAAGTCAGAGAGTAATAAAGGACTTAAATGGCATTTTGATGTATTCAATATGCCATGAGAGGAGACTCAGAGGAAGCAGAATTAGTTAGTGTTAAAGAAAAAGAGAAAACAGAAAAATAGGGCTGCTAGATCCTGAAATTCCACAACTATGCTTCGCATGAAGAAAGAAAATCTGTGGTTTTGTATATCCACAGAGACAGATGTGAAAAAACTTGGTAAACATAAGGACTGAAAAAAAACTACAAAAAAAAATGTTTCCAAAAATCACAAAATTTCAAGGTGGAAAAATTCCATAAACAAGATAGATCTCAATATCACATTTTTATCTCGAAAATATCACTTTGCTATCCAGGTGGAGGTTTGAAGGGAGCATCAGGAAATCACATAGAAATCTACTACAATCCAGTCTCTTCGTGATGCCACCGTTAAATGTCACAAAGTTTGGACCCAAAAATATTTAAATGCATTACAAGATTTATTGGAATTTCAGGAACAGTGTTATAAAAATCTACTTTTTTCACCCATCTTTCTATCTCTCAAACCCTAGAACTACAACCAAAACTTTCTTCCATTCTAAATTCAGGCACGGGTGCAAGGGTTTTTTCCCACTCCTCTCCTTCCTCCTGGGTATGTGCACAGTTTGGTTTTAAAGTGTTTTAGGCTAACCAAGGGGAGCACTCCAGAGACAGATGGAGAGACGAGACTGCTCCTTAGAAGAGTAGACGTGAGATTCATCACTGTAAAGGTGATAGTTTGGCCATTAGGACAGCCTTCAGGCTGAAAGGGGGCGGGAAGGTGGAGGGAGGTGGGTTTAGGGGGGAGATTGCCCAGGAAGGGTGGAGAGTTCTCTGATTTACAAGGGAGCATGTGCAGTTCCTAAGCATGCTTGGAACATGCCTAGCTGCACATCGTATGTCCCATTTTAATGTTTAATCTCCACTCAGGGCATGATTTTTAGTATATTAATGAAGAAAAGTTCATCAAAGGTGGCTTTGGAAGGGGATTCAGGAGCCACTTCGGATCTCTCCTGCCCACACTGGTTTGTTCCTCAGTGGCAGTTCTTGGTTTTTCATGTGACTCCTGCCGCCGGCTTTGCTGGCCAGCCCTGGAGCTTCCACCTTTTCTTGACGAGATCACACTGCTTTTGTCGAGATACATGGAGAGACTACAAGAAAGTCAGCAGAAGGTTAAAGGCTAGTTAATGATGTGATGGCACAACCAAGTGACAAAAGAATAGGATAAGAAACCAAGAGCTTCTAAAACTGCAAAGTTAGAGCAGAAAAGTAGAGGAAAAGCCGCAGGTGGGGGAGGCAAATGCTTCGTGTAGCAAATGTCAGATATTACAGAGAAGCCGACACATATGACCTGAGAATTGGAAGCAGCCTGAAGTAGGCTTTTGAGCCTAGTACGAGCCATTTCTGTGGAAATGGGGACTGCAGGCTGATTGGCAGCAGGGGCACTGACTGCGTTTCCAGTAATTTTGTCTGTGGGGTTGAAACAGAGTCTACTAACCTCAGGCCCAAGGTACAAGGGGCTGTGTGGATGAGCAGCTTCTTGACAAGAGGACGAATAAGAAAGGCCATTGCAAGGAGAATTTATTTACAGCAGAATAGGGGTCCTGATGGCATCGTGGAGAGCACTTGGTGTGATTACCCAGCCGTATGTGCTAGGGGTTGTGGGGTGGTGCAGAAGGAAGACGCTGGGCCTGCCTCCAAGAAACTAATGGTCAGTAGAGACACTTGTTTAGTTCAATATTTAGTAAGCACCTACTGTGTGCTAGGAGTCACTATTCTAGGCACTGAAGATACAGTAGATGGAACAAAACAAGGTCTAGGCCCCCAGAGATTGTGTTCCACTGGAGGCAGACATGCAAACAAAGAAATTCTTTAACCACTTGGGGAGCTGTGATAGCCACCTTGCTCCACAGCATGGGCAATTTTTTCCATTTCCGCTTCTGTTAAGCCCTATAAGGGAAGCAAACACGGAGGGACTTGTTAATTCTATGGAGCAAGGAATTCAGGAGGAGGCAGGCAGTGATTCTCCTCTTAGAGGTGCCGGGAGAGAGATGAGTCTTGAAAGGAGAGTGGGTGTCCACCAGGTGGAGCATGGAGGGACAGGCAGGGCAGACAGGTGGGGAATGGGAGCCAAGGCCGGGAGGCTGACAGGGAAGTGAAATGGGGATGGGAGGGTGACTCATGGGAGAGGAAAGAGTGCGGTGAGGCTGAGAATGTGAGAGGACATGCCACCGTGGCAGCATGCTTTTGTGTGGGGGCCAAGGATGGCAGGAATGAAAAGCTCTGTGGGATTAAGTGGCTCCAAGGTTCTGAAAGACTCTGGCTTAGAGCTCTGTTCACCTGGCCAAACAGAGACACTGACGGTGTTCCAGCCTGCAGCCAGACCCGGCCAGCAGGCTTCATCAGGTTTCTAAAACCGATGCCTCGGAAAAGTCCTTTGTGCCCCTGCTGAGCTGTCCCAGCTTGCCGGGAAGGCCAGTGGTGAAGCCAGCTGAGGCCTGACAGAGCATGTGGGAAGTGAAGGGTTCCACTGGGTCTCAGGGATGCACAGCTACCTGGACGCATCTGGACAGACATCCCCACTGGTTCTCCACCAGGTCACGTCACCGTGAGCAGGACAGTCCTATTTCCCTGTGCTTCCCAGCTCTTGTCCAAAATAAAGGGGGTCAGAACCAATAAAGTCCGAGGTTCTTCATAGCCCCTCTGAAATTCTAAGGATGCATTTGTGAGCAAAACTTCCCGAGATAGTTTTCTAATTTCTCTTCGGAGCAACTGCCCTCTCACGAAAACAAAAACCTTTTAGTAAAGGACTCAACACATATTAGAAGCACAATCAATAGGTAACCAATTGATTCATTTCGTATTGGCAGGAAATCTTTACTCTTCACATCTAAAGTCAATCAGTCATCATAAGCCCCAGGTGCAGATAATAGAAACCACGTTTGCACTGTCTTTAATTTTTCCTTATGTTTTCCTTTGGTTGTCTGATTACAGAACGCTCCGAAGTTTTTCCTCTTCCTGACTTTCCCGCGGGTCGATCAGGATGGAAATGAACCTACACCCAGATCCAGGCTCTGAAAGCAGGAGGCCTGGGGATAAGGGAATATCATTTTTATAAAGCTTTTAAAATGTCAGAATATTTATTGCCCCGAAACCTACCGCTTTATTCAGATCTAGTGGAGCCTCAGCAGGAAACGCGGGAGCCGATTAACCGCAGGCGAGCCGGGCCTTCGGTTTACCCGCAGCGCCCCTGGCCTCTGGCCTTGGGGGCACCGCCGCCCGCGCGTTCCCTCGCGCTGGCGGCTTTTTCAGTCGCGTTTCCCTCCGCATCGCTACAGGGCTTTGACCCGACGGGCTCTGCTGTGAACGCCCGCCTGCCTTCCCCGGGAGCCGGTGCGGGGCCGGCGGGCAGAGCCCTGCGGACGGAGCCGGTCCCGCCCGGGGCCCGCCCCTTGGAGCCGGCTTCCGATCCCCTTGACGGCGCCTCCGTCCAAATCAACATCTATTCATCTTTCAGGCCGGACTCGGGGAGGCGGCGCCTCGGGCAGGGGTCCCGGCACCGCGCTTTGTACCCCGTTCTCAACACGGGGGGGTGGGTGGCGAGAGGCCGGCTGTCCCCGGGGGATGTGCCCGCGCCGCCTCGCCTCGCCTCCGGGTGAGACCTCCCGCGTGGGCGCGGGGAGGCGGCGGGCCTGGGGCCTGCGCGGTCAGCGGGTCCCCGCAACGCGCCCGACGCGCCAGGCCCTCGCGCTCCTCGCCCGGTGCCGTCCAACGGAGCGGCCCCTTCCCGCGGCCCGGCCGGACCCCCCGAGGCATTTGTGACCCTCGGGGATGCTCTGATCAGCGCTGGGCCTATGAAACGAGGCCAGACTCGGCCAGTCCGGGCGCCTGTCGTGGCGCGCCCCGCGCCCTCGGGCACTAAGGTGCCCGAGCTCCTCCCTCACCCCTGGGCCTCCACGGCGCCTGGCTCCCGGGGCAGGGCTGTCCCCGGGCCGCTTTGCTCTGTCCTGAGGTCGCCGGTCCGGCCCCCCGACGGGCACAGCCGCGCTCACCGCTCGGGCGCCCGGCTCTCGGCTGCGCAGAGGCCTCCCCGGCCGCCGAGCAAACGCAGCTGTTTGGATTCGTTGCCACTTTCAAAGCCCGAAGACGTTTAATCTCAATAAAAA
The DNA here is from genome assembly GCF_964146895.1 of Miniopterus schreibersii. Classification (NCBI taxonomy): domain Eukaryota; kingdom Metazoa; phylum Chordata; class Mammalia; order Chiroptera; family Miniopteridae; genus Miniopterus; species Miniopterus schreibersii. Next base: position 81,055,759 of record NC_138106.1, on the reverse strand, counting down.
TTCAGTGGGTTTCGTGGCCGGTGGTTGGGTTAAAAGGGTGGGGGGGAGACCTGCGGAGGTCCCGCCTTGACGGCAACAGTTCTCCGCGGTCCTGCGCTATTGTAAAACCAACACACTTCTAGACGGGCTCCCAAACCTGCCGCTTAGGTTTTTGCAAATCACCCTGAAGCAAAACTCTCAAAAAGTTTAAAAAAACACAAAAAAACACGAACAAAACCACTACTGACAATAAAGGGTTATGAGCGTTATGTTCAGCCTTTGCAGAGACGGGACCGTCTCCCCCTCCCCTGGGAATAGCCGCTGGACCTTCGCTTTGCCCCCCACCGTCCAGAGCATCTTGCTCTCGTCTGACTGTGTGAACTTTGCACGGCGCAGCCCTCTCAAATCTCTGCCCTCAAAATGAATTTATAATACTTGACCTTTTAATCTAGCAAATCAGGCCCTTCTGTAATTAAATTAAACTTTTCATGGGATGAACCCAACTATCAAATGTCATCTTATCTTCAGCAGCAGAAGTTGAAAGAAATATCAGACACTAGAGACAAAAAACAGCGCAAACAGATCATTAGCACCAGACGACACACTTTGGGCTGCTGTACAATGACTTCATGCTTAGCTGTGGAAAATCAGATGTCAAACGCTGTGTTGCTGTGTGCTCAAGGAATACAAAGTAATATACCAAATGCATGTGCTTCAAAGAATGCCTGGAGCAGCTCTGCAAAAGAGGAACAGCTTCACACGGACTAGGAGGCTGGTGCGAAGGGAACTGCTGTTTCTGAGACAGGAAGCACTAAATGCAGACACGCTGAATTATGCTCAGAAGACTGTCCTTCGCTAATAAGAGCAAATGGAAAATGGGAGAGGCCCAATTAGAATATGCAGAATGAAAATAAATATTAGAAAACATGGCCCAAGCTGCCATTAAATACTAAGATACATTTTTTACTCCCTCTTAAATAACACTTTAAAATACATTTAAACTTACCATTAAAAATTCAAAGTGTGTGAATAATAAATAAGTGAAGTTCAGCTCTAATTCTCAGACTTCAAAAATAAGTGTTGTTTTCTTTTAGTTTACCAAAGAAATTCAAACAGATCTGATCAAACCAGCAAGAAATCGGGTCTGTTTTGTGAGGGTCTGTTCTCGGATTAATAAAGCTGCTGGGGCTATTTGTTGCAGGAAAATATGGATGTTGTTCTGTGAGATGAGGAAGGAGATGGTGATGCCCTATTATGATAAATGGTAAAGGAAAGAGATACTGTACGCAAAGCACCTGACACTGTTCCTGGTGCATAGTAGGTGCTCAATAAATCCATTAAATAAACCCATTGAGCCAAACTGTGGTCAGGGACTTCACGAAGAACAGTTTCTTTTCTTTTCTTTTCTTTTCTTCTTTTCTTTTCTTTTCTTTTCTTTTCTTTTCTTTTCTTTTCTTTTCTTTTCTTTTCTTTTCTTTTCTTTTCTCTTCTCTCCTCTCCTCTCCTCTCCTCTCCTCTCCTCTCCTCTCCTCTCCTCTCCTCTCCTCTCCTCTCCTCTCCTCTCCTCTCCTCTCCTCTCCTCTCCTCTCCTCTCCTTTCCTTTCCTTTCTTTTCTTTTCTTCTTTCCCTTCCTTCCTTCCTTCCTTCCTTCCTTCCTTCCTTCCTTCCTTCCTTCCTTCCTTCCTTCCTTCCTTCTTTCTTTCTTTCTTTCTTTCTTTCTTTCTTTCTCTCTCTTTCTTCCTTTCTTCGGTAAAAGTGATTATTTTATTTTATTTTTAATGTTCAAAATATTACAGATGTCCTCTTTTCTCCCCATTAATTCCTTCCGCCCCCTATTCACCCCCCTCCCCAGTCCCTCTCTACACTATTGTCTGTGTCCTTGGGTTGTGCATATGTGCATATAAATTCTTTGGTTAATCTCTCCCCACCCACCTACCTCCACCTTCCTTCTGACATTCGTCAATCTGATCCATGCTTCCATGTCACTGAACCTATTTTGTTCATCAGTTTATTAAGTTCTTTAGATTCCATGATATAAGTGAGATCATCTGATGTTTGTCTTTCTCTGCCTGGCTTTTTTCACTTCACATAATATTCTCCGGGTCCATCCATACTGTCCCAAAGGGTACAAGATTCTTCCTATTTACAGCTGCATAGTATTCCATGGTGTGAATGTCCCACAGCTTTTTTATCCACTCATCTACTGATGGGCACTTGGGCTGTTTCCAGATCTTAGTTATTGTAAACTGCGCTGCTATGATCATAGGGGTGCAAAGGAACCCCATGGTATGGGAGAACATATTTGCCAAGGATGTATCTAATAAGGGGCTAATTTCTAAAGTGTATAAAGAACTCATAAAACTCAACAAAAGGAAGACAAACAACCCAATTAAAAAATGGGCAAAGGACCTGAATAGACACTTCTCCAAAGAGGACACACAGATGGCCAAGAGATGAATGAGAAAATGCTCAACATTGCTAATCCTCAGAGAGATGCAAATTAAAACCACAATGAGGTATCATTCACACCTGTCAGAATGGCTCCATCAACAAATCAACAAACGACACATGCTGGCGAGGGTGTGGAGAAAGGGGAACCTAGTGCACTGCTGGTGGGAATGCAGACTGGGGCAGCCACTATGGAAAACAGTATGGAGGTTCCTCAAAAAATTAAAAATGGAACTGCCTTGTGACCCAGTGATCCCACTTCTAGGAATATATCTTCAGAATCCTGAAACACTATTCAGAAAGAATATATGCACCCCTATGTTCATAGGAGATCTGCAGTTGAATAGACCTGTTTTATAGTCCCGTCAGTGGTAGACATACAACTTCGCGTCTCTTTGAGCTTTAATTTTTTTCATTTTAAAAATGTGCCTAATACCACCTGCTTCTCAGGGTTGTTATGAGAATGAAAGGAAGTAATGTCTGTAAAATGTCCATCAAATTGACTAGTTTATAGCAGATGCTCATTAAATGTGATTTTCCCTTTCTTTTGAGGGAGAGAGTTGGCTAGAGCTAGAGCACCAAGGTACTAGCTGAACACGCAGGAGCAACAGTAACATGAACTGAGAGTATGGGAGAGCAGGGGGGAGCCTGGAGCACACTCTGGATCTTCGGGTTCAGGTTAATAGTAGCAAATTAACTTCAAATAAATTCCGTAAGGTTGTCTTCCCCTTACAGGGTCCATGTAGAGTACATAAGTGATACTCTAACATCAGTGCAAGTACCTGAATCCCCAGGAAACTTGGTAAGAATGAAAAGGACCCTAGCTCTCCTCTGTGAATCTGGCCTCTGTGTTCTTTAGCTCTTGGGTGATTCAGATGATCTTCAACATTTGTGAACCGCTGGTGTAGGTAATAGAGTTGCAGCAGACCCTTCTGGGGTAAAGAGTTCCCGTGCGCATTCCAGCTGTCTAACCGCAATGTCTTTGACTTCTACCCCAGGCCTCCTCCAATGCCAAAGACTGTGGCTGGAGTAAACTTCAGCAGGGCAGTGCTTGACCAATAGGGGACATAAGCCAATAGATCAATGTTCCCTCTCCATCCTCAGGCGGACAACTCTGAAAGGCATTCTGTGGACTTCTCAGGAGGTCCCAGCGGCATAATGCACCATCTCCACAGCAGCAATCTCAGAATCACACCCTCATATTGAATTTTCCCATGACCTGTCCCACACTTCCTGCACTTCACTCCTGTCTTCTGAAATCATCTTCAAAATGAACTCCTAAACACCAGTTCCTAGCTCCAGTGTTACTTTTGGGACAACTCAAGCAGAGGCAATAATGTAGTGACTGAAAATATGCCCAGGGAGAGCGGCATGTCCAGCTTCCAGGTAGGAACCTTGACAGGGCATGTAACGAGAGCAAATGAATTATGGGTGACGTCCAGAAGTGCGGGAGGCTTTCGCTCGGAGGCGTGCTTGGTGCCACACCACGGAAAACAGGCAGGCACAAAACCGAGCTAAGTCTGTGTGGCCTGTTGGAGGGGAAGACAGGTCAGGCTCCAGATTCTTTTACACAGATGCCAAGAGCGAAGGCATCGCCTGGGACTAGGAGACACCGATGGAGTACTGTGATAATGCCAAGAAATGCATCCTTGGGACAAAAATGATCTTAGACACTGTGCAGTAAAGAATTAACTTTGCCCAAAGAGAGCTTTGCCCTAAGTTCTCTTCTGAGAAGTAATCTCCAAGCCTTCGGAATGTCTGCCTCTGTGAGCATCTGCTCACCTGAAGGCCTTGGACTGTGGAGATAACCTATCAACCCTGCAATTTACGGCACAGGGCCTTAGGCAACGAGATATCACTGGCAGTGGAGGGGCTGGAGACTAAGGTCAGCCATGTGAGAGGTCAGTCATGTCTACGTGACCGAGCTCCAGTAAAATTTAGGCCACCAAGGCTTTGGTGGGCTTCCCTAGTGGCAATATTCCATGAGTATTGTCACACTCTGTTGCTAGGAGAAATGGGCACTGTCCAGTCCACTCCACTCCACCTGGAAGGGAAAACTAGAAGCTCTGCCCCTTGGGGGCTCCCAGTCCTACCTTATGTGACACTTCCCTGTGTCAATTTTAATTTGAACCCTTTGCTGTAATAATCCAGAATGGTGAGTGTAATGGCTTTTCTGAGCTCTGGAAGTCTTTCTAGCAAATTCTCAAATCTGAAGTTGATCTTAGAGATCCCTGAACTTGTAGTCGGTGTTAGAAGTGAGGATGGTCATGGGGACTCCTGAGCCTTCCAGCTGGCATTAAGAAGAAGGGAGAAAGGGCAGACCTGATAGCGAATTTCAAAAACACAACTCACAAGTAATAGCCACTACCTTATTTATTACAAGACAGAAACGTCTCATGGCTTTTTTAAAAAAACAGGTGCTATATTGCAATTGATCTGATAAACCAGAATTCACACAATGAACGGCTAATAGGTTATTCTTGCTGAATAGTCCTGATTAAAATAAAATTGGCTGGTGGTTAAATGAAATGATCACACCTTTTGATTTTTGATAGTAATTCTAGCTCAGCAACTGCTATCACTATTTCCTCTTCTAAAGACATAATTGAAATTGAGACTAGGATGGATTAATTATGTCAAACTTTTCACAAAGGTGTTGATTGCCATCTCACAACCTAGAGAAAATTAGTTTTACATATATGTGTGTGTGTGTGTGTGTGTGTGTGTGTGTATATATATATATATATATACATATATATATGTAACTGGTTATATGAATATACTTAAATACAGAGGAAATCCCTTCACTGTTCCATGGAGCAGATCAAGGCTCAACTGTGTCTGAATCTGTTTTCATCTGTCTGTCTAAAGGCAATGACTGAAGATAACAATGCTCACTGTATTTTTGGTTTTTCCTGTGTCAAGTTTATTAAAATTCCTAGCATCTAAAATGTTACCTTTTATATAATATCATATAAAGAATATTTAGCACTTCTCGCATTTTATAATCTATAAAGTTAAACCTTTTCAACTCAGAGTGACAAGATATATAGTAAGTTAGTTTTCTTTTGAATTGTTTGCCATCTAGGTCACACTTCAGAACTACAGTTTGGAATTATTCTTCAGCAGCTGATCAAAAATACATAAAACGGTAGGAATGCTGCACGTGCATGGCCGATAATGGCTGCTTTACAAACTCATTCTGAGGGCTAGGGTAGAGGAGATGCACCATTGACACAGATTTTGAAACTACATCATCATAAGGCTTAAGACACATTTTTAAAATGATTTTTAAGAAGCACGCCCGAGGCGGCAGACAGTTCCCAGCACGGCCTCCAGGGTCCCCGCCTCCAGGGAATCACGCCTGGTTCCATCTCCTCCCCCTGAGCAGGATGGGACCTAAGGACTCACTTCAAGGGATATCGCTCCCCAGATTACATTGTCAAAGACTGTAAAAGACCACTTTCGTGCTGTTCACATTCTTTCAGGGCCTTTCTGGCTTGCTCATTCTGGAAGCCAGCTGCCCTGAGGAGAGGCCTGCAAGGGCCACCCCAGGCAGCGGCCTGCGGGAAACCGAGGCCTTCAGACCAAGAGCCAGCGAGGAACAGGATCCTGCCACGAGCCCTGTGAGCTTGGGACTGGACCAGCCCTCACCTGAACCTTGAGGCAACTATAATTCCCTTCTTTCGAAAAGCCTAGAGCCAGAACCCCCCCCGTTAAGCCACAAGGAAGCCTGACTCACAGAAAGTGTGAGAAAAAAATGTCTTAAAACACTATGTTTTAGGAAAATTCCTTAACGCAAAATAAATAATTAAAACTTACATTTTTGCTTCATTTATATCTGGGCTTAAATCTCAGCTTCGCTCCTGTGTAGTGTGATTGTTTCTAAGTCACTTGGAACTTCTGTCCCTTGATGTTGTTATTTGTGAACTTTGGGATAATAGTGGTAGCTACCTTACAAGGTTACTGTGAGAACCAAGAGAGTGAGTTAATCCATAGTAGGACTACATAGCAAAAGCCCAATGCGTGTTAACTTTCATTGACACTGTCCTAGGAACTATGTGGAACTATAAGTGACATCTGCTGGAAGGGTCATGGCAGTGGGTTTTCCAAGCTGAGACCGAATCACTTCTTCAGTGATGGCATCTGATGTGACTACCAGTTCAGTCTGAATGGTTAATTTATAAAATTTGGGGGGGAGGGTTGTAATTGAGAGCATAGTTGTAAACCTGACAGATGCACTAAGCGCTAAAGGTGTAGGCATCTTATTTGAAGGCAGGCAGAAGTTGAAGGTCAAGATCGGTAGTAATTACAAAGTATAAAACAAACTTCCTATCTTCCCCTGCTGTTAGTTTTGCCCTGCGGACTCTTTGGGCACCAAGAGCTGTGATTAGGATGGATGTTTGTCAGAAAAGCCAATAAAGAAACACAATGTCACATTGTATGTATTAGATTACTATCTTTTTGAATACATTAATTAAAATATTACCTATTAAAAAATTTGTATTTCTATTACTATTTGGTAAGTATTAAATCAAATCTGTGGTATTCTTCTAAGTTGAGCTATAAAATCCAAAAACACTTCTACCCTCAAGTCCTTTCCCTGTTCATTTCTCTTTTCTTCATGCATTTTCTTGTGGAATTTTTTAAAAAGCTAAGTCATACATTTGAGAGAAGCCTAGATGGCCAAGATTAAGAGGACTGTTAAGCTAAGGTGCTTCCAGCATAATTTAATTTGGGGGGTTTAGAGTTCCAGAAACCTCCCTCCTGGGGTAGAACGGTATTTTAGGAGGACATGATTGACTGGCGGCCTTGCCTGAGTAATTTGTATTCTCTTTCCAGCCAACTGCAATAACATCAACTTGAAGCGATAAGGATAGTGCTAAATTTACTTTAATTAATGTCAGGTCCCCGAGTAATAAATCACCATTAATTCATGAGTTGGTTTTTGGAAATGGCCTAGTCTTTTTGGCTGTCACTGAAATTTGGCCGGGAAAGTCTCCCACTTGTGGAGCCCTGCCTACTCAATCATTTTCTTCACCGTTCTTAGTTTTTCAAGGTGAGATTTCTTCTGGGCTGAAGGCATACAAAATTACTCTCATTTTCTTAACTAGAATCCCGACAAATCTTTCATGTAGACTTATAGCTACCAGAAGAGTTATTAACGACTTTATTTTAGACATTTTAGCAATTTTCCTACACTTAACATGTTAATGTGACTTTTTTTTTTCTTTTCAGGAAAATGCTCCAAGTAGAATTTCATGACATAACATGGATTTTTAAAAAGGAAGATATCCTTCCTCTTCTATCCCTATAATTGAGATAATTTCCTTCCCAATTCGGATGATTCTTGTGGAACAGCTTCTTGCTGCCAAGGGCCCTGTTTCCCAGGGCCCCGTTTTCAGTCCAGTGCTGGCTTGTGGCTCACGCTGCTGCTGGTTGGCTTTTTTTCCTTCAGGGTTTGCACTACTGTGTGCAGGCAGGTGACACACAGGTAAAATCCTGGTCTGCGTTGACCCCATGAAGTTTGATATTTTGTGTAATTATACCTCCTTGATATTTAACCATAGGTCATTTCAAATTTTATAAATTTAAATGATACCAAATAACATGATTCATGAATATCATGAATCCTAGGATGTTCTTAATAGTTATAATTTGTATTGATTCTTCAGATTCTCTGAGAAATGTTGTCTGACCCAGAGTAACAAGGAAACTGTTTTTCTTAATGCGTTACATTGACAGTCAATGACTATGTTAAACTACCACATTAGAAATCTGGCCAAGCTATTGAATCAATTTTCAATGATTTTGGTGGCGGGGGTGGGGCGGAAAAAAAACTGGGCTGAGAGTTAGAAAGCCTGACACTGACACCTGACACCACAGATAGTTTACTGAACCTCATTTTCACTTCTGTTAATTCAGTGAGAAGTGGATGGTCGGACCAGGGAGTTTCTTAAATCCTTCCCACTGCTCACATTTCATGAATTATCATTAATGTCCATCTATCTCCAATTCATTTGCTTAGCAATTTCTGGAAGGAACAGAGGCAAAGTAAGGGAATAAGGAATTCGGTTGGTCATTTTTTTTTTCCTTATAATGTCTGGCATGTAAGGTTAGATTTGAAAGAAGAATTAAACTGTTCGTGAAAATAGAGAAGAAAATGATCTATGGATTTCTGAATTTACATGAATCTTCTACTTTATCATGGAAAATTTAGAATTGGATATGATTTTTCATAGGATCATTGCTAAACAAATGCATGTTTTTCTTTCAGCTCCTCTTTGGCTCTAATGATTTCTGAGCACTCTCCATTCGATCATCATTGCCTCTGCTTCCAGCTAGCAACTAGCTTCCCGAAGCTTTCAGTTCCTTTATGCCTCACCGGTGATACTGAGAACCTCACCTGCACCCAGTCAAAAAGCTCATCTATTCCAGTGTCTTGTTAAGGATTTGCTGGCTTCGCCCAGTAACTTCTGCGGGATAAAGGTGGAAATCACTGGAAATGAGACAACCAAGAAGAGCTGTGTAGCACTGTATATGAATCCGCAGGTGTGGACTGTTGACTTGCCCCCTCTTGACTCCACTGCTGAATGAGGGATTCCCGTGCTGGGCTTAGGGGGATGGTCAAACGCACAGCGCCCGGCACTGGACAGATGAGATAGTCAGCAGTTTATTCGTCACATGTACTCGCAGCCTGAGGGAGGAGAGCACCACAGACCTCGGGCACGTGGGGGTTGAACATGGGAGCAGAGGGAACAACCAGGAGTGGCGGGAGGCAACTTTGTGATCAAGAGAGTGAGGTACTCTGGTGCCCACAGTGGGATATAATAGGCTTGTTTCAATAATCCACAGGCTAGCAGAGAACTGAGCCTTGCTTCTCGGAAACAAGCAGGAACTGTGCCTTGTCCCCTCAATAGGGAAGGTGACTGACTGAGGGGCTTTATTCACAGGAGCAGAGCAGGGAGGGGAACTTGAAGTTAAGTGCACTCGAATTTAGCAGATATCAAGCAGCAAATAATATTGAACCTTATTTTCAGTCCTGCAGTACATGGACAGATGAAGGGCTATTTTTTTTTTTTTTTTAATCCCAAAGCAAAATGCTGAAAGCTAAGAGGATCAATTTAAATTTAAAAAGTGGGTAACTTTCATCAGTGAGAAATATAGACTAAGTTTTTGGAATAACATGTCAGAAAATAAATGACCCCCAAATCCAAGAGAAACATTTTTATTTGGGTAGAAAGAGCTGGATGAGTTTTAGACCCTTCTTTTCAGTTTTAGTCTTTATGATTTTTTTAAATCCCCTGACTAATGGATATAGTTTGTCTTTCTCACAGATTTTTATTAATAAATATCCTTTGCAGAATTTAATTTCCTCCTTTGTTCTAAGGTCTTTCATCCTATATAATTTAAGCTCTTTATGCATTTTATAAAATTGAATTTGGCTTTTCCAGTGTATATTTTTCTTGGCCTTCACAACACAAATTTGTATTTGTGATTTTTAGGTTTGCTCAGCATCTTTTGTATATAAGAAAACGCTCAGTAAATGGCAAGTCACTAGATTGATTCATAAGTAGCATGTAAAAAAGTTCCAACAACTTTTTAACGAGAAAAACTGTTCAGAATAATAGTATTGGCAATGATCTGAATGCTTTTGGAAGGTTATTTTTCAATAAATGCTACTGCGAGTTACAATCTTGGATGGGGGGAAATCTTGTGTTTGGAGTGACCCAGTCATTCCAGTTTTCCTGGGACTTGTTTAAGCCCTGAAAGTCCTGCATCTCCTGAAACACTGAGTCCTGGCCAACCATTGGTTTGTGTGAGTTGTACTCCTATTGCATCTTCTATTTCACAAGGTCAGAAATAGGTGCAAGGGTTCTGGTGTATAACTTCATAAAAATAGGCTATTGATTTCTGTATGTTTAGCACCTAAAGGACTTCTGGGTACATAGTAGGTTTTCAGTAAAAATTTGATAGCAGAGTAAGTGAGGATTTGGCACACCAGCCTGTGTCAAAGTAACTCAGAAGAAGCTGCCTCTTGCTGGAAGATCATCCTAAACTTCAGAGACCATCTCTCCTAATCCATGCGAGATAAGATCGTTCTCTGCTTGAGGATTCGCCAGCAAAGTGTGCTCAGTCGGTGGAAAGGCAGGGGTGCTCCCAGATGTGCATGAGCGTCTTAAGAAGGATTGTTGAAACTTACTCCCAGGTTAAGAAGTCAGATGCTTGTTCAGCGTGTCACTCAAAGCACCTTTCCCTGTAACACTCAAGCCTCTGTAATTACCGCCCCCGCCAACCCCCCAGTGAGGATTCGACAGGGCCGCTGGGATCAGATCACAAGAGGAGCCGCAGGAAGGCCTGGGGAGGGGCTCGGAGGGCCCGCGGCGGCTGGTCCAGCAGAGGGCGCCCGCGCCCCTGCGCAGGGCCCGGCTCGCCGTGGCCGCGGGTGCCAGGGCCTCTGGGTGCTGCAAGCGGCCGGGGGGAAGGTGCTTCCCGCGGGGAGACCCCTGAGCAAACTCGGCGTCTGGCACGACGCTGCGGTCACCCAGGAAACAGCAAGTCGCTCTCAAATGTATGAAACCTCAGGACTTGACTCAACATGAAATAAAACTGAAACAACACTCCGGCAATTCATCTTTCCCGAGGGACGTTACCTACAAAGCTCATTTTAGAAAACACACAAAGTGCTCCGAATCAAGAAATAAAAAGAAATGTATAAAGTCTAAAGATATACCTATAGGTAATCTTAATTATTTTTCTAACTTTTATGATGATAATAACAGAATAATATCTAACATGTTTTGTGCCCTAAAGTTTCCAAAACTTATACTCAAATTATTTTAAACGTAGCAATAACCTGGTAAGGTAGTTAAGGCTCTGGCGACTGTTTCTGTCTTACACATAGGACAGCTATGGCACAGAACACTCAAGCCATTTACCTAAGGGCACAGAGCTTGATGGGCTAGAGCCCTTATATTCTGAATATAAGTCTATTTCTGTTCATCATCTGCACTTACCTATGGTGCTCCAATTACATACCACATATTAAAGAACACATTTTATTTATCACTAATTATTATCATGCCTTTAACCAAAGACATATCTCTTACAAGTGTTAAGATAATTTCAACAAGATCAAACTTGACATATAACCTAAATTGTGTCTTAAAATGTTAATTTAGAAAAAAAAAAATTGAATAGAGTTTTCCAAAGAGCAGAAAAAAATCCTTTGTGCAAGAAAGAAACGCTATTTTTAATATAGATGACCATGTTGTGTACTTTAAGAAAAGACAAAGCATTTTTGGAAATGAGAAGATAATGGTGGAACCAGGGAGGTTCCTGCTCACCAAAGGCACCTACTTTCCTTTGCTGGGAAGGGAGGGAGGAGGGAGGGGAAGCCGTCTCCGGGCAGCTTCTAACTTGCCCATGGCAGTGTGACATTGCTGAAGGCTTCTTCTGACTTCCTTTTTTTTTTTCAGGAAAGTGACAGCTGTTTGGCCTCTCCCACTGGCCTCCACAGCCATTTGCTCCCCTACAGCAAAATCTGGTGGATCACAGTGAGAGAAACATGGATTCTGTGACTTGGCGTTTACATTCTGCCCCAGTCCTACTGGGCTCCATCATCGGAAACAGACTCTCCTGGGACGCCCCTGTCCCGAGCCCTGGAAGCGACATGGCCTCCCCACGGCCAAGCTATTTGAGTGCATATTTACCTGTGAACACCCTGTGGCCCACCTTCCGGCAGGAGCAGATCTGGATCAAACAGGCCTTGACCAGGCGCCGTCACCTATGGGTGGGCTGCTTGGCTGGGTTACCAGGACTCCACTGCCTGTGAAATTTGGATTTGTATCCGAATAAATGTTTAACAGTAGCTGAATTTTTAAAATTGAGATTTCGTAACAACAACAAAAAAGATTATTTGAGAAGGGCTGGATACAAAATGTAGACTGAGCTCTGCTCAATGAAATGCTGGAAGCAGTGCTGGGCTGCGACCGAAATTTGATCCCTAGGTTTCCCAGCATTGGTTTTTAGTGAAGGACAACAAAGGGCAAGCTTTGGTCCTGATTCTGTCATCTTGTCGCTATTTTGATTTTCATCATTGGTTGACTTGCTCTGTGATTTTTTTTTCCTTTTTACGTTGACCAACCTCAGTGTAGTCACTTCTTTGAATAAAGACAGGTGTGCTAATTTGGAAGAATTCTTAGTCTCTCTGTTTACAATTGGTTTAGACTTTAAAATATAGCCCTTATTCCACTGAATTTCACAGCTTATATTCCTGTCCTTATTTATACTATATTACAGCCCTGCAAGGGCTAGAAATGGGATACTGCTTCACTTCTGTAAAAATGCCTGTTGTAACTCTTGATTCTACAATTCCTTCTTGTTTCCGCTACAGTAGGCCCTCGAAATTGGAATCAGGCACTCGTCTTATGTTCAGCACAATGTACTTTCTTCTCACAGCACTTATCAAGCTGTGTGCTGACCTGACTGTCTGCTTGCTTCTAGTCTCCGCTAGATTGTAAACTCTCTTTATTTGTTTATTCATGCAACCAGGGAGTCAGTTGTTTACTCATGGCTTTATGCATCAACTATTTGTTGGGCATCTACTATATGTTAGCTACATTGCACACACACACACACACACACACACACACACACGCTTGGGATTGAAGCAGATATTTTTCTTGCACTCATTATATAATCACTGAGCTTATAATCTGATAGAGCAGGAAGAAAACCAAATAACCAAAAGATAAAATGCATAATCATTAAATGTGATGAAAGAAGGAAAGGTATATTAATTAAACCTACTCTGGGGTGGGGCAGGTGGGAAAAACATTCTCTGAGAAAGTAACTTCTGAGATGACAGTTACTTAGAGGGTGAGGTGGTAAAAGAACATTCCAGGCTACAAAGCAACAAGCTCAAAGTGGAAAGGCAGAAAGGAATAGGGTGAGTTTGCGAAATGAAAGAAGAGCATTGTGGCTGAGTCATAGAACATGAAGAGGAGAGGAGCAGTAGCTGAAGCTGGACAAATAGATTTGGAATGAACTGTGCAGGACCTTGCAGGCCATTTTGGAGGTGTTGGCTTCTGCCTTAAGGGCAAGGAAAATCCAGTGGAGAGTTTTAAACAAGGGAATCACATGATCTGGTATGAAATCACTCAGCCTCCAGTGTGGAGAATGAATTGGATGGGATCAGAACAAATATAGAGAATTACTAAGGTGGCACCTGAAATGACCTAGGCAAGAAATGATAGAGTTTAGACTGGGATGGTGGCAGGAGCGATGGAGTAGAAAGTACCAGAATGTTGGGATGAAGCTAGGTCCATGTAACTTCAGCGAAGGGAGAACATCTTTCCAGAAGGAGGTTATGAGTGATGAATGTTCCTTGTCTCCGACATATAAACTTGTATGTTTATAAGCATAACCCATGGGCACAGACACTGGTCTGGGGAAGGCCTGGGGGTGGGATGGATGCAGGGTAGAGGGGATCAATGGGGTAAAAAGGGGACATCTGTAATATTTTCAACAATAAAGATAAAGAAACTTTAAAAAAAAATTAAAGGCAAAAAAAATAATAATAATAAAAGCTATTTTCTATCAAAGATCAGAAACGCCCATCTTCTCCCCCCTCCCCACCTTCCCTCTGAGATCCTTCAGTCTGTTCCATGCTTCTATGTCCCTGGATCCACTTTGTTCATCAGTTTATTTTGTTTATTATATTCCACATATAAGTACGATCATGTGGTACTTGTTTTTCTCTGACTGGCTTATTTCACTTAGCATAATACTTTCTACTTCACTCCATGCTATGCCAAAGGATAAAAGATCCTTTTTTTTTTTTTTTTTAACAGCTGCATAGTATTCCATGGTGTGAATGTCCCACAGCTTTTTAATCTAGAAAACAGCTTTTAAATTGAATATAATATTTGATTATTGATTGATTGATTTGTGAAATGATTACTTCTGGTATTGGGCTGAAGAGGATGTTGGGGCCTGGCCTGGGTTCAGTAGGAAAGATCGCTATCCTCCTTTAATACCATCTGCCATTGGGGTGCAGAATAAGGGAAGGGGTGGAATGAGATCACATATAGATTCTTCTGTAAATTAAGCTATAATACCTATGTTGCATGTGGCAGAAACTCTAACTTCTCTGAAAGTCTTTTTATGTTTATCTACTTTCTGACCACTTATGCTTGTATTAAATGTGCCCATATAACACACAAACACCATATATACTTGCACATTTTATTATTGTTGTTCTTGTCTCAACTAAAATTATCTTTTAAAAACTAATAAGAATATGACACTTCAGTCTATACTGAAAAACCTTCCTTTTTTAAATAGATTTTTATTGATTTCAGAGAGAGGAAGGAAAAGAGAGAGATAGAAACATCAATGATGAAGGAGAGTCATTGATCGGCTGCCTCCTGCACGCCCCCTGCTGGGGATTGAGTCTGCAACCCTGGCATGTGCCCTGACCTGGAATCCAACTGCGATCTCCCAATCACAGGTAAGCGACCTTCCTTTTGACCACATTATTTATTGCATCACTCTTTATAATGGATTCAAAAGATAAATGTTTAACTCACTTTTATGGGAAAACGATAAGGTTGGTACAATATTCGCGAATCAATAAATGTGATATATTACATAAAACAAATGAAAAATAAAAATCACATGATCATAAAAATAATTGCAGAAAAAACATTCAATAAAATTCAGCACCCATTTATGATAAAAACTTTCAGCAAAATGGGAATAGAGGGATCATACCTCAGTATAATAAAGGCAATATATGAAAAACCTACAGCCAACGTCAGACTCAATGAGAAGAATCTAAAAGTGTTTCCCTTAAGATCAGGAACAAGACAGGGATGTCTGCTTTCACCACTCTTATTCAACATAGTACTGGAAGTCCTAGCCACAGCAACTGGACAAGAAGAAGAAATAAAAGGCATCCAAATTGGAAAGGAGGAAGTAAAACTGTCATTATTTGCAGATAGCATGATATTGTATATACAAAACCCTAAAGATTCCACCAAAAAACTATTAGATCTAATAAATGAATTTGTCAAAGTAGCTGGATACAAAATCAATGGCATTTTTGTACACCAATAATGAACTATCAGAAAGAGAAACTAAGAAAACAATCCCATTAACTATTGCAACAAAAAAACCATAAGGTCCCTAGACATAAATTTAACCAAGGAGGTAAAAGACCTGCACTTGGAAACCTATAAGACACTGAAGAAAGAAACTGAGGAAATAGAAATAAGTAGAAGCATATATAACATATTCATGAATTGGAATAATTAACATCATTAAAATGTCTACACTACTGAAAGCAACCTATAGATTTAATGCAATTCCCATTAAAATACCAATAGCATATTTCACAGATCTAAAACAAATTTTCCAAAAATTTATATGGAACCAAAAAAGACCCCAAATAACCACAGAAATCTTGAGAAAGAAGAACAAAGTTGGAGGTATCATAATAACGGATATCAAATTATACTACAAAGCCATTGTAATTAAAACAGCCTGGTACTGGCATAAGAACAGGCATCTAGATCAATGGAACAGAAAAGAGAATCCAGAAATCAACCCATCCCTTTGTGGTGAATTAATATTTGTCAAAGGAGGCAAGAGCATACAATGGAGTAAAGGTAGTTTTTTCAATAGATGGTGTTGGGAAAATTGGACAGGTACATGCCAAAAAATGAAATTAGACCACTTACACTGCACACAAGAATAAAATCAAAATGGATAAACGACTTAAATGTAAGTCACAAAACCATAAAAATTATATAAGAAAATATAGGCAGCAAAATCTCAGACATCTATTACAGCAATATTTTTGCCAAGGAGTCTCTGATGGCAAGGGAAATCCAGGAAAAGATAAACAAATGGGACTACATCAAGCTTGAAAGCTTCTGCTTAGCAAAAGAAGCTATCAACAAAATGAAAGGGGAACCCACTATATGGGAGAATATATTTGCCAATGATACAGCTAATAAGGGCTTAATTTCCTAAATAGATAAAGAACTTATACAACTGAACACCAGGAGGACAAACAACCCAATTTAAAAACTGGCCCAGCTGGGTGAGGCTCAGCGGTTGAGCGTCGGCCTAGGATCCAGGCAATCAGGGTCCTATTCTTGGTCAGGGCACATGCCTGGGTTGCGGGCTTGATCCCCAGTCCGGGGCGTGCAGGAGGCAGCCGATCAATGACT
This sequence comes from Miniopterus schreibersii, assembly GCF_964146895.1. Taxonomy (NCBI): domain Eukaryota; kingdom Metazoa; phylum Chordata; class Mammalia; order Chiroptera; family Miniopteridae; genus Miniopterus; species Miniopterus schreibersii. The sequence goes on along the minus strand of NC_138106.1, from coordinate 81,039,092 downwards.
CTCTCATCATTGATGTTTCTGTCTTTCTCTCTCCCTCTCCTTTCCTCTCTCTGAAATCAATAAAGATATATTTAAAAAAATAAAAATAAAAAAAAATAAAAACTGGGCAAAGGACCTGAATAAACATTTCAGAGGACACAAAGATGGTCATTAGACATGAAAAAAAAAAGCTCAATGTCACTAATCATCAGAGAGATGCAAATTAAAACTGCAATGAGATGTCACCTCGCACCTGCCAGAGTGGCTGCCATCAGTAAATCAATTAACAACAAGTGCTGGTGAGGATGTAGGGAAAAGAGAACCCTGGTGTTCTCTTGTGGGAATGCAGACTGGTGCAGCCACTTTGAAAAACAATATAGAGGTTCCTCAAAAAATTTAAAATGGAACTGCCATTTGACCCAGTGATCACACTTCTGGGAATTTACCTTAAGAATCTTGAAACATCAATCAGAAAGAATATCTGCACCCCTATGTTCGTAGCAGCGTTATTTACAATAGCCAAGATCTGAAAACAGCCCAGTGCTCATCCGTAGATGAGTGGATAAAAAAGCAGTGGTACATTTACACAGTGGAATATTATGAAGCTGTAGAAAAGAAGGATCTCTTACCCTTTGTGACAGCATGGATGGACTTGGAGAGTATTATGCTCAGCAAAATAAGCCAGTTAGAGAAAGACAAATGCCATATGATCTCACTAGTGGAATCTAATGAACAGAATAAACTGGGGAACAAAACAGAACCAGGAGCATGATACATGAGACAGACTGGCTGGTGGCTGATGGGAGCTGGGTGGGGTGACTGGTTAAAGATGGTGAAGGGATTAACTAAAGAAGATTTTTTTTCATACCAAAGGAAACAATCAACAAAATAAAAAAACAATCCACTAAATGGGAGAACAAATTCACAAAGATAAAATCTGTTAAGGGTTTAACATCCAAAATTTATATAGAACTTATAAAACTCAACACCAAAAAACAAACAATCCAATTAAAAAATGGGCAAAAAACCTAAATAGACACTTCTCCAAAGAGAACATACAGATGACCAACAGACATCTGAAAAGATGCTCAATGTCACTAATCATCAGACAAATGCAAATTCAAACCACAATGAAGTATCACCTCACACCTGTCAGAATGGCTCCATCAGTAAATCAACAAACAAGTGCTGGGGGGGTGTGGAGAAAGGGGAGCCCAGTGCACTGCTGGTGGGAATGCAGACTGGGGCAGCCACTATGGAAGGCAGCATGGAGGTTCCTCAGAAAATTAAAAATGAAGCTGCCTTATGAACCAGCCAGCAATTCGACTTCTAGGAATTTATCCGAAGAAACCCAAAACATTAATTGGAAAGAATATATGCACCCCTGTGTTCACTGCAGCATTCTTTACAATGGCCAACACTTGTAAACACCCCAAGTGCCCATCAGTAGATGAGTGGATTAAAAAGGTGTGGTTACGTTTACACCCTGGAATGCTACTCTGCCATAAAAAGAAGTAACATTTTACCCTTTGCGACAGCATGGATGGACTTGGAGAACGTTACGATAAGAGAAATAAGCAAGTCAGAGAAATACAAGGACCATAGGATTTCACTCATATGTGGAATTTAATGAACAAACTGAAGTACCAAGCAAAATAGAGACAGGCAGCTCTGGGGGTTCGGGAGTGCTGAAGGGGTGGAGGGATTGAGCCAAAAAGAGAGGACACTGGTGGACATGGACAGCAGTGTGGTAATTGTGGCTGGGAGGGGACTAGGTGGAGGGGGAAGAAGGTATAGAGGGGATAAATGGTGATGGAAAAAATAAAAGAAAAATAACATTTATGTGTACAGACAATAGTGGGGTGAAGGCCAAGGGAGGGGGAGGTGGGGTTGGGTGGAGTTGGGTAAAGGGGAGCAAAAGGTGGACTCCTGTAATAATGTCAACATTAAACATTTTTAAGAAAAAAAAGGAAAAAATACTATTAAGATCATGACAATTCAGTGTATACTGAATGACCTTTCTTTTGACCACATTATCTGTTGCTTTCACTCTTTATAATGGATTCAAAAGACAAATGATTAATTCATTTTTTTATGGGAAAATAATAAATTCAAGGACCCCTGAACTTTTTTTCTGGTTTTATTGAGAAATAATGGGCATATATCACTATATAAGTTTAAGGCATATTGCATGATGATTTGATTTACATATACTGTGAAATGATTATCACAATAGGTCCAGCTAACACCCAACTTCTCATACGGATGCAATAAAAAGAAGAAAAAAAAAGAAAAAATAATACCAGCAAAAAAATGTTTTTTACTTGTGACAAGCACTCAGGATTTACTCTCCGAACTCTCCTCTGCATTACAGAGCAGTGTTGACTGCAGGCATCACGCTGCACATTATATCTCTAGCTCTTATTTATCGTAAAACTGGGAGTTTGTACCTTTTGGCCACTCTCTCCAACTTCTCCTCCACGCCGCTCTTCTCGTAAACAGAAACCTGATCTCTGTTTCTTTGAGTTTGTTTTTAGGTTCCACAAATAAGTGAGATCATACAGTATTTGCCTTTCTCTGTATGACTGATTTCACTTAGCACAATAGTAGGATTTTCTCATTTTTTATGGCAGAATAATATTCATATATAAGTGTATGTAAATATATAGGCCGCAGCTTCTTTATCAGTTCATTTGTTTATGGACACCTGATTGTTTCAGTGTTTGTGTTGTTGTAAATAATGCTGTTGTGAACATGAGAGTGCAAATATCTTTCTGAGTTAGTGTTTTTGTTACCTTCAGATATATTCCCAGAAATTGGAATGGTAGTTATATGGCAGTTCTAGTTTCAATTTTTTGAGAATCAGCTATACTGTTTTCCATGGTGGCTACACCAAGTTGCAGTCCCACCAACAGAGCATAAGGATTCCTTTTTCTCCACATTTTCACCAGCATTTGTTACTTCTTGTCTTTTTTTTTTTTAGGAAAAATTTTAAATTAAATGTATTCGGGTGGCATGGGTTAATAGGATCATACAGGTCTCATGTGCACATTTCTATGATACAAGATATGTATATTGCACTGTATGCCCACCACCCAAAGTCAAAGCCCAGCATCTTCCACTCCCCCACCCCACCGCCATCCCCTTCCTCACCTGAGGATATGGTTATTGATTTTAGAGAGAGAGGAAAGGAGAGAGAGAGAGAAATATCAATCGGTTGCCTCCCATATATGCCTGGACCAGGGATCGAGCCGGCAACCTAGGTATGTGCCCTCACAGGGAATCGAACCCACAACCTTTTGGTGTACAGAATAATGCTTCACTCAACTGAACCGCCCCACCAGGGCAGAAGCTTTTTAGTTTAATGTTTCCCACCTGTTTATTTGTGATTTTGTTATTTACTCGTTGACTGTCAAATCCAAAAAATCATTACCAAAACCTCTGTCAAGGAGCTTTTTTCCTGTTTTCTTCTACGAGTTTCAGGTCTTAGGTTTAAGTCGTTAATCCATTTCAAGTTAATTTTTGTGCCCCTCAATTTTCAATGCTCTTCCAAAGCACCATTTTTGGATTGAGATCAATGTGTGTTTGTCCCACACCCCTCCCCCTCCATTGATCTACTGTCCCCTTTCCAGCAGCTTTTCTTACCTCCATAGAAACTGCCACTTCACCAATGATCTGAACTCAGCTCCTCTCCCTGCAGTGTATAGATTCTCAGATCTATTCCACTGAGACCTAAAAGCTCCTCCCATGAGTGCTGGAAAAGTAATTTTTTAATTCTTACATTTTGTGTCTTCAGAGATTTCTAAAGAATTGAGTGTGTATGTGGCCCCCAAACTTCAGAAGTTCTGACTGCCACCTGAACCTCTGAGCACTCTGCACCAACATAACTAACATAAGAGTTAATTTTCTCTGTTATTAAGAGATGACATTAATTGCTCCCAAATTCCCAAATGGAACAAGACTAAGCAGGAGCGTGCAGTCTAATCCCCATCAGCCCATTCATACCAAAACTCAACAGGAAACCCCGGGAGGAAACAGTAAGCCCTTGGCAGCCTTCACATGCCCCAGCCCAGCAATGCTGAGAGTCAGGCGATGAAATTCAGGGCAAGCATGTGCCACTACACTGCTTCTACCTGGGAATGTATTGCTACCTGACAGTCCAAAAAAACAGAATGAGTGAATATTTATCTGAATAAGAAATAGCAGAAACAATAAAAAAATAAAATAAAAAGAAACAGCAGAACACATAGAGCATAATAAAATGAAGCGAACTCTGTTAGAGGCGCCCGGAGCTTAGCCTTGCCTGGTTGTCTCCTTCCTGGCACGAATCGGGAAATTGCACTGCCCTGCCCTGACAATTAGGCTGGGCCATGGGACAAGCTCCTGGGGAAATATTGTGAGAAGGTGTGATATGTGCTGTGGCTCCCAGGTCAGGGCATTAACTGCTGCCTTGAGCGCTTGCTTTCCCTGCTGCATGGACCAGGAGAGCTGGGGCGACAGAGCTCCACTGTGGGGACCTGGCCCTCAGAGACCGCCGAGTGCTTGGTGACAGCAGCTGCTCTGGACAGTCATCAGAGACTCGGATGAGCAAGAAATAAGTGTCTGCTATGTGAAACCACTTCATCGCACAACCTGGTATATCCTCATTAATGCAGCGGCCTGGGGGGAAATGCTAATTTGTTATGAAGAAGCCAAAATAAATGGCCATAACTTCTGTTTACCCCCTTGGTCATCGCTTGGTTCTGCCTGTGAGTCTGGGTTTGGAATGAACAGCCCCACATGGGGGGGTAACTTCAAATACACTCCATCATTTTTTTAAAGTCAAGTTTATTTGGGCATAATCACATATGTGAAAATTCACCCTTTTATAGCATGTAGTTTGGGAAATCTTGAGGAATGTATACAGTCGTGTAACCACCACTTCCACCAAGGTATAGATTATTTCTATTTCTCCAAAAATCTTCTCTGTGCCCCTCCTTCTGTATCCTCAACACCCTGGCAGTCACTATCTGACTTATGTCTCTTGAATTTTGCTCTTTCAAGACACTCATATAAATGGAATCACACAGTATATAAGCCTTTTGTGTTGGTTTCTTTCACTTAGCATAATGCTTTTGAGATTCATCCACATTGTTGCATCAATAGTTCATTCCTTTTTGCTGCCGAGTGGTGCTTAATTGTATGGAATTATTGAAATTTGTTTATCAGTTAGCCTGCTGATGGACATTTGGGCTATTTTCAGTTGGGGCAATTATGAGTAAAAAAAAAAATCTAAAATATTCATATACAGGTCTTTGCATGGATATATGTTTTCATTACTCTTGGGTAAAATGCTTAGAAGAGCAATCGCATGGTCATATGATAATTGTATATTTATTGTTCAAAACTATGTTTCAAAGTGGTTATAGCATTTTGCATTGCCATTAGCCGAGGTACGAGTCCCAGACGCTGCACAGCCTCGCCAGCACTTTGTATTAGCAATATCAAAAGCTTAGTCTCTCTTGAATGTGTGGTAGTATCTTACTTTAACTTTTAATTGGCATTTCCTTAATGACTAATGGTTTTGAAAATCTTTTCATGTACTTATCATTTGAATCTCTTCCTTGGTGAGCTATTTACTCAAATCCTTTGTTCGTTTTTCGATTTGAACTTCTGTCTTTTAATTATTCAGTTGTAGTATTGTAGATCTCCTAGATGATATACTTTAGACATAAATCCCTTACCAAAAAATTACTGCATAATTTTTAAAATCAGATGAAGCCCGAGTGAAAGGACGTTCTGAGGGGTAAGAATATTAAAGAGCAGGAGTGGCGTGCAGATCTGAAAAGGAATTGAGGAGCACAGACTGCTTCGGAAGGTCGTCTTGTACAAATGTATGATTAAAAGATTTCGGCATTTTCTTACCGACATCTTACTCTATTCTCAGATAAAAAACTTCAGGTTGTATTTGATCATAATGGATCTTTGAAAAAAACACCTTAATAACTGGGAGAAATTGCTTATCTTCTGGAAATTTTGCTTGCAATATGAATTTAAATTGGTTGTTTTTATTAGAATCAAAAAGGTTCATCACTAAAATGACTTACGGTAATGAGAAAGCACAATCATTCAGGTTGTTTTTTTTCTCCACAAACCCTGTGAATTTATTCTGAAAATTTTGGTAGCCTTATTTCCTACATTAATTTAAATCTTTTTTTTTCTAGGTTTGAAAATTATTACTGACTAAAAACAGAGATCTGACTAATGCCCAGATTGTAATTTTTCATATAATGTATGTATTTTTTGGTCAGTATATCTTGGGTTAGAAAGAGCTGCACTTAAGAAGTTCATTTCAATATGTCATTGATAATATTTACAATAATACCATTACATTGCATTTATTATTTATGACTATTGAGAGATGAAAAAAATTTTCTCCCATTAGAGTTGATAAATATGTTAAGATTAAAAGATTAATCATTGAAACTCCACCTTAAAAATGCATTCAAATGAATACTATGAATCAAAAAAAAAATCATTGTTATGGGTATCAAAGGAAAAGTATTCATTTGATAGAATTTAAATATCATCAACCCTTCAAAGGAACTCTACTTCCATGAATGATACCACTACATTCTTTTCACCATGCTTAATTCATATCATACAGAATAATCCCCCTTCCCTTTCTATTATTCATACAATAATTTTTAAGTTCTTCATTCTGCGCCAACAAAATTTATTTCCATGTAATGTCAATATGACTTAATATATAATGGAAGTAAATAGTGGTTAAAATAGAACTTGTAAAGTGCAGAAGATGTGATCCCCAAAACCAATAAAGACAAACTAAAGGATGAAAAGTGAAGCTTTCTGAGAATCTCTGAGGTTTAAGTGTTTTATTTCTTAACACAGTAGGAGAAATTATGAGCAGCCTCTTGTGTTCAGGACATTAACTTCTTTAGGGAGCTGGGTCAAATCAAATACAATGGGACAGGACCAAGGAAAAGCAACAGCAGCTTTGCAGGTTGACTGCTTTGCAGAAATAATAATCCTCAGTTATTGAGCATTTACTACATGCCAGGCCTTATTCTTTATGCTTTCCACATATTCACTAATTTAAATAACCTGATGCCATAGATAGTATCATTAGACCCATTTCATAGATTATAAAAGCAAAGTCACACAACTAATAAGTAGCAGAGTCAGAATTGCACCCTGGCAGTGAGTTGAGGAGTCCATGACTTTATCCAACATGCTATGCTACCTCTCAATTAGGTGGCTCAAAATTATTCTCTGTCACAGTTTCTTTATTATTATTATTATTTGTGTATTGTTAGCTAAAACTTTAAAAGAAATGAGATTTCTGTTATCAGAGAATTTTTAGCTACTGGGTCATCTAAAGGTTGGAGCTATAAAATAATTTAAATAATTTTTTATTAAAGCAAAATGCCAATATTTATAAATTCAAATAGATAGTGTCCTCCTCAGAGTGGTCACCTTAGGACACCTTATATTTATTGCAAAGATACTATCATTGCTCAAAATCTTTTTGCATTCTCTTTTGAGTTATAAAACTGGGCATTTTTTGCATACTATTTGGGGAAAAAATTAAATCTTTTACATGTGGTTTGAATGCTGGAACTCATGAGCAAACTTGGAGGTTTCCGAATTAAAATAGAACCACCACTTGAATGTGCCATATCAAACCTAAGAGTAGGAGGGATTAATCACAGTTGTTTATATTCTTCAGTATAAAGCACAGATTTCTCTCTGTAATTAACTTCATTTGTTGATATATATCTATATCCATATCCATATCCATATCCATACTTTTACCATCTATCTATCTATATCTATATCATCTATATCTATATCTATATCTATATCTATATCTATATCTATATCTATATCATCTATATCTATATCTATATCTACATCATATATCTATATCTATATCTATATCTATATCTATATCTATATCTATATCTATATCTATATCTATATCTATATCTATCTATATCTATATCATCTATCTATATCTATATCTATATCATCATCTATATCTATCTATATCTATACCTATATCTATCTATATCACCTATATCTATATCTATATCATCTATCTATACCTATATCTATATATCAAGCTCTGCTATAAAGGAATTCAATTTCTCCTTTCTGGTTGAAAGGTGCAAATGTCTGCCTATTCATGAAGAATGGATAAGCTGGAAAGTACACTCTGAGCTATGCTCTTTCTTACCATTTAGCATACTAGTGTAGACTGGCCCATCTAAAACTGTATATACGCTAGGAAAATGTTTACCCATTTATTCATTTCTTCTGGGCTGAAATGAAATAAAACATTTTTATAATATTTTCAGGGCACCAGTGTTAGCCAAAGAAGTCAAAGTTATAATTTAGATTAAATTTTAGTGTTTCAATATAATTTCTAATAGTCTCATCTAGCAATGTTTGATGTAGACCAGTGGTTCTCAAACAAGAACGATTCCTTGGCGATCATTTTATTGACCTGTTTAGAGACCTATTTTATTGGCATAACTTAGGTGAGTGTTACTGGCATCTAGGGGTAGAGACCAAAGATGATACTAAACATCCTGTAATGAACAGGGTAGCCTTTTACTAGAAAGAACTATCCAACCCAAAACGTTAGTTTTGCCAAGGCTGAGAAACCTTGGAGAAGAAGGAAAGAAAACAATAATAATAGTAAGTTAGAGTGATTACTTGAGGATAGAGACATAAAATTAAAGTAAGCAGATAATTTTTTAAAATATGTATTTTATTGATTTTTAGAGAGAAAGAGAGAGAAACATCGATGAGAAAGAACTATCGATTGGCTCATGCCCCCTACTGGGGATTGAACTCCCATCCCTGACATGTGCCCTGACTGGAAATCAAACCGGTGACCTCGGTGCAGGGGACAACCCTTAACCAACTGATCCACACCAACCAGGGCTAAATAAATAAGTTTTTAAAATACCAAATATAATATCACAGATTGCTTGCCTCTTCAACTTTCAAGATTCTCTTGGAACAGCATGAGAACAAGTAGTTCTAAATCACCTGCTACAGTGAGTTAATGGAAGATCCCTGAGAGATATGTCCACTGGATTCTGTAGATGTGATCCTATTTGGAAAAAAGTTCTTTGCAGCTGTAATTAAATCAAAAGATCTTGAGATGAGGTCATCCTGAATTGTCTGAGTTTGTCTTAAATTCAATGATAAATGTCCTAATAACACAGTGAAGAGGTAAAAACACACAGAAGTCCCTGTGAAATTGAAAATATGCAGCCAAGGAATGCATGAGGCCACTAGAAGCTGGAAGAGGAAAGAAAAGATTCTCCTCTAAAGTCCTTTAAAGGAGCATGGCCTTGCTGACACCTTGATGTCAGACTGGCCTCCAGAACTATGAAAGAAATAAATTTTCTTGTTTTAAGCCGCCAGCTTGCAATAATTTGTTATGAGAAGCCAAGATACTAATACACCTGCTAATTTTCCCAGATCAAAATAACACACACACAAAAAATAGAACTCTTCATGGACACAGAAGGTCTGGGATAGTTGAAAAGATCAGAGTGGACCTATCGGAACTCTTTAACCCTGCCAATAGAATGGGCCAAAAGGACTTCTGAGCCAAATCAGTCTCTCTGGGAGCCCTCTGCTGGACATTATGTCCAGCCAGACGAACAGGCCATGAAAGATGAGCTCTATATAGACACTTGTCCAAAAGCCAAGACTAGAACCAAAATACACTTAGAAGGTCAAGGCCAGAGAGGTGAAGTCTGTTAGGACATTTATCCCACAGCCTTCATTTTATCTTCAATGTGAAGAACAAAGTATAGTATGCAGTCTGCCCAGACTAAAATAAGCCCTGTTGCAAGAGAAGAATTACTTTTCCTCCTAGGGAGGAAAACAGGTGTCAAGAGTGTTTTGTGTTTTGTATCATTCAGAACACAAAAATCACGAGTCTAGTATGGAGAGCATACTAAATCTAAGATTCATTCATTCAGCAAATATTCATTGAGTCTATAATTCTGTCCATTGAACCCCAGCTAGTGGGTTCTTTTTTGTTTGTTTTTGGTTTTCTGATGCTTTTTTAAATTAAATTTATTGGGAGAACCTGGTTAATAAAATCACATAAGTTTCAAGTGTATAATTTTATAATACATCCCAAAGTCAAATATCCTCCTGTCACCATATATTTGACCCCCTTTACCACTGCCATCTCCTCCACACCCCTACTCCCCTCTGGTAACCACCATGCTATTGTCTGTATCTATTAGTTTTTGTTGGTTTGTTTGTTTATTTGTGGCTTTTAGTTTTATATTTCACATGAGTGAGATCATATATGGCTCTTGACTTTTTCTGTCTGACTTACTTCACTTAACATGATATTATCAAGATCCATCCATGTTGTCACAAATAGTAGTCAAATGGCAGTATTTCATCTTTTCTTATGGCTGAGGGGTATTCCATTGTGTATATGTACCACGTCTTCTTTATCCAGTCATCTATTAAAGAGCACTTCGATTGTTTCTATGACTTGGCCACAGTGAATAATACTGCAATGAACATAGGAGTGCATAAATCTTTTTTCTTTTCTTTTCTTTTTTTGAAGTACATCTTTACTGATTTTTGAGAGAGGAAGGGAGAGGAAGAGAGAGAGATAGAAACATCAATGATGAGAGTCATTGATGGGCTGCCTCCTACACAGCCCCTACTAGGGATCAAACCTGAAACCTGGGCATTTGCCCTGACAGGGAATTGAACCATGATCTCCTGGATCAAAGGTCAATGCTCAACCGCTGAGCCATGCTAGTCAGGCATGGGGTGCATACATCTTTATGAATTTTCAAAATTTTCAAGTAAATACCCAGAAAAAGGGTTGCTGAATCTTATGGTAACTCTATTCTTAATTGTCTGAGGAATCTCTATACTGTCTCCACAGTGGCTGTACTAGTTTACATTCCTGTCATCAGTGAACTTCTCCACAACTTCTCCAATACCTGTTATTACTTGTCTTGTTGATAATGTCCATTCTAACTGGTGTGAAGTGGTATCTCATTGTAGTTTTTTGATTGGCATTTTCCTAATAGCTAGTGAAATTGAGCATTTTTGCATATATCTGTTGGCCATATGTATGTCTTCTTGGGAGAAGTATCTGTTCAGGTCCTTTGTGCATTGTTTAGGTGGATTGTTTGTTCTTTTGTTGTTGATTTGTATGAGTTCCTTATATATTTTGAATATTAACTCTTTATTGGAGGTGTTGCTTGCAAATATCTTCTTCCACTCAGTTGGTTGCCTTTTTGTTTTGTTGATGGTTTCTATTGCTGTGTAGAAGTTTTTAAGTTTTATATAGTCCCATTTATTTAAGGAAAAAAGAGAAAAGACTCAAATAAAGAAAATCAGACACCACAGAAATACAAAGGATCATACAAGACTACTATGAGAGACTATATGCCACCAAATTCAATAACTTAGAAAAAATAGACATGGTCTTAGAAATATATAACCTCCCTAGTTTGAATCATGAAGAACTGGATGATCTAAACAGAGTGATCAACAAAAAAACAATTAAAATAATAATAAAAACTTCCCCAAAAGTAAACATCCAGGACCTGATGGCTTCACTAGTGAATTCTACCAAGCATTCAAGGAAGATAATAATGCCTATCCTTCTCAAACTCTTCCAAAAATATTGAAGAAGAGACAATAATTTCTAACATATTTTATGAGGACAACATTACTCTGATATCAAAACCTGGTAAGGATAACACAAAAGAAGGAAACTATAGAACAATATCTCTGATTAATACAGATGCAAAAACCCTAAACAAAATACTAGCAAGTCAAATACAACAATACATTAAAAAAACAATACATCATGATCAAGTGGGGTTCATTCCAGGGACACAAGGATTGTTCAACATATGCAAATAGATCAGTATAATACACCACACTAACAAATAAAGGATAAAAATCATATGATTATATCACTAGATGCAGAAAAAGCATTTGACAAGATAAAACATTCATTGATGATTAAAACATTCAATAAAATGGGTATAAAAGGAAAGTACCTTGACATAATAAAGGCCGTATATCACAAACCCTCAGCTAATATACTCAGTGGTGAAAGACTGAAAGTTTTTTTCTAAGATCAGGAACAAGAGAAAGACACCCACTCTCACCACTGCTATTCAACATAGTACTGGAAGTCCCAGCCAGAGCCATCAGGCAAGAGAAGAAATAAAAGGCATCCAAATTGGGAAGGAAGAAGTAAAAGTGTCACTGTGTTACAGATGACATGATTCTTTATATAGAAAACCCCAAAGATGCCACCAAAGTACTATTAGAAACAATAAACAAATACAGTAAAATTTCAAGTTACAAAACCAATGTACAAGAATCCATTGTATTTCTGTATAACCATGAAATTTCAGAAAAAGAAAAAAAAAACCTTTTGCAATTGCAATAAAAAGAATAAAATACTTAAGAATAAACTTAACAAAATATGTAAAGGACTTACACACTGAAAACTACAGCACATTATTAAAAGAAATCGAAGAATACTCAAAGAAATTGAAAAATATTTTGTGTTCATGGATTAAAAGAATCAATACAGTAAACATGGCCATATTACCCAAAGCAATACACAGATTTAATGTAATCGCCATCAAAACCCCGATGGCATTTAAAAAAAAAATAGAACAAAAAAACCATCAGATGTGTATGGAATCATAAAAGATCCCAAATAGCCAAAGCAATCTTTAGAAAAAAAGAACAAAACTGGAGGTCTCACTCCAACCTTAAATTATACTACAAAGCGACAATAACCATAACAGCGTGGTGTTGGCAGAACAGAAACACAGACCAGTGGAACAGAATTGAGGGTCCAGAAATAAACCCACATGTACACAGGTAAATAATTTGTGACAAAGGAGCCAAGAGCATACAGTGGAGAAAAGAAAGCTTTTTCAATAAATGGTGCTGGGAAAGTTGGAAAGCCACATGTAAAAGAATGAAACTAGATTACTATTTGTCACCATACACAAAAATTAACTCAAAATAGATCTAAGACCTGAAACAATATATTACATAGAAGAAAGCATAGGTACTAAACTTACAGACCTTGGCCTTAGAGAAGATTTTATTAATTTGATTTCAAGGGCAAGGGAATCAAAAGACAAAATACATTAATGGGACTATAGCAGTGGGTTCTTCATGAAGTGAACAAATTGATTTCTTAGTAGTGACTGACCTGAAGATTAATAATGAGAACCACAGAGAGTTTACCATAATTTCTTGGACATGATAGGCTCTATGTAAATAAGGGCATTGGAACGTGGCTCTTCGTTTCTCTGGGGTAGACCCTTGATAATCTAACCAGCATGGCTGAAAGAACAGTGTGCTTTTCTGTTACACTTTGTCTTACAAAGTCAGCCTGGGGATCTATGCTTCTTTCTTTAAAGGTGTTGTAACTAATCTACCTTACTCTTTATATGTCCATATTCCAAATGCAGGTTTTGAGTGTTTATAGATTTACTTGATGTATATGAAAGATTTGTCTTTCTTCACTATTTCTTGGAGAGCTCTAGGTAGGGCTCTGAGATACTCAGTGCTACATATGCTTCCTTTGATGTCCGTAAGATCAGCACCCTTATCTCTGGAATAGTGGGGGTAGGGTGCTCTAAATGCCCTTTGGTGGGAAAAGCTATTCCCTGGTCAGAAAATGACTAGCAAACAGATTCGCTATTGGTCAAAAAGTTGGGTGCCACGGTGCTCCCTGTTGTAACGATAACTGTCCCCTGATATCAGCTCACCAGCCTTAACGGTTCAGTGGTGATTTGGGCAGGAGCGGTACAGTTTAGTAATTTCTTGGCCAACAATTTTCATGTGGGATACAAAAGCACTATTAAGTCTTTGGCAGTGACACAAAGCATTCTGTTTTAGGAAGTATTTACTAACTTGCTTGAAATATTAGGAACATGTTTCATAATTTCTTCTTTTAAAAAACATACTGGTCTACCTATTTAAAAAAATCGGACCGCATTCTAAACCTTTCTTAAGGTTATTTATGCTTACAGCCTTCCCAGATGTTATAGTTGAGTTTCTTAGGTTTGCTGACTGTGGAGTGTTTTCCTTATCTTTGCTGAAAATGGCCTCTAATCACCATTAAGCGTAAATTATCCAGGAATTGATCATTTACATGTCACCCTCTCCCTCCTCTTGCTTTTGCCCGCTTTGGACTTACTTTTCTGTTGTTGTAGTCGTTATTTGTGTGTTTGTTTAGCATTACCTCCAAGGAGTGAAAGGAAAAAAAAGCTGAGAGACAGATCAGGTACCTTACCACTGAATTTAACTTGAAAGGTGTGGAAACGGAGTCAAATTTAATGAACTGAAATAGAAAGTTATCTCTGGATTGATGTACGCATGCTAGCCCTGCTGCTCATGAGCACCGACACTCGAGTGGGCGTAGTGAAAACCGTCCTACTGTGCATTTTAATTTTGAAGAGCTGCCTCTTGGAGTTCAGGGGTTCTGCTGGGGAGCCTGGGTGCATTTGCAGGCGAGCTGGGAGACCTGCTTCAGGAAAGAGCAAGGGCGGGACCACCACATTGCTGCTCTGTTTTGAGAGTCCCCTCCAAGTAACTAAAACGTAATTTAAAATCATTTGCAAAACAAAAATAATGCATGCTGAATTATACTATTCTTGTCAGATATCTCTGCCAAGGAATCCATTGTGTAGTAGCTTGTAAATTTCTCTCCAGTTAAGTAGCCATCGTTTTAACACAAACAAAGATTAATCTAACTCATTAGGAAAGGAGGGAAATGATTGGGTTCCACTTACAACTGCTAATTTGAAGAGCTGAGCTTTAAGATCTCATCCAGCCTGTCTGTGCTGCACTGAGAAGGGGTCTTTAAAAGAATAGGTTAAAAAGAAAACTAAACTTTGGCATTTGTCACTCTCTTATTAAATTTGCAAAGACATGCATGCTTTATAGCTGCCACACAGGGTCTCACATACAGAAGCCCACCTGCATTCTTCTAGAGCATGGGAACGGTCTTCTTCTGCAGCCAGGGAGGGGGGCTGATGGTGCTCCGCTCTGCTGTGCTGCTCTGGGGAGCAGCGCCCCACCTCCCTGGTGCATGCCCTGAATTAACAGAGAGCCAGCCTCCTAGAAAATGAGGGGCTCCAGATTAGAGAATTTCTAAACTACTGATATTCCTTTAAGCCCAAACTTTAAAAGATGTTAACCATTTCAATAGAAACTTTGCAGGAATCAATTATACTCCTCTGTGCTTTCCAAAAAGAGGCTCCAACCCTAACTCTGACTTGCACCTTGGACTCAGAATAGATGGTCAATTGGTCAGCGACTGAAATGGGCTGTAGGACAGCCTGGCCCCAGGAGACTGAGGTGCGGAGAACTGTATGTCTGGGTTTGCACAGGGGCACTATACATTTTAACTTTAGCCGTTTACTCCACAAATACTTACTGAGCATTTATTATGCTAGACATTATGCTAGTTATCAGGGCTACAAGGCTGCGAAAATGCGGATCCTGCCCTCACAAAACTCACAGTCCTGTGGAGGACATGACAAATAAACATTTGGCATGTCATAATTTAATAAATACTAATAAAGACAAGAATAGAGCTTTCCTGGGAGAGCCAAGGAACAATTTTTTAAATTGTATTTTATTGGAAATATCTGTATTGTTTTTTCTGATTATAAACATACAGGCAAACATTTATAAAATATGAAAAAGTGTAAAAAAAAAACCCACTTGTCAGCTGATTGTTGAGTAATAACCTCTAATGACCCCTTGGCATTCTTTCTTCTGAATTTTTATGGAGATTGTTTACACAGTGGGCGGGTTTCTTCCTCCAGGTTGTCCTCTGTCAGCTGCCCCCAAGTCTACCTTGCTGTCCTGCCCACCTTGTAATTTCCTGCTTTTTATCTCTGTCGGTTGGGAAATCAGACAATCAAACTTGTTCGGATGGTGCCTAGAAGAGTAAATTACACCGAACGCCGGTCCGAGGGCCTTTTCTTAGAGAAAAGAGCATGAGCTTCAGCACATGGTTTCTATTTTGGATCCTCAGAGCCTTTTTTTTTTTTTACTTGCTTCCTGGGTTTCAGCTGTGTTCCTGGTACTTGAGGTCGTTGGATAGATGACCTCTCTGTAAGCGAGCAGCTTTTTTCTAAATGTAGTTCCTGACTTTTAGAAACTAATGAGAATTTGGCAATGCCCGGCTATCAATAGCTTGTCACTATTAAGCAGGGAACAAAAGCAACCTCAATTTTAACCCTCTACTTTAGCCCAGGAGGAGCCTGACAATCTGGGCATGAAGACGTGTGAATTGGAACCCAATGCTAGTTATATTTGCCTTCATCTAGGATTGCCAGGTGAAATATAGGACAGCCAGTTAAATTTAAATTTAAGTAAACAATGAGTAATTTTTTAGTATGAATACATCTTATTCAATAATTGGGACATACTTCTACTAAATATATACACAATGTTTACATTTAATAAAAAATATATTTTATATATATATATATACACACACACACACACACACACAGACACACACACACACATACACATCCATCCATCCATCCATACAGGGTGGGGCTAAAGTAGGTTTACACTTGTGAGTACGTGAAATACAGAGTTAATTTTTGTATTGTTATTTATTAATTATTGCATTATTTTCAATATGAACAATTGTAAACCTACTTTTGCCCCATCCTATGTGTATATGTGTGTGTGTGTGTGTGTGTGTGTGTGCGTGTGTGAGGTGTTTATCTGAAATTCAAATTTAAGTGAGTATCCTGAATTTTTATTTGCTCTATCTGGCAGCTCTACCTCCATCTTCTCCAGGTACCCAATCACCATAATTAGACCCTTCTCCCTCCTTTCCCTCTTCTCTCCTTACCCAAAAGGCTAGCCAGAAAGGCTCAATTGATTTAAATTGATGTCACTTTCTACTTGGTTATGATCCAAGCAGTTTAAACATAAGGCATGTTTGATAATGGAACAATGTTTTTAAAATAAAAGGAAAGACAACATAAGTACAAAGTAGAGCCCCATTCTAAAACAATTAAATTGAGGTTAAGGCATATGAGTGCGTGTGTGTATGTGTGTGCGTGTACGTGTGTGTAGTCATCGAGATTTTAAAAGAGAAATTCCTTCCAACTTTAAGCTCTAATCTAAATCGTAAGGATTTGGACAGAAAGCTTTGGAAGTTTCCAATAAAGTTGAGTTTTCAAAGTCAGGGAAGGAAATACCTAAAATAAAAAATGTTGTTTTTTTTAATGCTTTTTTAGTGATTCTAAACTATAGTTAAGGGAATGAACCTATTAGTTCCTTTAAGGCTACCGCTAACGCTAAGCCTAATACATCGAGATGATTGATCTACTTTTCTTCCTGATGATAACAACGATGATGATGCTTTTTAGAAAATGCTTTTTTGGAGTTGGAGAATTTAGGGGATGTCTTCCTATTAAATGTTTACGATTCTGAGTTATTCTTTTACATTAAGGCCAAAAAAAAAAAAAAAAAGCACAGAGTTTGTCCTGGATTAGAATTTTACCTGATCCATATTTACTGAGGTTTGGAAGAGATCACATAAATGCTTTGAGTTCCAAGTGCAGGAGCTAGAGAAGGGGTAGTGACACCTGAAGATTCATGAAGCTTAACCATGTGATGCCATTTAGCCTTATACAGTGAATACTCAACAAATGTCATTTAATTCTTTTGGAGATGTAATTGTTGTCAGTCACTAAAATATTTGGCAATTAGGGGGCATAAGTATCAGGACTTGACCCCAGTTTCTGGCAATTCCTGCTTCAGGACTTTGTCACTCAAGCTTTACTTTCTCCATTTCCTTACTTCTATTTTGTAGTCCTTAATCTTATAATGTCCCTTTCACTTCCTGCCAAATGCTCAAATCCATGTGAAGGGGATAGTTTTCTCTTCTGCTTCTAATCTATTAAATTATGTCACAGCTAATAAGACAGAGGTCTTCCATCCAGGACACTGATGTTTTGCATACCTGCATTTTTCCTTTAAAAAATATGTATCTATTAATTTATTTCCTTTTTTTAAAAAAATCTTTACCTGAGGACATGTTTTGAAAAGAGAGAGAGAGAAACAGTGATTGGTTGCCCCTGTTGCACCCTAACTGGGGAATGAACCTGCAACCTAGGCATGTGTCCTGACCAGGAATCAAACTCTCAACATTTTGCTGTATGGGACAATTCTCCAACCAACCAAGCCACCCAGCCAGGGCTATTTTCCATTTTTGATGAAAGAAAAATACAATGTCATCTTATCATCTAAAAAAAACAAAATAGACAACTCTACAAAGGTTTTATATAAGGTTTTACTTAAAGATAAAATGAATAGACCAACAGGCTTCTTGGGTGAGAGGGTTCTGGTCAAGATGTCAGTATAGGTAAGTACAGTATTTGAATCCTCCCACAACTGCATCAAAATTGCAACTAACCTACAAAATAATCATCATTCAGAACCACCTCAAATCTAGCTGAACAGAAGTCCTACAACTAAGGATATAAAAGGAGGCCACGTTGAGACTTGTAGGAGGGGTGGAGACTCAGAACATACTCGTCCCACACCCATGTGTGGTGAATAAAAATTGGGAGGGATATCTTGGCTGTAGAGTTACTCCCTGAAGAGCAAGGGGTCCCAGTCCCACACCAGGCCCCCAAACCAGGATTCCAGTGTCAGAAAGAGAAGTTTCCAAAACTTCTGGCTATAAAAAACCAGTGGGGATTGTGGCTGAGTGAGACAAAGGGTGACTGGAGTCCTAGGCATTCATCTTAAAGGGCCCCTACACAGATTTATTCAGATTCACTCCTTCTGAGCTCCAGCACTGGGGCACGTACTGGGGTGGGAGAATGGGGGTGGGGGTTGAGTTTTCTGGCATCAGGGAGAGAGCTGGAGGGTCAACTTTCTCTAAGACACAAGGCTAATGGCAGAGGCTCTCCCCTCACAGAACTGGCAGGTGGGCACCATATCTGAGTCTCCATCAGCTTAGCTAACACTGTTCATCTCACCCTGGTGATTCTCTGAGACCCCACACCACCCAACTTGCAAACCCACCCAAGCCGTTTCTAGTGGTTTTTCCATATAAATGGCCTGTCTTGGCTCATGCTTCAGACTTTCCCGAAATCTTCAAATAAGTCACATATAGCCTCCACATTCCCTGTATCTCTTGCTAAGTGATCTCAGGCCAGGCATTAGTGGCAGCTGATGTTGGTTTGCAGCTTGGCCTTTCCTGGACCCTTCCAAACCCAGCACAAGTAACAGCCATATGCAGATTACTTTGTGGTTCATGATGGGAATCCTCAGGCAAGGCGCAGTTGGTGACTGACATTGACCTGCACCTCCTGGGAGGCCCCAGAGCCAGTGCACCTAGTGGAAAGCTTCAGACCATGTCAAAGCACCACCTAGTCATCTCCACAAGTGACAGGGGCAGACTCATAAGGCACCTGAACTCCCCTTAAGTAAGCTCTGCTTCATATGGTGGGTCCCTGCACAGCTGATTATCCATGGTGGCCACAGCCAGTTCTCACAGCCAGTTGGCCTGGAGGTAGATCTATCCCTTTATGTGCCAACAGCAATCATGGCTCAACTACAACAGCAGGGTGTACACAGCCCACACAGGAGACACACCTAAAGTGCCCAGCTTGGATGATCAGGAGGGTTGTGCCACTGGACCCCACAGGACACCTACTACAAAAGGCCACTCTACCAAGCCCTGAAGATGTAGCAGCTCTACCTAATACACAGAAACAAACACAGGGAGGCTGTAAAAATGAGGAGATGAATAAACATGTCCTAAATGAAAGAACAGAACAAAACTCCAGAAAAAGAAATAAACAAAATGAAGACATGCAATTTACTAGATGCAGAATTCAAAACACTGGTTATAAGTATGCTCAATGAGCTTAGATGAAGAGTAGATGAACTTAGTAAAAACTTCAACAAAGAGATATGAAACATGAGACTAGAACTAGGAAACAAAAGAACTGGTTAGAAATGAAGAATACATTACAAGACACCAACGGTGGGGTAACTAAAGCAGAGCATCAAATTAGGGATTTGAAAAATAAGGAAGCAGAAAACTCCCAATCAGAAAAGCAAAAATAAAGAATCCAAGGAGTCTCTGGGACTTCAAAACATACCAATATTCACATCATGGGAATGCCAGAAGAGAGAGAGCAAGGTTTTTATTAAAAACCTATGTGAAAAAATAATGATGGAAAACTTCCCTAACCTGGCGAAGGAAATAGACATACATGTCCAAGAAGCACAGAGAGTCCAAAACAAGGTAAACTCAAAGGGACCCAAACCAAGACACATCATAATTAAAATGCCAAAGATTAAAGACAGAGAATCTTTAAAGCAGCAAGAGAAAAGCAGCTAGTTAGCTATAAGGGAGCTCCCATAAGACTGTCAGCTGATTTCTCAACAGAAACTTTGCGGGCCAGAAGGGATAGACAAGAAATATTCAAAGAGATGAAAAACAAGGACCTACAACCAAGATTACCTAGCAAAGCTACTATTCAGAGTTGAAGGACAGCTAGAGATTCCCAGATAAGAAAAGGCTAAAGGAGTTCATCACCGCCAAACCAGTATTACAAGAAATGTTAAAGTGTCTTCTTTAAAAAGAAGAAAAAAATAAAAATATGAATAATACAATGACAATAAATGCATATCTATCAACAATTAGTTCAAATGCAAAGGAATTAAATGTTTCAATCAAAAGACATGGAGGCTGAATGGATAACAAAACAAGGCCCTTATATATGCTGTCTACAAGATACTCACTTCAAATAGAAAAACACACACAGACTGCAAGTAAATGGATAGAAAAAGATATTATATGAAAATAGAAACAAACAAAAGGCTGTTGTAGCAATACTTACACCAGACAAAATAGACTTTAAAACAAAAACTATATAATAAGAGAAAAAGAAGAGCCCAGCAATTTCAATTCTGGGCATTTATCTGAAGAAACCCAAAACATTAAATCAAAGACATATACATTTATATGTTCAGTACAGCATTATTTACAATAACCAAGATATGGAAGCAATAGATTAATGGATAAAGAAGAAGTGATGCAGTATGCAGATGATGTATCATAGAAATGTACACTTGAAATCTGTATAATCTTATTATCCAATGTCATCCCGATACAGTTAATTAAAAATAAAGAAGTGATGCATACAATGGAATATAACTCAGCCATAAAGAAAAGAATGAAATCTTGCCATCTGCAACAACGTGGATAGACCTAGAAGATATTGTGCTGAGTGAAATAAGTCAGGCAGAGGAAGATAAATGCCGTATGATTTCACTTATATGTGGAATCTAAGAAACAAAATAAATGGGCAAGAACAGAAACAAATTCACAGAATCAGAGAACATTTTGACCGTTGCCAATTGAGAGGTGGGTTGGCAGGATGGGGAAAAAGTTGAAGGGATTGCCTGGCAGGGTGTGGCTCAGCGGTTGAGGGTCGACCTGGGATCCAGGCAATCAGGGTTCGATTCCCGGTCAGGGCACATGCCCGGGTTGAGGGCTTGATCAATGACTCTCTCATCATTGATGTTTCTGTCTCTTAATAACTATGTATGGTGCCAGATGGATCCTAGATTTATCAGAATGGCCATTTGGTAAGTTATATAATGTCTGATCAATGGGCTGTACACCTGAAACGAATATAATATTGTATGTCAACTGTAATTAAAAAATAAAAAAATATATTTAAAATAAGAAACACACACATAAAAAATGGGTTTCTTGGCTCTTCCAGTATCTACCTTTTTCTGGAAATGCAGGGACCAACTGGAATATGTTTTACTGTGAACAGCAGCATCTAGCACTGCAGTTCTCACCAACATTTCTTTTCTCTATGAGTATTTTTATTTCATATTTACTTTTAAAGTAGTGGAACTCTGGCATTATATATTAGGTATATTTTTACTCACATCTGCGACCACTCCTTTACATAGAAACTGAGAGAAGAAAAGAAAAACTCAAACCCATCCACCAGGAAGGTTCAGCTATTTCTGTTGGGTTGGAGATAGAAGGAAGTGATCTCAGAGATCAAAGGAAAGAGAAGAGATGTAACCTAATCTAGTGCTCTGGAGCCAGCAATAGGGCCTAGCTGTAGAAGGGGTTAATAGATGTGGGTGTAGTTTGCAGGCTGATCATGGGAAATGGACCAAAAAACTCTTATTCACATGTTAATTGAAAAATCCATTAAAACAAACTTGGAGACTCAAGCAGCCTGTTCTAAACCCCATGGCTGAGTGCACCAGTGAAGGGACACTTGAACTCTCACTTTGCATGAGTGGCAGTGAGGGTTTTCTGTTTGAATCACACTCTAAGCATGGCAGGTTTTCCAGATAGAAGAAATATCTTGAGTTTTAGGCATCACCAGTTCTGAGTTCTCTGAAATTGGGAATGCAAGATTGCCCATGTAGGGAAGAATAGTGATGGGAATAAGTTCTCAGCCTAGAAGTGGTCTTGATGTGAAGGCCTGGAATTTCAGGATCCTGGGTATCTAGTTATATGAGAGGGAATGAGAGTTCTGGAGTGCTAAGTGCCCTAACCCTTGGAGATCAAGCAACATTGCCATAGGAGCCCTAGCTAAGCTTAACAAAGAATTCACACCCTTTTACTGCCTAATGACCTGCCACCTTCAGTCATAGAGGCACAGGCCCAGTTTCATGGGAGAGTTTCCTAGTGGCCATGACAGTGGTGGCCATGGAAATAGGATTTTAAACTTAAAGCATTTCTTCCATGGATCCAAGGGTAAAGACAGGAAAGTTCTGCCTTCTGGCCATGGCAACAAGCAACAAATACTAACAAGTGCTCCCAGAGATGTCAGAAATATTTGAGAAGGGAACAAAACACTTGACTTCTTACAGTTAAGCAGGAGATGGTTCAGAAGAATAAATGTATCAATGAGAATATCAATGAGACAATCTCTACACACTGGTGGGTGGAGTCCACAATATTAGATTACATTTAAATTTATATTCCCACATGTTTAGTCATCGATGCCTCCAAGAATCATTTATTGAGCATCTACTAGGTGCTACACACTGTGCTGTGCTCTGGGGACACTATAGAAATAAGATAGGCATGGTCTCTAGTTTCCTTTGATGGAATTTGCATAGTAGCTCTTGCATATTTCCAAGGAAACTGCTGTTTTAAAATGCTCTTTTCATTAATTTAAGGCACTGAAATCCAAGGATTAAAATAACATCTTGCAAATGTGTGTAATAGATAGGCATAGATACTTCTTTTCATGTGTAGAAATATTGATGGTTGCTGTTGCCTTCTAAAATATGGCAGTGGGGAGGAGGTACAACGTTCTTTATACTTTTGACTGTAGAATGGTCCTTCTCCTCCAAGTGAGATGCTCATCCTGCCAATTATATCCTACAACTTCAGCATTTAGGAATGAAAGGGACACCTGGCGAGTCATTCAGATGAACTAAATTCACCCCAACAATCAACTGGATAGCAGATCATGCAGCCAAATCATCCTCACATCTGAAAGGTTGATGTAGGATATTTCAAGTTCAGGAAAGATAGGTCAAATAACTTTCCAATTCTGGGCTCTCATAAATCATGTTCACTATTTAATTTTATGATAAATATGTTTGCTTAGAGTACTACCCACAATCTGAAATATAGCTTAGTCATGTGGATCCTCTTTAGTGCTATTATGTATATGTCAGCATCTGCCATGATGAGCATTAATAATGAGTCAAATAAAATAAATGGTTATTAGCCCTTATGATGTGTTAGGTTCTACTGGGCAGCAAGAATTTATTCATCCCTTCAAAGAGAGAAATAGAATTTATGGTATGAATTAGGCTCTCAAAAAATTTATAATCTTATTAGGAAGGTAAAATTAAAACACATGTAATGAAGATTAACAAGAGTAAAAAGCTAAAATAAAGAGTAAAGATAAAAGAGTGAATAAAAAAATGCTCAAGTGTGGCAGGTGCCAAGGGAAATCTGGTAAAAATCACTTAAGGTTGAGATAGTTGGAGAATGTTTCACAGCCTCAATTTCATGTGTACTGAGCTCTGAGAGAATGCCAAGTATTTCACAGGTACAAGTAAACTTAGGGAATCGGAGGTGGCATAAGCAAAGGTGTAAGTAGTGGTATGAGCCTGCGATGCTTCTGGACAAATAGGCAGACTGTGGGTCAACTAGAATGAAAGGTGGCATAGTTCAGTAGGAAAAGTGAATGTGTTAGGGAGGACTTGAAAGGTAGGCAGGTAGTGAAATGCAATGTGGGTAGTGAGTAATAAGCCACGGCAGATTTCAGTGCGTAGGAAGCATATGCATTAGGATACACAGCAACCGGTCAATGTATACTCCATGTATAATACTTCAGGATTATCTGTAAGTGATTTGTTGGCATGAATGAATAAGTACATGTTGTAGAACAGTAATTAAATGAAAAATTCAGGGATTGAGGAAGACTAGAAAGAGTGATGAGTTTACAAAATGTGAGTTAGAAGAAGACAAAGGAAGGAATATCTGCTAGTTGGAAGGTCCTGGGTAACACAATGTTTAATGTTGAGGAAATTTTCTTGGAAGTCTTGTTAATAAGCAGTAACTAGAGGGCCTTAAAAACTTATTATCAGGGCTCTGACTCTGAATGACCTATACCACCCTGGTGAAATATACATGTTACAAAGTAGTGTTTAGAGAAAAAGGAATATTGAGGTCAATGTAAACCCCTATATCCACAAACAGGTTATTATCTAAGACTATTCTAGATGAAAATGTAAAAAATGCACCATGTTCCAATTAGCATGTAAAATAAAGCATCACGTGGAGTAGATTTCTGTGATTATGTCATGAATAATTCATTAGCACAAGCAATAGAATTAGCTTCTTATAATATAATAGTATAACTATTGCATTTATGTATAGTAAGCCTGACTCAAATTGTAGTCTTAGCAAAAAGTTTGAAAGCAAAAAGAAGTCCCAAATGCTTCAAATCCCAAGGTACACAATGACATTTGCTGCTAAAGGGACAAAAATGTAATAAGTAGACAGAACGAGTTCATGCTTTAAGGTTGTACAAGATGGTGTGATTTTGTATATAAGCATTTTTATTAGACATCAAACAAATCACTTTTATCAGCATTAAGATCTAATTGATGTGTTTGATAAATATATCTCAACACATTTAAAAAATTATGATATATAAACTTGCAGATAAATAGTTGAAGAACTAGGAATTCTGAATGAAAAGCCTTTTAACTATAGAAAAATCATTCTCAGACTTTCAGAAGGTAAAAACCAGGTGCGTTGCACAGACACAAGGTAATCAATGCTTGGGTTGGATCAATAAATAACTGGCCTCTGAAGTTTGCTTTGTTTGTTTGTTTGTTTGTTTTTTTGTTAATCCTTACCCGAGGATATTTTTTCCCATTGATTTCTAGAGAGTGGAAGGGGGGTGGGGAGAGAAACATCGATGTGAGAGAGATACATCGATTGGTCGCAAAAATCAAACCTGCAACTCAGGTATGTACCCTTGACGGGGAATCAAACCAGAGACACTTCAGTGCCCCGGCCTATGCTCTAATAGCTGAACCACACCAGCCAGGGCTTCAGTTTGCTTGAACTAAACCTTTACTTTGCAGAATAGAGGTTCAGTTCACCTTAAGTCTTATTTTAATCATTTTCATGATGAAATTATATTTCTCTTGGACTTTCACTGTGTTGGCTTACAGGCTAAGCTTGCCTATTATGGATACTCCATAGGTGTTTCCTTGGAATTTAATTCTTCTTTAAAGAGCACCCATGTTTTCACACATGTGAATCCAGCAGAGTAAAATATTTGCTTTAACATTAATTAATGTGCAACAGTAAAATATGTAAATTGAAAAGTGGTAAACCAGAATGTTCACTTCTACAAGGTACACCAAAAATAATCCAATATCATTATCACTGTTGTCATCCATGTCAGTGAAACTTTTTGTGGGTGGGACCCAAAGGGGAGCCATGCTGCAGTGAGCTTTAAAAAACTACTTCAAGCCCCGCCAGGTGTGGCTCAGCGGTTGAGCATCAACCTATGATCCAGGAGATCATGATTCAATTCCCAGTCAGGGCACGTGCTGGAGTTGTGGTCTCGATCCCCAGTAGGGGACGTGCAGGAGACAGATGATCAATGACTCATCCTTGATGTTTCTGTCTCTCTCTCTCCCTTTCCCT
The DNA here is from genome assembly GCF_964146895.1 of Miniopterus schreibersii. Taxonomy (NCBI): domain Eukaryota; kingdom Metazoa; phylum Chordata; class Mammalia; order Chiroptera; family Miniopteridae; genus Miniopterus; species Miniopterus schreibersii. The sequence continues at coordinate 81,012,829 of NC_138106.1, read as the reverse complement.
TCTTCTCTCTGAAATCAGTAAAGATATATTTTTAAAAAATTATCACATTGTTTAAAAAAATAAAAATAAAAAAATAAAAAAACTACTTCAAGTAAAATCATGCATCTCAAGCAAAATTCAGGTTTACATTGAATTTACAATAGTAGTTTCAAATAACTCATTATATTTCAAAGCTAAAGTAACCAGTGACACATCATTGTACATCTCTTTAAAATATATCTATATCTATATCTATATCTATATCTATATCTATATCTATATCTATATCTATATCTATATCTATATCTATATCTATATCTATATCTATATCTATCTATATCATCTATATCTATATCTATATCATCTATATCTATATCTATATCTATATCTATATCTATATCTATATCTATATCTATATCTATATCTATATCTATATCTATATCATCTATCTATATCATCTATCTATCTATCTATCATCTATCTATCTATCTACCTATCTATTTATCTATCTATCTATATCTATCTATCTATCTATCATCTATCTATCATCATCTATCTATCTATCCATAATCTATATCATCTATCTATTGCAGTGAACTGATATATATCTTAGTCAACTCAGGCTGCTATAATAAAAATACTATAGACTGAATGGATTAATAAACTTATTTCTCACAGTTCTGGAGGCTGAGAAATCTGAAGTCAAGGTGCTGGCACCTTTGGTGTCTGGTGAGGACTAGCTTTCTAGTTTAGAGACAGCTGTCTTCAATCTCTGTCCTCACATGGCAGGCTCAACCTCCAAATACCATCACATTGGGGATTAGAATTTCAACGTGAATTTTGGGGGACAAAAACTTTCAGTCTATAAGAACGTCTATTGACTAGGGACTATGTGACAGGTTTCATCTTATGCTTTTTGTAAACATATTCCCTTTTAATTTCCACAAAAGTTCTCTAAGAGGGACTTCTATTTCTAGTAATACAGTTGAGAAAGTATTCTGCAAAACTAATCTATTGAGAAACATTTAAAATGCTGAAGAAAACACACACATATACAAATGCATCCACACTCATATTGCTGAGCTGGCAAGAAAAGTCAAATTAAGCCAAAGTATAAATTCAGAGCAGAGAGCACTGGTTGACCAATAGGTGATTTCCAGAGCCATCTAAATGGAAGCCTTGATATTAGGCCACATGTGATTGTAAGAGACAAAACCTAGGGCTCCCAAAAATAGAGATTTGGGTTAGAACCTCACATATAAGTAGAACGCCAAAGAATATCCTCAGTGAAACATTTAAGTAGAAACAAAACAAAACAATATAACTCCATTTTGTAAAATATGTCAGGAAAATTGAGTTTGTACTTTGTCTTGGTGAAGGGGAAAAAAACAAAAATCAAAACCAATCTAAGCCAATAAACAAATTCAGCAAAGTTGCATGATACAAGACCAAGATGCAAAAACAGTAAAAAATCTGATTAGTAAAACTTACAAAAATTATTTTTACAATAGCATCAAAAACAACAAAACTACTTAGGAATAAATTTAACCAAGAGGTACTTGACTTGTCCGGGTACACTTGAGGAGAATGCATATTCTGCAGCTTTGGGGTGAAATGCTCTGTAAATGTAAATTAAATCCATCTGATGTAGAGTGTCATTTAGACTCTTTCCTTGTTGATTTTTTATCTGGAAGATCTATCCAGTAAAGTCAGTGGGGTATTAAAGTCCCTTACTGGGACTGTATTGTTGTGGATCTCTTCTTTAAAGTCCTCCAGCAGTTTTTTGGGGTTTTGTTCCAGCCTGTATGAGTCTTTTGTTCTAAGGAGGGTCTCTTGTAGACAGCATATATTTGGGTCTTGTTTTCTTATCCATTCAACTACCCTATGTCCTTTGATTGGAGCTTTAATCCATTTATATTTAAGGTTATTATTGATAGTCACTTATCTATTGCCATTTTATTTATTTATGCCTATGGTTCTTATTCTCTCTATTTCAACTTCTTATTACAGCAGTCCCTTTAACATTTCCTACAATCCTGGTTTGGTGGTGATAAAATCCTTTAGCCTAGTTTTGTCTGGGAAGCTGTTTATTTCACCATCTATTTTGAATGTAGCCTTGCTGGATAGAGTAGTCTTGGTTTCAGATCCTTATTTTGCATTACCTCGAATACTTCATGCCATTTCCTTCTGACCTGTAGAGTTTCTGATGAGAAGTCAGCTGACAGCCTTATGGGTGCTCCTTGGTAGGTAACAGATTGCTTTTCTCTTGCTGCCTTTAAGATTCTTTGTCTTGAATTTTTTGCATTTTAATTATGATGTATCTGGGTGTAGGCCTCTTTGGGTTCTTCTTGCTTGGGACTCTCTGTGCCTCCTGAACTTGTGTGACTTTCCTTGACCAGGTTAGGGAAGTTTCCTGCCATTATTTCTTCAAAAAGATTCTCTAATCCTTGCTTACTTTTTACCTCTTCTGGCACTCCTATGATGTGAATATTGTTACATTTCATGTTGTTCCACAGCTCCCTTTAACTGTCCTCCTGTTTTTTAAATGTTTGTTCATTTTGGTTCTCTAATTGAGTTATTTTTTTCTACCCTGTCTACTAATTCTCTGATACAACCCTCAGTTTCTGTTAACCTGCTGTTTATTCCTTCCAATGCTGTTTTTTTTTTTTTAGTTCTCCTATGTCATTCTTAATTTTCTTCATAGTTTCCATTTCTTTTCTTATGCTGTTGAGGGACATTCTCAAAGACAGATCACATGTTAGGACACAAAACAAGTCTCTACAAGTTCAAGAAGACTGAAATAATATCAACCATCTTCTAAGACATTTATACCATGGAATACTATGCAGCTGTAAAAATGAAGGATCCCTTACCCTTTGAGACAGCATGGTGGGATTTGAAGAGTGTTATGCTAAGCAAAATAAGCCAATCAGAGAAAGAAAAGTATCACATGACCTTACTCACATGTGGAATATAATTTACAAAATAAACTGATGAACAAATAGATCCAGGAACATAGAAACATGGAACAGACTGATGAATCTCAGACAAAAGGCAAGGGTGCATGGGTGAGTGGGGAGAGATTAACCTAAAAACTTATATGTATGTATGCATAACCCATGGACACAGACAATAGTGTGGCTAAGGCCTGGGGTGAAGGGTGAAAGGTGAAAAAGGGGGACATTTGTAATACTTTCAACAATAAAGATGAATTTTTTAAAAAGATAACAAAAAAAAAATACTTGACTTGTATACTAAAAACTGTAAAATATTGCTGAAATTAAAGAAGTAGTAAATAAGTGGAAAAATATCTAGCATTTATGGATTGTAAGACAATGTTTTTAAGATGGCAATACTACTCAAAATGATCTACAGATTCAATGAACTTCTTAGTAAAATCCCACTTTAAATTTGACAATCTTTGCAGAAAGGGAAAAGCTGACCCTTAAGTGCAAGTGGAATTTCAGGGGGCCCTGAATAACCAAAAATCATATTGGAAAAAAAAGAACAAAGAGGACATACATTTGATTTCAAAACTTACTATGAAACTACTATAATCAAAATATAATCACAAGGATAGACATATAATTCAAAGGCTAAAATTGAGTCAGAAATAAGCCTAAACATCTGTAGACAATTTTTAACAAGGTTGCTAGGACCATTCAATGGGGGAAAATTGTCTCTGCAACAAATGGTGTTGGGACAACCAGATATCTACATAAAAAAGAATGATGTTGGACCTCTACTGCACACCACATACAAAAATTAACTTATAGTGGATTAATGACCTTAACATAAGAACAAAATCTATAAAACTCTTAGAAGAAAACAAACAGGTAAATATTTATGATTTTAGATTTAGCAATGGATTCTTAGATATGAAACCAAAAGCACAAACAACAAAAGAAACAAACAGATAAATTGAACTTCATCAAAATTAAAAAACTTTTGTGCATCAGAGTACATTATCAAAAAAGTGAAAATACAAACTACAGAATGAGAGAAAATATTTGTAAACCATATATCTGGTAAGGGTGTAGTATCCAGAATACATAAAGAACTCTTACAACTTAGTAATAAAATGACAAGTTTTAAAATGGGCAAATGATTTAAATGGATATTTTTCCAAAAAAGATATACAATGGTCAAAAAGTATATGAAAAAATGCTTAACATCATCAGTCATTTGGAAACTGCAAATCAAAACCACAATGAGATACCACTTCATACCCACTAGAATGGCTATAAACAAAACAAAAAAGGAAAATAACAAATGTTAACTAGGATATGGAGAAATTAAAACCCTCTTCTATTGCAGGTGGGAATAGAATATGCTACAGTCACTGTGAGAATCAGTTTTGTGGTTTCTCAAAAAGTCAAACATAGCCAGGCCGGGCGTGGCTCAGTGGTTGAGCATCAACCTAGGGTCCAGGTGATCGGGGTTTGATCCCCAGTCAGGGCACATGCCCGGTTGGGGGCTTGATCAATGACCCTCTCATCATTGATGTTTCTATCTCTCTCTCTCCCTTTCCTTTCCTCTCTCTGAAATCAATAAAGATATATTTTTTTTAAAAATTTTAAAAAAAGTCAAACATAGATTTACCATATAACTCATAATTCTACCCCTAGTTATACCCAAAAGAGCTGACAACAGATATGCAAACAAAAACTTGTACATGAATGTTCAAAGCAAAATAGTCAAAAGGGGAAAACAACCCAAATGTTCATCAACATATGAATGTACAGTGTGTCCCCCCAAAATGTCTACACACTTTAACAGCTGATAGCTCAATTTTGAAAATGAAGTGTATTTTAATAAACACTGCCTTTATAATTATTCAAAGTGTGTATATACATTTTTGAGACACCCTATATAAACTATATGTATATACAATAAAATTCATTTACAAAAAAGCATGAAGTATTGAAACATTCTATAACATAGATGAACCTGGAAAATATTATGCTAAATTAAAGAAGTCAGACACCAAACATCACATATTGCATGATCCCATTTATATAACATATCTATAATAGGTAAATCTACAGATACAGAAAGTAAATTAGTGGTTTCCACAGGATGGGGAAAGGAAATAATGAGGAGTGGCTGCTTAGCAGATATGGGATTTCCTTTTGGGGGTGATGAAAATGTCTTCAAACTACAGAGAAGTGATGGTTGCACAACATTGTAATGTACTAAATGCCACTGAATGTACATATAAAAATAAAATAGCTAATTTTACATTATATGAATTATATCTCAAAAAATCCCGCAACAACAAAATACTTGCCCTGGAAATTCATAATGGACTTGTGCTCTGAATTTACATCACCCCCTTATTGGTAATGCCAGCTGAAGGATGGCATAGAAAATGCAAATATTTTTTCTAGAAGAAATAAATTCTTAATCTAGGACTCTGAATAGTCTCACAGAAAAAGTTTCATCAAACCTGAACTTGAGATAAAAATAATAGAATGCAGCAGGAAATAAAGCACCAAAACCAAGAAATAGTATAAACAAAGAGCAGAATCTGATACATAAAGACTTCAAATATTGGAATTATTGAATTTAGAATACACACATTAACTGTGTTTAATATGTTTAAACTAAATAAGGAAGGCATCAAATATGTAAATAAAGAATAAGAGTCTATCCCAGCCAGTGTTGCTCAGTGGTTGAGCGTGCATCCATGAACCAGGAGATTACAGTTCAATTCCCTATCAGGGCACAGGCCCTGGTTGCAGGCTCCATCCTTGGTGGGTGCATACAGGAGGCAACTGATTGATGATTCTCTGTCATCATTGATGTTTCTATCCCTCTTTCCCTCTCTCTTCCTCTCCCTGAAATCAATAAAAAACATATATATTTTTAAAAAAGACTAAGAGACTATAAAATTGATCAATCAAATTTGCTTGAAAAAACAGAACTTCTACAAGTAGAAATTATAATTACTGAAATTAAAAATCAGTGGAAAGTTTAAACAGCATATCAGACACAGCTGAAAGGGGAATTTACAATTGGAAAACAGAGCATAAGAAATGATTGCGAATACACCACAGGTAAAGACTTGGAAACCATGAAATGGAGTTAAGGGTCATTTGAGTACAGTTAGAAGGTCTAACTTATATCTGTTCAGAATTTTATAAGAGAATATATAGAATGGAGAAAAGTCAGTGTAGAAAGATTAATGGCTGCAATTTTTCTGATACTGATGACCCACTTGAATGCAGATTCAGGAAAACTCATTGAAACCTATGTAGAGAGCAACAACAGCAAACCATGTACCCAGACACTGTGAAGCTGAGAAAGCAGACACCTACTAAAAGGGGCTCCTGGTGGCTAATTGGGCTCAATCTTTTAAAAAACCCCAGAACCTAGCAGCCATTTCTACATAGGGTCCTCTCCCACAAACTGCACTTCACAGAGAAGCCTGCACTGACATACTTGCCTCTGCATTGAACTGCCTGCCTTCACTATGTTTCGGCCATCTGAGCCAGCCCTTATAAAGGAGTTCCTGGAATCCTATTTCAACCAATAGGACGGAGACTTTCCCTATACAATCAGGGCTGTGCAGCTCTGACCAACCAGAGTAACTCTATTCTGACCAATGAGGACAGTATCTTTTGGATCAATCAAAAGGTGAGGATTTGGCCCTGGCCTGTGCAGCTCAGTTGGTTGGGCAGGGTCCCTTGCACTGAAAGATTGCTGGTTTGATTCCTGGTCAGGGCAAAGGCCTGGTTGTGGCTTCCCGGTGAGGAACGTGCAGCAGTCAGCAGGTGGGTATTTTGCTCTCACATCGATGTTTCTCTCTCTCTCCCTCTCCTTTCCTCTCTCTCTAAAAATCAATTAAAAAAATCTTAAAATAAAAGAACTGTGAGGATTTGGAGTCTTTATTTGCATGAGGACAGTTCAATCAGGGACCAGGGGCAGGTACTTCTGTTCATATTAGCCTCTGGCTCAGGGAGTACACTTTCCCTTTCCACCAAAGACTGAATACTGCATTTCCCCAGCTGAGCTGAAACACCTGCCCGAACAGAGCTGAGCAGAAGAGCACAGGCCAGAGGAGACTGGCACAGAACGGAGATGACCAGAGAAGAGCAGAGCTGCTTAGCTCGAGAGGAAATTGGCTCCAGGGCCGCCTCAGAGCTGTGCTGTTTTCACAGCTGTGCTGTATCACAATTGAGCTGTTTGCACCGAACAAAGTTGCCTTCTTCACTGCACCCTGAATTGGGGATTTCTGTTGGTGTTGAATTGGCCCTAAGGACCATAGGTTGGCTCTAAGGACCATTGGCTCTAAGGACTAAGGACAACACACACATAATGAAATTGTAGCTCACCAAAAACAAAGGCGCACAAACAAAATACCTGCAAAGGAATGAAAGCAGCTACAATGGGAAACAGAAAATAATGAAAAATATCTCCAAAGAGCCAAGAAAATAACTGTCAAAGAATTACATTCTCAGTGAAACTAGTTGAAATAAAGCCATTATCAGATATACAAACACTGAGTTTTTTAGCAACAATCCCTCACTAAAGGATATTCTAATGGATGTATTTCAGGAAAAAGAAAAATATACTGGGAGGAAAATATACAAGAAGAGGTGTATGATTTTTTTTTAAAGTTCAATGATGTAGAAATTAGTGTAATCATTACTCAAACCAGGAAACTGAGGTTTAGGATATCTTCCAAGATCTATAATTAGTAAGTGAGAGAGTCACTATTTTTTTAAAAATATGTTTTTATTGATTTCAGAGAGAGGAAGGGAGAGAGAGAGAGATAGAAGCATGAGTGATGAGAGAGTCATTGATCTGCTGCTTTCTACAGGCCCCCTACTGGGAATCAAGCCCACAACCCGGGCATGTGCCCTGACAGGGAATAGAACTGTGGCCTCCTGGTTCATAGGTTGACCCTCAACCACGGAGCCATGCCAGTTGGGCAAGAGTCACTCTTAATATTCTGGTCTGTATGACTCAAAGCCTGTGTTCTCTTCTACTATATCTAATCCATGGCCCAGCTGTATTGGTGTGCTCAGGCTGCCATGAAATAATACCTTACAGTGGGTATATTAAACAGCAGAAATTTATTCTCACAGCTCTGGAGGCTGGGAAGTCCAAAGTCAAGGTGCTGGTTGATTTAGTTTCTGCTGATAATTCTTTTCCTCGCTTTTAGATGGATGCCTTCTCACTGCGTTCTCACATGGAGGAGAGAGAGAAATTCTCTCTCACCTTTTTCTTGTAAGGCTGTAGTCCTATCGGATTGGGGCCCCATCCTTATAACCTCATTTAACCTTAATTATCTCCAGAAGACCCTATCTCCAGATATAGTCACACTGGGTGAGATGGGGTTAAGACTTCAATATATGAATTGGAGGGGGCACAATATAGTTTATAGCATTGGCTTTCCATATAGGAGCTTTCTCTAAATTCATAAAAGTTAGTTATAGACTCTATAATGAATTCACTTTATTCCCTAACTATCTGAAGGGGAAGTTTGGTGGTAATTATTCCTGACTTTCACCCCAAACTCATTCTCCACCCAAGTGTTTGCCACAGCTCAGGAGCTAACCCTTGCAGTAGCTTGTTTTTGCTGGCAAATTATTGATTTTATTTGGCCCATAGGACACACTAGCAAGAGACTGGTGTGTTGGAAAGGTGAAAAGCCAGGGTATGTCTTCCCTGCTCCTCACCGGCTTTATTATCACATTCTGGGCAGCTGCTGTTTTCCTCTAAAACCATATCTCTTTGGGTTATCACAACATTTCTTCCCCTTTCCCTTCAGCCTAAGAGGTGGTAATGTTGCTAGTCCCTGGGAAAGCTACTACCCTTTATTGGCTCCTGGTACCTTGTCTATACTGCTGTAAAGACCCCTGTTGCGAATGCCTCTTCATTGAAACCCTATGAAGGGTGAATTCTGTATTTGGCTAAGACCCAGGAGAAGACCAGCCTTGCTTAAAGATTGTTTTTAATTTAAATCTTAGGTAATATGGGACTTATATGCCATTCTATGTTTGTATTTGGAAAAAAATGTACATAGACATCCATCTCATTTAGAAGGGAAATAAAAAGGACGGGAAAATGCTAGAAGGAGTGAAAGGACCCTTGCAGACCTCGCTTAAAGAAATTGTCAGAAAATTCTCTCTTGTCAAAGGGCCTCCCACAAGGGAGCCACATAGAAAAAAATGCCCTTTTGTCTTCTTATGAATAAATTGAACATTATTACCCAAGGATGGTTCATTCCTCTAATGGAAGGGTTACAGAAGGAGAGCATTCATTTTCTTTATGACTCATTTTTTCACTTTGTCACCTTTGGAATGAGAATAAGTAGAAAATTTCAGTACTTTGGTTTAAAATAGGTCATTTCCTTCTCTCTTTGTGAGAGAAGTCTCACTTCCCCAAATTGGGTGTACTCATGGAGTTTCTCTAAGCAGTGTAGCTGAGTTTCAAAACCAATGTCATTCTCATTGTTGGAAACATATCGTGGAAATCTGTTGGGATCGCCTTGCAAATGCAGAGCTGGGTCATGACGGTCAAAGGCAGTAGGTTGGAGAGAGGACTAGAAATAACCTCCAGCAGAAAAGCCAGCCAAGTGGACTTGGGCAGGTGCAGGTACGTTCAGATGCTGTGATATAAAGGTCGAGGAAGGCGACCTAAAGAGGAGAGCAAAACACAGGACAGGTAGTTCTCCATGGTCCCAGGTCTTTTTGTGAAGACTGAGAACAGTCTGAGGGAAATTCCTTTTAATATGCTAGAAGAACACTGTAAGATTAAAGGATCGTGCCTAGGGGAGAATGGCTCTGAAAAGCCTGCTAAATTCGCTGAAAATCTGAAAGTAAATGTATGCTATTCATATAATGCACAGAGATTATATCCTTAAATTCCCCAGTGCTACCTTAGATGTACGCCTAAGCAGTCAGTGTGACACTGTGGGGTCAAGGCAGGAGACAGCAATGAGTCAGGGAGAGAGGAAATTGCTTTGCACCGAGATACATGCCTTGTCCCCTTGTCCCCCAGGGTGACGGCAACTCAAGAGAGAAGCCAAGTCTAGGACCAGGCAGAGGCACTGGGGCCTCCAGGGGAGGTGTGCTCGGCCTGGCTCGTTCTCTGTTGAGCACCTTGACCGGTGGAAGCATGACTTCGTCACTTTGTATTTGCAGTGCCTAGAACTAATTTTGCCTTTGAGCAGGTAAACAGTGAAGGTTTATTCACTGAGTGCAAACGGTCCCACGCCTGGCTGCTTCTGTCTCTGCGTCCCCTTGGACTTAGAAATGATGGGCGCGAGGAGCCTGGGCCCTGCCTGCACCTCCCACCCTCCCTGTGCCGCGCCAGCCACTCCGCTGCTGTGTGCGGTTGCTCGAGCTTAGCTAAAAGGCTAGAAAAGAGTCGTTTCAGAAGGAGAATGGGGCGAACTTCACAGCCAGCATTTGGCCTGAGGAAAGATTTCAAGCCTTGCCCTGCAAGGCTTTAGCAGCATTCGAGTCAAATGGAAGCTTTTCATAAAGCAAAGTGCACAGCGGCGCTCTGTGGTGTGCAGGGCTCCCAGCCAATGGGCCTGAAAGCGAGGCCTGCTCGCCGCCACAGAGTGATGACACAGGGATAACAAAGGGAAGTGCCCGGCGTGTCAAGTCAAACAAATTGTAGCTCTTTCTGCTGTGCTCTCTGACCTTGTTCCGAGGTAAGTCACACCTGCAGGAGGGACATTCGGAATAAATGTGTTTGTCATTTGAGGCTTCTATCTGCTCCAAAAAGAGCCCTAAATCTTCCTTATGGAGGCACTGACATTTAGTTTGGCACATGTTCAGATACTAGAAAAGGAACCATGACTTGACAAAAAAAAAGATGTCAAGTTAATATAGAGCAAAAGAGGCAATTATTTCAAGGCATTTAGAGAATAATTTTCACATCAGTGCGCAAGGACATGAGTTTCCAGGTACTGGAATTTCATTTTTTTTCCGTCAGTGAGAACCTTGTACATTAAGTAAGATAACTGGCTTTTTCTATTCTTCTGAAATCAAGGGAGAGATCTGTGTTCCTTTGCTGCATTCAGGTTGTTGTTTTGTTTTGTTTTTATTATTTGTTTTCTGCCAAGTGTGGCTCTGTTTTAAAGTCGAAGAGTATCCTATAAAGCTGAACTTTATCTCATCTGAGGATGCAGGGGATAGTTTTTCAGAGAAGCTATAGCCTTTAGAGTAGATATTAATCTTAGATTTGGCACATGTTTATCTGATGGACCTCACTGTGTGTGTTCCAAGTTCCAATTAAATTCCTTATGGGGCAGCAAACCGATTCGTTGATTTAATGGGAATGTTATATTCTTTTGTGAGACAAAATAACCCAGAGACACTCACAACTTAAAATGTTAGGGATCCAGAAAAACTGAGGGGATACAAACACATTTCCCAAAATAGCCGTGACCTTTGGTGTTTGTTGACACACTTGCTGAATACATTGCTTTCTTTTCTCCCCAAAGGGACAGCTAATCCTACATTTTACCCTATTCTCTGCTTCTCACCAGCTTCTACGCCCTGTAACTTCTATGGTTCTGACATTTTAAGGCAATATTTGATCCCTCCGAGTCTTTCATTATCATTTTACTTGTCTCCAGACTAGCCCCTCCATCATTCTACCTTTAAAGATAAAAGGCTGGCCCAGGAATAAAATTAGAAGGGAAAGTTCATTTTTGTAATTCCAGCAATGGGGCATCTGCTTCATTTATTACTGCCCAAGTATCAGTTATTTGAAGGCAGATTAAAAAAAAAAACACACCCTGTGTCAAAAACATTAATATGTCATGACCAAGTCATATGGCGTCTCTTGAACTCTAAGGCGAAAAAGAGACAGCATGCTTTCAGACCTTCTGCTTTCCTTATTAACTCTGACCTTAGCGATTTCTCAATCAGCTGCTTACACATCCATTTCATACACTAGAGGTGCAGAAAATTTCATAAGAAAAGCAGCCAGCATAAAAATGACTTTTTAAAGAAAGTTCAGCAACCTCTGTATGGATCGAATATTACACGTTCAAGTCACCGACTTCATTTATTAAATGCACTTCCCCGACGTGTTAAATAAGTCTTTCTCCCCAGTGCAAAGGCTTCGTGCAGCTCTCCCTGCCCCCTCCCTCCCACCTCCACAATTTATGATGTCCCCTGACAGGCTTCATATGTCCAGGGTCCATTAGGTAGCAAGGTGGTTTTAGCTCTGGGTGAGGCCTGAGGTAATCCTGGGGTGAGCGTTATTGTTTGGCAGTTTCCCTGGGAGTTTATAAAGGAGCAAACAAGAAAGAATAATCTGGAATAGAGATTTTAGGAACAGTTTTCTCTTGCTTTTGAAAAAGGCTTTTTGGTTTTCTCCCATACATACTTTCATTATTATTATTTTTAGTATATAAATGCACAATGTCCTTTCTTTTAAGAACATGTAGAATGGGAACAAAGGTGACTGTAAGAAGGTGGCACAACAGTTTCAAAAAGATTTGAGAAAAAAAGTGGAGCTGACCGAGCCATAAATCGGGGCGCTTGTTGGAGCCCTGAGGATGGAAAAGTACATCTCGCATTTGAAACGTGGTCTTGTGCTTGTGAACCAGTAGAGGATGCTGCTCTATCCTGGCCTGCAAACAGCTGCTAACGCTGGATCGGTATCAGGTGTGGGGGGCACTGTATGAAACAGACCCACGCACCCTCAGAAACTGAAGCTGCTGGTAGGGATCGACCATAAGTCACGCAGCTGATTAATTCAAGGGGCCTGTTTTTTCCTGAACTCCTTTCAGTGGAGCCTGATGCCTGAGAGTACCCTGGAGCTCTGCCCCTACCTCTGAGCATGGTTACTCTGAGGGCTGCTATTTAAAGTGGAAGTTAGTAGTTGGAAAAGGGGATTAATACTCAGATAGATAAAAATTTATCCTGCAAGTGTTTTGCACAAATCTGTTTAAAATGGAGTTGCAAATGTCAGTCATTTTTCTTTTCTTTGAATAGATTTTATTACTAGATCAAAAACTGCCAACTGCCAAGCTCAAGAAAATGTAAAATCATTCACATCTACCTATCCTATAACAGGCTGAGGCTTCAGAGTACCTTTTAGTTAACAGAATACTAACAGTTCTTAAAAACACGAAATTGCTGGTTACTGGTTGCTACCTGTCCTAGGCCTAGTTCTCGCACGTGGTCACAGTGAAGGAGCCCCGATGAGATCTAAATTTGGAGTTAGAAGTCCACTGCTGTATTAATCACTTGAAATAAAAATGTCACAGTTATGACTCTTTGGGAACTGCTGCACTTCACTTCCAAACTGTTGCTTTTAAAAAGGCTAATTCAGGGTAGGGTACATTAATGTCAATGTCCTATAAAACTGCCAGCTTAAAAAAAAAAAAATGTTAGCAGAGACATTTTTTCTAGCCCATGTCAGCACAAAAGGGTGCCTCAGTTGTTTCATCTCCAAGCAGCTGCATGCTTTCATTGACATTTGGTGACCTTTCTTTGTGCTCCCAGCCTAACCTCTTAGGTTATTTCCTGGCCTCCCTTCTGTGACCTTTGACCAAGGCCGACCTTTAGCTGGGGAATGTGACATTTTGTTCTCCTCTGGCTGACATCTGATGCTCTCATTATTCAAAGGTATGTGAAAATAATGACCCCGAGTGACCTTTGGGTTTCCTTTCATTTATTGGTTGTTTTTGGTGCCTGTCTGGCATGTACTAGCCTAGGTGAAGGGGGTGCGTAGAGATCGGGCTGGGATAAAGTGGCCGGTATCTCTTTTTGTTCCACTTCTAATCCCCTTCCTGCCTGACAAGCCACTGTACTGTTTATGACAGTAGTTTCTGTTTATTGATTTGAAGGCAGAACAACAGGTCCCTTTGAAGTTTAAGAAATTTGGTACAGTGAGTGACACCACTCATTTATTTCTATCATCTTCCTCCTAACGACATTTCTACATTTCTGAAGATAGTTTCCATTTAATAATCTCAATGCTTTTATACTTAGAAAATGAATAACACATATAGCAATATGTGATGAAATGAGTAATTAAAAAATTGGTCATTTGTGTTTTACATACAAATGATCCATTTGGATCTTTGAAAGAGTGCCCTTTCTAAATAATAGTTTTATATATTTCGTCATATATTTTAATAAACCTTGATTCTTAATTTAAGTATGTACATTTATTAATATATGGATATAAACAATGTGTGCTGAGTATAAAGAAAGAAAATTAAATTTGAGCACTGAAAAATAGTCATAAATTGCATAAGTTAGATTTTGAATTTCTGTTTAGAAGACATTTATTATAAGAATTTAGATATACTGACTTACTTTTTATTTCAAATATTCTACTAAATAATTTATGAGATCTGACATCCAGTTGTTCAACAAGACAGAGTATGTTTCCACTCTAAGAAGAAGAACAAAGCGAGGACTCATCCTCCCCTTTAAACACTGTGCATCTGTCGTATTTGTTCTGAGTCAAATCTCACCTTACATAATTACCTCGAGAATAGGGCTAGCCCTGTACAAACTTGAGGACCAGAGTTTGGATTGCTTGGCAAAATTTAGCACGGTCATTAACTCTCAGATTTCACAACTTTGAGATACTGATGATGAGTGACTTGAGGGTTGTAAGTAGAATGACAATTACACAATCTTCAATACAGCATAGGGCCCTCTGCTGTGCACATTACAAGGAAAGACCTATTGTTCCTAAGCTGTCATACCCTCCTAATTTCTTCCAACTCTTGAAGAAAAAAATAATTACACCATTATTTGTTTACTTTTGGGTATACTAAAACATAAAACCTTTAATCCCATGATACTTTTTCCACTTATGACTCAGTCCAATGCTTGAATCTGAATTTAAGAAATATTGACACAGGATACTACTTTCCTTCAAAGGACCTACAGTTAAACACCCTTTCTCATTCCTGAATTAATGAGATAATTTCAAATAGGATACAAGAGAGGTAGATGCTTCAAAGAGCATGTCTGTCTCAAGACTAAACAATACGTGGCATCAACTGCCATGATGCAGGGTGGCAGCTTCCTAGCAAAAGTGTGTTTTTATTCCTAATTTGCAAAAGGGTGCCATCTGGGCTCTGCACTGAACAAATATTTGCATGGCTACCTTCAATAAAGAACTCCAGATACATGGAGATAAAATATAAATTAGACATAGATTTGGCCTTCAAGGAAGATGCAATCCAGTTGAAGAAGAAAAAAAGTCATTGTAGCACACTGAAATTTCAAAATGCTATAAGAAATAAAGTTCTATAGGAGTTCCATAAAAAATAAAGAACTTCAACTTAAATCAATGTATTTTCCCAATTTTAATAGCTCTATTCAAAGAATTCTAAAATGCCATTTGCAGATAATTTTTTGGCTTCTCTCTAAGATTCACTTCTCATGCCACTGTCCTGTGCCTAATTAGTATATAGACTTTATCATTCATCAGTCATCTAAGCATCTTTACAGGTAATTAGAGTTATGTCCATTATCTCCTTTGGGTGAAAGTTGGAGTTAATGCCAAAACCTGAACTCCTACTTCAACAACAACACGTTTAAATTCCTAGGTTAGGGCTTTCCGGCTGCAAAGTGAACTAGAAGGATAGCAATTAGAGTAGGAGATTAAACTCACTTAATGTGCCCAAGAATCACAAAGAGAAAGAAATGTAGGGTACTTCCAGAACAGCTACAGGCTTACTCTGCCCAAATTTCAACAGGAGCATTTGCTTCATGAATTTTTTTTTCATTTCTTAAACAATCTTTTATCTTTTTTTAAACCAATGATATCTTTCATAGACTTAGAAAAAAAACTTCAAAAATTACTCTGAAGAATGTTCCTCATGAATATTCACAACGTAAATATGATCTTGTAGAGGTTTAATTGCTACTTTGTTTCCATTCAAACAGATTTAATCCAATAAAAAACCAAGTTAAAAATATTTCATGGGTCCTGCACTAAATTAAAGGGAATGAGGTTGCACTAATTAATAAACAGAGGTGTATACAGGGTGGATGTACTGCTAGGGTGAAAATATTCACTGAAAGTAAGCTCTGACAGAAAATAATGAGAGCAAAGAAGGGATCAATATGTTGATAATTACGCGCATTACATAGGAGGGATATCTCTGTTATTCTGTAGAGTCTTCTAAAGAATAATTAAAATTATTCTAAAGATGTGAATTTCCTGATTTTGAAACACTTGATGCATCAATCTTCTTTATTTATTTAAAAACTTTTATTTTTATCTTTGGAAACAGCATTAGAAATACTGTTTTTTGCACTTATCTCATTTTGTCCTCTGTAAAGATTTTAACTTGTCAGGCATTTAATTACCATTAAAGATAAATCTTTTTACTTGTTCAAAAAAGTTTTCACCTAATTATAAAATATGACTTGCCACACAAGTGTTACCCCCCGTGGGCAAAGTGGTTTAAAGTGATAACGGGTGACCAGGTTATAAATGTTTTATAAATGTGTCTGGCAGGAGATATGTTTCCCTCTCCAAACCCCAATAAGCCAACGTTGAAGAGAGCCAAGGTCTGTTTCCTGCTCTGTGATATTGCCTTATTGTTATTTAGATGCCTTTAACCACAAAGGGCCTGTGCTCCCACGTGGTGAATTCCTAAGAAGCCATAAATCTACCTCGTTGGCCAAGTATGTTTTTTTAGCATCTGTTTTGTGAAGCACCAGAAATATGCACACATGGAGTAGAGAACTACTCTCCCCTGAGTGATCGTAACCAAATTTCCAGCTCTTTTGCTACCTAAGGTCTCAAACTTTGCCATGATTTCCAGATTATTGGAATTAATATAAAGTCCAAAAGTAACACTCTACATAGGGGATAGAGACTCAAATAGCAAAAAGTAGCAAATTTTCAGTTTTATATAGTTTTTTAAAAAAACAAACTAATGTTCCATGAGTTGATCGTATATATAAAGCAATTTTCTCTATGGTTCTTTAATTACAACTTTGTCTCTTTTTTACCTTGCAGATGAGATATATTGTAATTTTTGCTAATTTCACTGAAATTTATTGCTGTTTCTAGAGGAGCAGTTGAGATATCACGGATATTCCTGCATTTTTTATTGGTTTAAAGTTACATAGTTCTTTTCTTCCTTTGAATAAAAATTTAATTAAAAAATATTTACTCAATAATATAATTCCTTTATTTTGGCTCCATTTATTCCAAAATAGATGGCTAGTTAACTTTGTGATTAGAGGAGTGATTTTATAATGGAAGTGTTAGACGCCAGCAGAGCAAGGACGGTGGGCCAGGTACAGAAACCCAGGTGCAGAAACTCCCCAGGACAGAAAGCCCCGGGTGCCTAGCAAAGGGCAAAACTGGGAAAACAAGGACCTTGCCCCCAGGGTAACTTATCCTCTCCTAGCATATCGCTAGCCATATGGTTTAGACCCTGTGAACATTTCTTCTCTAAAGATAACATCTAGGCCTCAGTTGTATTTCAGCTCCAGGCCCAGAAAAGCAGCAAAACCAGAGAAGTGGCACCTTGGCTGCCTCAGGACCAGCTACACTGACTAATGACCCCCTGCCCTGGGACCAACCAATCACTGGGGACCACGACACTGAAAGAGCCCACCTGGGAAGCTGATGAATATTCTACCAAGACCCTCCCCTGAGATCTCCCCTAAAATTCCCACCAGCAAGAGAGAGATAAATATGTTCAGGACAAAGGACCCAGCAAGGGCTTCCCCCCCCAGGGAAGCTCTCCAGCACCATCTGCTTCCCCCTTCTTCCCTCCGAGGGGCCCCACAAGACTTGCAACCAGGGGGGCAATGGGCAGCAGAGCTCGTCCTGTCCCGGGCTCACCCCTGAGCCTGTCCCCAAAGCCCCCCCTTCCCTGACTCTCCAGGGAGCCAGAGCAGCCCGCCTGGGGGCTCCTGTTGCTTCTAGGCCCTTCCTTGTTTCTCTGTCTTAAGTATAGTTTGGGGGCCACCCTGGACCCAGCACCCTTGGCTCAGTGCGGTGCAGCCCTTCCCCTTGGATGTCCCCATCCCCACCCCCTTTTCTTAAATAAACTCAACTTTTCTCCATGCGCCCCGGAGCCGGCTGGTTAGCTGCCCCCACAGCGCCGGCCTTAACCTGTCAGGGAGCGGGACAGAAACAGCCTGTAGGCCGCGTCCAGTCCAGACAGCGGGGTTGGGGACCGCCAACCCTCGCCGCACTTTGCGGTGGCCTCTACTTTTATCTTAAAATTAATAACAACGTATTCTGAGCAGCAGATTTTTATCCTCTTAGATCCAACTGAGTCCTTATTTTACTAACAGCATATTATTGATAACATATTATTCCCTTACATGAAGAAAATACCCTGAAATATTCCTTCTAAAATTAGCAATAAAACCCTTTGGATGCTATATTGGCAGTTTTATTTTTAAAGATCAATAAACTGCCTGGCCGGGCGTGGCTCAGGGGTTGAGCATCAACCTAGGATCCAGGCAATCGGGGTTCGATTCCCAGTCAGGACACATGCCCGGGTTGTGGGCTGAATCAATGACTCTCTCATCATTGATGTTTCTCTCTCTCTCTTTCCCTCTCCTTTCCTCTCTCTGAAATCAATAAAGATATATTTTAAAAAATAATAAAATAAAATAAAGATCAATAAACTACCCTATGGGATATGATAATTCAATATTTATTCTTGAATGAAGTTGAAATATCTTCTATAAAATCTGCAAAGGAATTTACTTCAGCAGGATAATAGTTAATTTATAGTGTTAGGTGGAAAAAGGTAGAAAAAGATGATGACGTAGTTTAGATAAAGATTTAGCATATATATACTGAAGGAAAATAAATGGCAAATAGAAAACCATATCTAAAACCCAGATCGCATTTAGATGCACACACACAAAAATGTCGAGAGCAGTAGGGGGTGACTGAATTCCAAACAGATTGCTTTCACTCACGTAGCCCCTTCTTGGTTTGAAGGTTACTCATATTATTTAGGGGGCTTTTGAAGGAATGAAGAGGGAAAAGCAAATGAGGGAGAAAAGGAAGTGATGATACCAAATTTCCAAGAAGGCCATCAATTACAAAGTTTGGTCTTGGGATGGAGTTGGGGTAAATTCAAATAAAGTCATT
This sequence comes from Miniopterus schreibersii, assembly GCF_964146895.1. NCBI lineage: Eukaryota > Metazoa > Chordata > Mammalia > Chiroptera > Miniopteridae > Miniopterus > Miniopterus schreibersii. The sequence goes on along the minus strand of NC_138106.1, from coordinate 80,993,764 downwards.
GAAAATCACAATTTTTTCATATATATTTTTGTTTGTGTAATATCATTCACTGGAGGTTGTTTTTGAGGACTAAGAAAAGCCAGATAAAGAATTCCAAGTTTTATGTAATGCTTATAATGTGATTAAATTTGATCATTCCTCTCTTGTTAGTCAGTCCCATATCTAACTACTCAACTAGCTGAATGAACCTAGGAGAGAGGACAGTTCATTCCCCCCCCAAATGGGAAACTCAAAGAAGCTGGCTACATAAAATTTCCCTGGGGCTTATTTTGGGGAAAAGAATAATATTTAGGTGAACAACTCAGAGAAGTGAAAATGTATCTCAAAAATGGAGCTGGAAAGGAAGTAGGTTTCATATTTTTTCAAAACTCCAAACCAATACATAATCTAAAGAAGAATATAAATTTGAGATTTGGGGACAAGTTTAATGAGTTCTTTGTTTTCCCCAAAGGCTCTTGTGTGTGCAGTGTTGAAATGGTACCAGTTTTATAAAATTGTGATAGGTGGCTGTTGACTCTAAATATCGAAGCTCTCAGTAAAATCATATGCCCATAGACTCTAGGAAAATTTCAGGTTGTTATAGTGACTTTTATTTGCTTTTATCTGTATTACGACTAACAAGGGACAGATAAGTTGTTTTGACAGACACCTAAGATACTAGAAATATTTTATTGTAAACTCTTTTTTACAGGTTTCTTTTAATTTTCTTGCCTCTTCATACAATGGTTGATTCAAACTTGTAACTAGGAAAATGAAAAGTAAGGAGACTCAACTGAATATTTTTATTTTAGTGGCATTGTCACAACCTTAGCTGACTTCCAATGTAAGTGTTTATGCAATATTTTTTGATATTCTAGCAGTGCTGTTCTTAAATAATATTTTTATCATAATAGTGCATAAGATGACATTGGAGGGAGAAATAGGAAGGAAAGCTAGGAGTTATGATGTAAATATGCATATGAGATCTTTTCATAATGCAGATTACATAAATTTGAATTAAGTGACTTTTAAGAACATTGATTATTGATCTGATAAACTATCAGATCCATTAGGGCCTTTTGTGTAAATAAAAAATTTTAAAATGCATGCTGTGTTATAATAAAAATTCTTTTGAAAAGTGCTTATGGTCTCTTGCATGCTGAATAGCCACTTTTCAGCATTAAATGCCTTGCCAAAAACACATTTTAAAATTAAGAACCATTTAAATTATACAACTAACAAAACCAAAAAAAAAGCACTCCTGAGATTACTCAGCATGTACTTTAGCACTTCTATTACTTTAAAATGACCAAGACATTTTGTTTGAGATCCCTGTAAACATGACTTTCATATTTTTTAAATGGCATGCCATTCTATGCTCTACTGATTATAGTATATACTCAGCCAAAAAAGAAAATTATACTTTTTATTGTGTTGCTGATCCCTATTTTTAAACATTTATAGGTGTCAAGGAACATTATATAGTGATCAGTTACATTCATAAAAACACATGCATCATGGAAATATGTCATCACTCTGAAAAGAAATGTGTTTAGTCTGTCTGGGAACAGGGATTGAACCTGGTTCTTCATAGCTCTTTGTGACATCTCATAAAATGAGAGAATGTTCTCCTATTTGTTAAACTTTCAATAAGTCATATTGATGAATTAATTAATGACCCATCCTTGCCTACATTGTAAGTTCCTTGAGGACAGGAAACAGCTATAGTTTATTTATTTTCACATGCCGGCAATTTCCTGCTTGACAAATGGCCAATGAATGCACGTGTCTAAAAGGAATAAAACATCTTTTCTATCAAAACAAAAGGACTATAGGCATTAGAAAGAAAATATATCTTTCTGAGGAAAGATATAGAGAATGTGCTTTAGAATAATAAAATTTTAGAGTTATAGGGTTTCGCTGAGTGTTAAAATGATTATATCTACACATTCAACGCTACATTCACTCAATTTTCATAAATTTCAGCAAGTTGGAAAATTACATCTTTTAAACTTGAGACTCCTTCCCCAATTTGAGACCTTTCATCTTTCAGTGGTGAGGAACTAACTCTCTCTTTATACTATTTACCTAATTTGGCACGAAGTCCATAGGTAATTTTCACAGATCAACCCTACTTGGGAGTTGAAAAAACAACTGTTCTCTAAACTGTTTGACTCCCTTGGTTTGGGCACTGAGTTAATTAGGCCAGAGCAATGCCTTTCTCTCTGTAGCCACACTCACTGCCCTCATTGAGAGGTCAGGAGAGACAAGAATTCCTGCCCCAGAGAAAGCAAGTCCCCGCACAGGCCCTGCTCTCAGCAGGCCATTAGCATCACTGTTTTACAGGAAGGACGGCATGAAAATAATTTCTTGCAGGTCAGCCCTTGGCACTACAGGGCTATGATTAAGGGATGCATTAAGCCAGACTTGGCCTTTGGGTTATCCCTGGTTCCCACCCTACTTCTTAGTCAATGAATGTGGAAGAATGGATGAGATGTTAAGAGTGAGGAACCACTATTACGAAAAAAAAAAAAAAATCCTAAATCACCACATCAATATGGGGTAATTCCAGCAGACCAATATCCCATGTTGAAACATGTTTTTAATGTCATGCGAAGTTGAAAAGATGCTTAGGTTTCTTTGGAGCCAAGACAAACACCCTGTATTTTGTAAAGGTTTGCACTGGTGTGAGATTTTTGCTAGAGTTTAAGCTGGCCCCAGCTGGCTTGAGCACAGGGATAGGAAGCATGACTGAGGTAAGCTTGCTCACTGTGGATTCTTTCTCAGGTCACTAAACTCGGTAATTAATGAAGGATCAACATCCAGTGCCAACAGTCAGGCCCTCTCTTGAGATAGCTGGGCCATGTGCTTTTCCAGTGCCAGTTCTCTCTGCCACCTGCTTTATATATAACCTGCTGCTTTTGTTTTGGTGTTGCCTTTATTAGAGCATCTTTTTTGTTGTTGTTGTTGTTCTAGATATAATTTGAAACCCTTAAGTATCTGACGTATATCAGACGCTCAGTGGAAAATAGGATTGACAACCCTGGGAACATCATTTATTAAGAGCCCAGTAGATAGGAATTGCCCGTAATAAAATAAATCCAATGGGAAAACACAAAGCATTGCTGCACAAATAGTCCAAAGTAATTTCTAAGCCCAGAGGACTTCAATAAAGCACATCCAGCAAATATCATATTGATGAAGGAATACATGGAGAATTTGGGAAGTGATCTTAACCCTGAAGGCGAGCCTGACTTTCATCCAGTAGACACTGATGGTGCAGCTGGAAGAAAACTTGCAGCTGGTCGGGACCCAGGCAGTCTTGGTTCTTTAATATTTTGATTTATTACCAGGTCTAAAGGAATTTCTAAAATAAGTGCCTGCTTGTTGTTACATGAAAATATATTGTACACTCACTAGATCTTCTTAAAATTTCACAGCCACACTGGGAAATAAGCAAGCAAGATTCATTATCCCCACCTGAGTGATGAAGAAATAAGATTTAGAGAGGTTGGGGAGCACTTGCTTTGTGTTTTCCCACACTAGTAAACCATTATTCCTCACAGGCCGTGCACACGCAGCGGTGAGTTTACTCCCCTGGTGCCACAGCTCTGTTCTGTTTATAAGTGAAACCCAAAGGAGGGATTCTTTCAGGTACAGGCACTGTCTTGCATGTTAAAGAGAAATACTCTGTCTCTGTTGGCAGACTCGTTATAATTCTTAACATGTTTGGGTGGCAAGAGGCAAGAGGGAATTCAGAGGCAGAAGCTCAGCTGTGGTCTCACCAGTTGGAGGGCACTGCTTAGGCCACCTCACTTCTCAGGACCTTGGTCTCCTCATCTGTAAAGCAAGGAGACGGTCACCACAAAATTGTGGCATTGGTTTGTGCCCTTCAATCCCACACTGCACCATGCTGTCTGGCTCCTGTGTCTAATGCGTTCTTGATCCTTTTTAAACTTTCTCTTGCCTGGCCTGGAGTGGCTCAGCGGTTGAGCATTGATCTAGGATCCAGGAGTTCTCCGTTGGATTCCCGGTCAGGGCACGTGCCAGGGTTGCACGCTCCATCCCCAGTTGGGGGCGTGCAGGAGGCAGCCCATCAATGACTCTCTCATCATTAATGTTTTTATCTCTCTCTCTCCCTCTCCCTTCCTCTCTCTGAAATCAATAAAGACATATTTTAAAAACAACAAAAAAGAAAACAACAACAAAACCTTCTCTTGAGGAGGGGGAAGAAGTTGTTTCAGTAAGAAATCACTAGAGGGTACCAGCTTCAGGGGTACTTCTTAGGAAAAAGTGCATTTAAATTAATGTCTGACAGGTGAAATTTCAGCATGCATCAATTTGTTCAGGGTAAGAAAGAGTACCTTTTGTGATGTGGCATGGGAGGTGTGGCAGTCACCCAGATGTGTCACCCTGATTCTCTTTCAGGAGTGAAGGTGCTGCCCAGCGGCGGGGAGGTGATCAGTGCAGAGCCTCCAGCTGGCAGCTCTTAAGGGTCAGCTTCAGCTGCAGAGTGTGGCCTCTTTACCCAAGGCCCCACACTCCCCAGGTTACCTGTGTCCAGTGATGAATAAAGGTGCGTGTGTGGGAATATAAAGGCTCAGTCACTTGGGCCACATGTGGGGACACTGACAGATAATCTCCCCTTAAGAGCTTACTTCCAGGATGGCCAAGGTTTTGGTTGGCCTTTATCATGGCAGATTGACTTCTCTCCACCTACCCCCACCTACCCACATTGGGCATCTGTACTGTGCTCAGGGAGGGGAATCAAGGAGAGGAGGTGCTGTGGAGAAAGACAATGTTTTGGAAATCTGTGTTCAAACCTCATTTGATGACCAAGGATGGGAAACACATGTTAAAAAGACCACAGCAAGAAATGGATACAGCAGGAAAACAAGAAAATATTGGTGTTTTCTGAGGAAAAGTACCTAAATGTGGAGGTCCCAAGAGACAAAGATGTTGCAATGGCCGAGATTCACCTGGAGGTCTTCAGGAAACGTCAAACTCAGAATAGCTTCTGACTGGCCTGATCTCATCTCAAGTTTCTGTTTAGGACTCCTACAACTCAAAAAGAAAAAGACAAATAATCTAATTTGAAAATAGCTATTTTAATCCTATTTTTAAAAATTTGAATAGACATTTCTCCAAAGAAACTATACATGTGGCCAATAAGCACATGAAACATGCTCCACGTCATTACCCATTAGGGAAATGCAAATAAAAACCAGGATGAAACACCACTCCATATAACCAAGAAAAGAAAAAAAGAAAGAAAAAAATTTAAAAAATAACAAGTGTTAAGAAGAATGTGGAAAAATTGGAACCCTCATTCATTGCTAGTAGAAATGTCAAATGGTGCTGCCTCTTTGGAAAATAGTTTGGAAGTTCTGCAAAAAGAAAAATGAAGAGATACCATGTCTACCATTTCCATGACCCAGCAATTTAACTTCTCCATATATACCCAAGAGAAATGAAAGCATACGTTCACACAGAAACTTGTACACGAATGTTCATAGCAGCATATCCATAATAGCCAAAAAGTGGAAGTAACCCAAATGTCCACCTACTGTATATCCACACAACAGAATAGTACCCAGCCATTGAAAGGACTGAAGTACTTACACACAGTACAACAGGGATAAACCTTGAAAACAGTATGTTAGATGAAAGAAGGCGATCACCAGCGATCATATGTGTGTGGTTCCACTTCCCTGAAAGCCCAGACTATGCAACTCTATAACATCAGAATGTAGACCCGGGTGTCTAGAGACAGTAGGTCCCATGGGATATGGAGAGTGAACGCTAATTGACAAAAGACATTTGATGGGTGATGAAAATGTTTTAACCTGAGATTGTGGTGATGGTCACATGGCTCTCTGCATACATTAAAACCATTTAATTTGGTAAATTTTATGGTATGTGACATATCTCAATAAAAATGTTTCTAAAAAACCAAAACCAGAGCAGGGCTTATGCAGCGTTGTCAGAAGACAGTGGAAATTTCAAAGCTCATTGCACTTCTGCAATCTTTCTGAAGCATTATGAATCCTTTAAGAAATTTATGTATGCATGTAATCAAAACATCCCGATGTATAAATCAAACATTTTAAAATTTAAGTGAAATTAGATTGAGTAAACTAAAAATGAAGTTAAGTCTGTCAAAGTGATGTGATACCACTGCAGAGTTTTTTGACTTTCTCCATTTATCATGTTAAATTGTTACAGCCTCTTCTGAATTGCTTTTTAGGTATGTAAAATTATGCTGGGCAATATTTAAGTAGTAAGGCTTAATATCCAGCAGTTACAGTAATAGATGGATAGTCATCTATTGTTCTTTAAACTGATGGTAATAGATATACCTCCATTAACGTAATTAAATCATTTAACAATGATTTTAATGCACCAGCTGAACACAGAAAACAACTTTGATTTCTTGCTCAGTGTCCCTTTAGACCTGGCCTGGAAACTTGTATTTTCCCACTACTTGGATGACATCTTGAGTATTCACACAATAAAAACTCATCCACTCACTTTTAGTTACAAATATAATCTCATGTTATCAACTACAATATCTAGTACAGGGTCATAATAAAATTCTAGACTTACACTAGTTAGTTCTCACTTCCTCTCAGTCCAATACTGCCTTGTGTATGGAGCCAATAGCAAGGAGGGGATGCAGGCATATCGCCCTTCCAACCTACCCACTAGCTATGATTCCTGATTTCCCCGGGGTCAGAGGCCTGGAGGGCCGACCTGGGAGTCCTCATGCATGAGGGGACTGAACTTCCACTCACATCCTGCTCCCCCACCCATGTTCCCTGGCATGGGGCTGTGTCTACTGGAGGAAGGGGCACAATTCAAATTGGCAGATGGTTACTATCTGGTCAAAAGCCTTTTGTCCATTGGGCCGGACTGCATCTACTTCAAGAGAGCACCATTTGTCATTTGTTTCAAACTAGGAAATTTTCAACATTATACAGATAGAACTCCCCTGTACCACCACTTAGCTTTAACAATGACCAGATCTCAGGGAATGTCTTTTCGATTGGGATGAAGGCGTTATTCTGGCACCAAGCAGCCTTGAACACGCTGCTTCAACGACTGTTTCACACCGTGCCTCTGACCACATAAACCCTCCCTCCAGTCCTTACCACGTGTCTAATCAGACCTCCCCCTTGGGTTTTCATCTCCCCTGTGAGGTCTTGCACTCACTAACCTGGGCTACTCATCCCTCCCTCCTTGGAAAACCCAAAGCACACAGTGCCCTTCACTGGGTCCTTCTCTAAGGACTTGCTGTGATCTTTCCCATCCTCTCTCCTCCTCTCCCTTCTTCTCTCCTTCCTTCCTTTCTTCCTCCCTTCTCCCCTTGTTCTTTATGTTTCTCTCCTTTTTTCTAACGTAACCTTTACTTCCATCTAAATATATATACTTTGTTTTAAAAGTCAAGTGGTATAACTCTTCTAACTAAATAGAACAGTTCCCTACTTCCCACCTCCTAGTGTTATGTCTCAGAGCAGTGACTTTCTATTGCTTTGCCTGTCTCTTCTGCCATTTACCTCCATGTTTCTAAATAACTTTCTTAAACTGCTATTTCTAGACTTTCTTTTTCAAATTTATAATTGCCCATTTACTTCCTTCTTAAAAAAGACTAGGATTTAGTAGTTTTACATCAATGCCAACATACACATTTCTCTTTAACCCATCTTTCTATCATGGTTTCATTGAATTTTTAAAAATCAATATTTAGTGTTTGCATTGCTATGCTTAAGTCAGTTTTTTTCCGCATTGAGTTTTGTAGAAAACATGTTTGCACTTCCTTTCTTGTATAATGCTCAGTTTTTCCTGGTTTTATTAATTGCCTCATTTATTTGCTTTTATCTATCATTAATGTGTCCATAATGTGTTTGATTGGACTCTAAACCCCTATAAATGCAGTCAGGCTTACAGGCTCTATGGCTTTTTGGTGAAACCACTCTGGAACCCTCTGTTTTCCCATTCTGATCTGGACCTGTTGTTCTGTTAGCCTCAGCACAGTTATTTTCCTGGGACTTTCCTTCATCTCCATCTTGGGAATTCCCGTATCTTCTGTCCCACACTGAATCCCAGTTCCCAAACTATTTGTTTTCCTCAATTTGTGCCCTTGGTTTGCAGGACATATGCCAATATCCTTCTAAGAAAGTGACTGTGTCTGGGGTGTGTACATGTACGTGTGTAGGTTAGTGGGTAGGGATAAAAAATTATTTCGAAATTTTGTATCTTATCTGAAAAATGTCTTCATTATATCTTCATACTTGATTTGGCTTGATATAGAATTCTATGTTGTAAATAATTTTCTCTTAAAATTGTGAAAGTTTTGCTCCATCGAATTCCAGCTTTCAGGGATGCTAATGTAAAGTCTAAAATCATTTTGATGCTAGTACTTCTCTGAACTATTTAGAGTTACTTTCTTTATCTCAGGTTTTCTTGATGAAGGTCCTTTTAAGTAGATAGTATGTAAAAGGATTCTTTAGAATTTGTGCTCTGAACATTTATCCAGTTCTCACTATATGCAGCAACTATTTTACAATCCATGTCCGGAGTTCTATTAATTTTCTTTTATTATTTCCTTACTATTTCCTACCTTCCATTTTCTGTTTTCTTAATGTTTGGAGCTCCTATTACCTGCTTATTGAATACCCTAACTTGAACCTATAATTTTCTTACCTTTTCTTTTTTATTTAATATATGCCCTAAATTATCTTTTGTTCTTGTTTAAAAAATGCAATCTTTTCTTAAACCTGATTATATTAACTAAAATTGATTTTTATTTATTTTCTTGTTTCTTTTTGTTTTGGATTTAATAATAGCAACTTTTCTCAAAACACTGGCTATCACCCCATTTCAGAGTGAGGTTCTAAAAAGTTGAGAATAAGGTATGGGAGACCATGCTCATGGATTGCCAGTGTTTTCTTTCAGAAGAGTAAATTCAACTAAAGTTGGGTATCCATTCTCTTGCCAAGTGGAATATAAATCTGGCAGCTTGCAACCTGGGACCTCTGGGGGAAGGGAGAAAGCATGGCCCAAGCATCTCTCCATTAAGAATTCAGACAACCACCTAATGCCTTCATGTTCAGGGCTGGCCTCCCTTCCATGGCCAATGTGTCTGGTGTCTACCAGTCTGGACCTTCACTTTAATGGGACTCTCAGTAATAACCTTGTCAGTTTCTTACAGAATCAGGGAGGGGCAGCTGACCAGCTGTGTGAATGAGAAAACACACCAGGGGATACAACTATTTCCTACAATATTTCAGTTAATCCATCTGGGGTCAGGCGCCTCCCCACCTCCTCCTTCTGAGCAGCCTGGTGTCTCCAGTCCCAGAGTCTTTTCAGGTTTCTGTGGTTGCTCTTGGCTTCTCTCCAGGAGGCGTGTTGATTTCCAGAGCGCTCAAATCTATGTAAGTTTCCAGTTGCCTATGACTCATCTTTTTAGTCTGTTCCTCTACTCTTTGTTCTTATCATTTAGTGGCTTTTGAGAGATAAGCATATGTGTTCAATCTGCCACATTTAGTTAAAGTTGTGTTTTATTATCTCTCTCTGGCCATTTGCTTTTTGATCAAAATATTTTCTCTTTCCATCACTTTATTCTTCCTGGTCTCCAATTACCCCAAAGCAGTGGCTGGTGGCCTGCTCCTGGTCTGAAAAGTGAACAGGATAGTCATGGCAGGACTGGTTTCCAAGATGGCTAGGGGTGAAGGAGAAACTGAGAAAGGTGTCCTGACCTCAGGGACATAAATCTGTGCTCAGTCTAGGCTGTGGGTACAGATCACACTCAGGGGACACTGGGCAGAACTGAAGATGGGAGGCAGCTGGTCAGCAACTGTGAGTCCAGGCTGGGGGCTGTTCCAGCCTTTCTGAAGAGAAGGTGGCCAGTCTTATAGGGATTGTTTGGACCTGGTCAGGGGAGCTTCCAGAAGTTGAGCAAATCCAGAGGTGGTTGTGGTCATTAGCCCCGGCTTCACCATGAGTGGACATGCAGGCAAGACATTTGGAAAAACAAAAGGCAAGAATGGTCTGCAGAGTTTGCTGGCTGCACTCATGTCACAGCTCTACAGTTTGCTAATTGCCAGCCCCTGGGAAACTTATTTAACTCTCAGTTTTTCAACTATAAAATGAGATCATTAGCCATATCTTCCTGCCAGGTTTTTTGGGAAGGTTAAATCTGTTAATGTACATAAAGACCTTAAAATAGTTTCAGGTATTTAGTAATAACTCAATAAAAGAAAAGGGGGGTGAGTGGTGTCTAGTCCAACCATCTGGACTATGCTTCTTATCTGAAACATAGTAGGTACTCAACAAGTCTTTTTTTTAAAAAACAAACAAGCAAACTGGATGAGTGAAATATATCTAGAGATAATCATATGGGGCTACCTTTGTATCTGAATTTTATGATCAGTTTCTGTGCTTGACAACAGAACCTTCAAAGAATGATTTTCACGGTTGCTTTGAGTTGGAATAATTAGCTACACAGCACTGCAACCAAAGAGGCGTACAATTTTAAGTCTCCTCCAGTAACACCACCAGATAGACAAATTATGACTGATTAACCAAGAGCTACGCTTTGTTTGGTCCAGTAACAACTCTGCCCCAGGCACGTCGGCACAGTCCTTCAGGACTCTGACTGATCAGCAAGGACCCAAATGGCTGGTAATTTCTAATTTATAAACACCGCTTGACGTAGGCAGTTGGGCACTCTGCCACTCTGCCATGGCCCGAAATGGCCCAAGCACTTTTCGGTGAACTAAAGCAATTTCAAGCGATTTAATAACTCTTTTCCCCCCTCTCTGCTGGGGTCCACAGTCACCATTGGATGAAGATGCCTTCGAGTGGCCTCAGGACAAGGGCTCAGCTTAGAGCTTCATGGGGTTTCCAGCTGAACAATGAGTATATTGTGAAGGTCCCATCTGTCAAAGTAATCAGAGTATAAAGAGGGAAATAATACAATTAAACCTTTAAGACGCCAACATTTATCTTTGGTTTTTCAAAACTGATCTCCATTTGGCAAGGATTTCTTTGGCAAAGAAGTAAAAAATTGGCATTCTTTGATACAAATTGAGACCTTGCCTAAAATGAGTCTCTAGATTCAAAGATGAAAATAAGAAAAAGCAATTAATACTACTGGGTGGTGGGAGTGGGGGATGGGGGCAAATCCTGTTTCTAAACTGTGTTCCAATAAGACAGATACTAACTAGCTTGAGTGAAACACATTTTTATTGTTAAAAACAGTGAAACATTTCCTCTTGCTGATAGCATGGGAAGACTATATTTGAGAAGAGAGAAGAACCGAGGTAATTCCTGATGGTAATTCCTGACGGAGAAGGCTGTACTCTCTGGCCACTGTGCCCCTTAGCAGTATCACCACTGGGATTTAGGTTCCTTCAGCAGTTTTATTCTGTACTCAGGGGCTCATGTGGGACCTAAGTTCTCGCTTTCAGGCTACTTGGCAGCTATAGTCACCTCATGGACCCCTGCTGTATGAGTCTGGTGGGATGCTCCTCCATTGGCCTGATGCCTTCTCTCTGGTTACCCCAAAGTCATGTCTCACCTCCTGTCATCATCCATCTATGCAGCAGCTACACACAGGCCCACTTCAGAGCAGCCATCCCCCCTCTGTGACCTCAGCCCAGGTTGCCACACTCAGTGAGCCATCCTTAGACCCTGCCAGGGTGTGGTCACATGATACTGCTTGTGATTTCTCCACCCTGGTTTTCAGTGCATTGGCAGGAATCATTACTCTTTCTGTAGGAGAACTTTGCCTCCTCTTTATCTTCTCCATTCCCTTAGAAAAAGCCAAAGAAGACACCATTCAGGTGCTATGGCCTCTTCTTGCTTCTCTGGCGAATGAATTATTGGGTATTCGGGGCACCTGCAACCTTGTCTGGTTCTGGAAGGACATTGAATGAAAGGCAGACACCCAGACATCCCTTAGTAACTCTGAATGCCATTAGACTGATGTCCTTCCTGCAGAAGGTACCTTTGGCCAAGGGCTCAACATCATTTGTCTAGACAAGATCCTGATATGTTTAATGAATCTGGCCTTAGAAGAACTGCAGATCCAAGAAAGAGCACCATCCCAGGACCAACTCTAAAAAATGTGTGTTCAAGAACCCAAATGGAGTTTCTGGGCCTTGTTTTGTCTGGTAAACATGATGGTATGAGAGGAAAGGGTCTATCTGGTCCTAGTCACATCTAACATTCTGGCATTTAAAATCTAAGTTAACATTTACTGTGGTCCTGGGTTACTCTCCTTGCATAAAGAGACACTAAGGCTTCTGACTTTGAGTGAGGTAGGAAATTCCTTCTCAGCATTGATATCTGAGGAAACAACACTGGCCAAAGTCAATCGCCTAAGCCTGGAGCAAAACTTTTAATGATCAAGACCTCCTTTGGCCACCTAGACTGCTACTTCTTAGAATACCTAAAGCAGACTTTGAAACTCAGGTTTCAATTCATCAGGTCAATGGTTTAAGGCATTCACTTGTCCATCAGGTAAATCAGAAGCAGACAACCAGGAAAATATTGTGTCATTCAAGGTAGACTATTCAGGACAATGGGGTTGCTCCAATCCAGAAATATTCTGTCCCGACAAATTCAAGTAATAACTAATGAAATGACTCAGTAAAAGCAACTGGTCATTAGGCTCTGTCTTCAGCACTTTAAATGAAACTTTTTACCTCTAGTATGATATAAAAACAATACACTTAACTATTTATGTGTAACAACATTCAATTCAGTTTTGTCTGAGGGTCAAAGACTGAGAGTGAACATACCAACTGAGGTGAGGGGACAGACCCCTCATGAAGGACATGCTAAGGAAGTAAAACTGGTTCTGCCAGCATAGGGAATCACCGCAGCCAGCCAGGAAAAGGGAATTATTGAAGGAGCATGGTAATTAGAGTGCTCTGCTCCCACCTTCTCAAACCAAATCTGAGGTGTGAGTGGAGAGCTAGGTTTGTGTCCCTGGAGTTGGAGAGAGGCATAGGAATAAGGAATTGGGCCAGGCACAAACTTGGGGCATTTCAACATGACAAAAGTGACTGAAGCTGCCCAGCTGATGGTAGAGTAAGGTGAGATAGGAGCATCCTGGGAGGGAGCTTGGTTTTTCCATGAGGCAAATGGAGCTGGCCCTGAGCCATTCTCAGACTCTTCACCCAAGAGCCTGTAGAGCAACAGACTCTCATAGGGAGAGTCTACGTGTGATGGAAGTGCTAGGGTCCCAGGGACGAGGGAGGAAATGGGAAACTGAGGACTGGACAAAGCAACCAAGCACCCATTAATACTCCTTCAATGACTACACGCCAGCATACGTGGAGGCCCTTTTGGTGTTTTGAGAGTAAATGGAATAGATTGTCTCAGAAGATGGGTAGTTTGGGGAAATACTGTTGGAGCATTATATTAGGGCTGCACTTTGAAGGGCCCCGACAGGCAGCCTAAATTCTACAGTACAAACCAAGAAGTGGAATTCAGATTAGTTATTGGACTGAAAAAGTCATGGTGTTAGATAACTGGGGAATATATTCTTTCTTGAGTCCACTTATTTCCTTCTTGTGGACCAGATTTTCCCCCGTCAAACAGAACCAATTTCTGACATCTACTCTTTATGCTCTTTTCTTTATCCTTGTAGGCGGTTTCTCCCTTCTAAACTGTTTGTTCATATGCATTGAAGTCATATTTAATCTTGTCTCCAGCAGCCTCTCAGATAGTGTTACTTTGCCTGCTAAAATCTTACCTACTTCCTGATACTATTATTATTTCAGAGATTCCTTATTCCACCTCTCACCCATCAAACCCAAACTTTCTGTCTGATGTTATCCTCACTTTCTCAGAACTTCATCATGTTACACGTTATATCAGCAAATCATTTTACTCGAGCCTTTGCAAACAACTCAAACCTCAAGTCTTCTGCGATGCCTATAAGACTTGTACAGAATCAGGGACAGTCTCCTAAAGGACAAATTCCAAATTGAAATTATTGAAAATTAGATCCATCCTAAAAAAATTTCACTGTAACCCACCTCACTCCCCACTTCTTTGTGATTCTTATCTCAGCCCCAACTCTTCTTTAAAATAAGGCCATGTTTTGAGGTAAATATACTACTGTATTATCAGGCAAATGTCTTGCTCCTTAAAATTGCTGATGATAACAGTAATTAATTAAATAAATGCTTTTGGCAACTTTCAACTTTTGAAAGTGTTTCCTGACAGTAACTATTGATGATATTAACAAACAGTGATGAAAAGAATGAACAACTTCTGTATCTCTGTAAAACAGAAAGTGTCTTTGTTCTGTAAAGTCTTTCCTGATTCATCAAAATTAGAAAAGAAAAGTGACTATCTTGCAAGGACCTATAGTATTTCGCCGTATTTCTTTGTTTGTTTAATGAAAATAACTCATATTTGGAATAAAAACATATTTTATGAAGAACTATTTGTTCCCTTTATTTCACATGATAGCACACCTCAGTGTATTTTTAAAATTAGTATATGGAAAAGGGTTTTATTTTTGTTTTTTAGTTTTAACTGTTGAGGATATATGTTTGTGTGTGCATGTATGTAGTTGTGTGTGTATTTTAAGGATTCCTTTAGGTTTCTTCAACTTATCTCATGTTTTTTGTTTGTATAACTTAAAAATCAATAATAATTCTCTTGCTTCATGTTAAATAGTTCAGATAAAATGCAAAAGCAAGAAATTGCAGCTGATACTTGAAAGTCGCTATTCCTGACAGCACTTTATCAGTTTTCATGCCCATATTGGCTTTTCTCCCGGCCCATCCATTCCTTAATGTAAGTGTTATAAATGGCTCTAAAGCTCCGTAAGGCATAATAAACATAAATCAATATTTCTTGGTTAAGAACTAGGAAATGCTGACCCAGCCCAGGTTGATTATAGATGTCCTAAACCCATCATGCCTCTAGGTTATTTTATCTTATCAGGAGCATTTCTGGACCCGAGAATACCTCTCTCTTTGCTTTCTCTCTGACCTTCGTCACCCGGACACTTGCAGTGACACCTCAGGATGGATTGTGGGGAAGATATCATCCCGTAGTCTTAGAAAAGCTCCATTCTTTCTCTTTTTGGCCTCTGGTCTTGGCAACTTTAGAAGAGTGGAGCGACATTCTCAGACGGAGCTAGACCACAGGCAGGCAACATGTCAGGCTCCTCTGAGGAAAATTCCAGTTTGTCATGGGGGGGGGGGGTCATTTTCTTCTGAGATTCAGTGAATTAAGCAAAATCCCACTTCTTTCCTTCTGGCTTGCAAATGTGACATCTGATCTAAATGGAACACCTGCAGGCAGCTTAATGACAAACCGACCCATTTGAATTTCTGCTATCTTTGGAATTTTTAATAAGATCATATGCTGCACCCTTGGATGTAAAACCACATCCCTCTTCTGGAAATGACAGCTTGCCCCACAGCCAACTGATGCTGTTTAGGTGGCATTGTTGTTATTTATTCATCTCAAAGGAAATGATTGAATGGCTTTGTGGTTTCTCCCAAGAAATTGCGGAGCTATATAGTATGAAATCTGCAAGCTCAGGTCATCATCTTTCTTGAGGAGATTTTAAAAGGTGGCTCTTTGGAAATTGCATCACAAGGTTGATGGGATATTAGAAGTAGTTTTATTAGGCTTATTGACTCACAGCCCACTTTTCATACTAATTGTGATCCAGTGTGCACAGAAGGAAGACTGCCTTCTCCCCCAAACCTCATCCCTCTGCAACCAAAGTAACACTCTTCCCCCCCCCCCCTCCCCGGCCCAGGATATCTGCAAGCAGGTTTCTCCCTAAGAGGAGCCAGCTGCCTCGGCTGTATACATGGGGATGAGTGTGGAGAGAATGAGATGGGCTTCATTCCCCTAGTTATCTCCCTTCCACTTGCCCCAGGCTGAGAAACTGCCATTAGCCACTCATTTCTTTGAATTCTGGAAACTTTGGATTAATAGAAAAACAAATATAAATCACCTTTAAATATATGAAAAGATGCCAAACTGAAGTCCTAATAAGGGTAATACAAATAAAAAATATACTGATAGCATTTGTTTGGCTAATGAGATTGGCAAAACTAAAATTTATCGTATTTTTTTGGTGAATATTTGGACAAATACACATCCTTGTAACATTGTTGGTGGGTGGGCACAGTACTGGTAGGTGAGAATTAGGAATAGTTTCAAACACACAGATGCAATTGCTCTTTGACTCCAACAATCCAAATTTGGGGGACTGATCGTACAGTAAAAACTGCACATATGAATGAAAATATGTAAAGTTATACAATGAAAAACTCTAAATATCAAAAATTCAAAACAACTTAAATTCCATCAGTAAGGGACTACTTAAATTAACTATGGTATATTCACACAATGGAATATTATACAGCAGTATAAAAGAATAAGGCTGCTCTTTATATACTAAAATGGAAACATCTCTAGTATGTACCTTTAAAGAGATGAATGAAGACCTATAATAATGCATACATGTTAATTCATTTGACCCTAGAACAACATGGGAGTTAGAGGTGTTGATCCCCCACAGAAAATCTGGGTATAACTTTTTACTCCCCCCAAATTTAATTATTAATAGACTACCATTGACCAGAAGCTTTATGTATAACATAAACAGCCAGTTAACACATATTTTGTATGTTATATGTATTATATGCTGTAGTCTTATAATAAAGTAAACTAGAGAAAAGAAAATGTATATAATAATCTCTGTATTATATGAATAGATAATTGCTTTATTCATGTCCTACAGTCCTGTGAGATAGATATTTTTATCCCCTTTTTACAGATGAACAAGCTAAGGCCTTCAAGGATAAAGAACGTAGTCAAAGTCAGGCCTCTAGCAAATGTCAATGCCAGAATTTGAACAAATGTCTGTTTAGTCTCCAGGCCTGTACATTTTCCACCATAACAAGGCTTTAGAAGGATATAGGCTGTGAGAAAGGAACAGAAGCCATTAAGTAACATTTTATCTACCTCCAATGTGGCACGAGTTGCCTTTGTCATTCAGAGTTTTCTTTTCCAAGATTTATTCCATTAAGCCCAAGTCTTTTTCTTTCTTTCTTTCTTTTTCTGATTTGATAATGTGGCATCTACTCTAACTTACACCATTTTATCTGAAATCTTGGATTCACAAGATACTTTGCCAAAGAATATAGGCCTTCCTTTTAGCTGGGTACCCAAGGTTCTCTCCTTCGTCTGGGATCTGTGACTGTCCCAAGCCTCAGACCACAATGTCAAATACACATTAGCCAAATGGCAGGTTCCTCCACAGAAAGTCACTGAGATATGACGCAGAAGAGCACTAGTTTGTGTTGCAGGCTGGCAGAAAGAGACGGGTGAGCATACCCAATGGCCAGGGCAGTGGGTTCCGCCCGTGATTTGACAGATGGAATGTTCAACCCCTCTGGTAGATATCATGCCCTGCTCTGGGCACAGCGCCTTCACCTGCGAGCGGCGGCTGCCAGTGCTGGTTGGAGGTGGCCTAACCTCGCACAAACCATCTACCCCTTCACCAGGTCCACACGTGGGTGGGGTTGTTAGCAAGACCCTAGACCCAGGCAGCCATCAGCACACAGAAATCTCAAGCTCTGGGAAGTTCACATCTTGCCAACTGTGCTAAGCTCTTTCCTATAGAAACACAAAACAATTTTTATCACTTCATCTTAACACAAAGAAGCTTTTAATGAAATATATTACAATGGAAGCATTCCCCCTGGTGAGGAGTGTGCCAAGTCAAGATTTTCCTTCAAGACAGATTTGTGTCCCTTGAATGGCGATTTGTCAATACTCTTTTTACTCTTTTTTTTTTTTAAGGCCCAAATTCATAAGAAAATCTTTATTTATATATATATACACATATATATACATATATATATGTATGTATATATGAAAACTCATTTAGAAAAAGCATCATTTTGGACTATTTTGGGTAGGCTATAAATTTGAACTTAAAGGGAAGGTTAAAAAAAAATATATATCTAAAATGTCTTCACTCCCAAAAATCTATCTGCTGACCTCTTACACCAAATTTATTGTCTGCCCTGGGGTCCCCAAACCATAGACTCTAACTCACTCCCTAGCTAATCTCCTTGCAGTCTTCTGCCTCAAACAAAACAATAAAACAAAGAGTCTGCTCACAAAAATAAAATAAAATATTTTTGAAAGATCTAGAACACATATGCCACCCGGCTTCTTCCTTCAGGCTCTTTGTAGCATTGTGACAGTCCACTAAACCCAGGATGCTGCAAGACCCTGTTCTTGCCTTATTTTGTAGTTTTAATTATTTTAAAATTAGTTTTAAATAATAAAATTAAAATGTGAATTTATTTTCATTGTCAACTTTAACTCTCCCCAGTCTTATTCTACATAGGAATTTTCTATAACCAAGTTAGTGTGTATCCTTCCAGGTCTATATAAACATTTACATTAATGTCATTATGTTGTGAACCAGCTCTTTAATCAATAGACATCTATACAACAAGTATTCTTTGAGCACTGACTATTTAGAAAGCTTTGTTTCAGGCACAGGGGATGTGGAAAGATTAAGTTATAATGTATTGAACACTTCATTTATGCCAGGAATTGTGCTGAGGAATTTACCTTTAATGTTGGATTTAACTGGTACAACAACTCTGAAAATATGTGCAACTATTTTTGTTTTATAGGTAAGAAAACTGAAGTTTGGAGAAACTAGGTAATTTACCCAAGATCACAAATACTAGAGCTCAGATTCCAGCTGAGGGCTGGCTATCTAGAGCCCATATCTGAATGACACAGCATGGCAATGTCGGGAGCAATAGTCAGCATGTCTCTAGAGTGCAAGCCACTCTTCTCAGTACTTTTTATATATTAGCTCATTTAATTTTCACAACATAAATACATATTGTTATCATGCCCATTTACAGATGAAGATACTGAGGCTCAGTGAGGTTAATTTACCTAAATTATGCCAATAATAATAGGTGGCAGTGCTGAGATTAAAATCCAGACAGTCTGGTTGCAATGCTTGCTCTCATGACTCCTACATTAGGCCGCCTATTGCAAAGTTACATGCATGAATGCACACTCATGCTTAAACCCTATGTGGCTCTTAATCACTTTTGCTTAGTGTTTTTAACAGCATTGAAAAATGCTCAATTGTAATGTAGATAAACTATAGAATTTAGAATTGTATATATAGTATGATCCTAGTTATATCAAATATATGTGGCAGAAAAATTTAGTAAGAAGATATTTGTTTGGGCTACTCCTGGGTGTTTTTTTTCTTGCCATTTCAAAAGGATCACCCAGTCTCTGTATTTTCCTATCTCAGCTGAGATTTTGTGGGAGGGCCTAGAGCAGAAGTTGCCAGATAATCAGTAGACCCCACTCCTACCTTCACCCAGCCTCTCAGAGGTTATGCCAGGTTGTGGGGTGTGGTGACTAGTAGTCAAATATTTCTAGAGGAGAGGAGATGGGAACAGAAGTTTAGGGAGCTTCTCCCATCACTGGGGAGTAGCTGGGATTTTTTTCCAGGTTCCTCAATAGAGACAAATGCCTACATCCATGGCAACACCCAATCAATTAGAAATATGGCTTGCAGGAATAGAGCAAGTATGTGGTGTGGAATTGGGACAAACAGGGGTAATAGGGCTAAACATTAAAAACCATGGACTAAGCCTGGCTGGGCGTGGCTCAGCAGTTGAGCATCGACCTAGGATCCAGGAGATCTCGGTTCGATTCCCTGTCAGGGCACATGCCCGGGTTGCAGGCTTGATCCCCAGTTGGGAGTGTGCAGGAGGCAGCCAATCAATGACTCTCTCATCACTGATGTTTCTCTCTCTCTCTCCCTCTCCCTTCCTCTCTCTGAAATCAATAAAGATATATTTTTTAAAAAACAAACCAAACCAAACCAAAAAAACAAACACACACACCATGGACTAAGAGGCCGTGTCTCAGATTCCTATGCCTGGCTTTAAAAAGTTACATAATGAGAGAAGGGCAGAGAGAGAGAAAAACAAAGTTGGATAACTGTAGTGCCCAGTGTGGAATGAAGAAAAAGTCCCTTTTCAAAATGTTCTTAATTGTAAAAGATTGTATAAAACTGTTTTTGTAAGACATCCTTCCACCCAACTTCCATGCACCGCAGTGGGTAATAATGCCTGAATCTGTCTTCTAATCCTGCTGGTGAGGTTTTGATTAAATTTGAAGAAAAAAAGGAACATGATGTTCCACATAGAGAAAAAACCAGAAATATCTCAACAGTTGCTGTGTTCGGGTAATGCAATTGTGGGTGATTTTTTTCTTTATAATTTTCCATATTTTTAAGTTTTCTATGATCCTCACTTGCTACTTACAAAAATCATGAAACTAATTGCTTTTTAAAAAACTCTTATTAGTTATGTCTCTTCATCGTCCATCTGGCTTAGTCATGCTTTATTTTCATCTAGACATTTTTACACTGCAAATGTTTGTTACAAGTAGGACAGCTATGATTTTTCTCTAGAATCTAGTCTTAGAATTTGCATTTAGATATATGTAAATTAAAGCAATTTAGGCCAACATTATTCCATATCTTACTTGAAAAGAATTTTTAAAGTGTTAAGGGAAATGGAGGGATTTAATCAATTTGTTCCATGCTAAACTTTAAGTCCAAGATCAGGAGCATAAATGATGACGGGGCCAGGACAGTGTCATAAATGAGAGAAGCAACACCTCGACTAAGGCTCCTGAGTGGTCATTTTAGCAACTAATTCAACATTTAAAGAATGGAAATTGGGCCAAGTCTCCAGGCCTAATGGAAAAATCCCTATACGCTGCTTGCATAATACGAGCAGCCACTTTGCAGCTTCTCCCCGAGTCAATCACTGGCTTACAGTTAGAGTTACTCCAATTAGATGTAAACTGATACCAAAGATAGGTGGACTGTATCGAGTTACCTTATCCCAGACTTTGGTAAATCTATTACAATCCTGTAGAAACTAGAACTTTTTAAAGACCATCTTGAGACAGATCTGTCTTTAGCTGGATCCCCAATGCAAACTGGATCCTTTTTCAGCACCTGGTCAATTTAAGTCTTCCCAGGTATTCCCTATGTTGGTCTCTAACATCTGAGATTATCTGAATTCCAGTTTCTTAGTATCAGTGCTTTTTTCCGTGTCCCACAGTCTCACCTGTAACCTGCCTTCCAGTTTTTGCAAGAACTTTTATCTCTAGAGAGAGCACTGATCCCCTGAGCCACACCACTATGCTCTTGAATGTATTGCCCCACTGTCGGTTAGCTGAATAAACGGAAACCGGGCCCCGGGGCTCAGCCTTGCACAGCCTCTTCAGGCCTACTTGCCTGCTTCCCTGACATCGTGAGGCACGCCTTTAGAGGTATGCTTGGGGACCTGCTTTGCCATTCGCAGCTACGGATTTGAACGATCCCTGCTAAAATATCTGTCCCTTGCTATTATCTCTGTCCATCCCATCTCCCCAGTAATGGAAGAGCCCATCTTTTGCCGTCCCCCAGCTTTGCTCTCCAACAAACCAGCTCTCTGCCTTGCTGCTCTTCACCTCTCATTAAGCTTAAGAAACCATTTATTGAGTAACTACCTCACATTCACACTATTTCAGGTGATACAAAGATGAATAAAGTTAAACTTTTATCCTTAAGAAATTTATCCACCAGTGGGTGTATTAGTTTACTAGGGCTGCCTTAACAAAGTACCACAAACTGGGTAGCTTAGAACAACAGAAACTTTCTGTCTCAAAGTTCTGGTGGCTCCTGTGGAATCAAGATCGACAGCAGCAGCTCTTTCTAAGGGCCGTGAGGGAGACTCTGTTCTTTGCCTCTCTCCTAGATCCTGGCAGCCTCAGGCATTCCTTGGCTTATAGATGCTGTTATCTCTGTGTCTTCACATTACCTTCCTTCTGGACTTGTGTGTGTCCAAATTTCCGCTTTTTATAAGGAAACACTTTATATTGGATTAAGAGCCTACCCTACTCCAGGATCACCTCATCTTAATTTAGCTAATTACATTAGCAACCATCCTATTTCCAAATAAGGTCACTGACAGAGTGTGTGTTAAGATTGCAACATAGGAATTTGGAGGGACACAATTCAACCAGTAACAGTGAGTTGAATGCATATAGAAATGGAATTAACTGGAATATGAGAAGCTATATACTAATAAGCACTGGGGGCTGGCAAAGCGCAGAGGAATGTCACATACGACTGAGGCAGACTGTGCAGAGCTGCTCGCGGCCGAGCGAAGCCGTCCTCTGATTATATTGCCACAGAACAAAGGAGAACGTTCCCCTGCAGCTGAGCATGCGGAGGCCCCTTCCTTCTGTGGGCAGCAGGCCAGAGTGACTGGGTTCCTGGGGGCACACCTCCCACCCATCCGCGAGGCCACCACAAAGAAAATGGTCTTCCCACAGCATGTGCTGTAAGTCTAATATCTGGGTGTCAGAGTCTATTGCACTTACCAGATTTAGTAGATAAAATTGCTGGAGGGCGGAAGTATCAAAAAGTATGAGTAATTAAAACACTGAGCTGCAATATTATTAAAGGTATATTAAAATCAATGACATCCATTTGAAAAGATATATTTCACAGCCTGTCCTCCACGGTGGGAGATGTGGCTGAGCAGAAACAGGTCAAGCAGGGAGTGTTGTTAATGAAGGTCCTTGTGGAAAAGGCGGCCGGAGACAAAATGAGTTAAAATCTTTATTGTGTCTTGACAGCCCACATGAATCTATGATGATGATAAATGTTCTCATTTAGAACTTTTTCTCTTCCTGAGACATTTTACATGCTATCTCCAATTTGCTTTGAATTTCTCAAAAGACATATGTTCTCAGAAGAAAGCCTCTGCTTGCTTTTCATTAAGTCCAATCTTATCAGGGTGTTTGCATGTGGCATCACGTTTGAACTATTAATCTTACCACCGGATATTACAAAGGGGGAGGGGAAGCCTTAACAGGTTGAGGGCCATTACCCTTGAGAAGCAGCCCTCAGCACCCAGCAGCAGGCACCAGCCCAGGAACTGCTACTGCGGTGATTAATAAGCTCTTTCTGGAAGCTAACACTCTAGGCAAGAAGGTTTCTCTATAGAAGGGTGTGCAGTGGACAGTGGAAGCTAAAAAGGCTTGGATGCCACTGGGCTTGAACTTGGTGCTGCCGGATCACTGACCTGAGGGATCCTGGCAGGGCACCAGGGAACGACTGTTAATTTTCAGCGACATTAAGGTTTCTTTGGTATTAAGACACAAACCAATGGGGCAACAACACGGACGTAGGGTAAAAGGAAAGATGACAATTTCCTCTCTCTACTATAATAATTTTATAAAGTACAAACGCATGCCCACATGTGTACACAAACACACAAAAACTCAAGAGCAACACTCTAACAGACCAATAGTAAACTGGCTTAGATGAGGCATTAGAGGTAAGTGGGGTCTAGACCTGTGGGGCCCTAAGACTGTAAGTAGGACTTTGATATGTGTCCTAAGAGCCATGTGAAGTCATTGATGGATTTTAAGAAGGAAAATCCTCAATTATATTTGCATTTTTCAGAGGATATTTTGGCTGCTGTGCAGATCATAGATTTAAAACAGGGCTAGAGACAGAAGAACTAGAGAGGACCACCTTGGCCTGAGGCGGGCCTGTGGAGAGGAGAAAAGTGTATAAATCTCAGAATATTTTGGAAGCTAAATCAAACAACTTGAATACTGGAGATGGGAAAGAAGGTGTTAAGAGACTTTCAGTATGCTGGGCATGCAACCAGATGAATAATAAGGAATTCATGGAGATGCAGAGATATAGAGAAAGCCCAGACATGGTGGGGCATGAGTTATATTTGAGACATATTTGGTTTACAATTCTTATAAATATTTTAGTAGGGATGTTATGTTGGGTATGCCCATGCCTTAAATGTAGCCAGATTATCTACTCAATAATGTCTAGATTTTTTCATTCATTTTTCTAAGTCAGTCTTCAAGTTTGTTTTTTTAGAATTACAAGCATTTTTGTAATTGGAGAAAATAGGAAACCTAGAATCGTGTCAAATTTGTCAATTAAATGTACACAAATGTTCCAGGAATCTTTTTTGTTTCCTTTTATCCAGGAAATGTGCTGTCATTTGAGGGAGTAGAAATCATGCCGAGTGAAGGGTCTGCCAGCCTACCCAAAAAGGTCCCAAAGCCCAGTCAACATGGGTGAGGTTCTAAGAGAAGTGAGGTCATCAGTAGGGAATATATGTGTTCTTGCTCTGTGTTAACCAGCTTTTTCTCATCTCCTCCAGGCTACATCCATTTGACGTCTCTTCTTAGGGGAACACAGGGTGTGGCCACATGGCATCGTCCTGTCAATATGCCCGTCCACTCCATGTTCCCTCCAACTGGCTTGAGAAACATCTCAGAATTTACCTTAGTATCATTCTAACTCTGTGAAGTGAATATTCAGTATTTTATCTCCACTTCCCTAAAAAAGAGGATGGGTTGCTGGGGGAAATGACCAAGTCAGTCATAAAGCATTTCCAATGGGAGAGCATAGTAAATGAAAGTGATAATTCTTGTCCTGTTTAACAAGCTCTCATGGCAGCTCCTGGAGGTAGTAAAATTTATACTCCTACCAGGACAGCCCAGAATAAGGCATCGGCATTGGCGTGGGATGGAAGGCAGTCCTGGGAAACGGAGAAGAGTGTGGCTGCCAGCTCCCCTTTACTTGACTGAATAGATTGTCCCTGTTGTGCCTATGAGGTCCACCTCAAGGGGTGGAGACGGTGCATTCAGGTAATAAATTTTTTACTTAATCTTTTTCCCAAAAAAGGATGACTGTTGAGTGTGGGCTGCATGGAATGGACCAAGTTTAAAATTTGCAGCAAATTAAATCTAGTATATCTAGAAGGAGTACTAATAGAGGAGTTGTACCCTTTGAGCTACCTTGGGCTAAGAGGGACAGCTGGGCCACCAGAGAGATCCCAGAGGGCTTTGGCAGGAGGGAGCAGGGCAGGCCGTCTTACTGCTTCAAAGAACACAGATGCCTAAAGGAACACATCAGCCTGCAGTAACACTGTGTTTATAATCCTCACGGTGTGAAGGTTAAACGAGTGAAGGATGCAAAGTGCTAGAGTAGCACTTGACACCTGCCAGGAGCTCTGCACATGACAGATTATTATTATTATTATTATTAAAATGAAGGTTAAAGTATTACCATTACATTATTATAGGACAGTTTTCATCAGTTATTATACATGAAATTCTCATATAAAGAAAATTATCTATCTAAAATGAAAAAATTATAACTCTTCTGTTTTTTGTAATGAGATGTGTTAATTCATGTTAGTAGAGGAGTAGGTCATAACATTATCTTTCACCTACACAAACGGGCAAGTATGCAGGACATTCCTAAGAACTTATGATGATGTTTAAGGCAAGACTATGATTTTCAGACCTTGAATATTGCCTTTGTTTAGCAAAAGACCTTGATGATCGTTTCTGATTGGGTCAAGGGAAGTCCCAGGAAATTTCTTGAAGGAAGCAGAGTGAGGACAAGAAAACTGTTCTGCAAAGCAAGAGAATTTTTATTTTAGCCTTATGATCGTAGTTACATTAGAAAATCACAATGTTTGAGCCTATGGGATGAGACGAAAAATCCAGTGACTGGAGGGAAATAAACTGGATTGAGAGGTAATAAGAAAAAAGCTAAACTTTCTGTAAATCCTTGAAAATATGGGCAGAGAATGATGGCACTCACAAATTATGTGGGATCAGAAGATTCTATCTTTCATCTATCTATCTATAACTATCTATCTATCATCTATCTATCTATCATCATCTATTTATCATCATCATCTATCTATGAGTAACCTGCTCCCAGAGCCATATGAGAAGACTCTAAGGAGTCACACAAGACTGAAGGACCACCAGTAGTTCATACTTGGGTTACATTTTGTCTACTCTTGTGCTCTTGTTCCAGGATCATTATTAGTATTTGAGCACATTAAGAAGCACTGAGATATCTAGAGCTGAAATTATCACTCAGTTTGTAAGTATTTCTCAAGTATATGCCTAGAAACAAAGTTTGGATGATGCTGAGGCACTTAATGATGCTTACTCTGATTACTCTAAAACTGTTTCCCTTAGAAATATGAGAGCATAACCTAAGCCAAAATTTTGACATGGATATAACCTCATTAGAACAAGGCAAAATACTCTGAGGGGCAGCAGGGTGGGTGGCCCTGTGTGATAGCCTTGCTTACAGAGTGTCCTTCACGTAGGTCAAACAAGAAATAAAAAGCTCTTCATAGAAACTCCTGATTTCCACTGTCCATGTAAGATGCTCCCAGCTTGGGTCTGGCCTAAGTGAGTTTCTAACCAACTTAAACTTATTTACATCTCCTTCACAATATTGCAGAGGTTGAAACTGGAACTGGTGTTTGTCATTCCTTGCAGGAGGAATTTTGTTGAAGATTTTCAGAACTTTCTTAGCTTGGCCCTCTGACTGCTCAGGTTGAGAACAATTTTGATAGGACTTGTCCGTTTCTACCATGTCCATACTGAAATTCTTTGTTGTTTTCATTTCTTCTTTTTGGTGAGAAATTAAATATTAATTTCCTCTTTATATGAAAAATTGTTAATCCTCACCTGAGGACATGCTTAGAGAAAGGAAAGGAGAGAGGGAGAGAGAGAAAGAAAGAGAAATTGATGTGAGAAACATCTATTAGTTGCCTTCCATATGTAGCACAACCATGGATCCAACCTGCAACCCGGGCATGTGCCCTGACCAGGAATAGAAACCTGCAACCCTTTAGTGCACAGGATGACACTCAACCAACTGAGTCACTCCAGCTGGGCAAAAAAATTGCTATTTTAACTCCCTATCGTTATTATTCCCCTTAGTAAAACAACCCCGATTTTTATAGCTGGGCAGAGTTCCATCCAAGTAAAGATACATTTCCCTTGCAACTAAATAAGGCCAAGCAGGTGACTAAGCTGTTGCCAACAAGATGTAAGCTGAAGCAGAGTGTGGCACGTTTGGAAAGTCTCTTTTAAAAAGGAGGGCACCATCTCTTTTATACTTTTTCCTTCCTCTTCCAGCTGTTAGAGATGGACATGTAATGGCAGGTGCTTCTTTGGTCATGTGGGGCCATGAGGTATCTGTAATGGAAATCAAGAAAAGTAGAGCAACAGGGTTGAGAGATATGTGATTCTGGATATTATACACCTACTACGTTAGCCTTGGACTACAGTATTAAATACGGTGGTGGTCATGCTTCTATAGAAAAAAGAGCTTCTCAATGTAAAGGCTCAAACAAGTTAGAAATTTATTTCCCTTTCACAGGCTAGATAAGCAGGCTGTGTGCCTCAAAATGACCCAGGGGCCCAGGCCGGCAGGCACTCTGTCATCCTCAATACACGGTGCCCAGCTTGCCTTAGACTTGACCATGCCAAGCCAGCGGGAAGGAGAGAGCACAAGGAGCACACCTCCAATGACCAATGACAGAAGACCCCTAACAATTCTGCTCACACTGTCTGGGTGAGACCGTAGCCTCTTAGACACACTCTGTGCTGGGGAAGCTAATAAATGTAGTTAAGCTGAACAATCAGCTCCTGAGCCAAGCAGCGATTTTATTGCAATAGAAGCAGATAGGGTGCTTGCTAGTGGTCACAGAGCAGCCTCCACCACAACTTCTGGTCTTCATATTCTTAGATGACAGAAAAATATCAGCTTGTCTCCTTTAACCTACTCCATCTGTAACCTACATCTGCCTCCTTTAACCTACTGCATGTGGGCTTTTATTGTTCACAGCTGAACATAATCTTAATTGATACACTCCTTTTGGGTTTATTCAATGAATTTCTTACCTGTGACTCATAAATTTGGATTGTTAGGTAAATACTAAATTGCCTCCAGCTATAAAATTCTAAAAAATCATCAAACCTTTCTTTCTCAATGTTCTTACTGAACAGCTTGCAGGTTTAAAAAAAAGACAGAAAAAAATTCTTTTCTGCTTTATGGCAGTGTGGCAACTACTTCTAGAGGGCCCATTATGAGCTGTTGTCTGGGGAAGGTGAGGAGAAGGTAAGAGTGGCTGGGAGTTAATCTTATGAGGAGCTGGAAAAGGTAAGTGCTCCACCAGTGCAAGACGTGACAGAAGCAGCCACTAAGATTTCTGACCACAGAGAGCAGCAGCAGTTAGAACATCAGGTTGGAGAGTCCCCTTTGCTCAATAATACTCCATCTTCTTGGCCGCCCCAGCAAGCCACTCCCACAGGATAAGGGAATTAATTATATTAGTGAGAACACTTGTGTTTGCAAGTGAGTGAAAACTTAAGCCAAAAGGACTTAAGAAATGTATGATTGGTATATCTAGAGATATATTTGTTTGGAGAAATTGAATTATTTGGAAAAGAGCTTGTTTCCTGGTTCAAATGATGTTACCAGATTAATTTCTTTCTTCAGCTTCTTTGGATCTCTCTCTCCTCCCCCTCTCTCCTCCTCTCTCCCTCTCTTGCCACCCACATTCCCTTTTCAGGCTTTGTAGTTGAATCAGAAGATCCAGGCTCATAGAAAGGAGAGTCGTCTTTCCCAATCAGTAGTCCCAGAATTGAGTCTCATTGTTCTAATTGGGCAGACTTGGCTTCTGTCCCTGACCATGGCCCAAACACTGTGGTCAGGGAAGTAAAATGAACAAATGACTCAACTCGGTCACACACACTGCACATCTGGAAATCAAGGTGGAGTCAGCGTCATGCTGAGAACATGAGCTGAGTGTGGGGGAGTCAGGGCACTGTGACCCTAAGAAGAGAGAATAAATAATGAGTGGCAAGAACAACAGATAAAACCTCCATGTGTTCTCAAATGTGAAACCTCAAAGAAAGTTCGAGGTCTCATTTAGTGTATGTACCCATCTTCAAGCATACACCCTGAGTCATGTGCAGTCCTCCCAGGCATACAAAGATTGCTGGTCCTCATGGTCCATGGGCCTATGGCTAGCATACTCGATGTGCCCAGGCAGCCCATTATCCCATGACCAGCTAGTAAGTTTAACCATCCCAACCCACCCAGTGAACAATGGTGGAGAAAGAACAGAGTAACTATAACCAAAACACTTATTTAAAAAGCAGGGGGAATGGAAAAGAATGCACATGGACTCCCAGTTATTAGTACACATCCTATTCTAGGGCCAGGGAAAGCAATGATATGCTGCCTTGGCAGGGAAAACTTCGGTCAGTCAATCTATTTGACCTTGTCCTTGGTTCTGTTCTCATTACCCATCTTTTTTTTCCTTTTTTTCCCCATAGCTCTGGTTCTAGTGTGAGGAATGACCTCCCTTGTGCATTGTCCTGCTTAAGAGATGGGTACTGGGGAGGATGGCCTCCAGAGGGCCACATCTTTTTTGGAGCCCACTTCATCTTGATATATGTCAGGGACTGGGGATTATTTTAGGTCTGATCAGAAATCTTTATTGACCTGGCTCTTCTCCTCAGCCAACTTTACATTCTAGGTTCTAATTTTTATAAAACACCATTGCAGGAATTAATTTTAGTATACACAGTATACTTTTACTTTAAAACAACAAAAAGCTCAACTCTAACTGGCTTAAGAAAAGGCAGGAATTTATTGATGTTGATAACTGAGAAGTCCAAGGATTGCATTGGCTTCATTCAGGTAGAAATTGTTTACAGATGTGCACCAACCCTTGTCTATTGATCTACTTTGTCTAGGTCTGTTCTGTTCTCAGATTTCATGTGGTGGCTGCAGTAGTTTCAAACTAATACCGGAATGATACTTAGGAGTTCTTGTTACACATATGTACACACACACACACCCAATACACAAATCCACACCAATACGTAGATGAGAAAGTGGAGATTGCTGGTGTTTCCTCATATTCCCCAAGTGGAAGGAAACTTGAAAGCCTGCATTTTCCATGTGGGGCACTGAGTCATAGACAACATGTAGTTCAACCTAGACCTCATCATCCTAGCAGAGGGTATAGTGCAGGAAAAGTAGTGCCTAAATAATTTGCATGTTTGGCTTTATTCCTCTAAACATTTCTTGTCCCCGAGAGTGCTAAGGAATGAACTTTTATATCAGGGCAGCAACAACAAAGTAACTGAGAGGACAGGAGCTGTATAGCACCTCCCTCTGACATGTTGTGATGTCCAAACACTGATCTGGAAGGTATTGATTCAGATGAGATGAACATTTAAGTCAGCAGACTTTGAGTCAAGCAGATCAACATCATAATGTGGGTGGGCCTCATCCAATCAGTTGAAGACCTTAAGAAAAAAAGACTGGCATTCCCTTAGGAAGAAATTCTACCCAAACACTGTCTTCAGATTCAAGTTGCAGCATCAACCCTTTCCTGGGTCTCCAGCTTGCTGGCGTATCATGCAGATTTTTGACTTGCCAGGCTCCACAATCATGAGCCAATTACTTAAAAATCAGCCTCTCAGCTCTGGCTAGTGTGACTCAGTTGCTTGGGTGTTGTCTGGTGCACCAGGAGGTTGCTGGTTCATTTAAGGGCACATGCTTGGGTTGTGGCCTTGATTCCTGGTAGGGAGCATCCAGGAGGCAGCCAATCTATATTGTGCTCTCACATCAATGTTTCTCCCTCTCTCCCTCTTCCTTCCTCTCTCTAAAAATCAATAAACTATTTATTTTAAAAAAATCAATCTCTCTCTTTATACATGTCCACATACACACACTTATGTACATGCGTGCATGCACACACACACACACACACATACACACACACCCTACTAGTTCTGTTTCTCTAGAGAACCCTGACTAATATACCTGCTAATGTGGATGTGATACTAATACACTAGGCAGAGTCAACTTAGTCCTTAGGTTAGTTTCCTATTGCTACTGTAACAAATTACTGTAAATTTAGTGACTTGAAGCAGTATACATTTATTATCATGTAGTTTTGGAGATCAGAAGTCTAACATGTGTGTCACGGGCTAAAATCAGGGTGTCAGTAGGGCGGGTCGTGCAGGCCTTTGTGGGCCATAGCAAGGCGGTTGGATTTGTTAAAGAGCTCGAGGAGCCATCATTTCCCCCGTAGGATGCTCCTTGGTGTGGAAACATATGATTGCACCAAGGACCTGCTCCTCAGGTAAGCTGCCGATTGCCCTTTCCTAAGGAAAATTTGTCAGGAATCCTCCCATTCGGGTCCCATCCCTGACAGAAGTTTTACCCCATAGAATATTTCCTACCACACCAGCAATTTGCCACAGTCAGTGCGCCTGCAGAATTTTAGCAGTTAGCAAAAATTGTTTGAGCTTACATATAACTATCTGAATTTGTTAATCATTTTTTAAATATGTTTTTCCTCGGTGGAAATATCCACAGAATATTCATAGGAAAAGAGGAAATTGGAAGTACTATCTTTGTGCTCAATGATTTCCTATTAGCTTCTTATCACTACCCAATAAAAAAAACCACACCAATGCTGCCTGCCTCTCCTCCACCCCCACAGGTTTCAATAAGATCTATTTTAGGTTCCTTCACTTCACAACTGCAGGAAGTCTCTGTGTTTCTCCACACATACAAACCTGAAGGGAAAAGAGCTGCAAATAAAGGAGAAAATTGCTTCGGTAATCTTGCAGTGTAATTCATCTTGGGGAAAAAAGTTTCAACCTTATTTTGAAAATCCATCTAAAAAAGAAATGTATCCTTTGCTATCTGGGCAGTTAGGCCAGGAATTAAGAAAGTTAAGCAGCAATTTGAGATTCATAGTCAGAAAATAGAGTATTAGCCCTGCTGGTGTGGCTCAGCAGTTGAGCATTGACCTAGGATCCAGGGGATCGCTGTTCGATTCCCAGTCAGGGCACACGCCCAGGTTTCAGGCTCGATCCCCAGCAGGGGGTGCAGGAGGCAGCGGATCAATGACTCTCTCATCATTGACGTTTCTCTCTCTCTCCCTCTCCCTTCCTCTTTCTGATATATATATATATATATATATATATATATATATATATATATATTAAAAAAAGAAGAAAAAAAGAAAAGCATATTAAACAAAAAGCATGAAACGCACAAGGCTTGGCTTGATCATTGGTAAAAATCTTTCTCTAGCTCTAGCTTTAGCTCTATTCATAGTTCTATGCATATCTAGTATCTGGTATCTCCCTTCCCCTTCCCTCTCCCCCATTTAATTAATTTATGGTTTTTCTTTCCATGTTTCTTTTAGCAAAAAAAAAGCAAATATACACATATTGTCTCCTATTTCTTACCAAAAAGGGAAGCATATTACCCTGTATATATATTTTTTGGTCCACATATCTTTGAAATAATTCCATATCAGTTTCTTTCTCTCCCCCCCACTCCCCTCCCTTTCCCCTCTCCTAGGTTGTTCCACGCTACTTCATTTTATGGCTATACTGAAATTTACTCTGTCTCCCAGGAATGGCCATTAGGCTTGTTTTTTCATATTGCTATCGTATCTAATGAAGCATATGTAACTTCGGTTTTGTGTTTGTGGGAGCGCATCTTCAGGCAAATTCCTGAAGTGGGGCTGCTGTGTCAGAGGGTAAATGCCCATGCAGTTTGCTAACATCTCATGATTCTTTCCCCCTGGATCGCACCCCCATCAGCAGCTGTGGGGCCTGCCTTTCCACCGCTGCCAACAGGGTGGGTTTGCCAGTCTAATAGCTAAGAACTTATCACACAATAGATTTAATTAGCATTTATTTTGTGAATAAAGTTGAGTACTTTTGTCATATTTAAGTACCAGAGATAAATCTTTATGAAATTGTATATTTCTGTTTTTACCCATTTTTTTAAAAATCAGATTTTGATATTTTCTCTTTTGATAATAAAAAATTCTTTATGTAGCAAGAAAATTAGCTTCTATTCTGTGACATTCAGATATTTTTAATGGCACTTTCTTTAGATTTTGATCGTTTTATTGTTATAAAATTTGTGTTTAGTAAAATTTATCAGTCTTCTTTTATTGCAACTGGATTTTGAATCCAGTTTAAAAAATGGAAACTTCATTCCTTCCAAGATTGTAAAAAATTCACCCTTGTTTTCGGCTAATACTCATATGATCTCACTTTTACACTTACATTTCAGATTCGAATTTGAATTTTTTTCTGGTTCAACTGTGTGAGTTATGAATCCAATTTTATCTTTTTTCCAAATGGTTATTCAGCTGTCCTGAATTTATAAAA
Organism: Miniopterus schreibersii; assembly: GCF_964146895.1. NCBI lineage: Eukaryota > Metazoa > Chordata > Mammalia > Chiroptera > Miniopteridae > Miniopterus > Miniopterus schreibersii. The sequence goes on along the minus strand of NC_138106.1, from coordinate 80,960,587 downwards.
TGCCCATGTTTTCTCCAGTGACTTGAGATTTTACTTATACAAAATCTTCATGCGCACTTGGGCCTTTTCCTAGGCTTTCTACTGTTTCATTGGTGTATGTATTTATGTGCAGTATCACTTTTTAAGTTGAGACTATATAGCATATTTTAATGTCTAGTAAGGCTATGCCTCCTTTCTTCTTCTTTCTTTCCAGAGATTTCCAAGCTATTTGGCATGTTTATTTTTTCATATAATATTCAAAAACAACTTATCTTGATTCAGAAAAAAAAGTGTATTAGGGTTGTACTAAATTTGTACATTAAATTGAAGAAAATTGATATCTTTATGGTGTTGGATCATCCTATCCAAGAACAAATGTGTGTTACCATGTCCTGTCCTGAACAGCCCTGCTCAGCTCCTGTAGACTCATGCCTATGGTTTCTTTTATGGAGTTAATCCAGTTCAAATTTGGTCATCTTATATTTGGTCAAAAATGAGTATCTCCTTCCATTTGGTTAAGCCTTTGTCTTTATCAGAAGTGTTTTCAATATATATGTTTTGCCTGTTCCTTGTTGATTCTTAAATAATGGGAGGGAGGGAAGAATTTCGAGAGAAGTTTCCATGACAATGTTCGATTGTTTGTTACCTGTATATAGTATTCCCCCTTTAACTGTGGGGAATATGTTCCAAGACCCACTGGATGCCTGAAACCATGGATAATACCAGAGCCTATATATATTATGCTTTTTTCCTATACGTACCTACCTATGATAAAATTTAATTTATAAATTAGGCGCAGTAAGAGATTAACAACAATAACTAATAATAAACTAGAACAATTATAGCAATGTACTGTAATAAAAATTACGTGACTGGTCTCTTCCTCTCTCTGATAGCCTATCTGGTAACTCAGGTAGCTTTCAAGTGACTTAGGGGGCAGGGAGCTTACAGCGTGAGAATGCACGGGACAGAAGGGTGGCTCACGCTCTGGGCTGGATGGAGCTGGGCGGCCTGAGAGTTCATCATGCCACTCAGAAGGGCACACCAGCGAAACCTTGGGAGTTGTTTATTTCTGGGATTTCCACTTAATATTTTCGGACTGCTGTTGGCCAGATGTAACTGAAACCATGGAAAGCAAAACCACAGATAAGGAGGGCCTGCTGCACCTGCTTCCACGGCTAAATGCTGTTTGTGTGAGTTTGATTTGATATCCTATGTGTGTTATTAATTCAATCACAGCTTTCTTTTTGATGTAATATATGATTAAATTCAGTAAAAGCTTCATGTATGTTGAAAAAAAGGTGTTTTCAACTTTTAAAGTAGACAGTTCAATATATCTATGAGTTATGCTCAATAATTCTACTACTCAAATTATCCATGTCAATTTCTGTGTATTTGATTTAACAAAATGTATTAATATTTTTAAATGTTTCCCAATCAAAAAAAGTTATATTTTTAAAACTTTATCCTTGTTTTTATAAACAGAATTTAGTCTACTAGTTTGAATTCATGTTATTTGTCAAGTAATATTTTCTCTCCCATGTATCTTTATTGTACACTACAATTATTGTCAAGATAATTATCTGATTCATATTTCTCCTTAAAGTCACCATACTTCTTTATATTATTCTGTTTCAACAAATTTTTGTTCTTTACAGTTTAAGTTCTCCTTTTATGTTTTAAGTCATAAGCTTATGTTTTATTTTTTATATTAAGAATATTTTTTCTAAGGAGACTCTTATTTTTGTGCTTATGGTATAATTTTACTAGACGTTTTCAAATTTAATAGTTATAACAAAAATTCTTCCCCCAAAGCGAATATAATGATTTATATACCTATTAGCAGCCAATGAGAGTTCTGAGTGCATAATATTTTTACAAAAGTCAATAATGGCTGTAAAAAAAAGCTCTCATTGTGAAGTATTTAAAAACAAAACAAAACAAAACAAGACAAAAAAACATCTTTTTTGTATTTTGAGAAGGAACTATGCCTCTCAGTCCTGCAAACTGCTTGTTTAGATACTTGATTACATTTGCTTTGTTGATATTTAAGAGCTCTCCAAGTATTCTGGATGCTAATTCTTTGTTGATTATATTCATTGGGAATATTTCTACCAGTTTTTGGTTCATTTTAATTTCTAAATTGTATTTTATAATAAAAATATAATGTAAATAGATTATTAATCTTTAATGTAAATAGATAATGAATCTTTTTTTGTCATTACCAGGTTTTTAAAAATATCTTACTTTAAAATCCTTCCCTGAGATTCTTAAAGATAACCTTCAATATTGCCTTTTGAGGTTTTACAGTGTTTCTTTTTGCTTTTAATTTTTGATATATCTGGAGGTGACATTTTTGCATAGTGTGTAGACATAAACTTTAATGTGTTTTTTTTTTTTTCCTGTAAGAATAACCAATTTTACCAGCACTCTATATTTAATAGTCCTTCACTGGAACATGACCATGTTGGCACCTTAATCTTGGACTTCTCAACCCTGGGACTGCAAGAAATTTATGTTCTTTATAAGCCAACCAGTCTGTGATATTTTGTTATAACTGTTCAAATGGACTAAGACAGAAAATTGGTATAAAGAAGTGGGGGAAGTTTAAGTAAAAAAATATGTCAGAGTAAGGATATCCAAACCTGTAGAGAATTTTTATAAAACTTTATTTTAGCCAAACAGAGGATAAGCTTGGAAGCAAGAGCTCAACAGACTAAGAAAATGCTCCTAAGAATGACAGTGTGCAGCTTCTCTTATGTATTTGGAATTAAGGAGGGAATTTAGTGAAGTTTCCAGGAAGGTGGAAGAAAGCAAGGTGGGGATTGGATTACAGTATAGTTAGCAAGATTATACACTTATTTATTGATTGAAGAGAGCGGGGGAGGGAAGGAGAGAGAAACGTAGATTTGTTGTTCAACTTATTTATGATTCATTGGTTGATTCTTGTGTGTGCCCTGCCTGGGAATCAAACCTGCAACCTTAGCGAATCAGGGCGATGCTCTAACCCAGCCAGGGCCAGATTATGTGCTTTCTTCAGGGTGCTGTTTCTTCTGAGAAGTTCAGAAAAGAGGCATTTCAAAGTGCTTAACCTAGATGCACAGAAACAATGGACAGGACTTGCTTAAGGCAAAGACAAAGTTTTTACTAAAGAATTCATATGTCTGGGGCATGACTACTCACCATGACCTGCCAATGCCCAGTTAGGAATTTATGATCAGATCACCCTGTGAGGTTACTTTCTGTAGAACCCCTTTTTTATTTACAAATACTTAATAATGTGGAAGCAGCTTTGGAATGAGTAATGGCTAGAGGTTGGAAGAGTTTGGAGTGCATTCTAGAAAAAGCCTACATTGCCCTGAATGGACCTTTGAAGGCATTTCTGATCAGACCCCATTAGGAAAAAAGGAAAGCTGTAGAGAAAGCCTAAATCTCCTTAGGCAATCCCTAAGTGGTCATGAACAGAATGTTGGTAGAAATATGGATGGTAATGTGGTAGGCAGTTAGACAGGCATGAGCAGAGCAAAGACAATGGGCCAGGTACAGAAGATCACCAGGGTGAGAATCCCTGGATGCCTAGCAACAGACAATTGTAGGGTGGGACTTCACCCCTAGGGTGACCTTTCCTCCCCTAGCCTATCGCATGCGGTTTAGACTCCCTGACCTTTCATATCACTGGTCAGTCACATGGGTGTGGGAGAAGCCAGGTGGGATTGGATTGCAGGCTATTTAAGATTATGTGTTCTCTTGAGGTTATTTTCAAAGGTGTGTTAATCTAGGTACAGAAACAATGGACAGGGCTTGCTTAAGGTAAAGATAACCCTTTTACTAAAAAGTCATAAACCTTTTACTAAAAAGTATGACTACCCTCCATGACCTGCCAAATTAGTAATTTATGATCAAATTATGGTCATGTCAATATAAGAAACATTCAAACCTATAGAGAATTTTGTGAGTTTACTTGAGCCAAACTGATCACAATTGCAAGGAAGGAAAAATCTCCAATGATTGAGATGCTCCAGAGAATGGCAGTTTTGCATCTTATTTCATATATTACAATCAAAAGAGAAGACATAAGTGGGTTACATGAAATCTATTGGTGAGACAGGAGAAAGCAAAGCTGGGAAACCTGGGATTGGATAAAAAGTGAAATTATAGATGTGCTTCTTTTATGGAGGTGGATACAGGATAGTTAATAGTCAATAAGGAATTCCACAACAAAAATAATGAAAGGACTTGTGGTCTCCACCTGGTGCATTGGTTGTGTCCTGAGAGATCTGGAAAAAGGGAAGTTGCCCTGACATTCCAAAGGTATGTTATTGTAGGTGCAAAAAGACAATAGGCAGGCTCAATTAAGGTGAATGTTGACTTTTGTCAGGGAAGGTTCTAGCCTAGGACATGATTACTCACCATAAACTGCTTTTAGTTAAAAAGTTTTAATTTCAGACCATCTTATGTGGTTACTTTAGGTCTCTGAGTTTGTAAGGTTGCCACACAGGCCTCCCCTGAGCTTGTCAGGTTTAGTATGTGGCTCCTTTTTGTCCAGTTATTTTCCATACAATCTTTTTTCCCCCCATCCACATTATCTAATACTTTTTCTTTCCCAGGAGTTCTTTGTTCTGTCTCACCCTACACAGTGCAAAGTAACATGTACCAAAGACTCAAGGCAGCCCCTATGCAGGTTTTTGGAGATCTTCATTTCATCAGCCCTACAGGTTCTGATGCTGTTGTAATTAGCTAGTTATTAATAATAGGAAAGGAGCAAAAAGGAGGTCAGACATTATAAGCATGGCCATTTGGGCAGCTTCACCAGGAAGCTGCAAATTTGCATTCCCCAGGGAACCACCAGTCCCTCCCCTTGCAGATCACTGGGGGCAGGAACTGGACAACGAGACAGATGGACACATGCATAGGAAAGTTGGGGTGACCTAGGGGATGTATTTGTCAGTCAAACCTGGGAACAGAAATCATTGGATAGAAGAGGTGGAGCCAATGCAAGCCCATGAAAATTAGGGGATACATAATCCCCCAAACAAAGGAGTTCACGCTTGTGTGGCTCTTGGCTCTCTTGAATTCACCCGTATGGCTTGCGGTCATGCATACACCAAATTCAATGGACTAATGGACTGCAGCTGGAAACACAAACTAAGCTAGTCTAATGCTGAATTGGATTGTCCCAACATAGAACAGAAATTCTGGACACTGGCTTTGATTTTAGCTCTGTTGAAGCCCTAGCTACACTTGGGTGGGACAAAGGGAAATGGTACCCTGGAAACTCAGGGTTTTGATTCCATGAAAATAAAGCTTTCTGCAATATCTTCTCCTCCTATGTGAGTCTTGGAAAATTCTTTTTCTCAGGGCATCACAAGAAATCCACTCCCACGAGCAACAGATGGAGACCAGGACCTCTCCCCACTGGTAAAGTTCTAATTGTCTAATCCTCCTGTTGACATAAGGAAACCTGTAAGGAAATTTTACAAGAGTTTATTTGAGCCAAACTGATGACATACCCTGGGGAGCAAGCTCTCAAATGCTTCAGAGAATAACAGTTTTGCAGGTTTTTTTAATGCATTTGAAATTAGCAGGAAATGCAAGGAAGATTACGAGGGTGGGAGAAAGCAAGGTGGAAACTGGATTATAGGCTAGTTAAGATTATGTGCTCTCTAGAGGGAGGTCTCACCTTCAAGGGGTAGTACTTCTGGCATTTTAAAGGTGTGTTCACCTAGATGCACAAGAACAATAGGCAGGACTTGTTCAAAACCTTTCACTAAAGTATGTGCCTGGGGAGTGACTACCTTCCATGACATGCCCAGTGAGGAATGTATGACTTATTACAGCACCCCCTTTTTGTTTATACCTTCCCAAGCTGTAATCTATGTTTCCTCAATCCAGAGAGACCACTGTGTTCTGCAATGAATTCGTCTTTCATGCACCACAGCCTACAAAGTGCCTCCCAGGAGAACCCTGGGGAAATCAATCACAAGGCTCACCTCGTTTGTGATCTTTCAAAATCACAGGGGTTTGTTTTGTTTTGTTTTGTTTTGTTTTTTGTTCAAAGTCTAAAAACAGTTGTTTCACATATTTTGTCCACTCTTGTCATTGGTTATATCAGGTGTAGTCCAGTAATAGTTACTATGTCATGGGCAAAAACAGTAGTTCTCTGCATAGCACTTCACTCTTCAATGAAATATAATCAGGGTTAGAAAAAAGTCCCTAGGATCATCACTAGACTGACTCAACCCACTACCATAGGACTTGAATTTCATTTTCTAAACATCTAATAAGTGGCTGTTTAACCCATACATCATCACCTCCAGTAATGATGGGACCACTGTTTCCAGGGTAAGCTTACATCTCAGGCTGGTAGGAAAGTCTTCTTTATCATGAACAGAACTCTATAATGGCTGGATGATTCCTATTTTACCTCTCAGGTCCGCACATGCGGCTCTGCTCTCTCCTCCACTAAACTGTCCTACAAGTAGTTGATGACAGCATCATGTCCCCACAGAGCCAGCTCTTCTGCAGGCTAAACACCCAGTTTCTTCAACATGGGGAGCAAGCAGGGTAGAAAGACAACAATTTTGTTCTCCAACCTTGCCTTAAGTATCTGCCCCAAGACTTGAAATCTCAGGAGAAAATTCCTTTTGAAGCCCACCTGAGCTCTTAGTTTGAATCAGATAAGCCTAATTTGATCAAAGGGTCACTCAGCTGTTGCAGTCAGCATAGTTAACACATTTTAGAATCTCCTAGTCCTATGTCTAAAGATTATTTTCCTGGCTGTGTGACCCAGAGAAACCACTCCTGACCATGCTTTCAAATAAAGCCACAGATAAGAAGGTAATGACTTTATTAATTGGGAAATGGGAACTAGAAGAGAGGGAGGGAAGTATAATCTATTGAGGTATATGATTCCGTTTCCTAATTGATAACTTTAAGAATAAAATGAGATGTAAAGTTTCAGACTTAAAAGTCAGTTAAGAAATCTGAAGGTCCTGATATCATGTGTTGTTTAACTTTAGTTTATCCTAATATTGAGATTTCAGAACTTTGGTTTTATTCTAAAATTAGGATTAATGTTAATGTCTATAGTCAAGTTTAAAAATTACATTGTGTTGCAAAAAAGGTTCACTTGAACCTCATTTCTAATAATGACACATCTGGAAGCAGTGGCCTTCATAGCTGAAAACAGTTTTCATTCATTCCTAATTCATTTCTTTAGGCTACACCTTATTTCTCAGTCCCCAAGTCTGTACTAATCTATGTAACAGCAAGAACGGAACATTTTGAAACATTCTCACTCATTAAAAAATGCAGATGCTAAATGTCATGCATTTATTTTTTGAAACAGTCATTTCCTTCAATCTACTTTATCTTACTTAACTTTTTTAAAAAATTGATTTTAGAGAGAGAGAGGAAGAGAGAGCATTCATTGGTGGCGTCTTGTATGTGCCCTGGCAGGAGATAGAACCTGCAACCTTGGCCATATCAGGAGGAAGCTCTAACTACATGAGTTACTCAGCCAGAGCACCATATCTTATTTAACTTAAAAAAAAAAAAAAAAAGATTTCCCAAGGGCTAAAGTGTAGGTAAACCTTGGTAAGTAGCTTTACCTCAAACATTATTAAAAAAAAAAAAAAAATCACATAGAGATAGCAGTTCCACCAAAGTGTCTCCTTTATCCATGTGCAATGTCTGACATGGCTGTGATGGGTTCAGCAGCTGAGGAGCAGCCATAAACATTTTTTTGTTATCTAAGACAGAATAGACAGAATTTGATGGCTAATATTTGCTTTCTCTTCAAAGACTCTTTATTTACCCAGTTCAACTTGTCTAATATACTTTCTGCTTCTTTGTATAATGATTAGGCTCTAGGATTAGATCTGACGTTGGAGTCAGATATTTGGTTATTGAGTTCTTCTACCCAGAGAAGACCCTTTCCAGTGGCTTATGATGAAAAAGAAAAGGAAGGACTAGACTTGATTTTTTGCAACCCGTTACTTTTTTCTTGTCACTCAAGGACATAGCTGGAAAAAGAAAAGAAACTGCCCGAAAGATAGGCCTAGGAGCTGATCCCAAAGGAGGGGTTGGGTGGGTGCTGCAAGCTTTGCCAGGCAAGGGGCCAGAATTTGAACAGCAAAGGGTAATCTACAGCTATCATTTAGTCTTAGCGTTATTTTTATGATACTTGCTGAGTGTAAGTGATTGTAGATCCATAGGCTTTTATCACACTACCTAGAGGTCAAGAGCTTTGGAACTTTAGTTTTCATTAACTTCTCTGGCTCTTCTGAATTTCCAATTTTCCTTTTTTTTTTTCCCTTTCAATTTACCAAAATACATTGCAGACCTACTGTGGGCCCAGCCTCATGTTAAGTGGTTAAAATGCAAAAATACATGTCAAGATTCCTGCTTTGAAGGAATCAACAAGCAAGAAAATAAAAGAGAATTGAAATACAGTTTAATAAGGCTCAAGGCTGAAATATGCCGGGGCCAAACCTAAATTTCAGTGGGTTAGAGAGAACTACTGAAAGAGGGAGCAGGGGAATCGAATCTTAGCAGGTGAGTAGCTAACTAGACAATGAAGGGGTAGAGGAGATGAAGGCATTTGGGAGAGTAAGAAGGGAGGCATCAGGTACAATGTGGATGTGTGGTAATGACCTCAAGTAATGCTAAGTAGGGACACTGGGAATTTGCGTCTATATTTTAAGTAATTTGCTCAGTGTTGTGAGTACGTGACTGAGGCTTGATTTAAACCAGTTCTTCATGAACCTAAAATCTATTGCCCTTGAACCTAACTACACATACCATATGACTTAAAAATATGCTGCTCAAATCACATATTTGGCAATATAAGCAGTATTTGTCTCAATGATTCTCCTCTTGCCAAAGTGCAGAAGTTAGATGTTAATTAAGCAGATATTCTCAGACAATTTCATCTTAGATGAAATAAATAGGCTTGATTTTGCTGTTTTTATAACAAAATATTTTTAGTCCCATATCTATGATTTCATGCTTACTTAGTACTTAAAATAATAAAATATCTCACTCGGGTAGCTTTCTATCAATGTCAGTTTAATTGCAAGGATCTGCTGGAGCTAAGGTAATAATAGGATTTAACTCAGGCAAAGAGAGAATTTGAGCTTTCACTCATAAATACAACTCTTTTCTGCAAGAAAATAAGTTTGTCATCAACTGCCTTAATCTTTTCTCTGATTGCCTCAATTACATTTTGTTCATCTATTATCAGGTCCTTCGGAGACTGAAAGGACAACTTTGTTGTCATATTTTATTTTAAGCGGATCATGTTTGTAGACAACTTGGTTGCAGAAACATCAACAGGGTTATCTTTCCTATCAAATAATGGATGATAATCTCAAGTCCTTGAAGCTTATAGCAGAATTGTTCCGAAAGCAGTAATAGACCCCAGGGTGTGCTGAGGTGGAGATGGCAGGAGGCCACTGCTTTCCCAGAAGCTTTCTTCCAAAATCTTAGACCTTGAACAAATATCCAAACACCATTAACCACAAGTAATTGCATTATTTGCAGCCTGAGCTCTTGCTAAGCCAGGATATTTGTTAATTTGCTTGCTTGCTCTAAGATAAGTATTTTAAATAAAAGCATGTTTATTGTAAGACAAAACTTAAATTCACACTACTACTACAGAGTTGAAAATTTTGTCTTACTTTTTAGAAAATAACATATCAAAAAATATTTGTATGGAACCAGTCTCATATTTATCAAAACCCAAATATGACTTCCTGCCAACATGGCTCTGTGAAATAGCACTAAACTGAATTAAGAGATATAGGTACTTGTCCTAAATCTTTCACTACTAATTGTAGGAACTTGAATAAGACATTTACCTTCTGGCTTTTAGGTTTTGTTTTTATTACAAAGAGAGGAAATAGGGCAAGATGCAACTAAAATCCATTTTAAACTTAAATATTTACGGTTCTAATCCAAAAAAAAAAGTGGGGAAGGTTAAGTATAATGTCTCAATTTTGTTCCATCCAAGATCAGATGATGCCCACTTACTGTGCAAAGTCAGCTGGGTTCCATCAGCTTCATGTTGTTTCACAGAACTTCAGGCTTCTTTGCCTGATCTAGTTATTTGACAAAAGGGTGGCTTTGGAGGTTTCATTGACAAGATTTGGTGGTGGTCTGACTGTGGGAATGAAGGGGAAGGATGTGTCAAAGATGCAATGTCTGTTCCTGGCATAAACTACTGGTTGAATGCTGAAATCGGAAGCAGTAGAGGGAAAGAGCAAATATTTCATTTTGAAAGATTTAAGCCTGGGATGCTTCTAAGTTCTAAGTGTATATGCATTTAAATATATAAATCTAGAGTTTAGAATAGAGGATGGGCAGGGAGATAAAGATATGGAAGCATTAGCATATAAGTGGTATTTTAAACTGGAAATACTGATGCAATTGACTAGGAGGAGAGTATAGATTGTAAAGATGAGGGCTTGGGACTAAGACCCAAGAAATCCTCACATTTAGAATTTTATGAGAGAGAGAGATGAATTTGGAAGGATCCAAGAAATAGCCAAAGTAGCAGAAAATATTAAGATAGTGAGTGCAATGCACGCCAATGTCAGAGAAGTATTCAAGAAATGAAAAGCCAACTGTGCTGAATGCTCATGAAAGGGTGGGGTAGAAGGTGGAGAGTGGGTTCACTCTGACATAACCCTTCTGATTCAAGCACAAACATAGACAAAATATAAACGATAAATAATTATACAGCTGGGCCCATAAGCGAAGTAATTTTTTTTGAGAGATTAAATGGAAGAGCAATGAAAAATGATTAGTGGGGCTAAAGCCATGTGTAGGCAAGTGGGCTGGAAGTCTGAGTGCTTATATGAAATGGTCTGAGGTTTTAGAAGACTGGACAGACTCACTTAATTCAGGGGTAGAGTTGAAAGTATTACTGACTCTTATAGTCTGGGACTATGACATATCAAGCATTTAATCTAGATTTGTATAAGGACATAGACATAGTTGTGTGACTAAGGTTAAACTAACATTTTACTATGGCAACAAAAAACCCAATCTACCATTATAAAGCCTAGTTCTGGGTTGAGTTGGGTGTTAGGTGGACCTCCAAACATTAGAGTGCCCCAGGGACTGGCCTTCCAATCTTTTCTCTAGCTATATACACTCTTTGGTGACATAGTCCATGCTTGTGTTTTTAAATACCATGAATATCCTGATGACTCCTAAATTTGCATTTCCAGCTTGGACCTTTTCCCTGAACTTCCGATTCACACATCTGGTGGTTTACTTGCTATCTCCACTTGGATGTTTCAAAAAAGAACTCCTAATTTCTCCCCCAAATGTTGTTCCTCTTCTCTTCCCCATCTCAGTTGCAACTCTAGCCTTTTCATCGCTGTGACGGAAAACTTTGGACTCATCCTTGGCTCTTCTTTTCCCCCCACATCTAATCTACTAGCAAATTCTGACAGCTCCACTTTCAAAACATATCCAAGATATGACCACCTCTCTATCTCCACAGTTAATACCCTGACTTAAGATGCCATAATTTCTCAGATGCCTGGATTATTGCAATTCCTTAGTCTTCCTGTTGTCGATTTTCAATATGACAACTCCAGGGAGCCTTTGAAATATCAGTATTATACCTTGGTTCAAAATGTATGAAAATATTTCCATTTTTCTAGAGTAAAATTCAAGTCTTTATATTGTCTCATGTTTTAGAAAATAAAGAATGATGCTACATATTTAGATATGCATGCCTAAGTAGTAATAGTATATATATATATATATATATATATATATATATATATATATATATATAAACAATCATAGGAGTGATGAGCTTGAATTGTTATCTACAGTGAGAGAGAGAGGGATCTGAGTTTCTGGACAGATATACAGGGCCTCTGTTCACTCAGAAGGCATTTTTAAGAGGGTGACTCTAGTGAGAGCCTGCACAATATCCGCTGAATATGCCCAAAAGGGAAGGAGACATGGGGTCAATGAATAGGGAGAGACCTATGGTTCCAAGGTTATGCAAGCCTATGACAAAAGAGTGACAGACCACTTGAGCTGGATGGATGGGATTGTGGCCAAATCACAGATCTTTTCTTGAAGGTCTCTTCCCTCAAACTGTTTCACAAATTTCATGGGGCAGTTATCAGTGTTGCTGATAAGTCCTGGCCTCTGCACTTTCAAAGCACACAATTGACCATTTCTCCCAGGCCAGAGTTGGGAGAAATTCTGTAGCAGTTATACACATACCTGGAAAGTGCTTCACCAATATCACTTACAGTAAATTTTCTACTAAAGTCTTCATTGATCTTTCTGGCTTTGGGGCTAAAGCTGTTCTATCCCATTGACTTGGTTTGTGAGCCTGAGTCTCTATGTTGGCTAGATGTCCAATTGTTTTCCTTACACATGACTCCTTAGCTTCCTGGGTTAGTTAATAAAAGGTCAGTTTAACTCCACCTCAGCAGCATTCAAGCGCAAAAGCAAATGAATATGTTGGAGGAAGAGCAAGCATTCATTTCTGAGCATGGATCTTGGAAAGTCCTCTAACTGTCCATGAGCGTTTTCCAAAAGTGGCACCTTTTAAATAATAATAACTTAAACAATTGAAATGCACTTTGTGGTGACTATGATTAAAATATGGGAGCAGTGTGAAAGCAAGAACCAGGCAGAAACTCTTTACAGTTTTGCTGCCTGTCTGCCACTGGAAAGACTGTCCCCTCGCATTACCATTGGGAAGCTTGGCTTGGCTCTGGAAAGTGGAGATGTGTTAACTTACCTGTCAGTAGTAAGTGCCATGGGCAAAATGTCTGATCAAGCAGAAGTTTCTTTCTTGTGTTTCCGAATTAAATTGTTTCTATCCTGCAGAGACCAATATAAATGCTTAAACCTCCCATAAGTTGCCTTTCTCTTCTCTGAGTTCAAATATTCTTTGTCATTCTGTGTTAATATACTAGTTTCTTTTTAAAGGATTTTCTTTCTTTATCAAACTGTTGTAGATGAAAAAAACAACAATGACAAAAAACAGCTCTATAAGAAATCTAACAAGTCCAGTGACTGAAAGTAACCTCACAGGGTGATTTGAACATAAATTTGTAACTGCTCAGGTCATGGTGGGTAGTCATGCCCCAGGCATCTAACTTCTTTAGTAAATGGTTTATCTAGATACACAGGAACAATGGATGAGTCCTGTCTATTGTTCCTGTGCACCTAGGTTAATACACCTTTGAAGTGCCTGAGTAAGCCTCTTTTTCAGACCCCTCGAAGCATAACTACCCTTATTGGAGCACATAATCTTAACTATCAGGTAACCCAATTCTAGCCTTGCTGTCTCCCAATTTTGTGTAATCTTATTTATGTTACCTAAATCTCAATTACATAACAAGAAACTGCAAGCTTTAATTCTCGGCAGCATTTAAGATCTTTCTTCTCAGCAAGTTGTCAGTTTGGCTCAAATAAACTCATAAAAATTTTCTACAGGTTTAGACATTCTTACATTAGCACTATCAGTTGCTTCATATCAGGAACCAAATCCCTTACCTGTGTTCTTTGCAAAATGTTTTGTTCTAAGAATTAGTAGCAATTTACTGAGTTGAAATTAATATTTATTGTTGTGGTAGAAATTACTAATTCTTACAAAGATTTGTGGTTCTCTCCTTTCATAAGTTAGGTGTGGTCATGTGACTTTGGCCAACAAATTAAGTGCATCACTTCTCACCTGAAGCCTTTAAGAGCTGATGTGCACTTTTTCACACTCCCCTTCACTGGTTGTGGAAGTCCATGTAGAAATGGCAGTGCTCCAAGAGCAAAGCCACCTGCAATGCTGAGCCTCCACACTGAGAACAGTTACCTTGGGAGTTGCCCAAACCCAGAGCATTTGCATGAACAAGAAATTAACTTGAATTAGGCTACTTAGATTTTGGTAGTGTTTATTACCATAGGATGACCTAATTTATCCCAAGGCATGTAATAGTACAATGGAAAGGAAATCCATCAAAAAAGAGAGACTGTGTGTGTGTGTGTGTGTGTGTGTGTGTGCGTGTGAGAAAGAGAGAGAAAAAGAGAGATACCTAAATCCAAATCCTAGATTTTCCACTTAATAGCAATGTGGCTTTTGTGAAGTTAAGAAAGATCTTACATATCAGTTTCCTCATCTATAAAATGAAAGTTACTATAACCTAACTTGCAGATTTATTTTAAGGTTATAGAAAATACATAATAAGTATTTATCATATAGCAGATGATTAATAAATAGTATCTAGCATTTCCTAAACAACTTGTGATCTTTTTGAGATTAAGATATAGAGAGACAGATACATATATCTATCTATCTATATTTTCATATAGCCTATATTTATCCACTTTTTGTATCGCTTAGCACAATGCCAAGAAGATACCAGGGCCTGAGTGAAGTTGAATGATTAATCTGAATATTTTCAACAGAGTACCTATAGGCTATACAATGAGACACTTAAAGAGGTACTCAAGAGACCACTTTTAAATTAACAAAGAATAAAAATTAAGTCTGAGTACAAAGTTGACCATGACATTTAGAAAATTCAGAGGGTAATGTGTTCTTAAGTAATAAACTGTACTTGCACAATATCTCCAATGTATTGGTCCCAGCCCTTCAACATATGTCACATACTAGACGTTCTTGTTCTCACTGTCTTGTTTCTAGATGTTTGTTCTGTAATTAACCTCAGAAAGACCTCACAATTCATCCTTAATCTTCTTATATTCTTCCTAATACATCATTTAGCCAGTTCAGGGTCTTGGCTTGATTTAGTGCCTAAGATTTTGATTTCTCAGACTCACTACACACTGGCGATATGCCATGACCATCAACAGTAGCCATTTCTATTGAATAGAAAATTAATTATTCTACTTAATAAAATGTATGGGTTTTCTTTACTTCTGTGTCTCTGCTTGTCTAAGAAAGATTTAAGATAAAAAACACCCCTCCTTTAAAAATGGTGTGTTTTAAAAGTCCAAATAATTTTAATTCAGTGATAAAGATATATAAAACAGTTTGGGAGACTTTTGATGATGTCAAAAAAAGATCTCAGGCTTCGGAATGCGAGGTAGGTCTGAATGAATTCCAGCTTCTCCACTTAATAACTATTTACTTTGGGAAAATCTGTGTTTTTTAAACCTCTGTGTCTTACTTTCCTTATCTGTTTATTTGAGATACTAATGATATTTACATCCTAGAATTGCATGATTAAATGAAATAATCTAAATAACCATGTAAAACACATAGCAAAGTACCTACCATAAAGTTAGAGCTAGATGAAAATATGGGTTCTGGCCATAGTGGAAATTACCATTTACCTAGGAGATGAATAGAGAAATTTAAAATTGAAGAAAGAGCTATGTAGAACTCAGCTTCAGTGAGCACTTTATTCACAGAAAGAACAAATAAGGGGTGATTTCTGAGATAAGAACTTTAGTTACACCAGGAGGCCAGAAAACAAAAAGACCAGAGAATGCCAGAGAAGAGCTCTGTAGCACTCAGAGAACCTCCAAGAAGGACCAACACTGCAGTGCAGGATTTGACATTTCATCTACACTCTGAAGCATGGACACAACTTGGGTAGATGGAGATATTAAGTAGATGGTGGAAGGGACAATATAAGCTGCTATGTTATAGCAGTTGGTATAATATTTTTATGAATGGAAAAGAATGGGATGACCAGCTGACAGGAGCCAATAGTTTGCCTTGTGGACCAGCATAAAAGAGATTGGACAGAGGGGTTACATTCATTTAGAGAAAATCTGAAATATGCAGAAATACGTCCACTTTATCCTGAAGGAGATTTGGAGACTTTGCAGGGTTGTAACATGGTAGGACAGTGATTTAGTTTAATTTTCCATAAGTGTTGTGCATGTAGGGTGGCATCGGAGGTAGGGTAACATTTGGGCAAAGTGGCTTGTTAAAAGATGATGAGAGTAACAGCAGTGTGAGGGATGGAGACTTGGAGTTGTGACAAATGTGAGTAGAGGAGAGACGGTGATCCTTAGAGCCATTTTCCAGAAAGTTGTTATAGGGTATGGTGGAAGAATCCAAATAGGAAATTAACAAGAGGTAGCCATCAAAGATGACCTAGATAAGTGTTTTTGCATCAAACTCAGAAAGTTGACCCCGCTTGCTAAAGATATCTTTCCAAACTTCCTTTGTGAAAGCATTCATTGAAATCTGAACGACAAATGAGACTGAACAAAATTGTATGTCATTTTCAAGATGCCTATGTGTTGACTTGTTTATCGGGGGAGACAAAGTAAATATCAATGCCAGGTGCTTTGCCTGGCACCTATCAGACTTATGGGCTAAAAAATGGGAAGATACGGATACCTTGCATTTTATTGGCACCTTACCCATTTTTGCATCGTGTGGTGAGAGACTCAGAAGAGATCCTAGAGGAATTCTTGCTTTTCCTTACATGTGGACATGGCTTCTGCAGCAAGAAAGAGCTTGCTCCACCATGTCAATTATCTGTGACCTGAAAGTTCCTCTTGTGGCTGGCTTTCACTGCTAGTGCTTGTCAGGCCCTGCTTTTTCCCTTCGCCAATTGTATTTAAAGCAACAACTCATCCATTAACAATACGCTTACATCAGGTGATCCACCCCATGGGAAACTGTAAAAATACCACAGGACCAAAAAAGTTGAATTAAATGAAAATCATGGTAAGTGGAAAGCTTTGCATATAACATTTTATCTTTAACACAACCTTTAAAAAATAAATTGCATAAAGAGAACAGACATAGAGAGATTATTTAATCTATTCAAATGTCTTCAGCTAGAGCAATGGTTCGCAGCCCTGCCTGCATAACCCTGACTGCATAAGAAATTTATATGGGAAGCTTCCAAAAGCAATGAATTGCAGGGTCCCATTCCTAGAGATACTCTTTTTTTTCCCCCCTCAGAAAATTTTTTTCTTGTTATTCGAACTTTTAAGATCTGCTATCTTGGTAACTTTTAAATATATAATACAGTATTATTAACTATAGACACCATGCTGTATATTATATCCCAGAACTTAATTTATGTTATAACTGGGTGTTTGTACTGATTCAGTATATAGAAGGGCCCCAGATGTCAGTATGTCTGAAGTTTCCCCAAGTGCAGCCAGGTTTTTTGTAAAGTGCAGCCAGGTTTTTTGTTGTTGCTGTTTTTGTTTTGAGAGAGAAAGAAAGAGAGAGAGAAACAGTGATTTGTTGTCCCACTTATTTATGCTCTTATTGGTTCGTTCCTGAATGTGCACTGACTAGGCACTGAACTAGGCAGGCTCGGTGTATCGGGCTGATACTCTAACCAACTGAGCTACCTGGCCAGGGCCTAGGTTTTGTTTGTTTGTTTGCTCTTCTTCTTTACACAAGTCTATCTTTATCTGTAAAAAAATGATATGCAACTAAAGCTATTTTGATTTTTAAAATCAAAGTTCAGTTAATGATAATGGACATTTTATAATAAAATTATAGTAAAATATTGACATTTGATAGTTCAAAGTATCATCCATGTAAAAATGACATCATCACATGTAAAATTTAATTAAAAAACTCATAGTTCACAAAAGTACACATTTTGTTGATAGTGCATGAGAACATTATTACAAATTTTCTTGAAGACACAGAACAAAATTTAGTTTGGCTTGGCATTTAGTACTAGAAAATTTCATGCTGAATCCACTGATATTCTTTTTAATAAGATACACTTGAAATAATTGATTCAAATTACCAACAAATCATTTCATTGTGTAACCAAGATCTATTGGTTTTACAATATGTCTAGAAATCAATTAATCAATTATTTTACCAATAATTTAAGTGAGATCTAGTTGAAGTAGCCAGGTTTGAGAAATACTCTTCTGTACACTGGCCTGGCTGCTCATTAAGGTCATCCGAGGAACTTATAAAAATATCAATGCCTGGGTCCAACGCCAAAATATTCTTATTTAAGTGTTTTTGGGTGGAACCCAGGCTCTGGTACCTTTAAGAGCTCCCCAGGTGATTCTTATGTAAAGCCAGTTTGAGAATCAATGAGCTGATCAATGGCTCTCAACGTCAGAATCCTAAGGAGATCTCGTTTATGCAGAGATTGCTAAATCTGGCCTCCAAAGATTGATTCAGTAGGTGTGGATGGGGCCAGGAAATTTGCAGGTCTAACAAATTTCTAGGTTATGTTGCTGCTGCTGGTCTGTGGACTATACTTTGAGAAACACTGAAGTAAAAATCTTTCATATTAAAAATATCTCCAAGCCAATGATTACACAATCTTTTTGTAAGTAAGTTCCAATACTTAAGTCTCATCTTAATATAATCTAACTGGTTCCCTTAGCAATGTGATAAATTCCTATCTTAGTTTGCAATTGAGAGGCTTAGTATTTGAAGTTGAGATGACCAATGAAACCCTACAGGGTGGGGCAAAAGTAAGTTTATAGTTGTTTGTATGGAAAAATAATACAATAATAATAAGTAATAATACAAGAATAAATTGTTTCACATACTCACAACTGTAAACCTATTTTTGCCCCACCCTGTAATAACCCTACTAGTTACCAATTAATTCCTTCACTTTCTATCTTTCCCCCACAAAAGTAATTAATTTTGCAGTTTTAGTTCAGAAGAATCTAAGCAATTACGATCTAAAAATTACTAAGAATTCATAATTTAATTTTCTGCTATTAAGGGTTAAGTTCCACTGATCCACATTAATTCTTTAAAAATTATATAAACACAAAAGAGTAGGAGGCACTGAAAAGACACTATTGTAGATATACAATAAAACTAAAGTTAAGGTCATGTTGACCCATAGTGTTAGAGGACGCCATCTACTACGCACAAAGAAAACACATTGTCACATTTTATTCTTTCTGTGGTTGCGAAGGGAAAAAGACATTTTGAGGAACAGGGTTAATAAAACACTAAAATAGCTGGGAAGGAAGGCTGATAATGAAAGATGCACTGTATTGCAAACCCAGCCTGAACAATAGCCCTTCTCTTTTGATTCTGCTTCTTTTTAATTACAGAAATAACAGTCCTTTCCTGAGCAACCCTCTCCTGTCTGTCATCTCCAACAGACACAAAGCCAGTTTTAAAATAACCAAATCTAGCCCAGCCAGCGTGGCTCAGTGGTTGAGCGTGGACCCAGGAACCAAGGGGTCAAGGTTGGATTCTCCAGTGGGGGCGTGCAGGAGGCACCTATCAATGACTCTCTCTCATCAGTGATGTTTCTATCTCTCTCTTCTTCTCTCTAAAATCAATAAAAAGCACATTTTTAAAAATGACCAAATCTGAAAAATGATTCATGCTTTTGTCTCCATTCCTCCCCCCCAACCTAGTTCCTCCTCAATGTAAAAGGCAGCTTAACCATCTACTAGTGCAATGACGCCTACACGGCAGGCCTCGGCACACCACAGTCCTTGGATTATTCCATTGGAGATTCTTTCAGCGGTGGCCAGTGGTCTCCGAGGGACACAAGTCAGAGAGGGGCTAGGAGCATTGCTGTGAAGCAGGGAGCAAATGGAAATCTTTCTCCCAAAGGCAGATTATGATTGCTAGGTGAAGGCTGCTCAATCAGCAAAAGTTTAAACTGAATAAAAGAGATCTTTTGGAAAAATACAAAGAGCAACCTGCTCTAGATTTTAATTATACAAGAGTCTTTATTCAGGGGACCAAATGTTGACAGTAAATCGACTGGGAGAATGTTTTCAACCAGGACAGCGTGATTGACATCTTTTATATTAATGCATATATAATTGGAGGAGATTAGAAATTTCAAGGCAGACATTTTGCTAAGTCAGTCCTCTACCTAAAAATGCATTGCGTTTTGTCTGTAACGTAAGGTCAGGTTATTAAATGAAAGGGCCCTCCGTCCCTAAATACTCCATTCCACCAATATGCTTAATTATTTTTTTTAATCCTCACCTGATGATATTTTTTCCATTGATTTTTAGAGAGTGGAAAGGAGGAAGGGAGGAAGAGAGAGAGAGAAACATCAATGTGAGAGAAGCACACTGATTGCTTACCTCCTCAACATGCCCCAACCAGGGCTGGCATGGAACCTGCAACCCAAGTATGTGCCCTTGACTAGGATTTGAACCTGAGACCCTTTTGTGTTTGGGCCTATGCTCTAACCACTGAACCACACCAGCCAGGGCCAGTGTGCTTAATTAATTATGGACATCTTACATTGATTTTTGGAGGGGATATGATAAGAGAAATCCATAAAAAAACATTCAAGAAAATAAATAACAGGCATCTTAGAAAACAAATAGTAAAATGCAAGGAAATTTAGAAAAGTAAGAAAGTTTGCATGATTCTTTTTTTTTAATATATTTTTTAATTGGTTTCAGAAAGAGGAAGGGAGAGAGAGAAAGAGATAGAAACATCATTGTTGAGAGAGAATCATTGATTGTCTGCCTCCTGCAAGCCCCCTATTGGGGATGGAGCCCAAAACCCAGGCATGTGGGGATAGAACTGTGATCTACAGGTTCATGGGTTGACGCTCAACTCCTGAGCCACACTGGCTGGACTGCATGATTCTTTAAATAGATGAATATATACAATAGTAATCACTGTGTTACCCTACAGTTTGACAGCAGCTCATATTTTCAAATCTCTTGTCTTATTATTAAAATAACCATGTAGCTTTGGCCGGTATGGCTCAGTTGGCAGTAGCATCTTCCAGAAGCTCGTGGGTTTGATTCCTGGTCAGGGCGTGTACCTAGGTTTTGGGTTCTATTTCCAGCTCTGGTCAGGGTGAATATGGGAGGCAACCTATCGAGGTTTCTCATATCGATGTTTCTCTCTCTCTTTCCATTCCCTTCTCTCTAAAAAATCCATGAAAATGTCCTTGGGTGAGGATTTAAAATAAATAAATAATAAGTAAATAACCATGTAAAACAGGTAGAGTACATCATTATTCTCACTTCACAGATGCATAAATTGAGTTAAGGAGGAGTATCTGTTAAAGTCATACAGCTTGTTAGTAATGGAACTGAGACTTGAAAGCATATGTTCTAAAAGTAGATTAGTCATCTCTTTTCCAAAGATAGTGTCAGAATATAGAAAAGAGAATTTAAACTGTTAACTCTGTTCTGCATTTCATACAAATTTTCCCCAAAAAGTAATTTAAAAAACACACACTTCAAGGTAATGCATATGAAGCACTTGCCTAAAACACAGCAGTATTTCTACTTGCATTCATTCTTCTTTTTTTTCTGATTTTAAGGCTAAACTTTTTCATAGTCTATTAACTCACTTTCATAGTCAGGGTTTGACATGAATATTTCTGAGTCTCAAATGAGCCTTTGTTTTATTTAACAACAATTCTTTGAGAATCTCCTCCCTCTAGGACAGGGTCCTAGGCTCTGCAGATAGAAAGGTTAACAAGAGAGATGAGAGCTCAGTTTTCATGTCACATTCTTAAGAAAAATGAGACTATAAAGGAGTAAACAAATAAATACCTACTTACAGATAATGATCAGTGCTATAAAGAAAATATAATGGTAATGTTATACCTTGGTAATATTATAGAGAATGACAGGAGAGCTAGTTGAGAGTCAAATTTTGATAGGGTGGTCAGGTAAGATTCCTCTGAGAAGGTGACATTTGATATAAAACTAAATGACAAAAAGGAGGTAGCCATATGAAGATCACTGGGAGGAGAAAATTTCAACAGAAACCACACAGAGACAAAGTGCAAAATCCTAGGGACGCAAGGAGGGTACTTGTACTTGGCAAGGAAAGGATTCTGTAATACTCAACTAGAAATTCATTTAGAAAAAAAAGAAAACATAGTTATAAATACTTATTTGGATGTACCAAAATCCCATCAATTATACAGGTAGGAGTGTTAATAAGAGGTCACAGGTTCAACTCCCCATCAGGGCACATGCCTGGGTTGCAGGCTGGATCCCCAGTGGGGGGGCATGCACGAGAGAGTGGATCCATGTTTCTCTCTCATCGATGTTTCTACCTCTCTCTCTTTCTCGCTTCCTCTCTCTCTAAAATCAATAAAAACATATTTTAAAAAAATGCCTTTCCCTTAAAATTTTATAAGCCAATCTACTTCAAGACAAAGAGGGATGTTCTTTGAACATTCATTCTGGAGCCTGAAAGTTGGGTAGCCTGGGCTCTGAAGCAACACAGGGATAAGAAAACATAAAGTCTTTCAAATAACCTGATTAAAAAATGGGCAAAGGATATGGATGGACATTTTCCAAAGAAGATATACATGGCCGATAAGCACCTGAAAAAATGCTCAACATCATTAGCAAGTCAAATGAAAGTCAAAAGCACAACAAGATAACACTGCACACTCACTAGAATGACTATAATAAAAGACCCAGATAATAATAAATACTGGTGAGCATGTGGAGAAATCTGAACCCTCATGCATGACTTGTGGCAGTTTCTTAAAAGATTAAACTTAGCATTACCAGGTGAACCAGTAATTTCACTCTACATCTGTATCCAAGAGAAATGAAAATATATGACCACATAAAAACTTGTACATGAAAGTTAATGTCCATCAACAATGAATGCATATATAAAATGTATTATATCCATACAATGGAATATTATGTGGCAATAAACAGAAATGAAGTACCTATACATATTATAACATAGATGAATCTTAACAACGTACTAAGTGAAATAAGCCAGTCATAAAGCACCAGGTATTTTATGACATCATTTATATAAGATACCCATAACAGGCAAGTCTATAGAGAGAGAAAGTAGATCGATGGCTGCCACAGGCTGGTGGGCATGGAGGGATTGGGTAACGAAGGGATGCAGGGCTTCTTTTTGTGGTGAAGAAAATGTCTAAAACTGAACATGGTGATGGTTGCACAACTCTGTGAATATAGTAAAAGCCATTGAATTGTACACTTGAAACAGGTACATTGCAAGGTAGGTGAGTTATATCTCAATACAGCTGTTGGAAAACAAACAAGCATACTGCTAAAAAACGATGTGAAGGTTCAGCCTCAGTATCCAAAAGCGATAGGAGAAACTCTTTCTCTCCTGTACTCTTTCCTCAAGGGGTCTCCCAGTTCTTAGGACTCAGGACCCTCCCTATTGTGATGAGTAATTTGGAAGGTAAAAAAGACTTTGATTGGCTTTGATTTGCCTGGGACTCTAAATCCAGATGGAATATTTGGACAGGTCAGGGTATTTTGAATTTTCAAAATCTTATTGATATAAAGACTTTGGACACCATCCTTCTACACAAAGACACTGACTCTTCTTTAATCTCTTATTCATGAGTGTCTGTGTCCTCTCCCCCGATTTTTGTGCCGCATCACCCCACCCTTCCACACAGGGATTCACTGCGAACTGCAACTCCAGGCCTCTAGATTGGCTGATTGAAAAACACTGTAACCACTGTGTACTAGACATTCCATCTTTCCTTTTTCTATTCTTTAAAGAAATGGCTCTGATATCTCTCCAATACACCTGATTATTAGCTTAAATGGGTATGATAAAATATAATTTACATGAAATCATTCCCATAGTAACTATCCACAGAGTTACATACAAAGGCTCCTGTAGTTTTAAAAGTAACTATTCTATTTTCAGTTGCAAAGGTAAAACTAAAAGGGAGCACAATTAAAATAAAAACAAACATACTAGGATAAATCTAATCAGGCTTATTCAATAGTAAGGGAAGGCGATTCCACCACATGAACAAGGCCAACTTATTTCTCTCTCTTTTTTTTCTTTTTTCTCAATCCCTCTACACCCTCAAGGCCAGATTTTTAGAGAGGGTGGAAGGGAGGGAGGGTGGGGAAGGGAGGAGAGAGAGAGAAACATCGATGTGAGAGAGACCCATTGGATTGGTTGCCTCCTGGCCAGGGACCAAACCTGCAACCCAGGTACGTGCCCTTGACCAGGAATCAAATACTCTAACTACTGAGCAGCACTGGTCAGGGCAAGGCCACTTTTTAATTCATCTTTATATACCCTTGAATATCTTGAATATTTTGAATAATGCCAAGCATATAATAGGTACTCAATGTGATGAATGAATGAGAAAATGAGTGAGGGAAAGACTGAATTAGTCACATCTTGTTTACAATATACTGGAGACAAATAGCTCTGGATCCAAGACAGGATTCTTTCCTTTGATATTTTTATGACTGTGCACATAAAGGAATGTATCTAACACTCAGTTTACTCATCAGTTACAGGGGTTGCTGACGTTGTTAAGAGGGTTAAAAGAACAGTGCCTGGAAAAGAAGTAGCATTAAAAACCGCCTAGAATATTACTTTATGTAATAATCATTTGGCCACAGAAAGAAAGTTAGAACTTACAGGTAATCAGGAAAGAAAAGAAGATAAAACCAATGCAAAGTTGCCAGATAAATGTAATTGTGATGAGCCTGAGGATTTTGTAAAAGCCCAACCTCATTGCAGACTGCTGTTATGGCATCATGTTCTCTCCTATGTGAAACAGAAACATTTCTCCATGCTGCCCTGACATCTTTGATGGTGGTAATTTGCAAAGATATAAATTATGATTTAAAGAAAGGTCAAAAATAATCTATTCCAGCTGTGGTTTGAGGAAGCTAATTTGAATTTAAAAGTAAAGCAAAGTTCTTTCTCATTTCCCTCTTGCCATACCAGACCTTTAATATTGCTGACTCCTAACAGATATAATTGCGTGGCATCAATAGAGCACTGGGAAGGAACGCTCAAAGGGGGAAAAGCTACCAATGGTGCGAAGAGGAATCACTGATTAATTCATTGGAAAAACAGATGCAGTTCACCGAGGACTATAATCTGCTAAAAAATAGTCATTGCCCGGCTGGGTGTGGCTCAGCTGTTGAGCATCAGCCTAGGATCCAGGTGATTGGGGTTCGATTCCCAGTCAGGGCACAGGCCCGGGTTGAGGGTTCGATCCCCAGTAGGGGGCGTGCAGGAGGCAGCCAATCAATGACTCTCTCATCATTGGTGTTTCTCTCTCCCTCTCCCTTCCTCTCTCTGAAATCAATAAAGATATATTCTTTAAAAAATAAAATAAATAAAAAATAATCATTCTTTTGCTTACTATTCATCATTTCCTATTGTCTTCCTATTTTAACATTGAGGTTTGGGGAATTTAATACAGTGCTCTCTCAACCTCAAATTGTTGTTACTTTTAGGTCATTATGGTGAGTGAGGTAGAAATTTTCAGTTACATGATTGATGATTTCCCTCAACATTTTTCTTAACGTGGAAACAATCTTAGTACATATTATACAAAATTAACATATTTGGCGAACTCTCAACCATTCTGGTTAGATTAGCTTCCTTTTTGGCTTATATGTTTAAATTATCTGCCAAATGTTTGGAACACTTCAAAAGAAAATGGAGTTATATGGAAGATAAGTTACTTGGTAAAGTAATATTATTATTAAAAGTTATCAGAAGAAAAATAAATTTGAATGTGAGATTTGACATGGTGAAGTTAATTTTGTTGATTTCTTGGAATTATGATAGGATAAATCTCCAAGTATTAACATGTAATTTGCTTTTTATAGATCAATTTCTTATTCTTAAATTTATTATGTATGTTCCTGGAGAAATTTTAATTTCATGCTCTGTTATTTGACAATTAATATTTTAGATTGAAACAAGTATACATATGGGGAAGTAAAAATAACTATCGATATTTCTCTTTTTCTCTTAATCTCTTCCTTGTAGGATCACATTAACCATGATAGATCATATATAAGGCCATAAAATGTTTTAATATTTCAAATGGTTGATACCATATATGGAGCATGTTTTCTAACTACAACAAAATTAAACTAGAAATCTAGATTAAAAAGTTATCTGGATAATCCCCCAATACTTGGAGACCTAAAACCTCACCATTATATAAGCCAAGAATAAACTACAAAAAATAAATAAAATATAAATTAATAACCATTTCAAATTTTAAGAGATACAACTAAAGTATTGCTTAGAGTT
This sequence comes from Miniopterus schreibersii, assembly GCF_964146895.1. Classification (NCBI taxonomy): domain Eukaryota; kingdom Metazoa; phylum Chordata; class Mammalia; order Chiroptera; family Miniopteridae; genus Miniopterus; species Miniopterus schreibersii. The sequence goes on along the minus strand of NC_138106.1, from coordinate 80,934,642 downwards.
TTTGCCAAAACTTCTAGAATAAATGCAGGATAAAATTTTTATATTATTGGGTAAACAAAATGTCTTAGGACACAAAGAACATGAGTTTAAATGAAAAAAAATAAACTTCATCAAAATTTAAAACTTTTGGTCTTTGAAAGACACCATTTAGAAATAAAAAGACAAAGCCACAGACTGAAAAAATACCAGCAATACATATTTCTGACAAGTAATTTATATCCAGAATATATTAAGAACTCCAACAACTAAACAAGAGAAGCATTTTCTTTAAATGGACAAAAGATTTGAACTAAAAATTTGCAAAAGAACATACATAAATGATCAATAAGCCTATGAAAAGATGTTCAACATCATTAGTCATCAGGGAAATGCAAATTAAAAAGCAACAATAAAATGTCACTACATATCTAATAGAATTGCTAAAATTGAAATAATGGACAATGCCAAATGTTGCCAGGGTTTTTGGGCAACTGAAACTGTAATATTATTATGGGAAAAATAAAATTTTACAATCACTTTGGAAAACATTTGGCAGGTTTTTTTAAGGCTCAACATCCATTTACCACACAACCCAGCAATTTCACTCTTGGGTATTTATCAGAAATAAAAATGCATGTCTGCACAAAGAGTTGTGATGAATGTTCATAACAATTATATTCATAATTGTAAGAAATGGAAAACCAAAAGCCTATGAAGAGGGGAAGAGATAAACATGGTAATATACTCACACAGGGAACACTTCTCAGAAACAAAAAGAATCGATCTCTGATGTACACTACAACATAGATGAATGTCAAAAACATGCTGAATAAGAGACGCACACATAGAGGAATATGTACTTTATGATTCTATTGATATAAAATTCTATAAAAGGGAAACCTATTTAAAATGACAGAAAGCAAAATGGTGACTGCCCAAGGCCAAGGATGGGGTGTAGAACTGAGTTCCAAGAAAGCAGGGAACCTTTGCCTCGGCAGTGGTTGCTTCAGTGTTTATGTGTATTAAAACCCACTGAACTGTACACTTAGAAGGGGTGCATTTTATTGCATGCAAATTATGTTGATTTTTTCAAATAACTCACCAAGACCAGCTCTGTGCTGATAGAGTATGGGATTTCCCCCCTTATTTATATTTGTTCCCTCATTCTTAATTTTTTTAAATATGCAAATAATACTTCTATAATGAAAAAAAAAAAATCAATATTTAAAAAAATGTTCTATACAAATTTCCATACAGGTTTGCTCTATTGCATTTCATCTTGCCTATAATTTTTTTTTTTTTTTAATTAGAGGGCTAAAGGAGTTTCAGAGAGAATATCTTACATATTTTCCATCTTCAGACCAGACTATCTTAAGGTAAAAAACCCTCACATAAGGTCCCCTGCATGCTTTATTGGTTGGAGAATGACATGGGCTGAAGAGCTCACAGAGAGATTGTTTATGGTCACTCAGCTGCTTCGTCCTGACCTCCCAGTAGTAAAAGTTCAGCCTCTTTGGAACATAAGGGATAGTGTTTCTTTTAGCATTTCCACAGGGAAAAACCAACCTCTCCTTGTTCTCTTTGTTCCTCTGGTGTTAAGGACACTTGAGAAAACTTAATATTGAAGACTCCCCACTTTTACTGGCAGCTTGGCTCAGCAGGTGTTGAAATGGTATGAGGATAATTTTGTGTACATTAATTTAAAAAATAAGAAGGACTACCCCGGCACAAGGCCATGCAGCTCTCCACTACTTAGTAAATTTAATTAAACTGGCCGGCTCCTAGGAGAGGTCTGCTGCTTGAGTTTGGATAGTTAGTGCAGGTTAGGTTGACAACACTTGTTTGGATAGGTGTTCAATTAGACTTTCCAGTTTAGGCTGCACGGAGGTGATATATATTTTTGAGTAATTCAGTGCATTTTGATTTTCAATTTTCTGGGTCATTTTTCAACTACTGTGGAGGCCAAAAGAACAAACTTGATGAGTGAGTAAAATTAAAAAAGAAACAGAGCCCTTCTAACAGGTTAAAAGAGTCCAAAGAAAATACTCACAGGTTCCTTCTTGCGTTTATCCTGTACTAGCAATTCTTACTATTATCATGTATTCACTTATTCATTCTAATGTGCTCTGTCATTCATGCACTTATTCCTTCATTTGCTCACAAATGTTTACTGAGCGCATACTAAGTGCCCCAGGCTTCAAAGATTCAAAGGGACTTAGTTACCGTTTTCTGAGCCTCTTAGGTTTGCGGCACTGTACGCACTTGATTGGTAATCCTTAAACCATTTCTGAAAATTACACTTATTTTCTAGATGAAGAAAATGAGACTGCACCAGGATTTAAACTTAAATATCACTGATTCAAAAACCCAGATTCATTTCACTAAACCACGCTGTCTCCCAAATCATATTTTAGAAACACACTAAAAAGGTCCACTAACGATCGGGGTAGCACATCTGGAAAGACCAGAGGACTAGGAAGTAGGAATTCTGGTCCTGGCCCTGACAAACTGCTCATGATCCTGTAGAAACACTTCATCTGCAGGAGATTTGTGTATAAACCCCCTATGAAAGGGGATGTATTAAATTATTTTTATGGTCTCTTCCCTTCCAGTTTTAAATATTTCTAATCTTTTCATTTTTGCTTTGAATATTATAAACATTTGACTTGATAGCTTGATTCTCAGAGATTTTTAAATTATTATTTTGCTTTCTGTTAACTAGCTTGTCAATTAAGCTCCAAAATGAAAAAGAGAAATAGTAGGTAGCTAATTTTGGGGGAAGTCAGGTGTTAAACTGTCAAGGGATTCCAAATAACATCAAGCAACTTGTGAGACTGATGGCTCCTCAGCTCTGGTTTCTAACTTCCCATTTGGCATCGGTCCTCGAAAATGACAATATAATGATGTTCTCAATTTGGTTTGAAAATATTTTAATCTTAATTAAAGAATAAAGAAAAAGTTGCATTTGCTGAGCTCAAATGCTCGCCAAGGGTGAGAAAACTATATCTCAGCTGTATGTCCTGTTACACAGTGTTCTTGGAACTTCTCATATGTCATTCTGTCTGTTCGTGTGCAATCTGATAACTAACTACAATTAGCAAGTGAAATATTTATATATGCTGCCACAAAGTCGGTCCATATGTGCAAAATAATGCGAGTTCCTCAGTAGCATTTAGCATCACTCACTGTTATGTTAGTTTCTTGAAATAGGCCTTCTGGTGCTTTAGGAAGTTTGCCCCAGAGCAGGCAGTTTTCTTGTTTTTCATGTTTATAGTAGAGCTCAAGTCAGCTTTCAGGAGGCGACCAGTTGTTCTCCAACAAAATTCAGCATCACCAGTACAGAGCTCTCTCTCTTCCCTCTGTGTTACTCAGGAGCTTAACTTACAGGCTACCCTGTGTCCCAAAGAGCAGTGTTCATCCGCGTGGGCTAGTCAGTTACTATTTCATTTATAAAAATTCTGATCATCGTCTGAGCGCAGTTGCTTGAGGTCACAAATCGAGAGCTTCATAGAGAAAATTTAAATCTTCCACAGATACACACTCGATAGTCAGCACACGAATAATAAACAAAAACATGGACGTCTTAAAAACATTTTCCTGAAATTGAAAATCCAAAAATGGAAGAACAGCTAGCCTCTGATTCAGTTCTGAATTCGATCAGTGGCCATTCAAAGCTGGAGGAAGGTGAGGCAGCTGCCCTCAGTAGAACATTGCTCTGGCCCCTGCCCCCCTCGGGCTGGTCACATTACATTGAGCGAGGCAGGAGGGCGAAAGGAAGTGGCTCTACTTGCAAGCTTGTCTGTGTGTGAGAGAGAGAGAAACAGAGGAAAGGAAAAGGTGGAGAAAAACATGAGATAATTGCTGCCCCTCGGGTACTTCTGCTGCTGAACTAGTGGCAGCCAGTCCAGATCGCTGGAGAGAGGCGAGCCAGAGCAGGGCCCTGGTTTAGACCAATAGAAATAAGAATGCCTCTGACCAAACAAAGCTAATGTCTAGTTCCAGGGGCTATTGATGCCATTAATTTATGACCTCTATGTTTTTTTAATAATACAAACCTTGTTAATAATGCAAAGTCTCTTGAAATGTACAATTGCACAGCTCTTAAGAACAACCTTGAAGAGAAGGTAGTTTATCCCACAATAATGGTGTCGTGTCGCTAGGGTTTGAAGTAGAGAGGGATGCATTATTTCCTGTCTTTTTATATCATAATAGATTTGTGGTGGGATGGTTTAAGAGGCTCCTGCTGTCTCAAACTGTTCCTTTCAAGTGCTGGCCATGAACTAGGCTCAGAGATGATTTGGACACTTAACATTCTCAAGGACAAAGTTTCTCCTAACAAGATAGAGCGAGAAGGAAGAAAAGATTATTGTATCACACAGCTTTACTGCCATTAAGGCGAACATGGAGGCGGGAGAAAGACTGAAAAACGGAGATTCCAATCCTGAGCTTGCAGCGCCTCATTTTGCATTGTATAAATTAACGGCATAAATGCCTACAAAGGAATAACACTATGCAGTGCTATTTAAGCCATGGTTTAAACAAATACAGCTTATCTTCAGTCAAAAGTGCTAACTTGGCTACTCACAGGCAAATCTCTTTGTAGGGCCTGTTGGCCACACTGTTTTCCCCACCACGACAGATTGGATTTAATTGAAAAGTTGCTAATTTAGAACTGTCACTGAAAACTTACATGGTGAAATAAAATCGTCCTGGTGATTGTCCATCAGTCCACTTTTACATAAGCTCTTCATCCTGGTCTTCATTTTTTAGGAGCTGATATGAATGTTTCTCATAGCTATCAAAAATATTTAACAAGGAGTGTACTCTCTTTTCCTTAAAGAAATTTAAAGCCTTTGGAGATTGTTACTGTTCTTGATTCTTGCTATTGCCATCAATGAACCTTATGTACCCTATTTATGACATAGGACTGTTTTGAAAGAGCTATATGAAATCTAGTTAGCATGCCCTTAGGATGACGTGAGCTGAGCAAACAGGAATAAGTATTCTATGGGTGAGTGAGAGAATTAAAGGTAAGGTGAAAGGTTGGAAATTAAGGGGTTAATAAATTCCCAGTTAGAAATTCCCACTGCTGTATTTGTTTGTCATGTTCCCTAGATTTCTATTTCAATACATACTACTGTTAAAAGATAAACTGAGGCATATTAAAAATGTTAAGTGTTCGAGCAAAAATTGATCTGAATGGAGCAGCATCCAGTCTAGTGGATAGAAGGGACCTCTGAGGAGCTGGACAAAATGAAAGACTATTATAGTTATAAGGGAGCGAAAACAGAGAAGTTACACTAGGCCAAAAAAGCGGGTTGGTTATTGCAAGGGTACTCTCCTTTAGGGATGACAGCTGGCCTAACCAGTGCTGATCAGGCAATTTCTGCCTGGCTAGTTTAAGATTTTATTTCTGGGAGAGCTGAAACTGTAATTATGTCTCAGTTTGCTGAAGTGGGGTCTAGCATAAGTGATTCCCTTTGGGTCCTTTAGCCTTTTTAAAAAATATATGGTTTTATTGAATTTTAGAGAGAGAGGAGAGGAGAGGGAGAGAGAGAGAAACATCACTGTGAGAGAGAAACATTGACCGGCTGCTTCCTGCATGCGCCCCAGCTGGGGACTGAGCCCGCAACCTGGGCGTGCGCCCTGATCGGAATCGAACTGGCAGCCTTTCCGTGCACGGGGTGACGCTCAACCAACTGAGCCACACCAGCCAGTGCTGGATCCTTTTGTCTTTTTTTTTTTTTTTATATACTACTATATGTGATTTTGAATATCTTCATGGACAGAATAGGTCTTAATAAATTGTCATCTAATGGTCAAAATACCTTCACAAAATTTATTAGATTTCTAGGTTCAGAGCCACACTGTACTCAAGCTTTACAAACCTTTTTGAGGGAAATAGAAAACATAGTTGCTATACAGAAAGTAATACCTCAGTAAATATCAATGAGTAATTATCATAATGACTGAAGTCCTAAGGAGCCCAATGATTTGCTACTCAAACTTTGCTCTATGAACCAACATCATGAGTACTACCTGGGGGCTTGTTGGAAGTGAAAATCATGGGACTCCTCAGGCCTACCAAGTCAGAATCAGCAATTTATCCAGACCCCCCCGCCACTCAGTAACTTGTATGCAGTTAAATCTCAAGAAGCACCTCCCGCATGGATATGTGTGGGACACCTAGAAAATTCTTTGAGCCTAGAAAATATCCTCTACTTTTGTTATTCTAATTTTTAACTACAGAGTTAACCTGCAGAACAGATGGTTGCATTTAAAATTTAAAAAACAACTCAAGTCTTTCTTGGAAAAGCAGCCGATTTTTGACGTTGGAATTCCACCACTTAGGCACTTCAGTCCATTTGGAGACAGGAAATAACACCCAAAGAGCAAGCAGTGAGGACTGTGTGGAATGATGACAAACTCAATTGCACCCAGGTATAGAGGGTGCGGTAAGTAGCTGCTGCGCTGACACATATTAGCATCAGCTATGTAAGCATAATTATTGGTCAAGGGCAGGTTGTTGTAAAACATCTAATAAACAGGAAACATTAACTTCCCTCATACGGGACCTTTGCAAAACCAAGATTAGGCCTGTGCGCTCTGTACATGTATTTCCTCTGAAGCCAATTAACCTCTTTATTGGAAAACAAGAGCTTCGTTACTGTTGAATGTGGCAGCTAATCCTTCACAGTAGATAATTTCATTGAGCATGAGTGGAATGAGTTGTACTTAGTTCACCGACTGACATTCCTGTACAATTAAAAGAAAGATTAATTGTTTAATTTCCTCAACATTGGTGCTGGTGAAGGCTAGGAGATCCATAAAACTAAAAACTATCCTTTTTCATTCATCCAAGGCCAGGAGAGCTGTGGAAATTTATTTCAGGATGGTATATGTCTTTTTATTATCCTGAGCAGGTAAGGAAGGGCGAGGGCTTAGGGATCTTTGTAGAATCAATTTTTATTATATTTCTTCCATATAACTTTGAAGTTTCAGGCTGGGATAAGATATGAGTCTGTAGATTCGTCAGATTGCTCTGACGTTTCTGGCTGGTACACAGCACATGCAAGAAGCCAACAGAGAAGGGTACAGAAAACGCAGGCAATGCTGCTTCGGTAGCTGCAGAAGGCTGGGGATGCATTTAATAATAACAACTTGTTCCATCAAAGCGATCTCACCTAAAGTTTCGTGAGCCAAGGTGCAGCCGTTGGCCTTGCTGAATTTGCTTGCAAATGAGGTAAAAGAAGGGTTGCAGACCAAGGTGACAACGCCTGAGGATGGCAGCTTCCTGTATATTTGTACTGTGTTATTGTTATTTTATATCCATGTTTTATCACTTGACCCTTTCCCCTGACTTCTCTGACCTTTTGGATTCCCTGTCATCCTACTCCCTCTCTCTTGACTTTTTTCTCCATATATTTAAGTTAAAGTCTATTCATCTTTATTTCATCCTTAGGGTTAAAATTTCTTTTGTTTCTTTTATTTTTTAAAGCTACTCTAGTGCCACAAGTTGTAAAGATACCAATATCCAAGGCTCCCCTCTAGATTAGCGCTGTTCAATAGAAAGATCATGTGAGCTACTCATGTAATTTTAAATTAAATTGTAATTTAAATTTTTAATAGCTGCATTAAAAAGTGAAATAAATTAGTTTTAATAATATTTGTATTAAGCCAGCATATCCAAATTATTATAATTTTCACATGTAATCAATATAAAATATTACTGAGATCTTTCACATTTTAAAAAATGTATGTATTTCACATTTACAGCATATCTCAATTCAGAATAGCCACACTTTACACATTCAGTAGCCATATGACTATGGGCTATCATATTATCATATGATAAACTTTATATCTATATAAAAAACATTTTTTTTCATGAATGCAAAATGCTATTTACAAACAAGAAAAGTTTAAATTTAGACTCAGGGAAGACCCATATTCATCAATGCACATCAGTGACTATGACGTATAGGGCTTTAGAGTGTTGAACAACTGTCAATCCAAGAAATATCACTTGGCTGGAAGCTTTTAACTTTATTCTCTCTTGTTAAAAACTTAAATCCTTCATCTGTGTGAACGTTGACTACAAATGTTTTTCCGTGTTCATTTTTTGGGTGAGGGTGGTATGGGAGACAACATTGAAGGTGCTTTATCAGAGTTACTTCTTGAAAACAGCTCTAATAACATATCTTATTTATATTCTCCCAGAAAAATCAAGGGACTTGGATCATTTGTCCTGGAAAAATGTAACTTTCACCATTTATGTTGTGCTTTCCATTACGGTTTCATAAAAAACTTACAACTTTGGCTGTCCTTAGCCGCTATGATGTCCCTGAAATACGTGTGCGGCCTGGACAAACCTCCCTGCAAAGCTTGCCTCTGCCTCCCGAGAAGAGCTGCGCGTGGCACACCTCATCAGTTGGGCAAGTTCATGCGATAGCTTCTCTTTCGAGCACTTGCAAAATCTCTTACATTTGTTCTGCCTTTCGGGCTACCTTTATCAAGAGAAAGAACATAACTCAACACCAACTTTGTGATCTAGTTCACCGATCAAGCTCTGAAATGGGTTCATCAAGGACAGCTCACACTATCTGTTAGGGCACAATTAGCAAAACTGTAAGGGAATAGAGGTGCCCCCTATTAAAGAAGACCTTAAGTATGAAAACCGGCACTTATTAAACATCCATTTGAGGGGATTTCTCTGCATCTCAAAATGATTTTTTTTCCACCACAGGATTGCTTTAAATCTGTCTCTCCATCTTCCTTGCATTTGAATATTTGTTTATAAATCAATAACTACGTGAAAGAGAGGTTGGAGAGAAAGAAAATGAAAGCTTGTGTTGGGAACCAGTGCCAAATGGAGATTTATCAAAATCAAGATGAACTATTTCTAAACTTATTCAGCAATTTAAAGAAAGAATAGGTTCACCGTTTAAACATTTCCTTTCTGTTCATTTTCACCCTACCATGTGCCTGAACAGACTGTGAAATGCAACTCCGCAATGATCTCTACTCATTAATGGCCCTACTAAAGCTAGCGTCCACGAGCACCTACTCACTGCCATTACAGATATACACAGAGAGGCGTATTTCCAGTTTCCTTCCAGACAACTCTACAGTGTCCCTGTGAGACGGTGGCCAGTGATTAACGACTGTCTGAGGACTGTAACCGCACACTTCCAGAGCTGCTGGAAAGCCGGTTCTTTACCAAAAACAGCTGCGAAACCAGACTGACTTTTAACCTGCCCTGTTGAATACAGGAGCTCTTGGCACAATTACAGTGCAAGTAGCACAGAACCTATGGGGTTCCCATTATAGAAACAGACTTGGCCAGCAGGAAATGTTTACATCCTGATGAAGCCCTGATGTTTCACATGAAACTGGAGTGGCTCACCCCGGTCTCAGAAAACAAAAGTCTTCATCTTTGAACTTGCCCCAGAACCCAAACAAACAAATATTCCCACTTCCTATCCTCCAGTGCCTCACTCCCAACTGCTTCTTTAGCCGAACTGGCTTTATACCCTGTAGACACAGGAAATAAACAGTCCTGCAGTGCTCTGACTGTGACGAAATACAAGCCAGTTCCATAAAGTAGAACAAGAAAGACAGACTCTGCATTGGTCCTTGCCATTCCTCAAACATCTCCTAGGTAAGGCAACTGCATATTAATAAAAAAGAACGAGGCTTCTTCCTACCAAAGCAAGATAGTCAGGCTGCACTATAACTTGCTGAATCTGAAACTTAGACCTCAAGATGCAGTATTAATATGCTGCCTTTTTCCAGATTCTCCATGATCAAATACAGGCATGTGAAGGGAAATGGAAGGAAATAAAAGAAACATGAGCTGAGAGGTTGAGGATCTAGAAGAGAGAAGCTGAAGCCCCTTTCCAACCTCCAGTAGCCTTTGGCAAAGCTATAACACCAGAAAACCACCTGGTCACTCAATTCCCTGCCAGTAACTGGACAAAGAGGGAGGCTAGTGAAGCTCCCCAAAGAACTGTTAATTAGTTTAATGAGCAACTTACACCTGATGCCCCTGATTATTTCACCTTCCCTACCAACAAAAAATTAAATGGACAGGAAACACAAAAGAGGGCACTGCTTGTCATCTTTCAACGTGGTTGATACATGCCTTTTTCTTTTCTTTTTCTTTTTTTTAAAAAAAGCAAATCACTTATTTTGCTGGGGGTTTTTTAGATGAAATGCAGAAACTCTCAGAAGCCAAACAATTTTGTTTTGACTTCAGCAGGCTACTATGATTAGATGATATTGGTTTGTTCCTTTCTTGTGTTAATATGACCATACAAATGCACACACTTCCTAACAGAAAAAAAGCCAAAAGGAAATCAGGTAGCCAAAAGGAAGTTGTGAGCAATCATTCTACTTCTAATTGTATTCAGATTTCGTAAGTACATAGGGACAAGGGAATGCTAGAAAACCTTTGAGACAATGTGTTGGAAGGGAAAATGGGCTTTAGTGTAGGGATGTTCTGATTATTTGTGTGAGTTATGAATGTATATGATCTCTCTGAACTTCCATTCCTTCATGTCCAAGATAAATACCATCTCTTCAGTAGGGTATAGTGGATAAGAGTTGAGGCTTCTGTAGATACACCTGCTCTTGAATATGAGGAGGGAAACTGCTTCTTGCTTCTCATTTTTTGAAAAAAAAATCTTAAAATTCACCATTTTGGTTGTTTATTTATTCATATGAGATGATAATTTTTCAGAAAATCATAGCATTGTGTATTAGTTTTCTATTGCTGCTATAACAAAATGTCACAGACTTCATGGCTTAAAACAACATAAATTTATAATCTTAATTTTTCTAGGTTAGAAGTTTGATAAGGGCCTCAATCAACTGAAATCACAGGCTTAGAAAGACTTTGTTCCTTTCTAGTGATGCCAGGGAAAAAATCTTTCCTTTTCCCAGCTTCTCAAGACCACCCACATTCCTTGACTCATGCTTCCTTTCCTCTGTCTTCAAAGTCATCAAAGTTAATCTCTCTGACCATAGCTAGGAAAGTTCTCTGATTTTTAAGGACTCATATGGCCCATTGAGCTCATCAGGATATTCAGGATAACCCCCTTCATCTCAAAGTCCTTAACTTAATCACATCTGAAAAGTCTCTTTTGCCATGTAGGTTAACATACTCATAGGTTCTTGGGAGAAGGATCTGGCCATCTTTAGGTGTCATTATTCTATCATACCCTGGAAAGTGGCAGAATCTTATAAATGTTCTTTGATACAAGAAAACATCTTTGCAACCTTGGCCCTGTTTTTAGGATACACAAGGACAATTTTAGAACTTTCCATAGTCCTCCAAATAGTTTCCTATTTTCAAAATTGGTAATATGAATGTAAATTGAATAGTAAATAAATGTAAATACACACACTTTTGGATCAGATTGTGTTCAGGATATTTTCTTGACCAAAAATTTAAAAATATTAATTTGTTATGGAAAATTAGGTCAATAAGAGTTTTGAATAATTTAACAACTAAAAATAAAACTATCAACTTCAAAAATAGTAAGATGAAAATTCTTAATCACCACCAAAATGTAGTCAACTATATTTATGTCCCTTTAAAATTTTTCCAAGATAATAAAATATATCAATTCTGATTTCTTTTCTCACTATAACTACAGGAATTTTTTTACTCAAATTATTTTTAACTTATACCATCCAATTGTACTCCATGCACAATGAAATCCTGCTGTGCCATGTTCTCATCTCTTTCAGTCTTCTTTGCTGAATGTTCTCTGCATTACTAAAATGTAAGTTCTAGAATCCCCCAGGAGTCAGAACTAGGGTACTCTTATTAGTTATACTTAATTCTTGGCTGATAACATTTGGTCCCATAGCATTATGTAACCTCCATATTCTGACATATGTCAAAGTTATATTCCCAGGCCCAACCACTTCAAAGTTCCCAAGTGTCATCTCTACTTAGATGCCTAATAGTCTTATCAAACCTACTCCTTCTGAAGTCTTTCCCATCTCAATAAATGGCAACTCTATTATTTCTGTTACCCGAATGATGGGGTCTGCCATGATAATTTCTTTATTTCTCACAGCCACCATAAACAAACTATGACAATTCTACTTTTTGTTGTTGTTAATTCTCACTCGAGGATATTTTTTCCATTGATTTTTTGGGGGGGGGGGGAGAGAGAGAAACATGGATGTGAGAGAAACACATCGATTGGTTTCCCCCTGCATGTGCTCCCACTGGCGCCCGGGATCGAGCCTGTAACTGAGGCACGTGTCCTTGGCCAAAATCAAAGCTGGGACCCTTCAGTCTGCAGGCCCACACTCTAACCACTGAGCCAAACCATCCAGGGCTGACAATTCTACTTTAAAAATACATCCAGTACCTGAACCCTTCTCATAACGCCATTCCTACAATTTCCCTAGTTCAAGACACCATCATCTTTCCACCTAGATTGTTGCAATAATTCTCAAGTGGTCTTTCTGTTTCTATCCTTGCCTTTTTCTCTGCTCAGAAACACCCTATGGCTTCCTATATCACTCAGAGTAAACACAAAGTTACATTATAGAAACCAGGCCCTACATGATCCAGTCCTCTGCCTTTTCACTTTCATCTGCTTTTTGTCAAGAAGACACTCTGGCCTCATCAGGTCCTTCAGACTTGCGATGCTGACTACCTCCTGCTTGCTCCTCAAGATCTGCTCTTCATGTTTCCCCCCTCTATTCTGTGCCCTGAGGGAAGAAAAATATATGGATTGGCCAATGTGTGTCTTAGCCCTTTGGTTTAAGCAACAGGGATCACTGCCAAGCAATCAGAAGGAGGAAGAGAGAGGTCAGAGTTCATACCTGTTAGTTGGCTCCCTGCAGGCTCACTACAGGCTGCATCTCTCATTTCAGGAGGCCAATCCTACAAAGCAGTCCTTTCTAGACACCCTTCTCTGTCTCTGGATTCCTGCAACTAATATAGTGTCATGTCCTTTTAGGTCTAACATCAGTAATGGAGACGCACTGTTTTTAGCCCTAGGTACTGTATTTTTTCCCAATGATTTCCTTGCACTCTATCTTTGTTCTTTACACAAAGACTCATAGTTAGGCTCTACTCAAATTATTCTGCTGATATAAACACCTGACTGATATAAACACCAAGTCTACTTCTCCTTCAAAAACTCAGACCTTTGTACTCACTCTTTCCCATGCCAGGTATATGCATCTCCTTGATAGTCCTATGTCTCATTTCCTTCCCTCACATCTATCTCTGTTCAGTGTCATCCCAGTTGGGAGGCACTCCTTGTTATCCTACATAAAACAACACTACCCCCTCCATCTCCCTCTGTCCCGTTGCCTTGTTAGCTTTTCCCCTGTATAGGATGTTTCACCCTTCTTACATGTTATATATCTACTTGTTATTGCCTATTTTCTCCCATTAGAATGCTATGAAAGCTCTATTTGAAAAGAAATTATGCTGTACTCTGTAGCATCCCTCAAGCCTAGAGCAGTACTGGATGTATATAGTAGGCACACACATCATATGTTGAATAAATGAATGAATAGAATTACATTTTGAATAACATGAGCAGAGGGTTTAGTCAATGAGAGTATGGGAGGTCTCCAGATGGTAGCTTGTCTCTGAAATCTGAGAAAAGATAATGTATCCAGGGCTCGAAGTTTCTCCCAAAGGACTTCTGGATCCTTTCTAATCATACAATCTCACTTCAAGCTTTCTTCCACGGTTCCGTGAACTCTGCTTGCATAAACCAAATAAAACAACTCTGAAAGGTTAGATATAATTTGAAGATAGAATGAAAAGAAAACTGAGTTTAATACAAGGACAGGCAGAACTAGAATTGAGGAAGCCTGCAAAATTCAGTCAGGAGAACGTGAATGAAGGGAGTGGGCATGAGTCTAGATTTAGCAAGAGAAAAGCACTCTCATCTAGAGACACCTGAAGTTGGTAGTCAGTCTATTTTTCCCAATCCATTTTCAGGAACAAAATAGGAAGGTGTGGTTGATAAAATAAGTGTAGGTTTATCAATGTTATTACTTATTATAAGCTATACTTAAGGCATAAATACTGTTTATTGAGCAGTTTATTTTTGAGATTATGAAGCCAAAGCAGAACGGAGTAGAAAATAGAAGCCAGTAAAATGGCAAGAATCAAAACCATGTTCTCGCCTTATAATCACTAAGAGTCACAAACAGACAAGCTGAGTAACACCACTTCAAATCACTATGTAGATGAATGGCAATTGTGAGTTTCAGGAACTGTACACACATCTTATCTGTTTGTCAGTTTCCCCTTACTTTCATAAATAGATTTTTTTTGCATTAAAATGTGTATGGTTTTTTTTTGGATGATAATGACCTAGTACTGTAATTTTAAAAAATCTGTTTAGGTCTTTAATATAAATGTTAAGAATGCAACTTAATTTCCTAAGATTTATTGATTATCTCCTGTCTTAACCAGTTATTTATATTATTAAGATACATAGAAAAATAAGATTCTTGGTTCCTGCCCTGAAGGAATTTACAGTTTATTAAAGGAAAGAACTATTTTGCAAGTAGTGATTATTTTCAAAGGTGTTTTGCTAGTAGTGTGAGCAGAACACTATGGGAACCTGAAGAAGAGAAAAGGTAATATTTCATGGAAGGTAATCAAACTAGAAAATGTTTTTAAAGAAGTAACATTTGAGTTGAACCTTGGAAATTATTTTTGTCTTAAGAAACCTCACTTGGGTAAAGAAAATAACAGGAGCAAAGATAGATTTGCTATTCAGAAAATCGTGAGGCTAAACAAAACAAAAAATGATTAGGCGTAAAGGAATTAGTAACACCGAGGCACATTAAGGCTACGATGAGTCATATAAAAATGGAAAGAACCACTTATGTTATAAAAATAAAATTATGTAAGAATGGATAAAAATAACAAATTTTAAAGACATTTAAAATTAGGCTTGACAAGACACAATGACTGCTTTGATTTGGAAGGAGAGAATGGGAGAAGTCAAAGCTGGCTCCTCAAGTTCTAGCTTGGGAGACTGAACGTACGATAGCCTTCACTAGGACAATGCTGAGTAGAGTAGGAAGATTGGGTCTGAAGAGTTGGATGAGTGGTGCAAGTCGGAACATGATGTGGAAAGGAACTTCTACAGCTTCCTTGTGGAGAGGTCCAGTGAAAAGTTAAAAACACAAATCTGGAACTTTGGAATTCTAAGAACTGGAGATACACAATTGAGTGTGATTGTACAGATGGAATTATACATGAGGCTAATTCATGCAACTGATGAAATCAACCAGGAATCAAGGAAAAAGTCCCTAGTACTTAGACCAGATATAGACTTGAGATTATGTGTTTGGATGTGCAGATTGTGCTCTGTACAATTTTAGCCACACCATTCATTTAGACTAGGAAGTGAATGATACCTGCTGTAGTTGTTTAATGTAGCTTCCCTGAGATCAAAGAAAATAAACCAGATAGAATATTTCAGAAGAGAAGGAGGAGACTGAAGGGCCATGAGGAACATCAAGTGTCAGGGTTGGAAACAGAAAAATAATCAAAACATATCCCTGACTGGTAATTGTCAGAGAGGTAAGAGGAAAGCTGGAAGTGCAGTGTTTGGAAACAGAGGTGCCATTTTCAAAGGAAGCATACTCAACAATGACAAATTCTATGAATAGGCCAAATAAAATACAGAACTTAAAGAGTTCCTTATACTTGGAAGCTGGGAGATAATTTCTGGTGCTGGTAAGACTGACACTGTGGTGCAGATCAGAAATTAGAGTGTAGTAGGTTAAATAATGACTTGGAAAAAAGAAAATTGAAATAATGCAAGGAGACTATATCTATAAGGACACTGGTTTTGTAGTCTTATTTGGGCATGCATTTTATTTTTCCTTCTAAATTCTTTATTTTTCTATTTAGAGATTTCTCTGACTCTAGCACAGGGTCCAGTGGTGCTCTACAGAAATTATCCATTTTAAATTAATAAATAGACATTAATTTTTGCTCTTAAAATATTTACCTGAATCTACAACTTATATTTTACCAATTATGTATTTATATATGTGTCTGTTCAGCTACAGTAGAAGTATCTATCTCTGTGCTGACTTTAATAGATTAGTAGCAGTTGCTTGGAGAGCTGTGTTCAGAAGGATTCTGAGGATTACTATGAGCTCTACTTAAAAGTGCCAGTAGTATTTATCGCAAAGAAAGAACTGGGAAGTATAGCATGTTCATTCTGAGAACAGGGACTTTTTCCATCTGTCGTTATAGCCCCAAAATGTTGTGCAGAGGCTGGTCCAGGCAATGAGTAACTGTTGAGTGAATGAATAAACAAATGAATATACTCTGAATTACAGTGGACTTTGGACTTGGGCCTTGATAAATAAACAGGATTCCATTTCACTGGGTCAGCGCTTCTTAACCAATGTCATGACATACTGCTTAGGCCACAAATAATTTGCTGCTAAAAATAATTTATGAAACCTTGCCAATTGTTTTATTTAAAACAATAGATTGAATTTATGGTGTATAGTAACTACATTCTTACTCATATTCCAATTTGATTTCTTGAGTGAAAGATAAATGGGGAGATTTAGAGCTGAGTTTCTAAGAAGCATAAAAAACTCTGGTTTACTTGCAGCTATGGTGGTGTCTCCCCAATATAAGCTTCATCCATCTTGATGAGGTACAAAGACAATCATGAAAAGTGTTTAGTATCCAGAGATTGGGGAGAGGAAAATATCCGGTGGAAACAAAGTAGCCCAGGTAATGAAAATGATAGGAGTCCAGAGACTGGATTGTGCTCGGCATAAGAGAAGGACCCACACAAGCCTAGTTAGGTGGAATGGAATGTTCTGTGAAGATGGTGTAGAGATATAGAAAGATAAGGTCTGTGTACTGTCATTCATTAGGTGAAAATGTGGGGAAATACAATACTTTTTGTTCAGTTGGATAAAGAGAATTGGATTTCTATATAACGAAAGACTCAGTGTGCCTTCTTACTAGGCAAAAAAATAATAGAAATGAAAGCTATTTGGTGAAGTTGGAGACTGGTTCAAGGGGGGCAATGTCACGGAAACATTTACTGGTCAAATTTTTCAGTCCAGCCTCCTCCAGAAATGAAATAGCAATTATCCTAACAGTGCATGAAATGCATACAATATCAGTAATATAATTTTGTCATTGAGGTCATGTTAACCTTGAAGGTAGAGCCAAGTTACTCCCTCAGTGAATAATCACTTACTTTGGAGTTGGTGGCTATTTCGGCTTGAAGTTTTGTTTGGAACAGGCATGTGAAAGGCTGCTGAAATGCTACATTTGTTTATGTAAGGTCAGCCTAACCCAGAGGTCTTCAAGTATTATACAGTGAGAAAAGTTTAGATTGCTCCACAGTTGTGTGATCGAGCAAAAGATAAGCCATTCTTTGCCACCCTATAAGGTCACGCTACTCTTAATACTAAGTGCACTTTACAGAAATAATAACCATTCAGTTGAATGTGAAATAGATTTGATACATAGCATGTCTTGAAAGTTATATTACATTCTTTTTAATGTATAAAAGGGGAAAACTTATATATTGAGAGTAATGTCAAATCTTGAGAATTACTTTAAGACATCACAAAGAGAGCCCTCAATTATGAAGTTTAGTATTTCACAGGCTCACATTTGAACAACCAACATGTGTCTTGGTAAAGAGCAGATGAAGGCCTGAAAATTAACAATTAATTTTATATTAAGTTTGGCAGAATGGAAACGGCAGTCAACAGTGCTAGCAAACAGCATACTTTATATATCACTTTTAATTAAACATGAATTTTTTAAAGTTATTATGAAAATGAACACATTTAGTTTCTTTATCATCAATATTTTAGTAGGGGTATAATGGGTGCATTGTTATACATATGTATATATTTTTAGATATTATCCATCTGCCCCACCTGTTTAATTGCCAATATATGTATAAAAACAATGATCACAAAGATAAATGACTCAAAGGAGACTTCAGAACAACTGATAATGGGGCTGAGATGAATTTGATATTTTAAGTGATCTTTCCCAAAGAACAGTGTGTTATTTGGAAGCATCCATTCATTTTTTTCCCCAGCATTAATATTTGTCAGCTCTTATAATTGAAACTTGAGCTAAAAACTTATGACTAAGTAAAATTCAAGGGAAGGGAGAATATTTCTATATGTCAAGTTTGGAAGAAGAATCTTCAATAGGAAGGCTGCCATTTTTTCCCTTCAGATTAGCACTTTCTTTTTCTTAGTGGAAGGTCAGTTTAGAAGGCTACAGAAGGATTTAAGGTGATTTGTTTTAAATTGAAGAACTTCAATAAACTCAAGATACATGATCTCAAACAGTGCTCTCTCTGAGAAGTACAGTGCAAGAAATAATGGAGCAAAGGAAGCATGAATGAAAACACAAATGATAAGGAAAGGTTTACTTCTAGAAATCTAGCAATAGACTATACGGTTTAACAAGATAGAACCACAAAGAAAGAATTATTTATATATTTAATTTTAGAAATATATAATAATAGCTCTCTAAATCTAAGTCATATTCTGTGAATTATTAGAGGAATATTTTATTTAAGATACATTAATACAATTATTTATTAGTTTCCAGTCACTATGCTGGTACTGGGCATGCAACAAGAAGTAAAAACAGATAGATGTGATTTCTGATCACCCAAAGCTTTCACAGGCCAGTAAGGGTGACAATCATAAAACCACACTGGAGAGTATACAACTACAAATATTGCCCATGGGGTCTCAAGTAAAAGAACAGGGGGTTATGACAAAGAAAACCTGGCTTTCAATGAGGAGTAAGAGGACATCTGAACTTTGGTTTTAGGATGAGCAGAAATTAACTAGGTGAAAGGGGTACTCTCAAATAATATTTATTGAATCAATGAGAATACATTTTAGGTAATTGTCCTGTGGCAGGAGGCATCGTGATTCACCTGAAAAACTGAAAGTCAGTGAGGTTGCAGCACAAAGAGCAAAGGGCTAAACTGGTGCAGAAGTAGGTACAGATCAAACCATGCTGGGACTGGTCTTTACCTCAAGGGCAAGGAGAAGCCATTGAAGAATTTAAGCAGAATGAAGTGATAAATTTATATTTTCAAGAGCTCCCTCTGGCAGTGGTATGGAGGATGGTATCCAAAAGGTTCAGCATGGCCTAGCCGGGCATGGCTCAGGGGTTGAGCATCGACCTAGGATTCAGGCGATCGAGATTCAATTCCCAGTCAGGGCACATGCCCGGGTTGCGGGCTGCAGCGGATCAATGAGTCTCTCATCATTGATGTTTCTATCTCTCTCTCTCCCTCTCCTTTCCTCTATCTGAAATCAATAAAGATATATTTTAAAACAAAACAAAACACACACACACACACACACACAAAAAAAAGGTTCAGCATGGCTATGGGTAGAAAAGTTAGGAAGAGCTGATGTGAGAAAAAGGTGCTATGGCTTGAACTGGGGTAGTAGTGGTGATGAAGATTGAGACAAGTGGATGATTTTAAAGTCAATTAGGAAGTAAAACTGAAAGTATTTGACAGTTGTGCTGATCAAGATTTTTTTGATTGAGAACAATAGAAACTAACTCTAGAAAAAAAGAAATTTATTAGAAAAGTATTAAGATGCTAGATGAACTAATTGGAAATTGGAAAATTGAGCTTATAAAACACATGAGAACAAAAGAAGAGTGGATAACCAAAAACATAGCCAAAGTTAACTCACAGGAACAGGCTAAAAAGGACAACACACTATACATTTTGTATTCATGGGTTGGAAGAATCAACATAGTTAAAATGTCCATATTACCCAAAACAATATGCAGATTTAATGAAATCACCATCAAAATCCCAATGTCACTTTTTAAGAAAACATCAAATTTTAAAAAACCATCAGACTTGTCCAGAATCACAAAAGACCCCGAATAGCCAAAGCAATCCTCAAGAAAAAGAACAAACCCAGAGGTATTACACTACCTGACTACAAATTATACTACAGAGCTGTGATAATCAAAACAGCATGGTATTGGCAGAAAAAGAGACACACCGATCAATGAAACAGAATTGAGAGGCCAGAAATAAAACCACATGTATATGGGCAAATAATTTTTGACAAAGGAGCCAGAAACACACAATGAAGAAAAGAAAGCCTCTTAAGTAAATTGGGATGGGAAAATTGAAAAGCCACATGCAAAAAATAAAATTAGACTACAATTTGTCCCCATGTACAAAAATTAATTCTAAATGGATCAAAGACTTAAATATAAGATCTGAAACAATAAATTACATAGAAGAAAACATATGTTCTATACTCATGGACCTTGGTCTTAAAGAAGATTTGATGAACTTGACCCCAAAGGCAAGGGAAGTAAAGGCAAAAGAAATGATTGGGACTATATCAAACTAAAAAGCTTCTGCAAAGCAAAAGAAACTGGCAACCAAACAAAAGGACAACCAACCGAATGGGAGATGATATTTGTAAACAACAGTTCCAACAGTTCTAACAGTTCCAAAATATATAAAGAACTCATACAACTTAACACCAAACAAACAACCCAATTAAGAAATGAGCAGAGGACCTGAACAGACACTTCTCCCAAGAAGACCCACAAATGGCCAACAGATATATGGAAAGATGTTCAACTTCGCTAGCTATTAGGGAAATGCAAATCAAAACTACAGTCAGATACCATCTCACACCTGTTAGAGTGGCTATTATCAACAACACAAGTAATAGCAAGTGTTGTAGAAGTTGTGGAGAAAAGGAAACCCTCATTGACTGCTGATGGAGATGTAAACTGGTACAGCCACTATGGAAAACAGTACAGTGGTTCCTCAAAACAATTAAGACTAGAGTTACCATATGACCCAGCAATTCCTTTTCTGGGTATCTACCTGAAAAACTTTAAAATATTTATTTGCAAAGATATATACACCCCTATGTTCATTGCAGCACTCTTCATAGTGGCCCAGACAAGGAAACAACCTAAGTTTTCTTTGATAAATGACTGGATAAAGAAGATGTGGCACATATATACTATGGAATACTACTCAGCCATAAGAAAGGATGAAACACTGCCATTTGTGACAACCTGGATAGACCGTGAGAATATTATGCTAAGAGAAATAAGTCAATCAGAAAAAGCTAAGAACCATATGATTTCACTTATATGTGGGGTATAAAACTGAAACTCATAGACACAGACAACAGTGTGGTGGTTACTGGAGGGAAAGGGGGCAGAAGGTGGTAAAGGGTAAAAGGGGCCAAATATATGGTGACAGAAGATGATTTGACTTTGGGTGGTGGGCACATGATGCCATATACAGGCCATGTATCATAGAAATGTATACTTGAAACCTATAAAATCTTAACCAATGTCATCCAATAAACTAAAAAAAAAAAAGGGACGCCATACTAGACGCTCAATCCAAACATGGCCACTGTGGCAACCTCAAACTGTTGCATCTTTACATTTCAAGGATCAAAGACCCAGCTGGAGCATCCACTTACCTGAGCCAGATTTATGAGCCAGTTCTCTGGTGGTTCTGTGAGCAGGGAGAGTGTTTCCTCCACCCTCTTTAACTTCTATCCTCATGTTTTCTAAGGTTAGCCTAGAGTCAGTTGTCCTTTTATTAAGACACTTGATTTTTTAGCATTTTTCTCTTAACTGAAAACCACAAAAAATATTTTATTTTAAAAATTCTTTCTAGGTTGAAGCTACTAGATGTGTTTAAAAGAAAATAAAAGCTAAGTTATAGCAACAGCAGACTTATTGATCATTATGCTCAATTATACTGAATTTGTACAATCCAAAATTAGAAAGTAACTGTGCACTTCATAAGAATTTATATCAACATTGTTTGATCTCCCTGGAGCATATATCTTTCAAAGCAAAGAGACTAAGATCCATATAGGGTTACTGGCTGCAATACCTGAGAAAGCATACCTTTTACTATGTACCTAAAGCTCTGATATCAGAATGTCCGAGGAGACTTGAATTGAAAGATATCCTTGGGAAGTCAAGATTAATGAAGACACTGATATGGTAGAGATTAACGCAATCTCCTGATTTCCTGGTTGTGATGGCAGAAAAATAGCAGTTTCTATAAAATATACCTTCTAATCTGTTACATAATCTATAATATTTAGAAAACTTTCAGGTCTTCACAAGATGGAAAAAACCTCTGACTCTTTAACCAAACCATTACTGGAAATGCCCTGAAGATGAGAGGAAGTTGAAGGATCAGAGAAATTAATGTAAAGAGAGGAAGAAATCCCTGGAGTAAGAAGTGTTTGGTCCTGGGACAAAGTCTCAACTGGTACATAAAAGAGCCAACCACCTAGACAGGTGATAAGGAAAGGGAGAGCAATTTAGTTCTGCTCCTTTTATTTTCTCACATTTTCCATGGCAGAATATTACCTGATTCAGCAGCACTAGCTCAGTTCTAGGGTGGATGACGTGATGACATCACAGTTGCTCTGGAACCCGGAGGCAATTGGATACTAATCATAGCACCATATACTGGTTTCTGAGCTTGCCCTTGGAAGATCCAGGGAAGAGCTACAAAAACATTCCTTGAAGTCAAAGTCACCTGGCTGGTATAACAAAAGGGAATGATAAAACCCACATTCTTAATCCAAAGGCTCTTTACCCATCAATATCTATAATCATCAGAAAGGATAGAAGCTCCCACTTGGATTTTAATTTCTCAATCCCTACCTAGAGGGACATTGCCAGTTACAGTATAGATAACCTTAGGAGAAAAAGGGTCCACAAGCCATTTAAGGAGCACAGTTATTATTAAAAAATAAAATAAAAATGACAAGTAAGTAACAGAGAAAAAGAAGAATTAATGAGCCAAATAAAATCAACCTAAAATAAAAATCTTTAAAAGAGATTTAGAGAGCAAGGATATTAATAACATTTGACAGTTATAAGCAAAAACACAGTAGAAATAATAGATGTAAAAAACAGTGGAAATAAAAATTCAAGAAGTGTCATAAATAGCAGAAATGATTCAGGGAAGAACAAATTAGGCAACTGCAAGATCAGGCCAAAAACCTACCTCAGAAGAAATATGGAAGGGACACAAAAAATATGAAATTAGGTAAGATGAATGAGAGAAGGAGAAATGTCTATATTTGAGAGGTAAAAATTAAAATTAAAAGCAATTTAATGATTGAGAACCTGTAACAGTAAGAAAGAAGATAAAGCACATCAAATTGGTAAACCTACAGAGTAACAAAAAGATAAATTTTTAAAAAACAGCAAGTAATGATTAGACATATTAGAGTTCATACTAAAGACTAAGAGAAGCTTCTAAAAACACTTGCAGATACAAAAAGAGCAATTCACCTACAGATGGACAAAGAACAACACCATCAGATTGTTCAACAGCAACGCTAATCCCGAGAGATATTGGAGCATTACTGCAATGCACTGAACGAAGAGAAGCTGGAACCTACAACAAAATGTTTTATCCGGCTAAATAGTTATTGAAATATAAACATACTAAAAGGTATTGCCAGGGCCACAAAACCTTTCATAAAAGCATTTTTGGAGGAAATATTCTAATAAAAAAGAGAATAAATCCAAGAAGCCACTGAAAAATATAGAGAGCGTTAAGTGAGTAAAAAGCTAGAAGAGTTTACTTATCAATGTAATTAGAGTTGTACATTCACATAAGGTTGAATAGGGAAAAAGGGGACGTCACAGAAGACCAGAATGGGACCCGTTTATACTAAGGTTAAAAACTATGTATGTATACAGCAAAATTATAAAGAAAAGGAAAGAACTGACTAATATGAAATTCAGTGTTGTATATTTGGGAAGCTTCCAAGGCACCTCATTGGTAGGTACATCAGAGTTTATGATTTTATTACTGTATGTAAAATGAACAAAGGAGCAAAAGCGTAAATATACACCCAAATATCTGGAAGGTTGTACACCATTTGTTAATAGTAGTTAACTATGGGTAAAGGGTTTATGGGTAAGACATACTCACACGCACATGCATTATCATTTTATAAGTGTTTTTCAGGTTTTTTAGAATGAACAACTAGTAACTGTATTATTAAAAGTACCCAAAGCAAAAACAAATTCCAAAGTGCTTAGCCAGGCATGTTGGCGAGGGGTGCTCTCTGGGGACTCAGCAGCCAGCTCCAAAGACCCCAGCTGACTGCCGAGGTTCAAAGGATCCACACGAGGTCTTCTGTAGGCCTTCTGGATCTCTAATCCCAGGAAATGGGGCTTCCTGGGAAGAGCTCCGTGGCTGCACAGGGGCAAGGCCAGCCTGCTCGAGCGTATTTTTCATCTTATCTGAACACCAAAGTGCTGGGTCTCCAGGTTGGGAATCGAATATTTTTTAAAGCATCGAAGAGAATGTCAATAAAAGTACAAAGTGATAATTAAAGGGACATTTATTACTAAATAAATGATCATAAAGCAATAATGACAAAACAGATTAGGTAAATGGCTACCTGAGGAATTTTGAAAAAAAGAGAAAAAAAGAGTAACATTCATACCTATAAAACAGGAAGGAAGGGACAGAAAACTTTGAAACTGAAACAGAGAGAGAAAGAGAGAGAGGAAAATAAAACCAGATGTCAGTTTCTTTGTATGAATTTACACTCTAGACAATGGCCAGGTGGAGAAGAAATGGAGAGCATACGACTCAAAATAAGAATGATAAAAGAGAAATAACTGGAGATAAAACAGATTAAAATATAATAAAATGCTATAAAGAACTATAAAGCAATGCATTTGAAAATTTATGGTGGATAAGTTTTTGAATATTATAATATGTAAAAACTGGCAGAAAAATAATATAACATTGGGTAGATTAATAACAATTAAATTTAAACAGTAATCAGTCAACCCTCCCTACTGGGGACTAAAATCAAGAGTTTCTGGCCAAGTGAGATCCACACTGAGTTTCATGAAATTTACAAGGCATATGAAACTTATATTTTATTACAAATATTCAGAAAATAGAGAATAAGGAAACATTGACCAAGTCATTTTAAAAAACTAATGTAATCTTGATTTCAAAAGACAATAGTACATAAAAAAAGAAAATACAAGACCATAACTCTTATAAACAAAGATACAAAGTCCTACCTAAATACAATCCACAGTTAAGTAATAATAAAGATGTTAATATATCATGATAAATAACACTTATTCTGGGAAGGCTGGAATGTTTTAATATCAGAAAAATCTGTCAGTGTAACTCAACACAGTAATGTAGTAGAGAAGAAATATTCACATGATTATCTCAGGAGATGCAAAGATACTCGATAAATTTCACTTTTTATGTCTGATACAGGCTCCAGAAAATCAAGTATAGAATGAACACCTTTAACTTAATAAAGATAGCATACCGAATGCAACATTACACTGAGGCAGAAACCTTAGATGCCATCTCTGGAGGACCAAAATAATGGAAGGAAGGTGCCCACATCTCTGCTATTCCACATAGCGATAGATACTTTCACCACTTCATTAGATCATACACACAATAAAAATACCAGTATTGCTAGGGTAGAGGCAAAGATGTTATTACTTACAGATATATGATCAACTACATGGAAAACCCAAAAGAAGCAATAAACTGTAAAACCTAGTGACAAATTCAGTAAGGCCCCAGGTAAGTGAACAGCTTTAAAAATTCAGTAACATTTTAATAAACTAGAAATAGCCAGAGGGGAAAACAAAATAATAAGGAAAATATAATTCGCCATATTAGCAAGCTCAATCTAGAAATTAAACTAGAAAGAATCTACACGCCTTAAAAGAAGAAATGGATTAAACTATACAAAAACGTAAAGAAGATTCCCTGGCTGGTGCAGCTCAGTTGGTTGAGCACCATCCTATGCACCAAGAGGTCACCAGTTCGATTCCTGGTCGGGGCACATGCCGGGATTTTGGGTTCTCTCTCTCTCTCCCCCTTTCTCTTCCTCTCTCTCTCAAATCAATAAAAACATATTTTTTTTTTTTTTAAAAAAAGCATAAAGAAGATGAACAAAATGAGAGCATAGCCATGTATATGGATAGAATGACTTCACATTTTAACGGTTTGAGTTCTCCCCAAATTAATAAGTTCCATATAATTCTCATCAAAACTCTACCAAAATTTTTTGAGCAACTCAACAAACTTATTCTACATTTACACTTAATTCTGAATAACACTAGGACTTAATGCAATATTAGGGCAGGGGAGCAAACCTGGATTTATTGCCCCACCAGATTGTAAGGCATACTTCAAAGACGTAGTAATAAAACTACTGAAGTACTGGCCCAGAGCAGACAAATAACCTATGGAACAGAACAGATAGCAGGCAGGGGCCCAGTAAAGCGGCGTTATCAGCCCCGTGGAGAAAAGATGGCTTACAGTAATTGCTTTGGGAAAGCCAGCTCACTTTACAAAGAAAAACAAACCTCACAGAGATCAAAACTTACATGTGCTAGGTCAGCCAGAATGGGAATAGATTATTAAGAAGTTTTGATTGTGACCTTTGGGTGGAGGAAAGTTTCTTAAACCGGAGCCAAAAAACACACACCACAAAAACCATGACACACCAACTGATATATTCTGTGCAATGAAAAAGATGGAAGAGGAAGTTAACTGGTGATAGACTGGGAGAAAACATGTTTAAAACCCTAAACTATTAAGGGATTGTTATCTAACCTACAAGGTTATCTAACTCCTACAAAGTCACGAGAAAAAGAGACGTTAGAAAAACGGGCAATGCATATAGAATATGCACAAAGGGGTAAACCTAAATAGTTAACAAGCATTTGAAGAAATTCTCTAATTTTTTAGTATTCACAAAAATGCAAATTAAATAAAAAAGAAAAGAACACTTAATGATGATCGGATTGGCAATAAGGACATAGATTAATACAAAACACTGGTCAGGATGTGGGGAAACTGGAACCCTTTGCCCTGCTGCTTGAAATGTACACAGACAGAGACATTCTGGAGAACAGAATGACAGCAGGCACCGAGGTTAAGGGTATGCATTCACTGTGACCTAACAATTTCACTCCTGGGAGCATGCTCTAAACGTTCTCCTATAAGTCTATGAGAGAAGAGCAAGGATTGTTGTGGTTTTGTTTGTATCCATCACTAGGTAAAAACGATTTCAATTTTGGTGACTATTATGGGATAAAATGCAGCTTTCAGAAGCACTGAACTAAATGTATACAGAGCCAGATGAACATTTTTAAAAGTGTGTTTAAAAAAGGTATGAAAGAGAATGAGATCTAGTATTTGTGAAAACTAAAGCACATACACGCACACAAATTATACAACACACTACCTGAAATTTACTATACACAAACATCACTTTCTAATTTACAAATGCTTGCTTATGCAAAAGCATGTGTCATGGCCATTAGACTCAGTGTGATGCTGCGAAGGGAAAGTGGGGATCAGTGATGAAAGGTTTGAAAGAAGATAAAACAGAGAAAGACAAAGCGAATGCTGTTAGTTGAGCCATGTGACAAACTTGACAAAAGATCTCCAGCAAAAGATTAAAAAAAGAAAATTAAGGTAATCACTAGGTAGTATAAATAAGAGAAGAAAGGATAAATATATGATTATGGCAAAAATATAAATGAATTAAATTCACCCATTGAAAGATAAATACTTAAATTTGAAGTTTAAAAAATGAAGGAAAGAGCATCCAAATACAAGATATTGTCAAGAGTACACCTACAAGAAAATAGTAAAAAAAAAGTTGAAAGGAAAATGTACACAGTAATATTAAACAGTAATAATGTGGATTAAAGTCATGTTAGTATTAATATTCAAATACATTTTTAAAAATTGGAAAAACATATTTTAATAAAGGTTATAATCCATACCACCTGCTCCCCAATCTTTCTCGAAAATAACTTTAAAAAAAGACTTAAAAGTGACTAGCAGTTCTACTTCTAGAAATCGAACCTAAGCACTATGGCAGATTTATACGTACCTGCTCTAGTCACAGTATAGAGATGTGAAATAAGCAGGTTAGAAAACTGAGTTTTCCATGTATCCGTTAAGGTCCTTCAGCTGTAAGCACAAAAACCAGCTTTGGCTCAGGCGCTTACAGATCAAATAGGTAAGAGAATGCAGACAAAGGAGTCCAGAAAGCAGGATAAAACAGCAGGCAGACAGGGCAGGAACTACCCAACCATCTTCCCCATCTTGTCTATCATGACAACTGAACTCCATACTCTGGCCTGTGTGGCTCAGTGGGTTGAGCAGTGTCTGGCGCATCAGAAGGTTGGCAGTGCCATTCCAATTCCTGGTCAGGGCACATACCGAAGGTGAGGGCTCGAGCCCTGGTAGGGAGCGTGCAGGAGGCAGCCCATCAATATGTCATTCTCACATCGATGTTTCTCTCTCTCTGTCTCCTTTCCTCTTTCTATATTAAATAAATAATAAATCAATAGATCTTAGAAAAAAAAGACAACTGAACTCCAAATGTTTATAACCCCTCTCCCATCCCACCCATCTTTCTGTCATTTCACTCAAGATCCAAAATCCTGAGAGAAAGAGACTAATTGTTTTATCTGGGGCTAACTGATAGTCCTTTGGGGAAAAAAAAAGGCTTCTTGATTTTTGATCTCAGCAAGACTACACACATGATGAGGTAACATTGAAATAGGAAACTGGGAGTTGTTAGGAAGGGGAATAAATGCTAGGTAAATTCAAATAATTGTAAATATCCATTATTTATAGTTTCACCCCAAATATGTAAACTATTAATGTAGTGCATTAATGTATGTGTGCTGTACATATAGAGGAAATATATTAGAAAATAATAATAATGATCATTAATAGTAATCTTTAAGTGTTGGATTATGGTTGAATTTTGTGTTTTCTAAACTTTTAACAATGAGAGTGTATTGCTTTTGAATTATGAAATGAAAACAATATTAACATATGTTGCAAGACATGACTAAAGAGATTTACTTTCTATTGATTTTTAAACTTTATATCAAATAACCAAAACTATTATCCAAGGGCTATATTCCTAATCCAAATATTAATATGTATTGAAATATAGTAGAACACAAATTTTTCTTGCTTTATGTAAGTTACATTAGACAGTCTCCCTTTGATGGCACAGAATGAATCTTAAAGAAGACTCATGGAAATGCCACATCATGCTGAAGAAATTGCTTCAGTTTTGTGCAAGATGGGGACTTGGTGTCACCATTCAGCTAACAATGTTCCAGTTCCTGACAATGAATTCTACAGAGAGATGATGTGATGCTGCTCTGTGCCGCAGAGAGGCCTGGATATTAGGGCCAAGAACTCAAACTTCCACATATCTGGTCATAAAGTTCTTGGAACGGCTCTTTTACATGAATGCAATTTAGTTTTACTGCATTAGGATGTTAAATTCTGAATGTGCTCGTTCATAATGCGAACCATGCTCAGAATGACTAGGATCAAAATTAAAGACAGGGCATGCAATACCAATCGCTATTTACTTTGTAAGTGCCCTCTTCAGGCTCACGGCCCTCAGTAATCACAGGTACATAGCGGGGTACATTAGAGTTCTCAAAATTTAACAAGAAGAGCAGACTCTTCTATTATGCCATTATCAGAAGAATAATGAACGTATTTAAGTATAAATCATAATATTTCACAGAATTTTTCTCTTCCCAAATTCCAGTATCTTGAACAAATAGTCACATAAAAATGGGACAATGAGCATAACTACTAATATAAAAATATTCTGTTTCAATGATTGAATTAAGTGTAACTCCCAAGTAAAGAGTGAAGAACACTTAAAAGTCCACACCATTTGTCTACCTTCCAGAAAGTTCCAGAATAAAGAGGAACTAGTTAATCATCAATTTTGAAGAGACTATAAGCTATCAGATAACCTGGGAATATTGTAATGCAAAGTGATTTTATTCTCTCAGATGGAATTGTCCAGTTCAGTTTCCTGAGGCAGTAACTTAATAAATGTCAGTTTATTAGCCTTCTTTTGTTAATGTGGCCTCTAAAAATATCTAGTAATAACCAAAGTGCTCCAAAAGGCTTATTCAAGTAGATGTCTCAATAACATACAGGAGAAGGAAAGAGAAATTATCTCTGGGAGGGCAAGAAGAGACAACGAATAATCTATATTAACAAATGTGAAAATCTGGGGGGAGTGGAGCGGGCCTTAATCAACGTTTGCTATTAAGGGCTTTCCAGAAATTTAATTTTGAGTGAGTTTATGATGGAGGGAAGGAAGATGTTATGGAAAAGTTAAGGTAGAATTTAACTTAATGTTTATGCTGTATTTGTTTTATAATGAGGTGTGTGACTACAGCTTTAGGCAGTCTATATGATGTAATTTAAAAATTCGGTGCCTGCCCCGGCTGGTTTGGCTCAGTGGTTAGAGTGGGCCCTCGGCCTGGCGAGTCCAGGGTTTGAGTCCCGCCAAGGGCACATACCTCGGCTGCAGGCCTGATCTGGGGCCTGCCGGGCGTGTGAGAGGCAATCAGTCAGTGTGTCTCTCTCACATCCATGATTCTCTCTCTCTCTCTCTCCTCTTCCACTCTCTATGAAAAGCAATGGAAAAATATCCTCGGGTGAGGGTTAAAAAAAAAGTTAGTGACTCATCATGAAGAAAAATATGTTTCTTAATGAGTTTGTTTATATGAGTAACAGATGTAACAAATATTTTAAACCTATTTTTCTTCAGAGCTTTTTTTCTTTTTTCTTTGTATACAGAGAATTTCAACTCAAGTTTCAAAATTGTCAACACATGTGAATAATATATTTGCATTTATCAAATATTCAAACCTAGAAATAATGTAGAACTTTTTTTAAAGCAAATTTATATTTTTCTTAATGTGAAGATATTGAATTCAATAAATTAAAATTTATTTTACTTATTTCCATGTTCTCTGATAAATACTGATTGATGTATCTAATAACAGGATTCTAGTTTCCTCTATAATTATAAAAGAAATGATCCTTGTAGAGCCAATTAAAAAGTCAAATTCTTGCCTGGCCGGGCATGGCTCAGTGGTTGAGCGTCGACCTGGGATCCAGGCGATCGGGGTTCGATTCCCCGTCATTCCATGCCCGGGTTGCGGGTTCGATCCCCAGTCGGGGGCATGCAGGAGGCCACCGATCAATGACTCTCTCATCATTGATGTTTCTATCTCTTTTCCTCTCTCTGAAATCAATAAAGATATATTTTTTTTAAAAAGTCAAATTCCTCAAAATAGTGAGATTTTAATAAAAATTTACTTTTTATTAATAAAAGCACTTTATTAAAAATTTTAATAAATTTTGATAGCATTTTAATAAAAATTTACTTTTTCGATGACAGATAATAAAACAACTTTCCTTCCCCACTTTATAAATTGATGCAGTCAATACATAAAATTGTTATTAATGATATTAAGCAAACTTAGCTTTCATGAGCATTTGCCAAACTCTGTATCGATGTTTAGAGCAAGAGCAACATTCAGTGTGTTTCCCTTACTACAGGTAAAACGGTTCCGAATGTTTTGATCCTCACGTGGCTTATTCTACTTGCCCCATGCCCAAGATGTGATATTAACGTTTTATTAGATACCTGATTGCTTTGTTGGAAGCGACGTTCAGTCTCCAACTGAAATGACCCCCAGATATGTCTCTTCTGGGGCATTTTGTCCTATTTCGGATTATCAGCTCCAAAGGTTAGATTGTCAGGGATACATGGGATAGATGTTTACCTTCTATTCTGAGACTACAAATAAGGTCTGGCTAGTTTATGTCTGGGTTCAACTGTCTTACAAGGCTGTTGGGGAATAATCGAGCTTGCTTAATTTAGTATAAGGCCATATCTATATAGGACCACTTCATTCTATTTTTTATTGATGATGGGCAATGATGTTCACAATTGATTTTAATAGCATTTATACAGGACGGCATATCATGATAAATATTTTATGGAATCCTAAATTGTTAATTTCTAATTGTATTAATAATCTTAATTTTTATTAAAACAACACTAGCTCTGTTCTTAAATGTGGAAATCAATTAAGCAGTAGGCCACTCAAACCTTTTTTTGGAATAAAAGCAGGATTAGGTTGGTTGGGGTTAAAAGGTCAGAAGAGAAGGTCATCTATTCTGTCAATATGCAAATGAAAAGCTGCTTCAAATGGAAGAATACAGCTCGGTGGACCAATGAACTCGATCAATATTATGCCACCAAGTATGTGCTCAGTTGAAAACTGATCTCTGAAAGCGTGAATGCCTTCTATTTAAATATTCTCTGGCTTTATGAAGAGGTTACTTTTACTCCCTTGATAAGGATTTTAAAAGGTGTTATCACACACCATGCCAAGATTAGTAGTGACTGCAGAATTTACATTTTATACCACACATTTCTGATGGGAAATATTACAGTAGCCAAGATACATGAGAAATGTTTGGAAGTTGAAGCCTCACATCATTAATTTCAGGTTCATGCTGTGGATAGCAAATGCCCTATGATAGGCCATATTTTGTCTCTGTAGATGTCTTAGAAATTACTTTAGACATAGGTGTGTATTTTTAAGATGAATCACAGAAACCTAAAGCTGTGATCAGCAAAATGAGAACGGTCAGCCAAGAAATGGTCAGGCACCAGAAGATGCAAACAACATGCAAAAGTTCTATTTGAAACATATATGCTCTCTTCCACTGGTAACATTTTTCATAAAACATCAAAATTGTATCTGGTGTAGGTGATTAGGTATGAGTCCTTTTGTGACAGTTCACCTATTCTTTAAAGTGGTAGATAAATTATATTATTAGTAGTAGATTCTGAAAGCAGGAGCAATTTTAATCAAATCAAAATTTACAATGGTTAATAATAAGCATATTGTCATATGAAACGCCCAACAAATTACACATAGTTTACATAAATGACTATTAATTTTATACAGTCAAGCCTTAAATTTTCACTTTCCTCTTTTTCGCTATTACCTTTTCCACTTGTATAACCAGGCAGGATCAAGGTGGAAAGCAAACCATTTAGTTTATTCTTATTGTAGAGCCTTTCCCACAGATACATGTTAAAATAAAAGGTCAGGGGTCTGACCTTTGGCCTCAGGCTGCTGCTGGCCTCTGAACTTTTCCCACTACCCTTTCACCTTGGCAGTCCTCCTCTCAGACCCCAGAAATTTAATGGCTCATCAAACAGCTCATCTCAGTGGCTCCTTCCACAATCCAACCTCTCCACCCCCTACTCTCACCCCTGCAATGTATGTCCTACATTCTGGAGAGCCTGCGTTCACCAAATGTCTGACCATGAGGCTGCTTTTTGCTCCTTTGGGTAAAATTCTCAATTCTAATTTTTTAAATTTTTATTCTTTGATTTTAAATATATTTTTTTTATTTTTCAATTACAGTTGGCATACAATATTATATTAGCTTCAGGTGTACAAATCAGTGATTAGACATTATATAGCTTACTAGGTGATCACCTCTATAAATCTAGTACCCATCTGACACCATCCATAGTTATTAGAATGTTATTGACTATATTCCCAGTGACTATTCTGTAACTACCAATTTGTACTTCTTAATCCCTTCACCTTTTTCACCCATCCTCCCAAACCGCCTCCCATCTGGCAACTTTCAAAATGTTCTCTGTATCTTCTAGTCTGCTTCTGTTCTGCTTGTTGGTTTATTTTGTTTTTTAGATTCCACATATAAGTGAAATCATATGGCATTTTGTTTTTTAATAGTATGTGGATAATGACATTTGAGATATAGGCATTTTGTCATGACTAATAAATTGAGTAAATTAAACTCAACCTTAGGATAAAAGCCTTTGTATGGTGATGATTTCATTGATCAAGGGGAAGATCCTGACAAAATCTCCTTCACAAAGTGGTTGGTGTCTGAATTTTCTTTAAAGGAGAAAAGCTATCCCTTAAATAAATTAGAAATTAAAAATAGCACTATAAAGCAACAAGACAACTGATTGAGATGAGAATTTCTTTCATGGAGGGAGCAAGAGAATAAAAGAAATACTAGAAGGAGGGTGGCTAAACCAGAGGTGGCCACTGGCATCAAAGACAGCATCTCTGGGAAACTGTGCTTTCATGTTTTTAATATCAACTATGTGTAACATAGAAAAGGGCATTTCCTATTCCATTAGTTTCAGTCAGGATTGTATTCTGAACCATATTTAAAAAGCCATTTAATATTATTATTTTACTTAAAATAGCTGCTTGTATCAGACATCCCATTTTATGCAAATTTCAAATTATTCTACATTTTTTTTTATTTTAGCTGCCTCATGGGACATCACTTATTTTTCAATGCAAAAATATTTCCAAAACACCTACTAAGTATCAGCCTTTGCCAACAGCTGAGGATGAATTAAACTAGTTATATATGTTAAGGGATTCAGTCTGGTAGAAGTGCTACATATAAAAAAATCCAAACAGCATGATAAATAGTATAGTGATATATGTAACATGAAAATAGTGAGGAAAAACCGTGATTAATTTTGCCCTACTAAGGTGAAGGAAGCTAACATGGGAGATGCTGCTTGATATCATTTATTCATTCAACAAATGTTTATGGAGCAACTACAAATATTTGGAAAGTACAGGAGATACAATTTTAGGCAATGCAAGCAAAAACTTCTGTCTTCATGGTAAGTACATTCTAGTGGGTTAGGCAGAAATTAATCAAAATAAATAATATGCATTGTATGTAATAAGTGAGAATAAAAGACAAAGCATAGAAGATGGAAATGAAATGTTGAAAGAGGTAATATTTTTGATAAGGTAATCATGAGTGGACTCCTTGAGAAGATGAGTTATGAGTAAAAACTTGTTTTGGGAGAAATTATTCAGGTAAATGAAGGTTTGGAAGAAACATTTGAGACAGAGAAAATAGCATATACAAAAACATGGAAGCTTGCAAACATACTGTATGTTTAGGAAAGAGCAAATTGTGAAGCAGAATTGTATGCGTACGCATGTGTGCGAGCATGTGTGTGTGTGTGTGTGTGTGTGTGTGTGTGTGTGTTTTAAGAATTGACAAGAGAGGTAAAGGAAAGACTGAATTAAGACCAAAGTGTGAAGAACCTATTCACCTGGCTAAAGAATTTAAGCTTCATCAAAACAACGAGGCCACATGACAAGCTTTTAAGCAAGGGAATGATAAGACTTAGGATGTTAGGAAGTTGGTCGAAGCAATTTCATTGTGGCCTCGGGGAATTAAATTGTGTGAGACCCTAAATAACCCAAGATCTCCCAAGGTACTTGTGAGTTTTCCTTGCATTCATATATTATTCCATTTTGCACATAGATACCAGTGGACAGAATTATTGATGTACAAGAGAAGAAGAGCAGATGAGAAGTTGGTACTAAGACCATAAGAAATGGTAAATTGCAGCTACAGGAAAAAGGGAAAGAAGAAAATAGCTAGGTGGTAAATGTTTAAGAAAATATGTTGAGGCCCGGCCGGGCGTGGCTCAGTGGTTGAGTGTTGACCTAGGATCCAGACAATCGGGGTTCGATTCCCTGTTGGGGCATATGCCCCAGTTGTGGGCTCAATCAATGACTCTCCCATCATTGATGTTTCTATCTCTCTCTCTCTCCCTCTCCTTTCCTCTCTCTGAAATCAATAAAGATATATTTTTAAAAAAAAGAAAGAAAGAAAATATGTTGAGCCCGGCCGGGTGTGGCTCAACGGTTGAGCGTCAACCTAGGATCCAGGAGATTGGGGTTCGATTCCCGGTCAGGGCACATGCCCGGGCTCAATCCCCAGTCAGGGGCGTGCAGGAGGCAGCTGATCAATGACTCTCTCATCATTGATGTTTCTCTCTCTCTCCCTATCCTTTCCTCTCTCTGAAATCAATAAAGATATATTTTTAAAAAAAGAAAAAAGAAAATATGTTGATTTTGTCCATTAATTATTAAACATATAAATGCTGGTATTTTTATTGTAACAATATGCTCTGCACAGTACTTTTGAAAACAATAAAATTGTTTATTTTTAGAGCAGAAGTTCTCAAAGCCTGGTATGCAGACCTTTGGGGGGTTCCCGACTTTTTCAGGGAGTCCACAAAGTCAAAACTATTTTTATAATAATACTCCAAAGCCATGTGCTGACATTGAACTGCTCATGAGAAAGCAATGGTTCTGGAGCCTTAGTGTGATTAAGGCAATGGCATTAACTGTAGTACTAATCTTTATAGTCTTCACTACACACATTCATAGGGAAAGGAAAAAAGCCAGTTTCACTTAAGAATTTAATTATAGCTTTACCTTTGAATACACATTTTTAAAATATTGTGTGTAATGAAAATTGTAAGTACACAAAAAAAATTTCTACTGAAGCATAAAGGTGGTCTTAAGGAAAATGTGTTATGAATTGAATTAGTTGCTTTTTTAATGGAACACCATGTCTACTTGAGAAAATGAGTGACTATGATTATCCGGATGTGGGTATTTGGCAGACATTTTCTTGAAAATAAACAAAACAAGCCTGTTGCATCAAGAAAAACAACTGTTAGTATCTGTTGCCAATGATAAAATTTAAATTTTTATGCAAAAATTAGTATTTTGGAAAAACGTAGATCCACCACCTTGAGCTTGACACCTAAATATTTAAGACTCTTCTGATGAGATTGCTGGTAGCATTAACAAATGTGATTTTTTGATATTGGGTAAGGATCACTTGAAATAAGTACATAAATCAGTAAACCAATTATTTCTCAAATGCCCAGTGCCCATGTTATTATAAAATCAAGCACAGATAAAGGTCCATTCAAAGGGTTAGACAGGCAAATGGATTTTAATTGGACAACATGAAAAATTTACTACAATAGTTTCAGATTTCTATTTGCAACAAACCTTTAAAAAGCTATCGCCTGACTGGGCGTTGCTCAGTGGTTGAACATCGACCTAGGATCCAGGAGATAATGATTCGATTCCCGGTCAGGGCACGTGCTCCGGTTGTGGGCTTGATCAATGACTCTCTCATCATTGATGTTTTTCTTTCTCTCTCTCCCTCTCCCTTCCTCTCTCTGAAATCAATAAAGATATATTTTAAAAAATAATAAATAAATAAATAAATAAATAAATAAATAAATAAATAAATAGTTATCACTTGTGGTTGGGTCAAGATTGTGGCATAGGTAAGTACAGTTCTCACCTCCTCCCTCAACCACATCAAAATTGCAACTAAACCACAGAACAACTGTCATTCAGAACCACCTGATATCTGGCTGAGCAGAAGTTCTATAAGTGAGAATATAAAGAAGAAGCCACATCAAGACAGGGAGGAGGAGGGGCAGAGACTCAGAAAGGGGTGGTCCAACACCCACAATGCATGGGGGTTAAAAATCAGGAGGAGAGACATCCCCCAGCCCCACAACAGGCTCCCAGACCAGGGTTCCAGTGCCGGGAAAAGAAGTCCCCGTAATTTTTGGCTGTGAAAAATCACTGGAAATTGTGGCTGAGTAAGATGAAGGGTCACTGGAATCGCAGGTATTCCTTTAAAAGGCCCAGACATAGATTTACTCAGAATCACTTGCTGTGAGCTCCAGCACTGAAGCAGCAACTCAAAAGCATCAAGGACACATGGGGAGGAATTGAATTTTATGGCTTTGGTGCATGGGTTGAAGTGGCAGCTTTCTCCCAGACAGAAGTGTTGGCAAAGGCCATTGTTCCTTTTCTAAGCCCTCTCCCAACAGAGCTAGCAGGCTGGTGCCATATCTGTGTCCCCATCAGCCTAGTGAACAATGCTTACCCTGCCCTGGTGATTCCCTAAGATCCCACCACACCAAACTTGAAGGCCCATCTAAGCCATTTTCAGTGGCTTTTCCATAAGATGGGCTCTCTTGGCTCGTGCTGCAGACTTTACTAAAGTCTCTCAAAGGTTCATAAACCCCACATAAGCAGCATTTGACCTGTACCTCTTGCTAAGTAGCCCCAGGCTGGACACTAGCAACAGTTGGCCTCAGTTTACAGCTTGGCCTTTCATGGGTACCACCAAACCAGCACAAGGAGCAACCATCTGTAGATCACTTTGTAGCTCATGCCAGGTAGCCCTGGACAGGTCATAGATAGCTGCTGATTTTGGCCTGCACTTCCCAGGAGATTCCAGAGCCAAGAGCCAATGCACTCAGTGGACAGCTTCTGACTATGCCAGAGCACCACCCAATCACCTCCACAAGAAACACATTCAAGGGGCAAACTCAGCCAGCACCAGAGCTTTGCTGAAGTAATTCCTGCTCTGTGAGTTGTTCCCTGCACAATGATCTTCCATGGTGGTGGGAGGTTGATCGTCTGTGCTCACAAACAGTCCTTGCAGCTGTCTGGCCTGGGAATAAATATCTCCCATTGATGTGGCAACAATAATCAAGACTCAACTACAACAAGAGGTTGTACACACTCCACATGGGGGGCACACCTGGAGTGCCCAGCTTGGGTGAACAGGGAGGCTGTGGCAATGGACCCTATAGGACACCTACTACATTAGGGCAATCTGCCAAGCCTGGGAGATGTAGCAGCTTTACCTAATAGATAGAAACAAACACAGTTAGGCTGCCAAAATGAGGAGACACAGAAGCACATCTCAAATGAAAGAAGAGAACAAAACTCCAGAAAACAAGTAAAGAAAATGGAGACAAGTTATTGTCTAGGAACAGAGTTCAAAACACTAGTTATAAGGATGCTCAGTGAACTTAGTGAGAATTTCAACAGCATGAAAAAGAACATAGGAACCATAAAAAAGAACCAGTCAGAAATGAAGAATACATTAACTGAAATCAAGAATAATTTACAGGGAATCAATACCACAGTAGATGAAGCCAAGAATCAAATCAGCTATTTGAAATATAAGGAAGCAAAAAACACTCTATCAGAACAGCAAGAAGAAAAAAGAAACCAAAAGAACGCGGATAGTGTAAGGATCCTCTGAGACAACTTTAACATACCAACATTTGCATCATGGGGATGCTGGAAGGAAAAGAGAGAGAGCAAGAAATTGAAAACCCATTTGAAAAAATAATAACAGAAAACTTTCCTGACATGGTGAAGGAAATAGACATACAAGTCCAGAGAGTGTATAATCCCAAACAGGATGAGCCCAAAGGGATCCACACCAAGACACATCATAGTTAAAATGCCAATGGTAAACACAAATAAAGAATCTTAAAAGCAGCAAGACTAAAGGAATTAGTTATCTATAAAGGAGCTCCCATAAGATTGACAGCTGATTTCTCAGCAGAAACTTTTCAGCCAGAAGAGACTGGCACAAAATATTCAAAGTAATAAAAAGCAAAGACCTATAACCAAGATTACTCTACCTAGCAAAGCTATCATTTAGAATCAAAGGACAGATAAAGAGCTTCCCTGACAAGAAAAAGCTAAATGAGTTCACTTTCATGTCAGTATTACAAGAAATGTTAAAGGGTCTTCTTTAAGAAGATAAAAAGATCAAATATATGAATAATAAAATGGCAATAAATGCATAAATATCAATAATTATTTTATTTCATTCTGGAATGTAAAGCACTTTTTAATTAAAATATAATTGACTTAAAATATTTTTTAAAAGTAAGTATCACTTGTGGATTTGGGGTCTAGATCAAAGAATATCTACAATTATTTGAAAAGACATTAAAATATTCTTCTCTCTTCTAAACTACATATCTGAATGAGACCATATTTTCTTCATATACTTTAACCAGAACAAGAAACTGCAATGTACTGCAGCAGATTCAGTGCAGAAGCAGGTATGACAATCTAGCCGGCTTCTATTAGGCTAGATATTAAAGAGATTGGCCAAAATGTAAAACAATTCCAAACTTACCATTGTTTTCTAAGGAAAATGTACATATTTTTGTAAGAATTGTTATTTTTGTAATAGGTCTGTTGTTATTTTAAAATAAAATAATGATTGAATAAAAGAAGATAAAGGGATTAGCCAAAGAACATGTATGCATAATCCATAGACACAGACAACAATGTGGTGATGTCCGGAGTGAAGGGGGGCAGGGGGTATAGGCTTGGTAGAGGAGGAAATGGGGAAATCTGTAATAGAGTTAACAATAAAAAGAAAAGAAAATTAAATAAAATAAATTAATGAATACATCCATTTTTAAAATTCCTTAGTTTTACTAATACAGAAAATATGGACAGATATACCCTGCATAAACTAAGTGGGGTAGGGTTGCCAGATTTAGCAAATAAAACTATAGAACACACAGTAAATTTGAATTTTGGATAAACTGAATAATTGTTACTATACATGTGTCCCTTGTAATATTCGGGATATACTTATAATAATTCATTATTCATTGTTTATCTGAAATGCAAATTTAGGGTGAAGGGGTTGGGGGAGGTGGAGGAAGGTAAAGGGGGGAAAAAGATGATAGACAGAGTCTTGACTTGGACTGGTGAACACACAATACAGTATACAGATAATGCGTTGTAGAATTGTGCACTGAAACCTGTATAATTTTGTTAACCCATGTCACCCCAAAAAATTCAATTTTAAAAAGTTTTTAAAAATAAAATTGAAATTTAACCAAACATCTTACATTTTATCTGGCAGGTTTACTTTGGCATTTTCAATAATTTTTAAGACTGTAAAGATATCCTGAGACCAATAGTTTTGAAAACCACTGCTTAAATGTATTCTGCACTTCAGTATTTTTTCATGTTGTTTCCTTTTTCCACTTACTGAGATTTAGTAAGTTTTAACTATAACTAATTACTTTAAGTGCCTTATTGCTTCTAGACTTAATTGGTATTGAACAATTTGTTTTCAAAGCCAGTTCTAGACATAGCTTATTCATCTATGTATATTTTACTCAAGTAGAAAATAAATGTGTTGTAGTAGCAGAACCTATAAACTTGTCGAAATTTTTACAGATTATTTCACAGATAACGGTGATGGAACCCATACATGGGAGAAGCCATTATTGGGATGCTCTAATTAAAATATGAGGTAAGAATTGAAATGGCTCCTTTACTTATTTTATGTAGATTCTTGTTTTAGTACAACAATAGGAAAATGAAGTATTTTGCCTAAAAACCTTACAATTTGAGACTTACATATGTGTTCAAGGAGGGCATAATGGAATGTAGTGTTTTTTATAGATATATAATCAATTATTGTTAAAAGTCTACATGTAACTTAACAGTTTTGGATTGATTAAATGGCATATATGAACTGGAAATAATAGCGTGTTCTAGTACTTGTGCAAAATAATAATCTTTGAAATGGGTTACAGGTTAAAATTATATAAAATTGAACCCAAGCCCTGGCTGGTGTGACTCAGTTGGTTGGAGTTTCATCTGGTGCATGAAAAGGTTGTGGGTTCAATATTAGGTCAGGGCACATGCCTGGGTTGTGAGTTCAATCTCAGGTAGGGGCCCATCCGCAAGGCAACTAATCGATGTTTCTCTTTCACATTGATGTTTCTCTCTCTCCCTTCCCCTCCTTCTAAAATCAATTAACATACCCTCAAGTGAGGATTAAAAAAAATAAAATAAAAATGTACCTGAATTTATGAAACTAATTAGTCCACCTCTATGTTAGCATATAGAAATTATACCTATAAATGTATCAGTGCCCCCTATGGCTTTTTGGTAGAAAAGTAAAGAAATTCAGAGTACCACATAGGTCCTGGTATACTATAGCCCTGGCTAGCAAATATTCCTAAAGTAAAAATGTGCATCTTAAAACTAAATTTACTTAAAAATGTAATCTATACTTTGTATGTGTACAGAAAAAAATAATATACATACAAAATACTAACAGCAGATATCTCAAGAGATTAGGATTACAGAGTATTTTTACATTCTATAGTATATACTTCTATGAAATATCTTTACATGTTTGAATTATATTTAAAATAAAAACAAAGCAC
Organism: Miniopterus schreibersii; assembly: GCF_964146895.1. NCBI lineage: Eukaryota > Metazoa > Chordata > Mammalia > Chiroptera > Miniopteridae > Miniopterus > Miniopterus schreibersii. The sequence continues at coordinate 80,892,759 of NC_138106.1, read as the reverse complement.
TGAATATAATAATGCATTTTTAAATTATCTTTTGAAAAGTAGGCTCATACTTCACAGGCTGTCCTTTAACTCATTTACAATGTTTCTCAGAGCTCTTTCCATGGTGCTAACTATAATCATTTCTTTTATTTTAATTGCTTCATAGCATGTCTGTACCAAAATTCTTACCCTTTCCTCCACAGGAAACACTTTTGCTGCTCTTCAAACAGTGCTGCCATGAACATGATTATACAAACCTCTGCTACTATGGGAGGTTCACAGGTCAGCAGGATGAAATAAGTAATTGTTTGGGGTGGTAGTACTGGTGGGAAGGATGGATACAATAATTTTTACTTTTATACCATTTTGTGAGAGTTACACAAAGCACTTTATCTTCCTGAGAGCTCACACAAGGCTTTGGAAATGCCAAAGAAATCATCTTAGTCGAGTTTGTGTCCCTTGTATTAGTCTGTGTCCAATATATTGAATTGCTTTGTTCAACACCCGTTCTAACCCACTGCTAACACGCAGCAGCTGGAAAATTAAAAACCATGCCTCAGACTCTTTGGGGGCTAGGGCATGATTTAATTTCTATTGTATGCTTGTGAGAATGTTTGGAAACTAAACAAAACACAGGAAAAGCCAAGTTTGAGGCATTTTTGCTGGCGAGAATCAAGGCCAAGGTGGCAGCGATAGCAGAGACTTCCAACGTGGTGGGTGGATTCCTGATTCAGCAGCTTCCCGAGCAGCAGTGGCATATTTCTGGATCGGGCAGAGTAGCCTGGGACTGCAGCCTGGGCAGTCAGCACTATTAGCAGGTTCATAATTTTTAAGCTTCCTGTATCCATGGGAAGGATTTACCTGCTCAAGGCAAAGGCAGAGTAATTTCTGGACCTACTAGTTGTTCTTCGTTGTTAAGGCTAGAACTGTTCCTCCATTCCTTCCAATAATTTTGCATGTTCTCAGTTCTCTCTATAAAATTCCTTAATACTCCAAGCTCAAACACACTGTCTGTTTTTGTACAGCCTGTAAGTTAAAAATGGTTTTTACATTTTTAACTAGTTGGAAAAAAATTAAGAGAAGAATAATATTCTGTGACATGTGAAAATTATGAGATTCAAATTTTACTTGCTTAAATAAAATGTATCAGAAAATACCACTCCCACACATTTGTGAGTTAGCGGTGGCTGCTTTTGCATCTCAACAGCAGAATCAGATGGCCCACCAAGTTTAAAATATTTATCATCTGGCGCTTTACACAAAAAGCTTGCCAACCCCTGATCTCGAGTGAACTCCTTTGGTTTGATTGTACTCTGACCCAGACATATGCAAGTATAGTAACACATGTAAGAAAATGATGGCACCAACTATAAAGAATACATAAACCATGTTGTGAGTTTAGTCACTAGTATCTTTTCTATTTCTCACATCTAGTTCTGGTCAAATAATTTTCCATGTTGAAACCACCATCCAGAAAGCTACAACGAACTTACAAATTGTGGTGGACATTACCACTGCTCCCTAACTCTTTCTGTTTCTCCTCTAGGGTATATGGTAAAACTATATTTCTATGCACCCTTGATGTCAGATATGACCATGTGACTGGCTTTGGTCAATAAAATTTGAGCAGAAGGAATCTATATCACTCCAGCAGAAGCTGAAGAGCCAGTGCTCTTACCATGTTCTCTTTTTTCCTGTCACAGTTAGTTGAGATGGTCCATGTCCCATCAGCCTGGATTTCTCTCTGCTTAACTGCAATGAACAGCCGTCCCTGCCAACTCTCGTGCATGTAGAATGAGTGAGAAACGAACTATTGTTTTAAGGTACTAATGTTTGGGGATTGATTGTTAATAACCTAAACTATCCTGACTGATGCTTAAATATATAAATTGGGTTGCAGTATTTAAACTCTAAAATTCAGAAATGCAAAATATAAATGTGCTTTCTCTATTTCTAAAATAGACCACATTTTGATCAGAAGATCTTGTTTCCACAGATACTGAGAAAAAATATTTAAACTTGTCAATGACAAGTAACTTTTTGTGTGTGTAAAAGTCTCTTTAGTTAACTGAGTTTCTGTTGGGTAAGTAAATATTAAGCCCATCCAAAATTTAAATCCTATCAAAACTATTTCTTTATTCTCAAGAGGTGTGTTTTCCTTTCTTTCTTGCCAAGTTGGCATCTAAATAAAAGTTAGTCCTGAGATTTCCAGGGGGGGCATGGGGCTATAGGTCTGCGAGCCCCTCTCCAAGTGGTTTTGCTTCATACTGTTGCAATGTGTTGTCTGGTCTTCCTCCTGGGCACCTGGCAATGACGAGACTAGGTCATGGTTGCCCAGCACCAACCGGGATCTTTGCGCTTGGTGTGGTACCTGCTGCTGAAGCTGTGGCGCCAGAGCTTCGAGGCATCCAGCCCTGTGAGCCGTGGTCGCCTCATCCTGATCCCCCAGGGAACTCCGCATTGCTTTCTCTCACTCTCTCCTGAAGTGCCCAGAGCTCTGTGACGCCTTCCTCCACGTCACCTTCCTTGGCTTTTTCTAGTCTACTGCCTGGTGCCATATTGAATGTCTCCAAAGAGACAGTTTCTCTGAGACACTTGCTGTCTTCCTAAGGATATGTCTAGGAATCTCCAAAACTTACATGAATATTCTATGCCCTCTGTCTTTGGGTTTTAACTAAATGGTGGGAGCAAGAGAGTCATGCCTTACTCTTGCCCAGACCTTCCTCTCTCTTTCACCTCCTTGTTTCCCTTCTTCTGGAATCAGAAAGTCTTTGCACTTCCCCTCCCAGCTGGCAGGGGCTGCCTTACGCTCCTCCTTCAGGCCTGGGGGTCCACCCTCCCCTTCTTCCTGGCAGTGTTAGCCGAAGGGCCACGGGGAGTGAAAGTGCTACCGGGAAGATGACACGTGCTTCAGAAAGTGCTGAAACATGGTTGCCCGTGTTACATTATTCTTAATAGACAAGCCATTAAAAAGCACAAGGACCCTATATGTATGAATACAAGGTGAGTTGTTTTTTCAAAATTATTCCTCCAGTACAAGAAAATCGTCTTATAGAATCTCTCATATTAAGTAACAACAAACATCTACTTGGGAAAGATCCACTAACCCAAAATAATTCAATTAATGATGGAGTTAAATTTTTTAAAGGTGGCAAATAAATTCAAATCATTACTAGAGTGTGGTCTGATCATCACAAGTCTTGGGTATAAACACATATTTTATATATCACTTTAACAAGTAAAGTAGTAATGACTACATTGTTGCAATGATAATTACCAAAAAGAGATGTGTGGCTTGGGGTAAAATTTCCAGGGACCACCTTACCCTCAAATTGTGAAAAAGCTACATCTCCAATAATTTAGATGGAAGGGGAGATGGTAAGTTCTTCAGTTTAGATGACTCAAAAAGTGGTTCTGGTTTTAACAAGGACACTGATTGCTAAAGGATACTTTTCATAAAATAGCTTTTATTATATCCTGGCACTGTAAAGCATCCGTGCAAGTGAAGAGCTAGCACAGTTGTTTCATAGAATGAGAGCATGAGAAGTTACAATGCTTGTTCATAACTAGAGCATTTAAAATAAAGTGATTTTAAAATTGAGTGCAGCCAAATAAAATAATTAAAGTTTACAAATAAATTAAATAGGTAAATTGCTCTTTAAACTACATCGCTAAATGTATGTATATTCAAGTTAGCAAAAAAAGCAAAACAAAACAAATACACAAAAACCTCCTTTTAGGATCCTCTCTTTGGAAAATGAAGATCACCTTAGATTCAAGTTTGCTCAATATTCAGTAAATCACACAATTTTAACTCTCCCCTATGTGAGTGTTGCTTCTATTACTCAGAAATGAACACCCGTTTTTCAAAGTTTTCAAATTCCTATTAGTCCTGTTGAGCACTCTGTAGTTAGCAGATTTATGCAGATATTTTTGGGGCTTTCATAGTCTCTACTATTTATCACATTCCAAGCTAACATGTCCATCTTCCATTAGCAGCATTGTTAGTAACTGCCAGCTAATGAAAAAGTCCTTTTCAAGTCTTGATGTGCTACAAGGCATTGAGACTCCTGGTCTACCAGTTTTCAGCCCCCAAGCTACATCTCAGGCAATTCCAGTATGACATTCATTTGACCTTAACCAGTCTTCGCCGGACCTGCCTTTCATAAAATTATTCAGTGATTTCTGCTCTTTAGAATTTATACAAAAGACTATTTTTTCAAAATGTCATTCAGATAAAACAAAAATTCTCTTTGGTTTGAAAACCAAAGTATGGATTTCCTAGATCTGGGAACACTTTTTAAAACTGCCCATCCCTCAGGGCTTTCCACTTTTTAAAATGATATCCCTGCCCGGCCGGGCGTGGCTCAGTGGTTGAGCGTCGACCTAGGATCCAGGCAATCAGGGTTCGATTCCCGGTCAGGGCACATGCCCGGGTTGCGGGCTCGATCAATGACTCTCTCATCATTGATGTTTCTCTCTCTCTCCTTCTCCTTTCCTCTCTCTGAAATCAATAAAGATATATTAAAAATATATATATTCCTATCTCTTATTGCAGATTAGAAACATCTCTTTCTTTCCTGAGAAAGTCAAAGGCAAAGCGGGTTCAGTGACTTGCTCAGGATCACGTCACCGAGCCAGCGGCAGGAGAACTGGAACTAGCCCAGGACTCTCCCAGCTGGGCTGCGCTGCCAGCCTCAGTTACATAACAAGTTTGCCAAGTTCTCATCTGGATTCAGCAACTTTACTAGGAGAGATGCCCGGTAACAGCCCTTATATAGTATTCTAAGTCATCAGGGCAAGATGACGGTAATTTAACCTCAGCAATATTTTCCCCTCTTACCTTTAACCCAAGGGACAAACACATTATTCCAGGCAGCTGCCCCTTAGCTAGCATTGTGCACTATGCTCCGAGGGCTGAGCGTTTATTACAGTGGTTACTATTCTGGGGCCAACCCAATAACCATGTTGCGCAACCTCCAGCGCAGCTGCCTCCCGATCGACCCCCTTCCCGAGCTTTTCCTCCTGTGCAAGGTGCGGGGATGCAGTGGGCCACCAGCAGCCTCTGCGCAGAGCTGCGTGGATGTCTTGCCCTCTTCTGGGCGACACCAGGAGCCTCAGCAAATTTTCTGTCATTTTGGGTTTAGGGATTGAAAAACACCTGATCGTGCTTTATTGTGTTCTCTGTGGTTAACAGCTGAGTTCTGGAATAAGCAAAGTAGGAAAGGAAAGGAAAGTTGGCTCTGGAGTTTTCATGCCACTGGGGTTATGCTTTCAAACGTCTTGACTGGCATGCACCCACAAGCACGACGAAAACAAGTTCTGTAGGTCTTATTCATGTGATAAATCACTCTGCAGCAGTTTAGGGTATGCTGAGACTTGTTGGCAGGGCAGGAGTATATTCGGTTACACGAAGCATTTCCCAGCAATGTGTGAACTATGCGGTGAAAATAATGACGAAACAAATGCTCTCCCTTGGTCCCCGAGAGGTGGACGTTGGCATTAGCCGGGGTGACCAGCTCCTCTCCCTTGACTCCGCAACGCTGCGTTCCTGTGGTCCACCTACTTCTCCAACAACTTCTCTCTTCCTTTCATGATTCCTCTTCCCAAGATAACACAGGGGTCCCCAAAATTCGATCCTTAGCCCTCTCGCTATTTTTTTTTATACTTTTTCTCTTTCAAAGCTGTCATCTGTTTAATTGGTCATTACCTTTAATGGCTGAATTTTAGACCTCCGAGGAAAGAGAGAAATTCACTCAAACTTTCCTAAACCAAAGTTCCCTCTCCTAAAGTAATTTTCAAATGGATATTTCCACTTCAAGTGACTGCTTTGACACTCACCTCAAAGCCAACATTACTAAAGCTAATCATCAGCAGCCCACCCCCTCGCCACCTCCTATCCAACAATTCCCTCCTCCTGACGTCATAGTTCCACTAACTGGTCTCCCCACCTCCTGCCCTCCCCTGGCAAGGCAGCCTGCCCACTGCTGTCAGATCGACCAGGCCAAAGAGCACCCACTCCCCTTGAGAACCCACAAGCTGATGGCCTGGTGCCCGTAACTAGGACTATTTAGCCTGAAATATAGAACCTGCCCAAATCTGGTCTTAGTCTGTTTCTTGCCCCCTTCTTGCTGACCAGGGCCTTCCATGACCTTTCTGCTCCTCTCTCTTCAGTGTCCCCAGAACACGTTCAAGGTTCACACCCCCTCTCTGCTTTAGTTCACCGTGTTCTCACCGTTGGAAATGTCTTTCCCTCCTTCTTCCCTGCTATTTAAATCTTCTCCATTCTTCGGGACCCAGACCAAACCCCACCTCCTTCTTCAGAACCAACCCGGCCATCCAGTGCTCAGGGCCTCTCCCTGGTTCCCCTCCTCTGCTTCTTTGGGCCGCAGCCCTTTCTAAACTCTGGTTCATCATAGCCTCCGGCTGTTTTCTACAACTTCATTTATACTCATAACACCTTTCCCAATAACTCGTAGGCATTCTGAGAGCCCAGACCATCAAGCAACTTATATATCTTTACATTTATGATTTTCTTACAGTAAAAGCATCATTGATTTGTTGATATTTGTTCTTATTACTATTAAATGAGCAATATTTAGAAAATGTGTTATAGGCATACATACACCGAGTTATTTATACACTAGACTGTCATGAATTGCAGCCAGATGAAGTCTGAATACAAGCAGAGTTTGCAGTTGTTTGGGGTCTGAGGATAATAATTTAATGTCCAGAATAATTGAAAATAAGGAAAAAGGGGATAAATAATTAGATGAAACTATTATTTCACCACTTACAATGCATAGCAGGGACCTAAGAGAGAGAGGTGAGGACTTGAAAGTGCCTTGGGGGTGCCCAGGAGGATCACGTTGTTAAAAATAAAGCCGAAGATGAGAAAGAAGGCAACATTCCAACAATCAACCCAAGGAAATGAAAATAAGTGTAGTACTGTGGAGGAAATTCCATATTTGTAAAAATAATAGATGTTTGTATATGCAGTGATGTGGAAATTTACAAATTTGTAAAAGCAGGTATAGGTAGATTAGCATTATATGTATTTTTAATGTAATGGCCATGACTGTTTCACGAATATGCTTGACTTCAAGTCTCTATTTTCCCTGCCAATCCTGCTAACACTTCTCAATTTCTTAGCGCAAACATACAACTATAAATCTACCCTGTATTAGGGCATCAGCCTGTTTTACTGGATCTGCCTCTTTTGCAAAGTAAATAAAATATGTGCTGTTAAATTTTTTTAACTGTTGCCATGGAGATTTCAAGCTTCAATGTTACTAATGGGTTGCACTTTTTAATTAACAGATCATCTGATTTTTATAAATATGCACATGACCTTCTTACCATTTTAATTGATTTTGTTTAAATAGCTTTATTTCTAAAACTATAGTCAATATGGTTCCTAGAAAAAGAAAGCAGACCAAAAATACTGGATCTTAGCCATTTTACAAGATGTCTTTCTGTTTAAGTACATTATTTAGAAGAAAAATGAACTTTCATTACACTATTCAATTATATTTTCTAGTATCCTACATTTATTCACGTCTCTTGTGGCTATAAAGCAGCCTTGCCTAGATCATTTCAATGGTTTTCTCAAACATATGTTCAAGAAATACTTGCATAATGATCTGGTTCTTATTAATGAAAACAAAAACTACTACTGTATGTGGTTTAGATCACAAACACATGAAAAACAGATTATTTTTAAAACTTGTTTTTATTCCAGGTCAGAGTAATTTTGTACAAGTACACTTGCTTTAAAAATGCTCAAATAAGTAGTCACACTTGAGTACATATTAAAAAAGATATAAATAGGAGACATCGGATCCAATGAAAAATACAAACAGCTTTCCTAATTCCTTTTGTTTGTTGAGTTTCACGTGTTTTTCATTTCAGTGGAAATTTAAGTTTGTGGAGGACTCTAGAACAACAAATCATTAACTGAAGATAAAATGAGATACAGAGAAACGGTCATAGAAAAATATCCCAGAATTTCATGGGTTATTCAGCCCATCCCCCAAATTTTTCTGATAAATTAAATTATTAATATTGGAATCAGGGGTGTGCAGTGAGGAGGCAGAAGCAAATTGGAAGAACAGGGAAGAGAAACAATTCTCATGGCTTTGAGGGTATGTGGAATACTGATTATTAGCCAATTCTTCTGGTTAATGGAGAATATAGGACACTAGTAGGTGGTCCAAGCAATGCAGATGGGTAAGAAAGGAATTGAGTATGACTTAGACATGTTAATGGTATTGAAAAATGTAAATGAGATTAATACATTCTGAAGACTAAAAGGAATTTTTTAAAACTTTTTAAAATATGTTTTTATTGATTTCAGAGGGAGGAAGGAAGAGAGAGAGATAGAAACATCGGTGATGAGAGAGAGCCATTAATCAACTGCCTCTTGCATGCCACCCACTGGAGATCAAGCCTGCAACCCGGGCATGTGCCTTGACTTGGAACCAAACCGTGACCTCCTGGTTCATAGGTTGCTGATCAACCACTGAGCCACACCAGCAGAGCTACTAAAAAGAATTCTGTTGAGTCTAGTCATCTTTGAAAACTATTTGTGCATCTGAAATAAACAACTTTTTGATATTCAATGTTATTTAAAGATACATTTTTAAGTACCCTTACTTTTCAGTGCTGTATTTGGTTGTGGAAATTTTGCATATTTAAAAAATTCATCAGTGATAACAATAAATGATCTATTAAGCCATGAAAAGACCTGGAGAAGCTTTAAAAGCATATTACTAGAAGAAAGAAGCCAATATGAAAAGGCTACACATGTACAGTGTGCTTCCAACTAGATGACATTCTGGGTATATTTAATGATAGAGGCAGTAAAAATGTCAGTGGTTGCTAGAGGTTTGAGGGGAGGGAAGAAGGGGATGAATAGGTGGAGCACATGAATTTTTAGGGTGGTGAAGTTATTTTGTACGAAACTATAGTAGTGGGTACGTGTCATTATGCGTTTGTCAAAACCACAGAACTGTACAACACAAAGGGTGAACTTCAATATAAAGTTAATAATAATGTATCAATATGAATTCATGAACTGTAACAAATGTACTACACTAATGCAAGATGTTAATAATAGGGAAAACTATGAGGGGTAAGAGTAGTACAGGGAATACTTTGTATTACTCAATTATTCTGTAAATCTAAAACTGTACTAGCCTGGCCAGTGTGGCTCAGTTGGCTGAGTGTCGTCCCATGCACCAGGAGGTACGGGTTTGAGTCCCAGTCAGGGCACATGCCCAGGTTGTGGGCTTGATCCCCAGTAGGGGTCATGCAGGAGGCACCGATCAATGTTTCTTTCTCATTGATGTTTCCATCTTTCTCCCCTTCTCCCTTCTTGTCTCTGAAGTCAATATTTTTTTCAAAAAGCAAATAGAATTATTTTTTCTTTTTATTTATTTTATTACTGTTGAAAGTATTACAGATGTCCCCCTTTCCCCCCCATTGATCCCCTCCACCCAGCATCCATCCCGCACCCTCATCCCACATCTTCTCCACACTACTGTCTGTATCCACAGGTCATGTATATAAGCATCTAAGTTCTTTATTACTCTGTCCCTTCCCCCTACTCCCTACTGCCCACCTTCCCTCTGAAGTTCATCTGACTGCTCCATGGTTCTATATATATCTATATCTATCTTGTTCATCAGTTTATTTTGTTCATTAGATTCCACATATGAATGGGATCATGTGGTACTTGTCTTTCTCTGACAGGCTTATTTTACTTGGCATAATACTCCCCAGGTCCATCCATGCTGTCCCAAAGGGTAAGAGATCCTCCTTTTATACAGCTGCATAGTATTCCATGGTGTAAATATCCACTCATCTACTGATGGGCACTTGGGTTGTTTCCAGATCTTAGCTATTGTAAATTGCACTGCTATGAACATAGGAGTGCATAAGTTCTTTCTGATTGATGTTTCAGGATTCTTAGGCTATATTCCTAGAAGTGGGATCACTGGGTCACAAGGCAGTTCCATTTTTAATTTTTTGAGGAAACTCCATACAGTTTTTCACAGTGGCTGCACCAGTCTGCATTCCCACCAGCAGTGCACTAGGGTTCCCTTTTCTCCACATCCTCGCCAGCACCTGCCATTTGATGATTTGTTGATGGAGCCATTCTGACAGGTGTGAAGTGATACCTTATTGTTGTTTTAATTTGCATCTCTCTGATGATTAGTGACTTTGAGCATTTTTTCATATGTTTCTTGGCCATCTGTATTTCCACTTTGGAGAAATATCTATTTAGGTCTTTTGCCCATTTTTTAATTGGATTGTTTGTCTTCTTTTTGTTAAGTTATATGAGTTCCTTATATATTTTGGATATTAACCATTTATCAGATGTGTCATTGGCAAATATGTTCTCCCATACAGCGGGTTCCTTTTTCATTTTGTTGATGGTTTCTTTCACTGTGCAGAAGCTTTTTATTTTGATGTAGTCTCATTTGTTTATTTTTTCTTCTTTCCCTTGCCCTAGGAAATGTATTGGGAGATATATTGTTATGAGAGATGTCTGAGATTTTGCTGCCTACATTTTCTTCTATGATTTTTATGGTTTCACAACTTACATTTAAGACTTTTATCCATTTGGAGTTTATGTTCTTGTATGGTATGAATTGGTAGTCTAGACAACTGGAAGAATAGATCATGTTCATGGATTGGTAGAATTAACATCATAAAAATGTCCATACTACCCAAAGCAATCTATAAATTCAATACAACCTTTATTAAAATACCAACAGCATAATTCACAGGTCTAGAACAAACACTCCAAAAATTTATATGGAACCAAAAAAGACCCCAAATAGCCACTGCAACCTTGAGAAAGAAGAACATGGTTGGAGGGATCACAATACGAGATATGAAGTTATACTACAAAGCCACTATAATCAAAACAGCCTGGTACTGGCACAAGAACAAACATATATATCAATGGAACAGAACAGAGAACCCAAAAATCAAATCAAATCTTTATGCTCAATTAATATTTCACAAAGGAGTCAAGAGCATACAATGGAGTAAAGATAGTCTCTTCAACAAATGGTGCTGGAAAAATTGGACAGGTACACACAAAAAAATGAAGCTAAACCACCAAATCACATCAATAAAACTTTTTTTTTTTTAAAGAAAACTGTACTAAAAATTAGTCTGTTAATTATTTTTAAAAGGTATTCTCATATGTTCAGTTTACACAATTTTTGCTAAAATAAGAATTTAGGTTTTTCCTCCCAAGGAAAATGAACCTTTTTTCTTCAGAGATTAAAAAAAAAATCAGTTTTTATCTTGACTATTTAAAAAAAACTTTTAGATGTATATTTTTTAAGCCACTCACTTAGGAGTTCAAGTGATTACTGCTTATAGAAAAGTTTCTAAATTTTGTTAGTTAAATAAACAATAGGATGCCAATCTAAGTGTTTTTTTAGTGAACCATAAGTTGTCTTCAGCACTGAAAATTCATAAGTAGAAAGTTAAGGCTATCATAAGTTAATTTTTTAAAAAATATATGCCACTTCTGAATGAATGCGGATTCCACAAAAAAGGTTGACTTTGCATGAAATATAGTTTTCTAGTAGCTGAAGTCAGAGAGGGAGAAAAGGAGTCTTTGAAACACTAGTTGGATATTTAAAGTCAGCTGAGCCAGATGGCTGCAGTGCAGACCAAGGCACATTCACCTTTTGTCTTCATGTTATTGCTTCTGATTGTTCTTAACAACCCCAGATGTGCTTTGCTTTAAACGTTTTTCTTCTCCTTCCTGACCTCATATCTTCTGTATTTCTTCTGGAAAAGGTCTGTGGAATTGCCTTTTCCATATTGTTACTAGGATTAAGTCTTTAATGATGCATTTCCAAACGACCACATCCCTTTAATCTAAGGCTATAAAAAGTGTTTTCCATCTTTCCTAGATCCACTCTTAAAAAGATCACCTATAATGGCTTAATTCATATTCCAAAAATAATTAAAATGAGGTCACCCTATTATAAACTAGCGCTGTGATATGTGTGAATTCACTTATAACATCCCATTTCAAAATTAATGTATTTTTTAAAGCCTTAAGTTTTAATTCACTGTTAAAATGCATTATACATGCCAGAATTACCAAAATGGTTTTAATTTTAAATATAGTTCCTTGACTGCATAAAATATCAGTAATGCCCTTGAAGTTTTAATATTTTGGCAAATAATCATTAGATTATACACACTAGTAAATATTAAAATAAAAAGATGAAAATAAAATAACAAAAATATTTAACACCACAAAAAAAAGGGAGCATGTATATATTAGTTATAATATGATTAGTTATATATAATTTCATATAACTATATAATTAGTTATAAATATATATTTTTAATATAAAATATATATGTAAATATCTGTCAATGATTCATTATTATAAAACACTATTACTGTTGAAATATTGAGATTATAAAAGTAGTTTATAAATGTCCCAGCAAGGCAGCAATACAAGGTGATCAACTAATCCAGTAAATACCACATGATGTAATCTAGTATTGTTCTTACAGTCTGCTGTTTCAAAAGTGGGTAACCTAAAATGTTTAATAAGGAGTTTCGGTTAAGTTGGTGGCATAGGTAAATGGGTACATGGAACTTACCACAACCACATCAAAATTACAACTACACTAAACAACAACCATCATTGAGAACTGCCAGAAATCTAGCTGAACAGAAGTCCTGTAGGTAAAGATATACACAAGAAGCCACATCGAGACTGGTAGGAGGGGCTGAGATGCAAACTGTGTTGGACCCACACCCACATGTGGCAGATAAAAATATGGAGGGATATCTCAGCTTCAGAGGTTCCCCCTGAGGAGTGAGGGGTCCCAGACCCACATTGGTACCCCCAGCCCAGGTTTCCAGTGTCAGGAAGAGAAGTTCCCAAATCTTCTGGGTGTGAAAACCAGCAAGGATTGTAGCTGAGTGAGGTGGAGGGCTGCTGGAGTCCCAGTCATTCCTCTTAAAGCACCTGCACACAAACTTACTCAGATACACTTGCTCTGAGCTTCAGCACTGGAGCAACAGGGTCACACAGGGAGGAACTTAAGTGTCTGGCATTGGACATAACCTGGTGGGGCAGTTTTCTCCCAGACAAAAGTGCTAGGAGAAGCCATTGTTCCTTTGCTGATCCCTTCTCCCACAGAGCCAGCAGGCTGAGGCCATATTTGAGTCTCCATCAACCTGGCCATTACTCTTTGTCCTGCCCTGGTGATTCTCTTAGACCCTACCTTATGCAACTTGCAGGTCCATCCAAGCCATTTCCAGGGACTTTTCTATACAAATGGCCTCTCTTGGCCCATGCTTCAGACATTCTTAAAATATCTCTAACAAGCAGCATATGGCCTCCTGGTGTTCTGTATCTCTTGCTAAGTGGCCCCAGGCCTGACACTAGTGACAGCCAGCCTTGGTTAGCAGCCTGGCCTCTCCCAGGCACCTCCAAACTCAACACAAGTAGCAGCGAACTACAGATCCTTCTGTAGTTTGTGTTGAGTGGCCCTGGGCAGGGCACAGGCTATGGTTGACCTTGCACTTCCCAGGAAGCCCCAGAACCAGTGCACCGAGTGGACAGCTTCAGATCATGTTGGATTACAACCCAATAACCTTGATGAGCAACACATTCAAGGGGCAGACTTGGTGGGCACCAAAGCCTCACTGAAGCAAGTCTTGCTTTGTGGGATCAACCCCTGCATTGCAGCTCCTCTGCTCAAGTTGTGTTACCATCATAACTAGCTAGTTGATATTAATAATAGGAAGAAAGCAAAGGGGAGGTCAGACATTATAAGTATGGTCATCTGAGTAGCTTCACCAGGAAGCTGCAATTTCATACTCCCCAGAGAACCACCAGTCCATTCACTGCAAATCACTGAGGGAAGGGGTCCAACAAAGCAGAAGATGGGCACACGCACAATGAAGTCAAGGTGATATAGGGAAGGTGCTTGTCTGTCAGTCTAGCCTGGAGAACAAAGATCACTGGCAAGGAGAGCAGAGCCACTGCAAATGTATGACATTCTGAAGGCTTAATTTGTTAAACTCCTAGTTATAACCCCAAGAAAAAGAGTTCTTGCTCTCTTCTTTGCTCTTGTTTGTTTGCTTGTTCTCATGCTCCTGTTTCTCACTTGCTTTGTGACTCACACTCACCCATGTTCCTCCATAGCCATGTGGCCTTAGGAGCCACATGGTCCATGGCCATGTGGATCCCACATGCAATGGACTACAGTAAGGAACACAAGCTAAACTTGCCATATGCTGGACTGGACTGTGCTTTAATATGGAGCAAAAACTCTGGGCAGTGGGTTTGATCTTAGTCATGCTGAAGACAAAATTGGATTTTTCCCATGGTGGGACGAAGGGAGATAAAACCTTTAAGGGAAACTCCCTTAATTTATCCTATCTTTCCATAATACCTCATCCTCCTGTGGGGGCCTCACGAAATTCTTATTCCCATGGCACTTGAAGAACTCCACTTCCAATCAGTAACAGGTGGGAACACAGAGGGTACCCTACCAGTAACAGATGCAAGCTATCCTCGCAGCCAATTGACATGGGAGGTCAGTTCCTCCCAGTGAATGTGAACAGCAATCAAAGATCAACTACAACAGGACAGTGCATGCAGCCTGCATGGGGACAAACCCGGAGCACCTAGGTCAGAGATCGGGGAGACCGTGCAGCTGGTCCCTACAGGACACCTACCACATTAGGCCACTCTATGAAGACTGGTAGACATAGAAGCTCTACCTAATACATAGAAACAAACACAAGGAAGCAGCCAAAATGAGAAGACAAAGAAACAGGTGTCAAATGAAACAACAGGAGAAATCTTCAGAAAAAGAACTAAGTGAGAGGCAAGCAGAGTAGCAGATACAGAGTTCAAAACAATGGTTATAAGGATGCTCAAGTGACAACTTCAATAGCATAAAAAAGGACATGGAAACCATAAAAAAGAACCAATCAGAATGGAAGGATACACTAGGTGAAATGTGGAATAAATTACAGGGACTCAACAGTTGAGTAGATGAAGCTGAGAATCAAATCAGAAATTTGGAATATAAGGAAGTAGAAAACACCTAATCAGAACAGCAACAAAACAAAAAAAATCCAAAAATATAAGGATAGTATAAGGAATCTCTGGGACAACTTCAAGGGTACCAATATTCACATCATGGGGATGCCAGAAGGGGAAAAAAGAGAGACCAGGGAATGAAAATCTTATTTTAAAAATAATGACAGAGGGTTTCCCTAACCTGGTGAAGGAAATAGACATACTAGTCTGGGAAGCTCAGAGGGTCCCAAACAAGATGAACCCAAAGAGGTTCATACCAAGATACATCATAATTTTAAAGACAAAGATAGAATCTTAAAAGCAGAAAGAGAAAAGCAGTTAGTCACCTACAAGGAAGTTCCCATAAGACTGTCAGCTAATTTCTCAAAAGAAATTTTGCAGGCCAGAGGGACTGGCACAAAATATTCAAAGTGATGAAAAGCAAGGACCTACAACCATGACTATCATTTAGCAAAGCTATCATTTAGAATGAAAGGATATATAAAGAGCTTCCCAGACAAGAAAAAGTTAAAGGTGTTCATCACCACCAAACCAGTATTATATGAAATGTTAAATGTTCTTTAAGAAGAAGAAGGGAAAAAAAGATAAAAAATATGAATAATAAAATGGCAAAAATTACTTATATATCAACAATTACTTTAAATACAAAGGTATTAAATGCTCCAATCAAAAGTCTGGATATGCAAGACCCTTAAATATGTTGCATACAAGAGACTCACTTCAGATTGAAAGATATACACACACTGAAAGTAAAGGGACAGAAAAAGATATTTCATGAAAATTGAAACAAAACAAAAAAGCTGGGGTAATAATAATTATACTAGACAAAATAAACTTTAAAACAAAGGCTCTAACAAGAAACAAAGAAGGACCCAGCAACTCCACTTCTGGGTAATTATCTAAAAAGACCAAAAAACTAAATCAAAAAACCATATGCATCCATATATTTACTGCAGCATTATTTACAATAACCAAGATATAGAAGCAGCCTAAGCGACCATCAATAGATGACTGGATAAAGAAGTAGAGCATATAACAATGGAATGTGACTCAGCCATAAAAAAAGAATGAAATCTTGCCATCTGCAACAACATGGATGGACCCAGATGATATTATGCTGGGTGAAATAGGTCAGCCAGAGAAAGACAAATACCAGATGATTTCACTTATATGTGGAATCTAAAAAACAAAATAAGCAAACAAGTAGAACAGAAACAGACTCATAGACCCAGAACATTTTGACAGTTGCTGGATAGGTGTTGGGGGGATAAGTAAAAAAGGTGAAGCTATTTAGAAGTACAAATTGGTAGTTACAAATAGTCACAAGATGTAAAATACAGTGCAGGGAATATAGTTTATAATATTATGGTAACTATGGATGGTGTCAGGTGGATATGAGATTTATTGGCGTGATCACTTCGTAAGTTATCTGAATATCTAATCTTGCGGTTATACACCTGAAACTAATATGATATTATGCATCACTTGTAATTTAAAAATTAAAAAAACACACAATGAGATATCTCCTCACACTTGTCAGAATGGCTGTTATCAAAAAGACAATAAATAACAAGTATTGGTGAGGTTATGGAGAAAAGGGAATCCGTGTACACTGTTGGTGGGAATGTAAATTGGTGCAGCCACCATGGAAACAGTACGAGCCTCCTCAACAAGTTAAAGAACAGTACTACCATATGATCCAGCAATTCCATTCCTCAGTGTTTATCTGAAGAAAACAAAAACACTACCTGGAAAAGATATATGTACCCCCATGCTCAATACAGCATTATTTACAGAGCCAAGATATGGAAGCAACCTAAGTGTCCATTGATGGATGAATGGATAAAGAAATTATGGTATATCTATACAATGGAATATTAGCCAGCCATAAAGAAGAAAGGAACCCTGTGTCTGTGACAGCTTGGTTGGGCCTTGAGAGCATTATGCTGAGTGACAGAGAAAGACAAATACTATAAGGTATCATATGTGGAATTTATATTAAAAGAAGGAAACCTAACAAGAAGGAAAAAGAGATCAGATTTTTAAGTACCAGAGGCAGGGGAGAGCAGGAGTAGGAGGGGAATTGGTCAAACAGCACAAAGTTATAAGGTGGATACGTACGAGGGATATAATGTACATGATGACTATAGTGAACACTACTCTATGATAGATTTAAAAGTTGTGAAGACAGTAAATCCTGACTTCTCATGACAGGAAAATATTTTTTGTTCTCTCTTTTTTTTTTGGTATCTATATGAGATAATGATAGCTAAACTTACTGTCATAATAATCTCAATATATGTAAGTAAAACTGTTATGCTGTACACCTTAAACTTATACAGTGCTGCATATTATCAATTATCTCAATAAAACTAGAAAAATGGCACAGCTAAAACAAATAATAAAATAAAATAAAAAGTTTCCTCAAAAAAGACAAAGAACACTTTAAAGAAACTTTGCAAGGAAAATAAGTATTTTTTCCCTAAAGAAATATAGTATACTCATGTGGTATTTTATACCCAATATATTAGTGAAATAAAATGAACATCGCTCTTGCCGGAAATCTGACATCAGTTTACATGGTGTTTTTCCTCAGAGAAAGACAAATACTATATGATTTCACTTATACGTGGAATCTAACAAAACAAACAAACAAGATAGAAACAGACTCAAACAGAGAACAGACAAAGCTGTCAGAAAGGAGGGGTGTTAGGGAGATTGGCAAAAAAAATTAAGGAATTAACCAAAAAAATTCCCCCCAAACTCATAGACACGAACAACAGTATGGTGATTGTCAGAGGGAAAGGGAGGTGGGGGCAGGTAGGAGAGGGTAATGGGGGGATAAATGGTGAAGGAAGGAGACTTGACTTGGGGTGGTGAACACACAATACAATATACAGATGAGGCATTGTAGAATTGTACACCTGAGACCTGTATGATTTTATTAACCAATGTCACCCCAATAAATTCAATAAAAATTAAAATAAATACACGAAAAGGAATTTTTTAAAAGTAGCATTTACCTTTCGTGTCTGTAGCTTCCAGGGATTTTATCAATAAGACTTTTTTTTATAAAAGCTAATGCTCTTAACATGAGGTTTTGGTAAAGAACTTTTAGATGCCATATTCTGAAAAACAGTTGCAGATTTAAGCACAGACGTTTAATCCAATTTTTTCATTGCTTGGACCTAAAATTCTATCAGCACAAACAAAAGCAAAGCAACTGTGAAAAAGCCATTGCTTCAAAGCACAAAAGATTTTTCTAATAGGTATTAGACAAAACCACTCATCTCATTCTTGTGACTGATTTGCCTATCTACAAATACAATGTCATTTCTTTACAAAATTAGCACATACCTAAGTGGATGGGAAATACAGAATTGCAAAATCCCAGCAGGACGCAGGCTATTGGAACCAGTAGTGATGGTGGAGGAGAGGGAGAGGAACCAGGTCATGGTGATGGTGTGACACAGAACACAAGCAAAGACAGTCTAAGGTAATGGTGTAGGGTATTCCTCATGAACTCAGAGCATAATCAGAGAGCAGAACGCAAAATTGTAGCTGTTGGGAAATGGGAAAAGTTCACTCGCAAGTTCGCTTGTTTGTTTTGGAAATTAGAAATAAGCATAGAAGGAGTGAGACAGCATGAAAACTCACATTGACATTCCAAATTCTTAAAAACCTTTTCAAGTGGTCATTCACTGAAGCCCAGAGGTCATTTTTATACTGATTAAGAACTTTGAGGGCCTGGACAAGCCACAGATGCCAGTTGAAACCCTGTCACCTCTCTTCATCATAGAAATGAATTAATAGTGACTTGCTAAAATATATGTGATAGAGAAAGGATAAGTGGTTATTGAACGAGCTAAGTTCTTCAAGGAAGCACAAAGGAACAAATACAATATCTGCCTCAATTTGGTAGTAGACAGGCCAAGTCTGTGCCTGAGACTGCTTTGGCCCAGATACCTTTCCCATGATAGTTCTAGGCCACAAGCAGACTTAAGGTAACTCAAATGTTTAGAACCAAAAGATTTTTAAAAGAATAATCTAAGTCAGTTCAGCATCATCTTTAAAAAGACACTGAAGTCAAGCTGACTGGTTCATACCCCTGCTCATCCACTAACCAGCTGTGTGACCGTTGGCAAGCTACTTACGTTCTCTGTGCTTCAAATTCTAGCTTCCCAAGATGGATGTGCTGGCACTCACCTCATATCTGACCATGAGGATTGAATTAATATGTATAAAACTTACTCCTACCACGAACTACATATATGTATGTGCTAGTTAATGTTTTATCAGTTTTGAATGCCAAAATTTGCAGCACAAATTTTATATTATTTTGACCCGAAAAGAACAAAGTCTGAGTAATTTACCTATTCTCAGAAAGAGGGACTCAGGGTTGTGTCTGAAAAAAGTGAAGATATTTTCTTCAACGGGCCTTTAAGCCGCGGGAATCGTATTTCCACAGCAGGTCAGTCATTTAAGTTACTCCTTACTGATGTTCCCAGCCCACCCTGCGGGAGAAACTGTTGCTCAGAGTTCAGCTCTGCACTGCGTTAGTGGGTTCCCTGCGGGCTGTCGCAGATAGGTGGTAGCAGAGGTTGACAACTTTTCCGGGTACAACCAACCTGCGTGTGTTACTCAAAGTAGATTAAACCTACCTTCAGCGGAGGGGGCCAGGCAGCATTCAAAGCTGGTCTATAAACAAGGTTCATATGCTTAGAGTTTATTTAAAACATTTAAAATAGACTTTACTGTTTAAAGCCGTTTTAGGTTCATAGCAAATGAGAGCAGAAGGTAGAGAGCTTTGCCATATACGCCCTTCCCCGGAAAGGCAGAGCCTTCCTTACTGTCTACGTTCCCCTCCAGGGCGGCACATTTGCTACAACTGCTGAATCTACATCGAAACATTATTATCATCCAAAGTCCAGAGTTTGTATTAGGATTCACTCTCAGTCTACATTCTATGGGTTTGCACAAATGTGAAATGACACATATCCTCCATTAGAGTATCACACAGAGCAGTTTCACTATAAAATCCTCTGTGTTCTACCTGTTCATCCCTTTTTCTTCCCTTTACCCCTGGAAACTGCTGGTCTTATTACTGTCTCCATACTTTTGTCTTTTCCAGAATATCACATAGTTGGAATCATTCAGTGTGTAGCCTTTTCAGATTGGCTTCTTTCACTTAGTGACAAGCATTTAAGTTTCCTCGGTGTCTTTTCATGATTTGATAGCACTTTTTTTTTTTAGTGCTGAATAATATTCCATTGTTTGGATGTACCACTATTTATTTATCCATTCACCTATTAAAGGTCATCTTGGTTGCTTCCAAGTTTTGGAAATTACAAAGAAAGCTGCTCTAAACATGTGCTGGATGTAAATTTCCAACTTCACTGGGGTAAATACCAAGGAGTGTGATTACTGGAACCTGTGGTAAGAGTATGTTTAGTTTTGTAAGTAAATTCCAAACTATCTTCCAAAGTGGTTGTACCATTTTGCATTCCCACCAGCAACGAATAACAGCCCTACTGCTTCTCATTCTCATCAGCTTTTGATGTTGTCATTATGTTTATGTTTTTTAAAATTAGTATTATATGGAATAACAATGTGTATGCATTTGGAAATCTCAAGTTGAGATTTTAAAGAGATTGTTGACTTATGGCATAAACCTTGGAAATGTATCCCAAATCCTAATGGTAACAGTTAAACTTGACCCTTGACCCTGCCATCAGAAGTACCTTGATGAAAAAGGTTGTGAATCTCAGCCAAATTATTAGCTGAACCCTCACATTCCACCACCTTGTGGAGTGAGGAGATTCAGACCACAACACTGGTTAAGGCTCTGAGTTTTTAAAGTATAGATTGGCCGTTCACGTGTTCTTGTGGACTCTAAATCTTACTAGTTTGTTCTCTTTGAAAAAAATATGTTTTTATCGATTTTTTAGATAGAGAGGAAGGGAGAAGGAGAGAGAGATAGAAACATCGATGAGAGAGAGAAAAATCATTGATCGGCTGCCTCCTGCACGCATCCCCACTGGGGATGGAGCAGGCAACCTGGGTATGTGCCCTGATCGGGAATCGAACCGGTGACCTCTTGGTGCATGGAATGATTCTCAATCCACGGAGCCACACAGGCTGGGCAAATCTTATTTATTCTTAACCACAAACATAAAAACCTCAAGAAAGGCTCTCACCTGAGGGTTACTTTGAAGGATTTGCTGCTATCCAGCTTCCAACCCACAGGAAATAGCAACCAAGACCCAGTTTCAGCATTTCACTCCCCCCAACATTCTAAATTCTACCTTTGGATCAGGATTGAACCCACTGGCATCTCATTTTCTGCGTCCCCTCCAGAACTGTCTTCCTCCCTGGTGTTTCAATATTACGCCTTTGACTTTCATCGAAGGCCCTTACAAGAAAGAGCCGCATGAGGCCCATTTCTGCATTTACTGTGAAATTGGTATAAGGACATTGTCCATTCAATTACTCAAAGTTCCCTACCTAAGACCCACATGAGAACGTGCTCCGAGTTTAGTATCAGGAAACAAATGTACCTTCCTTGAGAAAGTAGTAAATTTTATTTTTTCTATTAGTGAGTTATGTAACCCATTGTTTCCTTTTTTTTTTTTTTTTTTTGGTTCTTGGCTGCCAAAAATTATACAGTCAGTTTTATGTGCACTCACACCCATGGGCCTCGGTGTTTGGTGTGCTTGCATCTTTCTTTTATCTTAACCCTTTTTCTTCTGATTTATTCTAAAAATAGTATCACATAGTTCTTTTATGTAAGTCAGCTAATATCTGTATTAGAAAAGAGCTGAGCATACCCAAATAAAATAAGTATACTCTTTACTTGAGACAGATATTTTGAGGTGTTATCTGTTCTGTTTTAAAAAAATGCTATTGATTTCAATATAGGACAGACACCTTGTTTAAATGTATAATTAAGTGTAGTTTAATTGTATGTCTTTGGCAAAATTTTTACAGACATAAAGTTATAAATAAGGAAAAAAAATATCTTGAGATAATCACAAAAGCCATAGGAAAAATCAATTAGTTCAATATTATATTAGAGAAATACAGCATTCTTTCAACCAATGTTTACTAGTGCCAGCTTTGTGCAAGGCCACATGCTGATCACTGCAGGGTACAAACTTGGTTTAAAAAATTATTACCCTCAAGGAATTGATGTTTTTTTAGGATTAGGAGCCAATGTGTTTACCAACCTTCCTTAAAGATAGGACTAAGACATCTCTCATCCGGCAGCATCAAATACCATTATGCCAGGATATGCTTTTTAATGAAGTTGGCAAAGAAGTCTTGAAAAAATAAAATTTTTATATGGAAGAATCTTGCTACCAAGAGGAGGAAAAGTTCACACAAAGTGATTAACTGTTAAGCTTCCTTCAAACTGAAATTTGATGAAAAGGATTACGAACAGTAAAAAAAAAAAATTAAACATGACTTTATTATGATCTGCAAGTAGCTAAAATGTAGGATTTCTTCTATTTTCATGTGAGCAATATTTCTTTGAAATAGCACTTTCTTAAAAGCAGAAAGAATTACTGACTGCAATCTGTGGGCTGACAATATAAACATTTTATCAGTGTCTTAAGCTCCCACACAGGAAGTAGGGTTATGGGAATATTTTCACAGCTGCCGTTGGCCTTTCAAGGATTGAGGGTTGAAGGTTGCTACAATCATTTGCTTTTCATATTCTGCTTGTCTTTTTTTCATGAGGTGAGTAATGCGAGAGTCTGGAAACCAACGCTGGGGTGGGGGCTTTGCCTAGAGATCTGTTTAGATTAGTTACCAAGCTTCCCAGCTTGTGGTCATTGAAGGTCACTTGGTTGATAGCTAAAATTTCAATTGGAACCTTGTCATATAATCAGGATTTAAAGCCCAGCTGAGACTTTGTCTCTCCTGTGAAAGGGGAGGTTATTTTATGATTAGCTTCAGAATGTTAAATTAGGTGTTGGCAATTATGAGCCATTTTTGTAGTTTAAATTGCACTATGGAAACACCTGTCCAGAATAGCAAAGAAAGGCATGCTTAAAAAAATAAAAAAGTCTGATTCTATTATGCATGAATAGTCCTGCTTTTATTATCAAAGCCTAGAAGCCACACTCAACCACTCCTGAGAAAGAATACTTTCTGTATTCTTTAACAGTGAGCCTCAAGAATAAGCCCCATATTAAAGATATCTTTTGTATGCGGCACAGGGAAGTGGTTTGTATAAAGA
The DNA here is from genome assembly GCF_964146895.1 of Miniopterus schreibersii. Taxonomy (NCBI): domain Eukaryota; kingdom Metazoa; phylum Chordata; class Mammalia; order Chiroptera; family Miniopteridae; genus Miniopterus; species Miniopterus schreibersii. The sequence goes on along the minus strand of NC_138106.1, from coordinate 80,869,425 downwards.
ACCTATTTTTCAAATGATTGAAATGTTTTCCAATTTATTTTCAGTAATGTTGTTTTTTTTCCTTCTAGTAGTCTTCATGTTCTTAGAAAAAAATCTATTGATGACCCATGAAACCATGTCCTAAAATGGCCAAGGTTTATAAATTTTTCTGCTGTTATTATAAAAGGGATTCAGACTGAAAGTATAGGAAAGAAACGGAATAAAGTCATAATTACTAAAATTCTTCTGATCAAAATAATATATAAATTTCTATATCCTCACAGACCACAGTGGGATAGGGGCTTGGCACAGAAAGGGAGCAGTGATTTTATATATAACACTATATATATATATATATATATATATACGCACACACATATATATATACACACACACACTCACATATATATACATACACACACACACACACACACACACACACAACCATCTTCATACCTTGCAATGTTACCATATGGAGTTATGGATGTTTCTCATGGGATTAGAAAGCCTGTAATAACACTTTTCACCTAGATTAAAACATAACATTACTCATATATAGAAGTAAAGTATGCATATCATGGACTTGTAGATTCCCACCTCTGGCTAAGATGGACTATTGAGTACTGAATTCACCACCACCCCCCCCCCCCAAAACAAGACAAAATATTTGAAACGATGGCTTTTAAGGCCCTGAACATCAGCCAACAAAGAAAGAGATTCTAGAGAAGTGAGCCCCATGATGCCCCCAGCTCATGCTTGAGAGGCTTTCCCGACTGCAGTACAGGAAATGGGGACCCCGGAGGAGCCTGGCAAATTCCTTGAGATGAATTGATTGCAGCTGAGTGTCTGGGAGACCAAAAGAACGTATTGGAGAGGAGAGAGCTACACACACACACACACACACACACACACACAGCCATCTGCAGAGGGTTCTTCTGAAGTGACAGCCATCGCAGCACTGATGAGCACAGGCGCGGAAGGAAGCTGCCGAGGCCAGGAGAGGGATCATCTGCAAGGCCTAGAACGGTGTCTGAGCGCACACAGGACCTGGACTGACGTGTTTCCATCAGCCAAGCCGGAGAGCCTCATCATTCATGGACACTGGGTGGAAAACTCACAAGGGTCTTTCCTCAGTAGTAGTAGCCTCACTAAGCATTACTCTGGTGCCACATAACAATTCTTAAAAGCAAGACCTTAAAAAGTCAAATAGTTTCCAGGTAAGTTAACCATGGCCCAGAACAAAACTCGAGCACATTTAGAGGAATACAACAATAGCAGAATCGCATAAGGTATAATTTACAGTGCCTGTCAGCCAATCAGAGATGCCCAGCAGAAAAATACACTCACAGTGAAGTCTGATCAATCAACTGAAACTGAGTCAGAACGAGTGCGGATGTTCCTAAAGCACTCACGTGCGGGTAGGTACCAAAACAGTATGATTACAACAGTCGCCTCTGTGGTCATGGTCCTTGTTTTCAGTCACCTGTGGTCAACCATGGTCCAAATATTAAATGGAAAATTCCAGAAATAAACAATTCACAAGTTTTAAATTGCACACAGTTCTGAGCAGCATGATGAACTCTGTGCCATTCCACTCTGTCCTGCCCTGTCCTGCCCTGTCCTGCCCTGTCCTGCCCTGTCCTGCCCTGTCCTGTTAGATGTGAATCAGCAGTCACGCTGTACACACCACCCGCCCATTCCTCACTGATGGCCATCTTAGTTACCAGGTCATTATCGGAGGGAGGGAGAGACCACATTCACATAACTTTTATTATAGTGCATTGTCATAATTGTCCTATCATTATTAGTTATTGTTGTTAATTTATGCTTAATTTATAAACATTATTAGAGGCATATATGTGTAAGGAAAACATAGTATATGTCGGGTTTGGTACTACATGAGGTTTCAGGCATCCAATGGTGGACCTGGAATATATCCCCAACAGATAAGGAAAGACTACAATATATTTCATAGGTTTAAAATGTTAATGGGGAAATAAAAGATACAAAAAAGACCCAAATTAAATGTCTAGAGATATTATCTTGAAAACAATACATGAGATGAAAACTACAATGGGTGGGATTTAGTGCAGATTAGATGCTACAGAAGAAAGACATGGCAATAGAAACTACTCAAAATTAAACAGAGAGAGGCCTGTCCGGGTTGCTCAGTTGGTTAGAGGGCTATTCCTATATGCCCAGGTTGTGGGTTCGATCTCCGATCAGGGCACACACAAGAACATACAAAAGTCAACCAAAGAATGCATAAATAAGTGGAACAATCAATCTCTCTCTCTCTTTTCTCTCTCTCTTTCTTCCTTCCTCTCTCTCTCTAAAAGCAATCAATCAATAAAAAATTTAAAAAAAAAAGACAGAGAAAAAAGACTGGAAAAAATGAACAGAACAGCGAATTGTGGCACAGCTCATTAAACTGTATATCCTAAATATATAGTTTATTGTGTGTCAGTTATACTTCAATAAAGCTGTTTATAAATATGAAATATGATCAGCACCCTCAAGAATTTATGATCTAGTCATTAAATCAAGGTAGATTTATAAACAACATGATACATAGCAGTATAGACAGGCATCACCCTTACAAATACCAACTTAAATTAGCGGTCTAGCAAGTGTCACATGATCTCATTCATATGTGGAATCTAATGAACAAAATAAACTGATGAACAAAAGAGATCCAGAGAATGGAAGCATGGAACAGACTGAGGGATCTCAGAGGGAAGGGGGAGGGGGAGGCTGGCAGAGATTAACCTAAGAATTTATATGCATATATGCCCAATCTATGGACGCAGACAATAGTGTGGTGAAGGCCTTGGGGGGAGGGGGACAAGGGGGCAGGTGGAGGGGGTCAATGGGGGAAAAAGGGGACATTGGTAATATTTTCAATAATAAATATAAATATAAAAAAATTAGCAGTCTGAGGTAGCAGTTTTCAATACCAGTGTGCCGTAAAAATTTTTAAAACATACATTACCTGACCATTTAGTTAGGGGCACTCTTTCTCTTAGTCTGTCAAATTAAAGACAACAGCCAACATAATAGCTGTCTGGTGTGAATGAATCAAAACTTTACCTATTTTTTTTTTTTTTTTTGGTCAGATAAGCAAAAAATGTAATATATTTTTGGGGTGCCACAGAATTTTAGTAATTAGTTTATGTACCACGAGATGAAAGAGGTTGAAAACTCCTGGTTTAAGGTAATGAATGCATGCACCTGTAACAATTCTAATAAAACAATAATAATTTTTTCCATACAGAGCACATTTTAGCATCTTATACTTTTTTAGTATCTTAAATTTTCTTCACTTGATAACAAATCCAATGTTACTGAAATAACATTTGGAATAACCTCTTTTAGCCTCTACAGAGTACTTTATCCCAATTCACTTTTTCAACGTACAATTAATTTTTTTAGAGATAAAACTTTTGAGTAGATTTAATTGCCAAAATCACTGCCTAGGAAATGGAAATAACCTTCAATTATGAACCATGATCAAAGAAAGCTTTTCATTCCCCACATTGTTTCGTGAAATAACTTTCAGTCCCCCATCACCTTTTAAGTAACTTTGACATAACATTTTACTTTTCATCGCTGATAAAATACTGTCAGTTGAATACAGTTTAATGAGACAAACCCTTTGGCAGATTCTAACACAAACAGGTTTATAGTTAGGGTAAAAGTGCAGCCAGGTGCTAAAAGGAAGTTTTTCAGCTCAAAATTTTGTTTCAGTGCTTCAGCCTGACTCTGTATGGAAACATTGCCAGGTATGAAGGTGGTTTCCTAAAACCGATGTGCAGATCGGTGATAAATGGGCATCTGTCACTGATTCACTGGTGACGCATGTATATCTCTCATGGGATCAAAGAGCCAAATATATCTCATTTCTACCCCATTCTCAGAATACCTTGCCTACTTGTTCCCTGAACAAATCAGTTCAGAGGGAAGGAGAAAAAGATGAAAGTGGAGAGAGAATTCAGAAGCTGTAGAATATCCATTAAAAGTGTCCATCTCTGAGAAATGATTTTGGAAGACTAAACAGAACCTTATTTTACATCTCCATTCTGATAATCCCATCATTTGAACAGCACACTACCAATTTAAAGATAACTTTTACATGACATGCTCATATAGATTGTAAGATGCATCCAAATAGTAGAAACATTTGAGTCTTTGAATCAAGAAAATGTGCTATTTTATCATAAGTAATCAGAAATTTACACTTTCAGTACATTTCAAATATATCTGAAAAGAGTACATACATTAACAAAAATTGAACAATTGATAGTAAAAAACATCTCTGTGGGAAAGTTTAGAGAAACATTCAAACATATATTATTTCACGTCTGAATTTTTTTACTTCCAGTTTCCCCCACACACATTTAGAAATGTTATGGCCATGGTACAACAGGAGTAAGTTTTTGTACCAGGGAGAAATGTGGTTATTGGGTGGATTATATTTTCAATTTACCTTTAAATAGTTGTTTACCAAAATTTGATTCTACCTGGAAGCTGCCTAATTCCCCTCATGGGTTTAGGTGAGGGTTCAACTTAAATTCCAGGGTGATCTGTTCAGAAAGTAAAAGAGAAAATAAGATTTAAAATATCTCAAAATTAGAAGTAAAGTGTATAAATTGATACCCCTTTTATTAAATCTGTTCTCAATCAACAATCAGCTAGTTAATAATTACTCACTGGGGCTTTATATATGCAAAATATTTCACTACACTTTCATCAAGGGAAGGAACACAGCAAAGAGCCAGATGATTCAAAAATCTCTAAATTGGCCATATTAACACATTGCCCACGAACATAGGAAGTCGTCTCCTTCACTTACATGAATGATGTCAATGTCATTGGCTATATATCCAACGTCTAGAAAGTAAAATATATTAAGACCAGAGGAATGAACAGGGAATGTTAGGCTCCTGGGGGCGCTTGGAAAAGATAGAATCTATGAAGAAGGTGGTTTTGCCTACATCAGGTTAAAATACCTTAGACATGACATTCAGTAGTCAAATGAGGTGGCCTAAGGGGAGGACCAGAATCTGAGGGAAAACAGTGCTTCTCCCACCATTCATTTTGAGGGCCAGACCTGCCTATCCTGCCTGTTTTCTTTTGTTATTAACAGGCCTCTTTAGTTCCCTTCTCTTCTGTTTTCTTGCTTGGTTCCCATCAGTGCTTCGCTTCACACTAATTGCAATTCCTATGAACTTCCTCCAGAGTCGTTGGTGCATGTAATTTGTGAGAGAGCTTCTAAATTCTTAATGCTTGGATTGATTTTAAGTTTCTCATTAGTTTAATGTAAGAGTTAGAACATACCAAGATTTCAGAAATTTTGGAGGATCTCCACTAACAGTCTTGAGTTTGAAGGCCGCTTTATCCTAGTAATAATATTGAATTTTTTTTGGCTGTTTTGAGAAATCCTTCTAGGTTAGTTTATACAAGATTCTGTGTGTTTCTGCATTTTTTTGAGAAGTTCCATAGCTTGCATCAGGCTCTTAGAGATGTTTTGCCCCCCAAATCAATAAAAGCCATGGTTTTAGGCACTTAATGCACTCAACTAACAGTTATTAAGATTGAAATATTTGCCACATATAACACTAAGGAGCAGAGATGTGCTAACGAGCACATATCGGCCACTGAGGAGCAGAGATGAGTTCTTTTCTGGAAGGAGTTTATTGGATTAGACGGGCACTGGATCAGACCACCATAGTAGAGTGCAGCAAGTTCTGTAATAGAAGTAGCTGAGTGCTCTTTAAGTGCAGAGGAAGGAGAAGCTGAGTCTAGGGGGAGTTAGAAAAGAGTCACCCAAGTTGGGACATTGTTCTTGGGTCTTGAAGCCCGAGGAGAAGACGAGCTATTGCTGCTCCATCTTCTGGTCATTGGTGGAGCAACTGCATGCAGCCGAGGGGGTTCGAGCCTGATGATTATAGTTTCTCAGCAGTACTTTAGAGAAATGTAGCCACACTTGCACTGATTTCAGATATTCTACTGACTTAGCTCTGGCAAAGTCTCTCCCACTTCTCAGTTATCTGAGTTTCTCATGGTACATTTCTGCAAGCATTAGGAGCTACTCTGCCTGGGCATTCTTGGGCCTGCTCTCTTGGTCCCTATGCTTTTGCTCTGTTGCTGATGACCCTCAGGATGTCTCTGTTCTGTTGGGCACACTGTGCTGCCAGTGACCACTGGGTGCTTCCTCTGCCTGGGACCCAGCTGTGCATGTCCTGGTGCATCTCCTCACTTGCAAGTGAGACGAGGTGTGGCCACAAGTGGCCAGGGCCTCCACTGTTCCTCAGAAGATAATTGTTCCAAAAGCTATCACTTCTCTCTCCCGCTAACATTCTTGCTGCTACTGCTGCTAGCAGTGGAAAAGCAAGCTCTGTGATTATTGGCTTCTAATCTGCTTCTCCACAATCAGGTGCACTGGAGACCGTGGGTGCTCCTTCATGTCTCTGGTGCTAGTTCTGGTCGCTCATTCCCAGCTCTGTGCTCTACTTCAAACCACTCATGCCTGCAGCTTTCTCAGAGGACTGCTCTTTGCTACTGAAGCAGAGTCAGAAGTATTTGGAGCTTACAATCCTCGTGTCTTCCCCCTTCACCCAGGAGGTAGCCAATGACTAAGAGCTGGTACAAATAGAGAAAATTCCGGCTCCCTGGCCTCAAGACAGGGCAATGTCTGAGGTGCATTAGACACTCCAGAGCTCCTCCAGGATCAAGCCCAGGCGGGGACTTCATCTGAAATTCTCCTCTTGGTTGGCTTTCCTCCCTCATATATTGTGCTTTTCTGTCAATTTCCCCTCAGTAAACCACTTCACACCAATCCTGTCCCAGCAGCATTTGTAATGTGGAAACCCAGCCTAGGATACCAGGTCAATCCCATTCCTAGAAGCCCCTGGGCCTGAGAAAGACATTTCTCCAACCCTCATGTCAAAGACACACCTTAGTGTTTACTTCATACTGAAGTTCCCAGGATATTTGGCAAGGATCACTTTTATTTATTTTTCAGAGAGAAAAAAATAAAAGCTGATTCTCTCATGGTGTGGCCTTGCCCTAGGTCACCAAGAGATAATCTCAAAATAGCCACATATTAGTATTTTTTAAGATATGGATTATACAGTCTCGTTCATGGTCTGGGAACTGTTTTCAGAGTCTGAGCTAGGGTGGAGGGAAGAAGAGACTAGCACACAGAGAGAGAGCAGAGAAAGGGTTACTGTAAGATTTCCAACGTGGCTGGAGAACAAACAGCACGTGCTGCTGTGACTAGTGAAAGATGAAGATCCAGATGCTGAGGGCTTCACAGACCCTAAAGAGTGTGACCTTTATCTGTAGATACCAGGATGCTTAAATGAGGTGATGATATGAGGAGATGTATACATATACTTTTAAGGATAAAGGTCATAACTGACAGAAGAGAAGAGAAGGGAGAGAGGCCTGGACATACAGATTGGGAATTCAGCTGCATGTAGACACTCAGTTTAGAACAGAAGAGCTACCCTGCCCCAGTCACAGCAGCCTCTGCCGCTTTCAGGCCAAGCAGCCTGAAGGAGAAATGAGAAAAAGATTTTTTAAAACCCCCAAATGCTTTAAAATCTGAAGTTTAAAAACAAAAGAAAAGAAAAAATAGAAGATAAAACTCTGGATAAAGATGAGGTGGTTTGGGGACTCTGTAAAGAAACAAATGCCTATTGAGGACAGTACCCCTCACATACTGAGGAAGCAAACCCGAAAACTTGATGGTGGGTCAGTAGAAGGAGAAAAGACAGTGCCCAGGTAGAAACCAGGAGAAACTGGGAGCCTAAAATCCATGCGAGAAATGACACTGAACATCAAATTTTATGAGAAAGTCGAGTCATGTGAGAACAAAGTAGGATTTGGCAGCGAGAATGCCACTTGTGCCTAAAGGCAGGGCAATCTCAGTAGGGTAATGAAAGCAGAAGCCAGGCTGGAACAACTTAAGGACTGTGTGAAATTTTAAACAGTAGAGCCAGTAATTGTAATCTCACCCTCCCCCCACACACCTCCACTTAATGAAGATTAACCACAATTGAAAAAGGAATTAGAAAGTAGCTTGAAGGGGATGAAGGGATACGATAAAATATTTTTGAGGGTGAGGGAGAGTTGGACCTATCAATACACTCTGGAAAAGAGATTCAGGGGTGGGAGGGAGAAATGTAGAATATCTAAAAAAAAAAAAAAAAAAAAAGAGGGGTTAAATGATGATCTAGATCCTTGAGTATGGGGAAGGATGTCTTAGAGAGAAGACCCAAGATACCTTGCTCTGAGACAGGAGGTGAGATGGATAAGAATGGATTCTGTGGTTAGAGGCCAGGGCGCCAGGGAGAAAGGTGACCTGCTCCCAGCCGTCGCTCTCTTGTTTGAAGAATCAGGCAGAGTCAGCGCTGGGGGTTAAAGAGATGGAAATGAAATGAGCACTACAAAGTAATGCATCTGAACAGCAACAACAGGAAATATAAAAGAGCCATAATTAGACACAAGAGAAATAATTCCCCAGTGGTACGGAGAGCCCACTAGATTTGGCATAAAGGTGTGGTGGTTCTTTTCAGCCCTGCTATAGAAATTTAATTTAATTTCAGCCCTGCTACAAAGACAAATAAAGAAAAGGGATGGCTATAAATAAAAAGAATAGGTAGATTCATCTTGGGTTGTGTATTACCATAGTGATGACTGGAGGTGGGTAATGCCTAGAGAGAAAAAATAAGAAAGAAAACAAAACTAATTAAACCATGATGTCTAGGTTGAGTTGGAAAGGAACTGATATCAGAAGGAAAGAGTCAGACCTAGGAAACCAGAAGGATGTTTCAGGCACGAAGGGTATAAAGAACGCTCCCGAGGCAGGATGGGCCCTCACAAAGTGTAGACAGTGAGCAGAGGCCCACGGAAGGCAGAGAGAGCACGCGGGGCCTGGAGGTGGGCAGCTGGTGCACTTTGAAAAGAAGGGTAAATCAAGATAAACTTTAAGAAAGACAGAAATGGAAGGCTTGATTGAAGGTGAGGCATAGAGAGAAGCAGCAAAGATGATACCTATATTCCTAGCTTCTTGCCCTAAAAGCTGGAAGAATGGTGACATTCCTGACCAAATGGAACAGGTAAGCAAGGAAACAGGTCTAAGCTGAACGAGGGATGAACTTAGTGTTATTGTGATAAACTGCTCAAGTGGAAATTTCCTCTACTCTACTGGAAATACACACTTTAAAATATAAACTGATGGCACTGGGGTCAGGCCTACAGTGTTGTTTTCAGATCTCAACAACCTCTAATATTATATATTCACTTGTCATTAGAACACACTTCCCTGTACCGTCTAGTTTTCCCTAAGAATTTCCAATTCAAAATCTATGCTTGGGCATCTAGAACAATTAAAAGCTAGCATGTAGACATAAAGACATTAACCTGGAGCACTAAATCACAGATGGAATTCATTATAGTTATCATTCTTGCAAAATAATTTTGCAAGAATACTATACAGCACTATACAGCAGTGTTATGTTTTGGGGGACTGCTTAGTTATTCATACACAGTGGGTGGGGGGATGGGGTGTGGAACAGGAGAAGAGCACCTTGACAGTCTTAGAAATCAGAGTCCAGCTCTGCCTGGGGGGTTAGTATGATGCTCTCCATGGGCAAGCACATTATGTCTCACCATTAGGATACTCTAGGCAATAAAAATGACTTAAGAAAAATAGATATGCTGTGAGCCTAAAAATAGATAGTGTTAATCCTCCTGCAAAACCTAAATTTTATTTTCTTCTTCAAAGCAACATCATGCTTACCATATTGCAAAACAATTTATTCATCATAAGTACATACCTATTAGTAATTCATGGCTTACAAATATTGTCTCTGGGGCTCTTTTCTTATCCATAGTGCTGTGTAAATTGTCTTTATTAGGCCAATTCTATGAGATATAACCTACGAATTCTGAAGTTAATGCAAAAACATAGAGATTTGCCCCCTCAATCCTACTAACCAATATTTCCTTCTATCTCATTTTTTTTCTTTTCCTACATAAGTGTCACCATTTTGGCACAACTAAGTTACATATTTCATATTAGTAAATGCAGACAATTTTTCTTTCCAAATGAGAAAGATACGCTGGTTTAGCACATTGCTCAATCTTACATTATTTCTTTCACTCAAAACACAGGTGGAATATCTTGTCCCAAGAGATGTACAGATATTTTCCAACTTTGTAGGTATAAAGTCATGCATCAGCTCCCTCCCTGAGTATTTGGAGAAACAATTCTATCCATAGCCCAATAAAATCCTTTTTTATCACTAAGGTTGCACGCTGCCAGTGACTGAGGAAGCACAGGTGCTGTTCACTAGGACTTAGAAATGAAATGCTCTCCCCAGAGTGAGCAGCTTCTTACGAGAATATTCGGAGCACAGTGTGTTCCAGGCATGCAGCACCTGTTCTACACTTGCTTAAATGTCTCCTGAAGGGGACAGAGAAAAAATAGTTTGTCTCTGTCTCTGGGAACATACATAAATTTAGCATACAAGGGGGTTTTTTATGGCCAAGTTTGAATTACCTTAAAAAAGGCCATATGATATAATTTCTTAAAGATGCTCTTCACATTATAATTTATTCCACAAAATGACTGACAGGAGGAAGAAAAAAGATAGATATAAAATTTAAAAAGTGCCATCATAAATTCAACGTGAAACTGGGATGCAAAAGAAGAGTAGTCACCTTCTCCTTACTGCTAATGTTCGCATGATGCCAAAGTACTTGCTCTTATACTTGATTGTGAGACATGTGAGATTCAGGTAACTATTTTTTTTTTTTTTTAATATTGAAAAACTATGTTTGAAGATGTTATTGACCAACTCTTTTTAGGAAATTGGTTGAGTTTACATTATTTTTTCTACATCGTAAGATGAACTCAGTCTAAACAGGGGACTTGAATGTTGTTTTCCGAGAGTAACCAGTCATACTTTCATTAATGTCATACTAAGAAACACTCAACTGAAATATATTGGTCCAACATTATTAAGTATAGCCATTGACATTTCTGGAAACATGGGAACATTGAAAAGATTTTAGAACAAAGCCATTGCTATATTAATTTAAGTTGGAGCATGCTCTTACAAAAGCACTGTCTACTACAGAATGTACAAGGAAGTGAGGACTTCCAAAGTACTTGTGCGTGTACACACGTGTGTGCTCACACACCTGGACACATACACACACACACTATTGTGTTCAGGCAAAGCTGTGAATGCTAAGCACCTGACTCTTCGGCATTTCATTACAATATTGAAGTGAGACATCTGTCTACAGTACTGTAACTTTTAGACCAGTTTATTAATAGTCACTTTGTGAGTAGTTCATCAGCCTTCTGGGGCTGCTTTCAGAATTACAGACATACTCATAAGAAGGGAATTCAAGGTCATCAGTCTGTGTTAAGCAAGTCCTATATTTATAAAGTTTCTAGAAATGGATAACTTATCATTCTTCTTCTCCATGCTTGTTGGGCTGAGGACCAACTGTTATTTTCATAAAATCTTTTTTTAACCCAAGGATGAACATCTAATGTGTATCTGTGGCTCGGGCTCACCCTGAGGGTTCATGACTCTGGTGACTGGCTAAAGAGTAACACTTTGGAATCAGTCCTGCCGTCTCTTCCTGACAGCCTGGCTCACCTCAGGAGCAGGTGCAACATTCGAAGCAGCAATTAGACTTAGAAAAACTCTTGTGAATGCAGTTCTGCCCTGGAAGTATATGAATGTGCATGACTAGAAATGTATATAATGTATATTTTTGTTGTCGTATGTGTGCATATGTATGTTATCACACTACAATTTAACATTTTTCTTCTATTTCTTCTTCTTTTTATTTTTTATTTTTGGCTTTTCACCAAACTTGAGTGAGGGCTTATGTTGAGTTTTGGACTCTGACTTGCTTTTTATTATTATTATTAATTTTTTGTTGTTTAAAATATTACAGATGTCCCTTTTTCTCCCCAATGACCCATTCCACCGAGTCCCATCCCCCTCCCCAGTCCCTCTCCCCACCATTGTCCATGTCCTTGGGTTGTGTATATATGCAAATAAATTCTTTGGTTACTCTCTCCCGAGCCTCCACCCACCCACCCTCCTCCATCCCTCTGACATTCGTCTGACTTGCTTTTTAAATACCCCTTCAAATATAAAGATTTTGTGTTTCTTGTTTTCAATGGAAAAATAAGCAATAAGGATTTTGCACAATGTTAAATGTGTAATGTATGATATGAATAAACAAAAGATTTATGCACAGAATTATAAACAAAGCCAGAAAAAGATCAACAGTAAAAATAAAAGCTATAGAAATAATCATAAAATGAATGTAGTTAGCCACATGTGAAACTCTACCTAGAAAATGATTCAAGTAAATAAGGACAATCCCTTAAGTTTCATGCAAAAAAAAACCCCAAAACCAAAAAACAAGTACTTCCCTGAAATCTCATTAAAAATACATAAATTTAAAATAAAACAAATATCTGACAAAAATAATGCAATAATAATAATAAAAATAAATATGCCACAGTATTGTATATGGTACAGAGTGGGCACTCAAATGTTTGTTCCTTTCTCACCCAAATAATTGTAAAACATGTTGTAATGTAGGTATAAGTATTCTCAGGGAGAATAAAGAAAGAAAACAGAAATCACGGTGGATTAGCAGAACTATCCAGTGGAGAGAGTTCCCTAGCTGCCCCGTATAAGCATTGTGCTATTTTGTCAGACACCTACTTATGTGGGGCACATGGCATTAGTCTGAGACAATGTGATAACATTAACCAGAAGGATCACATAACTTTCTCTACTATGATTCAATCAATACCCACCAGAAATGTTTAGATCTTTACTTGGCTTCTTAAGTTGACTTTCCTAGTGGACAAGATTGCTTTCAGCAACCAATAGAAATATTTAAATTTACTTTGTGATAATTTTTCCAAGTACTGATTAATAAATTGTTATTCTGTTTAAAAATCAGTTTTGACAAGTTTTATAGTAATGAGAATCTATCCCTTAAAATATGATCACCAGATTTATGATTTTTAAGTTGGTGGAATCAAGACATTTTTATCTCCTCTCTTTTCAAAATCTGCCTCCTTAAAATTCAGGAAAGCAAATAAGTGAAAACAAATATAATACCTTTTCAAAAAAATTAGTAGATATCTGTAACCCAACTCACAATGTTTGAAGACTGAAGTAAATAGAGGAGTCACTCAGAAGAGTGGAGGGAATGAAATCTTGCACAGGGATTTAGTAAAACATTATGGTCCTAACAACCCTGGAAAGGCTCAGAAATTGGAATTACAAGGAACAATTTGAAGATATCAGGGAGGGTATTTGAAAAGTCACAAAGGGAACAATTAGCCCCACATCCCTAGTCCCCACTAGCTCTGAGCACTTTCAGATGGCTAACCACTTCTAACACACCTGCAGGTACAAGGCACAGAAGACAGCAAGGTATCATATTGGGCTGGTGGGGGATGGGATTAAGTCTACAGTTTGCTTACTGAACTATGGACCCAGACCCTTCTTTTTCCACCAAATTCCAGAAAGCTGTAGCCCTGTTCATTCTCCCCAGGTAGGAAGGTACAAGAGAGAATATACTGCCTAAAGAAAACCCCAGTTGGGATGCAGAAATTGGGGGATTCAAAACACAGAAGCTGGCTGGTCAGCCATGGTGAACACAGGAGGTTCAGCCGTGCAGAAGGCCCACACCCACAGAACTTCCTACTCAGTTTTTAGGGCTTTGATCTTAATTAGAAACAAAACCAAAGAACTGAAAGCTTCTAAATTAAAATGAGGAAAGAACCAAAACAAAATCAGAGAGAAAAATCAACAGCACTGTAATTAATATCCTTGGAAAGATAAGAGGGGTATTGAACCCATGGAACAAAACAAAATGTGTAAAAGGGAAATTCACAGGAAAAGAAATAGATATTAGAGCATAAAATGATAACCGACTGAACAAAAATTCAGCAAGAGAGTTGGAAGATCAAAAACACAAAGAGATAACCGATAGGAGAGAAAAGATGGAAGAAAAACATCAAGCAAGAGGCCCAGCATCTGACTAACTTAAGTTCCACAGAGAAAACCAGAATAGCCTCCTCTGACAGGTGCGTCTCCAGATTGAGAGGCGTGCCACCAAGTGCCTACTGATCTAAATGAGAAAAGGTAAATAAACAGGAGACCCCAGAGAAATAAAGGAGGTACATGCAAAAGATCAGAAATGAAAATTGCTTTTGCTTTCTAAAAGCAACATATGCAGCTGTTAGAAGGGAGGAACTCTTACCTTTCAGGCAGCATGGAGGGACCTGGAGAGGATTATGCTAACGAAATAAGCCAGTCAGAGAAAGACAAGTGTCACATGATCTTACTCACATGATGTGAAATCTAATGAACAAAATAAACGGATGAACAAAATAGATGCAGAGACATAGAAGCATGAGACAGAATGAGGGATCTCAGAGAGACGGGTGGGGGGGGAGAGTGGTGGGGGAGAGATTAACGAAAGAATTTATATGTATATATGCGTAACCCAAGGACACAGACAATAGTGTGGTGAAGGCCTGGTGGGGGGAGCAGGGGGGAGGGGGTCAATGGGGGAAAGAAGGGGGAACATCTGTAATACTTTCAACATTAAAAATAAATAAATAAATAAAAGCAACATAGAAAATATCTATTCTAGTAGTTTACATCCAAACACACTATCAACCATATATAAAAATAAAATAAGGACATTTTAAAAAACGTTATGTCTCAAAAAAAAATTACCTTTTGTATTCTGTTTCTCTGGAAGCTAATGGTATTTCCATCCATAACAGGTGATAAACCAAGAAAGAAAAAGACTTTGGGCTAGAAAACAAATTCAAAATGGAGAGGTACAAATTGGAGAAAGGTAAAATAAATTCCCAGGAGGTTGCAGAGTGTCTAAATAGCATCTGAGCAGAAGCCCTCACATGGAGAAAAGCCAGTCCCGATTGGACAGAAGCCCCAGCAGGGATGTTTCCAGAGGAAATCAAGATAGAGAAGTTGATATAGTAACAGAGAGATTCAACTGCATGAGAACTTGAACTAGGCAATATTTCACGTAGTTATTAGAAGGTGTCTGACAACTTAGCCATAATTTTAAAGCAAACTAAGTAACCCCCCCAAAAATTGCAATTATTAATTCCAGAAAAATTCTATAAGAATGCAATATAAATAGAGCACTCTACATGGCTCAGCAATGAACTGTATTTACATTAGTCATGACCAAGATAACACTGGCTATGGATTTATCCCCAAACTGTGATAGAGTTGAATAATGTTTAAAGTTAATAATCAAAATAAAGCAATACTATCCAGTGTTAGAAATAAAGAGTTAAGTACCAGAAGAACTAAGAGAGATAGACCCTCCCAAAGGAAGGTCACTATAGTGAAGGGGCCAGTGGTAGGTGGAGGGAGGAAAGGGACACTGCTGTAAGCCTTTGAGGGATAGTTCACTTTTGAAAATATACAATCATAATTAAAATTAAGTTTTTAAAAAGCTTATGATTTCAGCAACAAAAACCAAACTAATAAAACCTGATTTCTAAACATGCAATCAAGTATCAGTCTCTGAACCTCATCAAAATACAGATACTCCAGGAAGTATTTCCTGAAACAGCCCACTAGCTCTCCTTCATTAATCTGAATTTTGTTGTTGTTATGCATTCACCATGTCACTGAAGGCTAGGTGGAGAATGAAACAGAAAATGTCCTTGCCCTCATGCAATTTATATCTCGTCTATAACAGATTAGCTATAAAACATAAGTTCTAATTCAAGGAGGTAGAAGGAAAGAGGGGGAGAGAGAAAGCTGTTTGAAGGGGAGGAAGGGACTGGTGAAACAAAGGAGCTTGGTGCAAAGTACTCTGAAGATCTAAATACCCCCTTAAAGTTGAACAAATTCCTAAAATGAGTAATATGGAAATAGCCAAGATTTTAGAGAAAGGTCGTTTATTTCAGACTATACCATATCAGTTCCATAGTAACTGTACTGAGGAAGAAGAGGAGACCTCGAGCTGTTTCTGAAAAGTTGGACACGAAGTGCAAACACTGTTCTGCCAAACACTGTGGGACAGCCGTTACCTAACCTTGACCCTAACCCCGACTGAATTCTCTTTGGGGAGGAAAGAGATAACTACCAAAGCACTAATGTGTCAATATATTAAGGCTTCTTTTTTAAATCCTATGCCAAAATTAATACAGCACCCTTCTTATATCAACAAGATGAATTGAAATTCACTGTGCACACCCACGATGAAATTCTATTATCAGAGGGCTTCTGCTCCCAGGCTCTCTATCTCACATTACCATTCATTCGTGTACACTATACAGCAGTGATGGTGTGGCAAGATTGTTAATGGGGAATTTTCATTTCACTTTTTGTGCATCTGGTTAGCAGTTGTAGTGTATCAGGCACTGTTCACAGGCTGAAGATGTGGTAACAGACAAAACTCACATTCAAAGAGGAGGAAACAAATGATCGACAATCCATTCTCCAAAATTCTTCAGAGAGAGCCACTAACTCTCAGATAAAATACAGCACAGAGAATGGAAGTGTTTATTTAAATTGAGTGAATAAAAAAAATTAAAAAAAAGCTCAGAGTAATGGATCACCCTGTAATGTCACTTGGCCTGGTAACACCCCTCATAGGTTCCATGACCTTGGCCAGGGAATTTCCTTTTTTTTTCCACCTAGTAAGCAGTTTGACAAATTATCATTTTATCCCCATGGTCCGACATAGAAAGCATTTCTTGGCCTGTTCTCTGGACTTTCTCCTCTGAGAGTTTGAACTGCTGACTCTCAACTTCCTTTCATCTAGGCCTTATTTTTGCCACATTCTTTACCTAGACAGCAACCTCTTGATTTTTGACCCAGCTCACATGTGATTTGATTCTTGCAAAATCCCCTTTGGAACTCAACTTGTCTGGTGACCTGGAATTGTATCTCTGTATGGCTGCAAAGAGCTGTTTTCTGAATGGAACTCTAACATTTCTCTTATTGCACAGTGAAGGAGAGTTTTTTTCTGCTGCTCCCTTTTGTTGGTTCAGAATACTCCCAAACTTTCCACGTGGTATTTGACCCTTTCCCGCATACAAGATGATATGACTTCAAGTCTTATCGGACTTTAATCCCCAAGGGACTTAAAAGCACTTGAAATCCATTTTACTAGCAAAATTAATTTCATTTATTCTTGTGGGTTTTATAACATTGATATTTGATTTAGTTAAAAGTGAAGAAATCCGCTCTGGCCAGTGTGGCTCTGTTGGTTCAGCATTGTTCCATGCATCAAAAAGTCACTGGTTCAATTCCCAGTCAGGACACACACCCAGGTTGTGGGTTCGATTCCCTGTCAGGGTGCATATGTACGGGAAGCAACCAATCGATGTTTCTCTCTCACATCTATGTTTCTCTCTCTCTCCTTCTGCCTTCCTCTTTCTCTAAAATCAATAAAAATATATTGAGAAAAAAAATCAATCATTAAAAAAAAGTGAAGAGACCTTAAAAATAATTCTTGCTGGTTAATTTTCTGTTTTTATGTAATTACTGTAGCCTAATAAATAGCTGGTTTTCTAAAACATTGGAAAATGAGACTGCAGCATAAATAATTTTCTACACAAAGGATGCTAAACAAAAAGGCAACAAGTTGAATATTTAGAGCTTTATAAGCTATCCACAAAAAGTCCACCACAAGTGCCTGGGCATGGCTAAGTACCACTCCTGGGCACATCATCTGCAAATGGGTTTCCTAACCCCAAATTCTCTGTGGTTCCACAAGGAAAGCAGTCATGATCTCATTTAGATTTCCCTGTAGTGTTTTTGCCACGAAGTATAATCTTTTCCCATCTGGGGTTCTTTTCAAAATGCAAGCCCCACACACTTTCTTTTTACAAGTTGGAGCCCAGGTCTGAAATGCTATCTCCTGCTGTGCTGAACATCTGTTTAGTCTTACTACTTTTTTCCCCCACCTGCTTTCCCACTGGTTATTTCCCACACCAAAATTACTTGACAAAATGGGGTTAGCAACATTAGTTTGCATACTTTGGGGGCCCAGGTCTTTTACATTTTATAATACCCCACAGAACAGAGAATAGTATTCTATGCATATTATAATTCAACCATTATCTGTCGAAAGAAGAGGAAGGATGGATGCCTTCTCTTTGTAAATTTCATAAGTGACATTCAACAGATTTGACCCCTTCTTTATTAAATAAAATGTTTGGGCTCCATCACCTTATACACCTGCTGATTAAGAAAAGTGGGGTTTGGGAGTGTCCAGATTAATTGCATCTGCTTACCCATAGCAATAGAAAGGGGACAGCAAAGTGAGCTGAGAGACAGGGATATGTTGAACAAAGACCAACTGGACTGATTTTACACCCTAAGCAAATATCAAAAAGTGTTGGTATGGGTCTTTTAAAAAAAAAACAAAAACTAAACCAAAGCCATCAAAACGTTGCTCTGTATGGTGGTGAATGGGTTACACAATCTCAGCCCAGGGAGAATCTAGAAATCACTGAAGGAGTTATTAATTAGGAAAACACACACTCACCCCTCCTTAAACAGAAAATACAATCAACATAATATTCTCATTTGTCATATCCAGGATGTAAAGCAGGTAAATGCTTCTTAATATGTGAAAGGCTGGGAGGATTCTAACAGCCCTTTGGCCCACACCTGTGTCTCGATATGCAAAGCAAGACATGGAAAGTTTTCCCTCCATTCAAGCTTCTCTTTACAATTCATGAACATAAAGTGTGAGAATTAGATTCAATGTAACTACTATCAAGTAAACCAGATTAATTTTTCTCTTAATCTGTGCCACAAAATACCGTTAAAATTTGCTTATCTTTAAAGTATATATTAGAATAAATTTATAAACAAAATATTCAGACCTGACCATGGAGCGTCAGCCAGGAATTCCAAAGGCATCCTGGGCGTCTTTTCTCCATTACCTGACAATGGACAAGCTGTATGAAGTCAGCAATAGAAGCTGTGCTTCAAATCCAAATTCCCGGGCCCTGGCCTGGTAGCTCAGTTGACTACAGGGTCATCCTGCTACGCCAAGGTTGGGGATTTGATCCCTGGTTGGGGCACATGAAAGAATCAACCAATGAAGGCATAAATAAGTGAACAACAAAACGGTATTTCTCTCTCTCTCCCTCTCTCCCTCTCTCTCTCTCTCTTTCTCTTCCTCTCTCAAATCAATAATTAAAAATAAAAATCCCATGTTATGGGTGGGTCTCTCCACCCAGAAGTTGTTGCAACTTTGCAGGCATGCCCTGGGTCTGCAGGAGGTGAGCTGTAATCACTGCCACCTAACCTGCTAGTGGCCGAGTCCAAGATGTTTAGACCTCCACCTGAAGGAAAATTTATTCATGTCATAAACTTACCAAAGCATCACTAATTATTCCTGCCATGGCCTTGTTCAGTTTCCTAGAGAGGCAACCTGACAGAGCGTCCCCTCAGGCTTGGGACCTAAGTCCCTGGACCCTGTCCTGGAGCTTCTCTGACAAAGCAGAGCAATGGGAACTGTGAGGTACATTAATGCCCCCGGGGCAGTTCTTGGCCCCTGGGAGACAGAAGCCAATGCGTAAATATTTTTCCGCTTTTCCTTTGAGTGGATGATCCTGAGACATTTGTCATGTGGATTCTCAGGCTGACCCACAGAATTGAATGACTTCCCGGCCACAGCAACTCATCCTGGGTCATTTTCCTTCTTTCCGTGTGTCTCGCCACCTGTCCCTTGTTCCTGCTGCTGTGACTCACATCCCAAATAAGGTACTCAAACATAAATATTTGCCTGAGGCTTTTTCAGGGGAAACCATGGTAATACAGCCAACGGTGGGCCACGTTCTGCTTTCACTGTGAGAAGTAAAGTAACGGGACACAGCTCCCGCGAGCCCAGGACACTCAGGCCCACGATGACCCAGGGATGGACGTGTGCGACAGGGTGGCGGGCGCCACCTCCCCCCACATCGTGTGGGCTTTGCCACACATCCCCCTCCTCCTCGCATCTTGCTCCAAGGACAATTATAGAAAAATTCCAATAAACCGGTGTTGTTTTTCCAAGGCCTTTAACCTGTGGTCTGTGGGCTCTGGGAGGTGTACAGATGTAGCTGGAGGGAGAGTGTGCGAGCGCCCCTGCAGACTCCTCTTGGGTCTGGTTGGTTTGAAAATGATGTTTAGTTTCCCCAGCTGGTCAAGTTGAACTAAAGTACAGAGAGAGGGCACGTTCGTTATTAAATCCTGACCTGCCTATAAACCACACGGCGCTATCTCTGGCATCTCTCCCACACTTCACGCTTATCATAAGCTCACCAAACGAGGCAACATACAAAGTACATAGCACAGTGCGAAGCCCACGATAAGCCTTCGCTAAATTCTGGTTTCCTCCCCCTGCCGCCACAGGAATGTGCGTTTCCTTTCTCCAGCTCTGTGGACGTGAACTGAAAAATAGAACTTCCTAAATATGACAAATGTTCAGAAGCTCGCGCTACATTTTTGGCAACGCTATTAGTGTCAGTGAGCTTCTCCAGAAACCTGTATTGATGCCATTTTAATATTTGAAATGGTTCATCTGGCAAACGTAAACAGCACCAGTAAGTTGGATTCTGTGGCCTTTTGCCTGGATAATGGATGTAGAACTAGGTCCTAACTGAATTTTCTTGTCCTTTTGCGCTTTCTTAAAATTCAGATTCTACATCAGAAAAAAAATAAAACTGCTAAGGTCCCTGTCATAGTCAGTATCATCTTCAGGGACCAGGATTACCTTGGGCTACAAATTCCTTAGAAACTGCCTGTCACTTTCTCTTTTCCTCCAGCCTGTCGCCCTTCACCGGGGAACTATCTTCCTCTGCTAACATCTGTCCAGAGCAGGAGATGCGCCTTCACTCTGAGCCTTTGCAACCTGCTGGAGCACCCTGGCCGCAGGCCTCAGTTGGCTGGAGCGCCGTCCAGCACACCAGTAAGTTGGGGTTTGGTTCCCAGTCAGGGCAGGTACCTGGGCTATGGATTCCATCCCCGGTCAGGCATGTACAGGAGGCAACCAATTGATGTTTCTCTCTCTCCCCCCCATTTGTCTCTCTCTGAAATCAATAAAAACATATACTCAGGTGAGAATTTAAAAAAGCAACAACAAAAAAACCTGATGGTGCATGGATTTGCATGGATTTACGTCCCCTCTCTCTTTCCTTCCTGGAACCTAGAATGTGTTTATTCACCTCTAAATGGCCTATTTACATTGTCATGTTCATGAGGACATGTGTGCTGTTTGGTTTTTTGCTTGTAATTAGGCTGATTTTCCTCTATGCTTTCCGGAATGTACAAGACCATGGAGAAGTAATATAAAATTACTTTTTTTTTTTTTGGTAATTTCTACTTAGGTCATCATTCCAAATCTAAGGTGATATCTACTGGTTGACATCCAGCATTCCTTTATAATTAACTTTTCTGTGTGTGGGGAAATATGTCAAGATTGAATGAATGTCTTCAGGAGGCTCACTCATCTCTACTCTCGCCCATGACAAGAGCACGGGTTACCTCCTGCACTGTGCACACCACTCTTTCATAATGATACCAGCTCTAGATTCCTGACAGAAAAACTGCTTTATCATCTACACTGATACTGTTTAGAATAAGTTCAGTTCTGAAGCTAAAATAGTCACAGTGAGGTGTGTTTCTATTCTATAATAATGAACATTATTGCAGTACCTGGCTAGAATGAGAGCTCAGCATGCTGAGTACTCCCTAAAGCCATGTTCCTTAGGAAGACTTTGGAACACAAAAGAATATTGCTTTCAATAAATCAGTCTATTCTTTCCAGTGTATATGAATAGTAGCTGCTTGCTGTATTTATTTTTTTGATACTATGTTTTACTATCTATATTTTCTCATGAATTATATTATTTAAGAGAAGGAAATACACCTTACACACTTAAACATTTATAACTTTGAGTGTACTCACAGCCTTTTAAATGAATTATTGATTTGATGAATTTGGTTTTATCTTAGTGACACAACATGTAATGTTAATACAAAATGGTACAATTTCCCAAACTGAATTTTCCAAAGATCATGTATATCCTCAAAGTCAAACATGATCCACAGCTTGATTAAGTATAGGCTTTCTATACTTATTAATCCATAGTTTACATACAAAATGACATTGTGTGCAAAAACACAGATTCTCCTATATCAATAAGTATTTTTCAAAATGTATCCTAGGAATAGAATGATTTAGGGGTGATTGTTTAAAAATTACTGCAGATCACTTGGCCCTATTCCAAATCCTCTGATCAGAATTCCTAGGCCTAGAAGCCAGGAATTTGCATTTTTAATAAATTCCCTGGTTGGTTCTTCAAGATACTGAAGTATGAGAGCCACTCATCTAAAAGCTTACATAATAGAAGCTTAAAATTCTGCTTTGGTGATAGGAAGCTATCGTTTGTTTTCCACCCTGCGTCCGTTCATGAGGTACTCCACGAGATGAGAATCAGCACTTTTTTTTGCAGAGTAAGGTGCCTCCTATTTGCTAAAGTAAATAATAGCAAAATTAAGAATGAGCTATAAATTGTACTAAATGCTGATAACTTCAAATCTTCAAAATGGAATAAATTACTGACTATTGCACTTTAAATGGACATTAAGAGTGTTCCAAATTACCAAATGTTTTGCCGTTTTGATAAATTGGTTTTAATTTTTTATCAGACTATATTTAAGTATCCCCTGTAGCATGTGCCAGACAGTTCCATTAGGCATTCTCAATTGCATTTATTTTCTTTAATGTATAAACTGTATAAACTAAAGATAGTTTGGAGAGCCTGATGCCCAACTCCACTGTGCTGCTTGGAATAGTTCCCCCTGGGTCTGGGGCTGTGTTCACACTGTGAACCTTAGGAAAAAATATGAAAGTGCAGAGGAGCATAAGTTAGAGTGTCATTATTGTTTGATTTGATTTTGCAAACATTATTCATAAATACATAGAGAAAAATAAAAATTCTGTTTAAAACAAAACAATTTGATGAGCAATGAGAAGAGATTTGTTCCATTTAATGCAAAAGGGGGGAAGGGTTTGTATAGTAAAGGCACTCAAGTCCTGAGAGTCTAAGCGAGCATAATTAACTCCTTGGCACCGCGAGATAGACTCTCTGCATGTGGTTCGTTGCCAGTAAAGGACATGCCTGGAACCGCTGGCCAAGAAGAATTACAGGCATTTGCTGCTACTTTAAAATATTCATGTTTCAGCTACAACACGGCATATTTTCAATTGACAGATATGGAAAAAAAATAAACTTTTTTTCGTTCCTTTCCTGGCATAAGAACCCTACATAATTAACTCTTTCATTTAACAAAACTGATAGTTCTCATTACACTATGAATTTAAGGCTCTCAGTATTTTGAAATCAACCTACCACATGAGTTTATTTATTTTTAAATATTACCCAAATTCGGAGAATGTATTTACCCACTTAGACCTGACTGATGCAGATTTATGAATTTTGACTGAAAACTGAACACAATGTTGAAAACCACAGCAGTGGTAGAAGAAACAGCGGGCCACGCGCTCTTCCCCCTAACCTGGGCATCAAATATGCACAAAAGCCAGTGGGCAGAACTTTGAAGGCCTTAGAGTCTTTAAAAACAACCTGCTGACAGATCCCCCAAACAAAGAACATGTTCTGAGGCAAAATAAAGATGGCAATATTGAAGCTTTACACACCTAAGCAAAATTTGTTTTTAAATGTGTTCTTCTTTCATTTCTCTCTCTACTGAAAGGAATTTCCTTCCTCTTTTATATAAAAACGGAAATAGTTGCACAAGAGCCATTTAATGTGCCCCCCAAGACAGCACTGAGGAAGAAAAAAGTTATGTAATGGCTTTTCTGTTAAGTTATTAATGCATCATTTTGGATACCAGGTGCTTTGTGTATCGAGAATCAAAAAGCAAAGATCACTGCTTGCTGAGTGAAGTCTAGATTTGAAGAGTGGGCCCGTGATTAAAACTTCAATGTTGCCTCTGAAGTAGGTGTGTAAGGGTAATACTCCACTGTTGTTTGTTTGTTGTTTGTTTTAATAAAGCTCTCTATGACATTCTCTGAATTTTTACATTCATCCCATTCTCAGGTCGGTTATCTGGAACCTTTTATCCAAATGCCCCTGCAAATAACCCCTCCTCGACACCAGCAAACCTCATTATATAAAGCAGCCCAACAGCAGATATACAGCCATTTTCTCTGTGTGGCTCAGAAGCCAGCACAGTGCCTTACATGTGGCAGGAGCTTTCCACATGCAGATTGAATTGAAATTAAATATATCCTTTCTGCAGAAATCTACCATGGTAGATGATTATAATTTCTAACATCCCCTTTACGCATACAGCAGACCCTCTGTCAGCCTGGTTTATAATATTCTAATAGGCCCTTAATAAAATTCATGCTTATTATGGATGTTTTTGTCATAAACCATACTTAACAATGTGCTCTGTTGTTGTTAAATATACTAGACATGTTCATTCAGGAAGCATTCCATTTGTTTTCTAATTTACACGGGTATTACTTACTTTCAATAAAGTACCAAATGATTGAAATTCAAAGTGTGGTACTGGTCACTTAGAGTAAAGAACTCAATCCTAATAATCAACTTGAAATTTCAACAGAACTTGGCATTTTCAAGGCTTCGCAGGGGTTGTCTCCTTTGACGTTCACAATGGCAACTTGTAACACATGCATTAAACATCATTTCCATTGAAAGAGGAAATAAAATATTTCAGTGGACTATGCAGTCACCGCATTATCTCTGAATTTATCCCTATTTTAACTGCATGTGACATTGTATTGTTCATAAGAACTTTGTACTTCGGTTTGTTCATTACTGCACATAATTGGGCTAAATTAAGTTTTGAATGCAGGCAGAATAATATAAAACTCTATTGACAAGATTTTTAGTAATGGTTAGCCCAGATTTTTTCCTATTGAAGATTCACAAATACTGGTAATCGAGGACATTTTTAAAAAGCAGTGTTGGGGTATGAGTTCTGCGAAAAGTTTTTAATTTTAGATTTTTATTTCAATGGCGAACTTTAAAAATCATTTTGTAGCTTATAAACACATAATTCCTAGTTCAAAAAAGGAAATTACAATTTAAAGCTTCTGTCTCAGTCAGTTTGGGCTGCCATAACAAAATGCCATAGACTGGGCAACCTAAACAACTTAAGTTCATTTTCTCACAATTCTAGAGGCTAGAACTCCAAGACCCAGGGGGCAGTTAAGTGGTTTTGTTTCTAGTGGGAGCTTTTCTCCATACTTGCAGATGGTCGCCTTCTCCCTGTATTCTCACATGACCTTTTCTCTACGCCTTTAACTCCTTCCTTCCAGACCCCAACTCCAAATATGACCACACTGGAGCTCGAAGATTCAACAGATGACTTGAGAAAGAGGGGATAGGGGACAGACACACAAACATCAGTACGTAACAGCTTCTGTCACAGAATGTGACTTTAAGGTCTTAAATTCTCACACAATTTTCCTCTCATAAGAGCTTTGTATATCATTTAACTTTGATAAGAATTGAATTATCCTATTGATTCATTCAAGGTATGAATTATAGCATAGTGGTTAGAAGCATAGGCTCTTAGATTCTACCTATCGGGTTTTGAGTACTAGCTCTTTCTCTTCCCATGTGTTGTGGGCAATTTACCTAATTATCTTGCTTTAATTTCCTCAGCTATAAAACAAGGATGATAGAAATAATCTATAGGAAGGTCATTGTAAGGATTAAACAAAATAATCCTCAAAATGCTTTAACAAAGTGCCTTGGCATAATATGTGTTTATAATACACATGATGAAAAATATTATTATCAAAATGGTGATACACTTGTCCTAAACGCACAGCACCAGGCATGGTCACCTCGATTAGTCAAATTTTCATTTTTACTCTTTCTGTAATTAACATGCACACTCTCCATTGATTCTCCATTGGAAATTATTTTTCATTGATTTCATCCATAGGCTGGTCCTCTTAAATAATGCTCCTCTTGGTAAATGAAGGTGTTCCTTATTTATATATATACATTCTGTCCCCAGATACTCTTTTGGTTTTGATATCTGGCCTTTGAAAAACATCCACAGTAAGAATGATTGGACATTTTTCTAAAAGCTTATGGAATGACTTGAAGATGTCCCAGTCTCTAACTAAGGAGCAAAAGCAGGCTAGAACACAGGAACACGCTACTGGCTTTGGCGTCATGTGAAGTAGCCTTCCTTTTGGGAGTCTTAGTGAAATGTTGCAGACACTCAGTAAGTACATTCAGACACTCATTACTTTAGAAGATTATTGACATTGGTTTTCCCAAATAAAGGTTGAGAATGACTTTGTGTAGTAACCATACCTTAGTCTAGATGTTTTAATCAGTGTTTTATTTAGCCTGTGGATATTCCTAGCAAATCAAGGGCATCAACAGCACAATGCTTTGACTTTCGAGTCTCTTTTCTCTAAACATGGATCTACCTATCTACTCATCTACCTCAGTTTCTTTCTTTGTCCATCTCCTAGCTATCTCTATTGTATGAAGATCTGATAGGATAGCTTTGGTACATATATCAAAGAGTCCAGTAGGTGTATGGCGTCTATTATGCTAATGCTAATGCAATGTTGAATGTTATCTTCTCTCTATGATGCTGCTATTGCCAGGAGATAGAAAAATGGGTGATTTTCCTCATGCACTATATACTTAATGTTCACGATCATCTTTTTCTAACACTTTCTCCAAATTCCATGTGAAAATCTTATAGGAAATGCTGTCAATAACTTGTTCCCTGACCAGGCTTCGCATGCATACTTGCTTCTCTGCAGTCCAGCATGTAAATGTGCAGTGCAGATGCACCTGAGCTCTATCAGGGGAAAGACTGTGAACTAGAGACCATCAAGCATGAATTTCTGTGTTTAATCTAGTCAGGTGACCCAGAATTACTAGTATTTAAAATTAGGCCCGGCCGGGCGTGGCTCAGTGGTTAAGCGTCGACCTAGGATCCAGGCGATCAGGGTTCGATTCCCGGTCAGGGCACATGCCTGGATTGCGGGCTGCAGCCGATCAATGACTCTCTCATCATTGATGTTTCTATCTCTCTTTCCCTCTCCTTTCCTCTCTCTGAAATCAATAAAGATATATTTTTAAAAAAAAATTAGAAGGATTTCCTCATTCATCTAATATTTGAATTTCCTTTAATTTTGTGAAAATTACCTCTTGGGTTTTCTGCAACCTGAACAAACTATCATGAACCTTCTCTTGGTTATTTTTGTTGGTGGTGGTGTTTGTTTTTGTTTTGTGTGTACAAATTTCCCATCTGTTATCTTCTTCCTCCCAATTGGTTCCTCTCTTGTTTAAGACTTATCTAGTCTTTCTATCATCCTGCTCTATAGATATTTCTGTATGCCAAAGATCTGGGTTCCAATTTCCTCTCCCATTAAAAAAAAAAATTGTTTTTAAATCTTAATTGTTGAATGTATTACACATGTTCCCTTTTTTCCCCCATTGATTTCCCTCCACCCAGCATCCACCCCACTCCCAGGCCTTCCCCATAACAATTCTGTGTCCATGGGTTATGCTTACAGACATATAAGTTCTTTGATTAATCTCTCTGCAACCATTTCCCCATCCCACCTTTCCTCTGAGATCTCTCAGTCTGTTCCATGCTTCTATGTCTCTAGATCTATTTTGTTCATCAGTTTATTTATTTTTTTATTATATTCCACATATAAGTGAGATCATGTGGTATTTGTCTTTCTCTGACTGGCTTATTTCACTAAACATAATACTCTCCAGTTCCCTCCATGCTGTCCCAAAGGATAAGTGATCCTTCTTTTTTACAACTGCATAGTATTCCACAGTGTAAATGCACCACAGATTTTTTTATCCACTCATCTACTGATGTGCACTTCAGAAGAATGTATATTCTGGAGCTTTCAGGTGGAATGTTCTGTAAATGTGAATTAAAACCATCTGATCTAGTGTGTTATTTAGGGTCACTGTTTCCTTGCTGACTTTTTGTCTGAAAGTCCTATCCAGTGAAATCAGTGGGGTGTTAAAGTTCCCTGGTATGACTGTCTTGCTGTCGATCTCTCCCTTAAGGTCCTCTAGAAGTTTTTTTTAATAAATTTAGGCGTTCCTATATTGGGTGCATATTTGTTTATCAGGGTTATATCCTCTTGTTGGATCGATCCCTTTAGTATTATGTAGTGACCTTTCTTGTCTCTCATTATGGTCTTCATTTTGATGTCTGTTTTGTCCAGTATGAGTATTGCTACCCCAGCTTTTTTTCCCATTTCCATTTGCATGGAAAATTTTTCTCCATCCCTTCACTCTCATCCTGTGTGAATCTTTTGTTTTGAAGTGGGTCTTGTAGGCAGCATATATTTGGGTCATGGTTTCTTATCCATTCAGTCACCCTATGTCTTTTATTGGAGCATTTACTCCATTTACATTTAAGGCTATTATCGATAGATACTTATCTACTGCCATTTTAATTCTTTATGCCTATGTTTCTCCTTCTCTCTATTTCTACTTCTAATTACAGGAGTTCGTTTAACATTTCCTGCAATGCTGGTTTGGTAGTGATAAACTCCTTTAGCCTATTTTTGTCTGGGAAGCTCTTTGTTTCACCATCTATCATGAATGATAGTCTTGCTGGATAGAGTAGTCTTCATTTCAGATTCTTGTTTTGCATTACCTTGAATACTTAGTGCCATTCCTTTCTGGTATATAGAGTTTCTGATGAGAAGTCAGCTGGCAGCCTTATGGGAGCTCCTTTGTAGGTCACAGATTGCTTTTCTCTTGCTGCCTTTAAGATCCTCTTTGTCTTAAGTTCTTGGCATTTTAATTATGATGTGTCTGGGTGTGGGCCTCTTTGGATTCTTCTTGCTTGGGACTCTCTGTGCCTCCTGAACTTGTACGAATTTTTCCTTGCCCAGGTAAGGGAAGTTTTCTGCCATTATTTCTTTAAACAGGTTCTCTAACCCTTGTTTACTTTTACCTTACCTGGCATTCCTACAATGCAAATATTATTATGTTTCATATTGTCCCACAGCTCCCTTAGACTGTTCTCCTGTTTTTAATTGTTTTTTCTTTTTGGATCTCTGGTTGAGCGATTTTTTTCTACCCTGTCTTTTAATTTTCTGATCCGATCCTCAGCTTTCTCTAATCTGCTGTTTATTCCTTCCAATGTATTCTTTATTTCTACTATGTCATTCTTAATTTCCTTCATAGTTTCCATATCTTTTTTCATGCTGTTGAGCATCCTTACAATCAGTATGCTGAACTCTATCTGATCGACTCCTTATCTCCATTTCATTTAGCTTTTTCTGGAGACTTCTCTTATTCTTTCATTTGGGGCTTGTTTTTTTGTCTTCCCATTTTGGCTGCCAGTTTGGGTTTGTTTCTGTGCATTAGGTAGATCTGCTAGGATTCTCAGTCTTTTTGGAGGGCCTCTGGTGCAAACCAATGTCAGATGTGGTTTATGACTGGCCCTGGGAACCCTATTTGGAGCTATCAACAACTCTCGGCTTGAGGTCTCCTCTGCTGGGGCTGAGTGTGGTTGGACAAGACCACGATGCACACTAAAGTCTGCTTTTCCAAGGCTGGGGTCCAGAAGCCCATCAGGTAAAGACTCAAAGCACTCTGAGGTCTGCCTCTGCCTGCAGGCTGATTAACCTGATTCTCTTAGTGAGCCTCAGGCTGTAGAAACTCCTCTGGGTAGAGCGAAAGGTTTTCCAGCAGGTTGGGGCAATTGCTTCTGCCCCAGGCAAAAGCAGCAAAATGTCTGCCTAAGAAAGACGTCCTCTGCAGTATGGGAGAATGACTCAGCACAGGAATCCAGATGGCTGCCCTCTGATCTCTGTCTACAGAGCCCACAACCCTCGATTTTCCTCACATAGCTACAGTCCACTCTGCCCTCTCTCTCCTGGAGCCCAAGGTGAGTGGCTACACATGAAACTTTGTGTGTTGGCCCTTTAAGAGGGTGCCTGCGTTTCCAGCCATCTCTCCCTGGCAGGCAGAAACCCTGCTGCTTGTCACAGCCAGATGTTATGTGGGCACCTTTCTTAGGTTTAGTGCTCTTGGCTGGGAAGCCCAGCCTGGGGTTTAGGCCCCAGAGTCCTCAGTGGGAACCCCCCCACAGCTGAGATGTCCCTCTGGACCTTCAGCTGCTGCCTGTGGGAGCCCAGCCATCCTTCTCACTCCTCAGCACTTCCCACCAGTCTCTATGGGGTCTTCACTTTTCCTCCTTGGTTAGGAGGGTGCTCTCCAGCTCATCTTCAGTTGCAGTTGATTATTCAGGATGGTTTTTCTGTATTTTAGTTGTAATTTCAGTTTGGTCCCAGGAGAGTGTTAGTGTAGCTTCCACTCAGTGCACCACCATCTTTATTCCCCCTCTTCCATTTTTTATTGGCGTGTGATCTTGGGTAGATTATTAAATATGATTAGACTTTTATTGTCTTATCCATAAAAGAGAATGCTTTATTTGCCTAAAGAGAGCTGCAAATGAGATCTTGGTCTCTCTTTGTTTCCACATAGTGATTCTTGACCTGCAGGCATCCTTGCTCTAATGTACTGGATTTATTTGCATCATTTGTTTTTCTAAACAAGTAGTGACCTGAACATCTATATGAAAAGATTAGGTATTTATACAGATGGGAGAAATTATTTTTTCCTCCAGAGAAGCCTGTGCTCTACGTGAAGGTAAACTGTAAACATTTTTTTTTTTTTAAATATATCTTTATTGATTTCAGAGAGAGGAAAGAGAGGGAGAGAGAGACAGAAACATCAATGATGAGAGAGTCATTGATCGAGCCCACAACCCGGGCATGTGCCCTGACCGGGAATCAAACCCTGATCGCCTGGATCCTAGGTCTACGCTCAACTGCTGAGCCATGCCTGGCAGGGCTGTAAACATTTTTTAAAAGATAAATATCAGTACAAGATAGCATGTGATTTTTCCCAATTAATGATATAGCAATATATGCCTTAAAATTTCAGAGGGCTAGGCTGAGAAGGTGGGTTATGAGTTAGACATCCAAGGTGTGGAATGGCCTAGAAAAATGGACAGAAATTATGAGTTTGCACCTGGCTGGGAAACGGTCACAATGAAGATCAGAAACAGAAAGATGGGGGTTCTTTGCTGGTTTGGCTTGAGTGTCATGGTTATAGGAAAGTGAAGGGTTATAGGTTATAATAAGTTGGAGCTGGGCTCTCTGCTACAGTTGACACTAGCTGCATATGGCTATGTATATTTAAATTTTAATTAAACTTCAATAAAAGTTAAAATTTGTACCCTCAGTCATTTTAGCCACATTTCAGCTGCTCAAGATCTCCATGTGACTAGTGACTACCATATTGGACAGTGCAGATGGAGATCATTTCCATCCTCACGGAGAGCTCTATTGGACACGAACAACTTTTCTGTCCAATGAACAGTGACCACTCTTTACCCTGAGAAGAACTTCTTCATTATACCTGTAAGGCCACACTAAGGGATTTTCAAATTGCTTTTAAAGATCCTAAACCTATAGTGTAAAGGCTCTTTTGGGAGTGTCTGCCTTACACATATCCTGTCTTTGAAAATTCTCTTTTTCTCTTATTCCCCAAAAGAGTGGGTCAAATGTATGCTTGCTTTAGAGGATCCTTTAGATCCATTCTTCTATTGTTTAGAGGAAGAGAAGTGGATACCTAGCCCTTGGCTAATCAGATGAACTGTCCTAAGGATTGGGTATTGGGACAATTAGACATGTGACAGTTGTGGGCTCTGGGTTTGGGACAGTGCAACTCTTAAGCTAGTCCACCCTTCTCAATTTGTACAGAGATAAAAAGGAAGACAGTAAACAGCAGCATTTCTTAACCTAAGCCTAGGTATCCCTGATCCAGGCATAGAATTCAGAGAGCTCATGAATTAGGAAAGAAAAACAAATTACATGGATTTTCACCAGCCTCTAACTATATTATGAGTTTAAGCAAAACTGCAGTAGTACTAGCAATACTTTTAATTTTGTTTCCAATAGAAATTATAGATATTTTCATATAATACTCCAAAACTTATAGATTATTTTAGAATTTGGGAGTTATTGACACACTGCCAGACCTTTTTGACTATATTATAAAGAAGCACATATATTAATATGTTGCAAAATTTTAATTTAATAAAATAAAATTTAAAGTTGGTGTTTTATCATTGTTTTTTGAAATATTTGGTTTCTTTTTTAATCCTGTTCAATGTATTTTATATGTTGAAAGCATTTTCTGAGATGGGTTTCATAGGTTTCCTAAAAGTACCAAGGGCATCACAGTACAAAAGTGCTAGTAACCCTTAGTTCACATAGGACAGATGAGGTAGATGTTAGCAAGAAGCAGAGGTGAAATCCCTTATACCTCTGGAGAGAGGATACTGATGAATTTCTACTTCCCAGTTTCAATATGGTCCCCATTTTGCTTTAGCAAAGCTGAATCCCACTTTAAGATTCCTTTATACCACTATCGTCAGTTGACAACATCATTAGCCCAGTTAGTTCATTGTTGTCCAGTGAACATGTTTATCAAGCAAGAGAGATGAATCCATTCAGATAAAGTCAGGTACAGATTAGACTGCCAAGCCATTATAGCCCTTCCAAGACTAAATAGTAAATCATCACTTTTTAAGTAACCCCAACTCTTTTTAGACTCGTTCCGTAGGCTATAAAAACAACTCCCTAGAGAAAATAAATGCACTGGAGTAGGCTGAAGGCCAAGCTCCATTATGTTTGCTGAAATGCAGAGCTACTCCAAGCTTCCCTGGTTTTTCTTATACCAAATAAGCTTATAGAAGTTGACTGAATTTTATAGACTTTTTTCCTTATTTTATATACATTATCCTCTGTCCTCTTACACCACAACCACTGCCTTTTCTCTTCCAACAAGTACAAAATCTCACCTCCCTTTTCTATGATCAAAAATTGTTTGTGATGTTTTTCTATTCACTCATAAATATTCACTTAAGTTTTTATTTCTCATCTAAAATAGCCCAGTCATCAGCTGTCTAATACTAGACTGGAGTCCAAATGAGAGGGGGTAGAAATAATTCAAATTTTTATTTGGGCACACTTAAATATTTAATTCTACTTTCCTGTATTAGTGCATACTTTCCAGTAAGGAGTGCCCTGGCCTAAATTAATCTGTCACATGCCTTCTGTTTAAGCTGGCATAGCAAGGTAGGCCTTGAACTACCTACACCTTTTATAATAAGCACCTCTGCTGGCTTTTCTCTCTTCTTCCAGGAAACTGAACACACTCCTGGAGGTTCTCCTTATTCTGGATTTAGCTTGGTTTCTACTGAACCTGGAAAGGAGGGGCTTGATGGTGACGGCTGAGGCAAAGTGTGGAGATGCGCACATGTCAGACCTGCTTTTTCACCAGCTGCAGTATAATCTGGGTTCATGAGCTTGCCTCGTAAACAAGGAAACCTGCATTTTCCATACCATGGTGTTAACAAGTTTAATTTGTAAAGTTCAAGACTCTCCGGACATTGTGTTAGCGTTAGTAGGTTAAGAAGACTTTACGGGGAGGGTCGAATATAGAGGAGAAAGAGTGTGAAGGGAAGAGAGGGAAGACTGCAGAATTAGAACAAGGGCACCGACTGTCTCGGGGACAGGAGATAAGACGCAATGTGAGTTTGAGAAGGAAATGTGGATAGGCAAACTTTGTTTAGTTTGAAAGTTTACCAAGGACTTTGTTGGCAGAACATGTGTAGTGTTACAAAAGAAGTTTCTTACTGATTTGGAATATTGCCACTTTGGGCCAAGATAGTCCTGCTCGTCTGCTGGGCGGAGGCGGGGAACAGCACAAGTCCAGAATCCAAGTCGAGTTAATCACCATTAGTAGGCACACAGAGCACAGGGCTCTGCATAGTGTGGGTGCTGGGACACTGACTAAATGAGGACCGGTTGTCGGTTTTACCTTTCTCCTCTTTGTTACATTAACACTGGAACACAGTGTATGAGAAAGATGTTCTATATTGGGGTCATCAAAGCATGGCACTTGGGCCAAATCCAGCCTACCATCTGTTTTTGTAAATGAAGTTTTATCAAAACACATCCATGCTCATTTGTTAACATATTGTCTGTGGATGCTTTTGCATTATAACTTGTGCGTTGAGTAGTTGCAACAGACACCACTGGCCCAGAGAGGTAAAAATATTTACTATAAGGTCTTTTAACAAAAAATGTTGCCTAACCCTAGTCTATGTTAGGGATTGAAAGTATTCTTTGAGGTTAAAATATTTGAGGATTACTTAGAAAAGCCTTGGGGTGCTTTAGGGCAGGCAGTGCTAAGAACAGGAAAGGGATCTAGTATTCACTAAGGGGTCTAGAAAAGGGAGACCAGAGAGATTTTAAGTGCTTGTGGGGTGGAGGAGGCACAGAAATGGGTAAAAGTTTGTCAAAGGAAACCTCTTTCTGATCTGAGTAACAACTCTGAGCTGTTTTCCAGGCTCTGGGCATCCCTGCTCTCTTTAAAGATTAAGAAACAAATATATAAATCACTACTGAAATACTAAAAGGAAAGATTTTTAGCTAATATCTGAGCGATAGGGGCAGGCAACTGCTATCTGATTAACTTAAACTTGAAGAACCGTGGATTGGATCTGAGCCCAGGCTTCATTTTATACTTGTGGCCCTTCAGAGGAATCTTACCTACCTAGGA
Source organism: Miniopterus schreibersii (assembly GCF_964146895.1). NCBI lineage: Eukaryota > Metazoa > Chordata > Mammalia > Chiroptera > Miniopteridae > Miniopterus > Miniopterus schreibersii. The sequence goes on along the minus strand of NC_138106.1, from coordinate 80,834,663 downwards.
CTGCTCCTGGTTAACTGGACCCAAAATCACAGCCAGAGCACAGCAGCCATTGCTGGCGAGGCCTCTCCGCAGGCTGCATTTCAGGGAAGAGCCACAGACTGAACTGCCAGCCCCTGCACTAAGCTCCGGATGTCTGAGTCAGCCCTTATAAGGGAGCTCTTGGGATCATCTTTTCACCAATAGGACTGAGAACTGCCCAGTGCAATCGGAACTGCACAGCTATGTCCTCATTTGCATCTATGCCAACCAATTAAAGCAGCTTCATAAGGACCAATCGGGACAGTGCTATTTGGAGCAATCAAACTATGCAAATTTGGATTTGTCATTTGCATAAAAATGGGTCAATCAAGGACCAGGGTGCGGACTTTCTTTATTAAAAATAGCCTTTGCTTTGTCTCAGCAGAGGGCACTTTTGGTTTGCTCTGCAGGCTGAATCTCCCCAGTTTGCAAACTGTTTACCCAAATAAAGTTTCTCCTTTTACTGCACCCCGGACGGGGGACTCCTGTTGGCAATAGATTGGTGGTGGCAACTTGACATGTTGCAAAGCACAGACTTTATAATCAATAGGGTCTGACAGAGGACGGAAAATGAAATTCTGTAAGCTTTAGTTTCCCACTAAATAGAAATCAGAAGCTTCCTATCCTGCACTGTTTTATTTTCCCCTTCCTCCTAGGTGCCCACAGTACTAATGAGGCTATGTTTAAAAGTCATGCTGATTTCAGGCACTTTTGTGCATTGCTTGTCTGTTATGCCATTATTATCATGTAGCATAATTACAATGATTAACACCATTAAAGATATGTCCATTAACTTGCCAATGATTTTATTTTCCACTTTTATGGAAAAGCTCAGGCAATATGCACGGTAGTAAGTGCATCACTCTTAAAATTAAAGGCCTCTATTAAAGTCCTGATTCATTTAATCATGTATGATCTTAAAAATTAACTTCTTTTCGTTTTAGTTTCCTCATCTGTAAAATGAGGATACTAATAGCTTATCAAATTCACAGGGTTCCTGTGTGAATTAGAAAAGATGATATAGAGATGACAAATATGAGGTTACTCATATTTTGCTCTTGGTGGGCCATTCTTCTTAAAACAAAGGAAATAAAAAAGTATTTCCTGTGAATTGGTCAAAGCTAGTTGGAAATATTGTGCCTTCTTCTCCCTTCCACCCACCACCATTTATTCACCTGCTGAAAGCACTCCCACGTGTGGAAACACTACCATCCCTCTCTACCGAGAGCCAGTCACCACTGCAGGAAAGCCTGACTTAGAGTTAAAATCAGTTGAATGTGTGAAAGGCTATATTTCACAAATGATTGTTGGCCAGTTTTTAGATAATGTCAACATGTATATGCTGACCTAAAGAAAGGGACCCAGCTTTAAAGGGTAGATGAGCAGTTGACTTCAAAATGAGAATGTCCTAAAAATAAGTCTCTTAAAAAGTCAGTGATACACTTTATTTATTTTGATGGCAGTTTTTAGATTCCAGGTGTTGCTGTTGTTTTAATGCAGCATCTACATTGATAGTGAATAGCACTTTTATGAAATAGAACTTGTATAAATAACTTCTAACAACAAAACCCAAGTCATTCCATTTTATGTGTTAATCAACTTGCAGTTTTTGAAAGAGGAATTTCAAAAGTTGATAACTTACAGGTTATTCAAATTTCAAATTTAAACTAGTGAAAACATTTCTGCATATTTCTGAAAGTAGTCAACCCTGTTAACTTCCACTTAAAGCCCAATTATTCAAGAATGTTATAGATGACTATGGGTCTTTGGGGAAAAATCGGCAAGACTTTAAGTGCCCATTAGCTAAAGCTAAATGATAGTGAAACACCTAGAAAAGTGCATATGGTATCCATCCCTGTGAATACTAAATTAATTCACCATGCTAGCCCAGCTAAGATAAAATATTAACAAAACAGTTCCTATGGCATGAAAAAAAGATTGCACATTGAAAACATAAAAGCTGTCAGGCTGTGCTATTTGTCAAAGAAAATAACATTTAAAAATGTTTACTGAATGTTAACTAAATGCCAAAGGATTACTTAAAACATTTACATTTTTGAGAAGTGTCCATTCTATAACTGGATAGGTAGCTATTATATTACACAAGTCTCTCATAGTAGTGTTCTTAATAAGCAACCAGAAGTTTTTAACACAAAGAATAAAAGGCAATTAAATACCAATCAATCAAAACTATATATTCAGTACCTATTAAGTTCAAGAACTATTCTTGATGCTCTAGAAAGATTTAGCAAAATGAATAGGCTTTATCTCCCCATCAGGATTCATACAATCAAGCCAGGGTGGGACAAAAGTAGGTTTACAGTTGTTCCTATGGAAAATAATACAATAATTAATAAATTATAAAACAAGAATAAATTCTATGTTTCACATACAACTATATATCCAGATAGATGATAGATATAGATAGATAGATGATAGATAAATCTTATGGCATTATAAGACTATAAACATAACTGCTGACATTTATTTGGTCCTCACTGTAGACCAGGTACTAAACCAAGTGCTTTACAGGGATCATCTTATTTAACTTTTATAGGAATCTATAAGGGAAGGTCTATTATTATTCTCATTTTACAGATGAGGGAACTGATGAGTAGAGAGATCAGATGTCTAGCCCACAGTCACCCAGCTGGGAGCTAGAGTCAGGATCACTCCTGCTCTGTCAATACCACCCTTCAGCATTTTATAAATTCACTGCAATGATTAAGGCTGTAGGCTTTCCAAGCAAGTGTTTGGTTTTGAATTGTAGCTTTTCCCATTTCTTGCTTGGTGACCTGGGACAAATGTTTTAACCTCTAACAATAGCAATAGGTTTCAGATGGCTAGACGTAAGTTTGGAGAAGAGAGGCCTGGGCGCTGAAGTGGAGACAGGAAGATTGTATGTCCCAGGGATGCTGGCTGGAATTCGGTTAGATGCTTCAGAGCCATGGGAACTAAGCCTGGAATCAGGGAGAGAGCAGATTGTGGTAGGTTTTTAACAAAAAGGCAAGGATTTCTCACTTTATTGTTAGCAATAGCATTAGAAATTAAAAGTAACAAGTTGGCCCTGGCCAGGTGGCTCAGTTGTTTGGAGCATCAGCCCACACACCAAAATGTTGCAGGTTTGACTCCCGGTCAGGGCAGATACCCAGGTTGTGGGTTCAATCCCGGGGTTGGGGCATGTACAGGAGGCAACCGAACAGTGTTTCTCTCTCACGTCAATGTTTCTCTCATTCTCTCCCTTCCCTTCTCCTAAGATCAATAAAAATATATCCTTGGGTGAGGGGGGAAAAAAGCTTGAATTAATATGTTCTATGAACAAAAATGCTACCCTCAAACATTTTGGATCTGCATCTTAAGAGATTTGTTTTAACCACTTCAACATAATGTAAGGTAAATATTAATGTCTTTATTGTACATTTCTATAGAGTATTAATTCAGCATAGATGTTAAAATATCTAGTAAATAAATTAGTTAATATTTCTGAAACAATAAAGTATACTCAAACTTTCTTCACACGTGGGCCTCCCTTAAACCCCAGCAAATGAGATGGGAGGCAAATATCAAAAGATGTAAATTGACAGCATAATTTTACCAAATTACTTATTGCAAACCACTTGTTATTTTTAAGCTGGCTAATTTGATTAATAGACATATGAAGACAGTCTTTGGCAGACTGCTCCCTATCCCAAGAACTATGTTTTCCATGTTATCCTATATATAGCAGTTAAGTAAATACATTTTTAGCAGTCTCATGAGACCAGTCTTTGAAAAGTAACTCAGTGGATTTAGGTTGTGAGAAAATAAACTGTCTATATTCTCATGGTTTTCCCGTCATTCATCCTTCAGAGGTCTTCTATTTTTTAACTATTGCAAAATGTTAACTGTCTCTTTAAAGTCTATACACAAACTAATATATGGGATTAAAACTCTAAGCTCCACCTACAGCTTCGGAAAATAACATGACTACTACTTGGATCTGTTCTTTTAAATATGCAAAGCATTAGGTACTGCTTGCTAAAGTCATTTTTGAAAAATAATCCTGTCTCATTCCTTCTAAATGGCTTAAGGCGTCTTGTGTGTTTTTATTTTATGTCGCTTCAGTAAAGTTTAATTTTAACTGCAATAGCCTCAAATCGGTGAGGTGAAGAAATTACACATCTTGCAGCCTGACTTGTAAGATCTAAAGATGTTTTATGATTTTCACTCCTAGGCAGCAACGGAACGGCCAGAGTCTCGCCTCCCCTCCTTTCTGCTCTTTTACCTTTCTCCTGAAATCCTGCTAACATCCTTTAGGGTTAAAAAAACGACACCTAATAAGTAACTAAGAGAGTGTTTCCCACATGATGTTTACATTTGGTTTTATAGGGGGAGGGGGTGGGTGTTCAAGTAAGCCTGGGAAAGGTTTCCTCTAAGCAAAACTAAGCTTTCAATGTGATCATTTGCATTCGGGAGTGCGAAGGCGAGGCCATACCGGTGGCACTTGTGAAGCTGGTTTTGGCACCGGTCCCCCGTCCACAGACCCCGGGCAGGCCCCGCGCTCCCGGCCTGCGCTGGGGCGCGCCGCGCTGCTGGGGTCGCAGGGCGCACCCCCTCTCCTCGCGGGGACGGGGAGAGGCCGGCCGCAGGGAGGACCGGGCTCCCGAGCTCCTCCCTCTCGGTGCGGCCTGCGGTACCCCGAGGAGCCGTCCCCGTGGAAGAGGGGGCTCTTCCCGCCGGGCTCCGACGGCGCCGTGCTCTGTCCCCAGCGGGCCCGGTTCCAACGCGCCCTCGCTGGTGCCCGGAGCAGCTTCAGAGCCGCCTCCGCCGTGCAGGCCCCCAGGCCGCGCCCGGAGCAGGGACGGGGCGGGTCGTCCCATAACGGGGGGTGGGGGTGGGGCAGGCACCATTCCAGACCCCGTGTCCCTGCGGCTCCAGGGGCCTCCCAGCGGAAGCGCCGCTGGCTCCAGCCTCCCTGGGGACTTGGTGCCAGAGGAGACCGACGTCCTGCGCTGTCTTCCGAGGGGCAGAAGCGCTGCCGTCTGGGGCCCCAGGAGTGAAAGGCCGCGAGCGTGAGCGCTTCCACGCGGCTGCGTTTTCCTAACAAGGTTGCTCCTCCAGCTTGGCTTTAAGTGCTCAAATATTAAAATGAAAAAAACCACCCAAACATTTCCTTGTTTCAGCTCATGCTGTGAGGACTGAATGAGGTAATAATATCTGTTACAATTTAAGCTGCTCCTTCCTACGAGCGTGTCTTCAGGAAGGGAAGCGGCTGGACCTGTTTCCTGCCAAGTGGTAAAAATAATGCTTCCCAAGCTGCTTTTCAAGGTGGCAGCGAGGAGCTAATGAAGATGAATGTTCTTTTAAAACTGTGTGTTATTGTCCACCTTGGAGGAATTTTTTAAAATCAAAATACATTTTTAAAAAAGCAAAGAAACTCCTCCTTTACAGTATTTGTGGGAATAAGTCATGTTATTTTAGACAGCCTCTCATACAGTTTCCCTCCATGTCACTTTCAAATGAGAAACAAAGTTTGTAAGACAAATTTCAATAGACATTTTTGGGTATAAATGTGGGCCTCCATCAACTATTCAAACAAAGTAGATCGGACATTGTGTATATATGGTAAAACACAATTGTTTATTTAAGCTCTCATCTCTTGATTCGTGTCATTTTCCGTTGATGGAAGGCATTCATTTAAGAAGCTGTAACGGTGAGGGATAGGATGGACCTTCACACCTAGGTCACTGTCGTCTGCAGGTTGTGAACCCAACGGAAATGTGCGTCTCTCGGTTAGGCCGAAATGTTCTTGGCTAGTCCTGCTTCGCACTCCATCCCAGTTTCTCCATTCCTGCCTGTAGCTGGTTCATGTTCTCTTCTGGTGTCACGCCTCCTTCTGACACTTGGCAGGTGGCATGCCTCAGACATGAATCACCACAGGCCCCCTGTTCCTCTCACTTTTCCCTGGGATGTGGCTTGCATGCCACTTCTGGCTCCAGTAAAGGTTTAACCCTGAGACAATATCCCACTGAGCCAACTCCCTGAAACATACTTGACAGCGGAGGATGGTGGTGGATGGGGGGGGAGGGGGGAGGGTCCTGGGCATCAGGTGAAAGAGGTAATTTCCTACACCAGCTGTGACAAATTACAGCACACCTAGTGGCTTATAGCAGCACACATTTACTATCTTACAGTTCTGGAGGTAAAAAGACCATGGTGGGACTTTTGGGGCGAAGGTGTGGCCAGAGCTGCATTTCACCTGGAGGTCCTAAGGGAGCCTTTCCCAGCTTCTAAAGGCTGCCCACACTCCTTGGGTCCTGGCTGTGTCACATTTCTGTTTCTGTCAACAGATCTTTTTCTCTGATTCTCCTAGCTCCCTCTTTCAGTAATGAGGACACTTGTGATTATATTAGGCTCACCCAGGGAATCCAGGATAATCTCCCCATCTGAAAATTCTCAACTTAAATCACATCAGTCCTGTCCCTTTGCCATGTAAGGTAACACATTCACAGGCTCTAGGGACTCGGCTGTGGACATCTTGGGGGAGGGAGAGCATGATTCTGCCTACCCACAAAGGAGAAAGAACTAAGAGTGGAGACAGAGAAGTCAAGACCTCAAGGCCCAGCCAATCACAGAAGAGAGAGCAGAACTGGCCCTATCTGAACAGGGTTTTGCTTCTGGGGGCCTAGCTGCTCCCCTCCAGCCTTGCCTCGCCCTCTGTGCCCTGTGATCTCATCCCCTTTTCTCCACTGAAAGGAACTGTCCTGAAGTTCATCTAATGAGTTAATCCAGGCTAAAGTGCTGATCAAGGCTAATCTAGGCCAATGTGCCCTCGGGCAAGGATGCATTATCACCAAGACTTTCTACAGAAAGGGATGCCGCATTTTATTGACCCATCACTTAGTGAGTTAACTTGAGAATTTGTGGCCAGAGAGACAGGGACAAGACCCCACTGGGAAGACGTTTTGCCGAGAGATCCTCTCCGGTCACTCCAGGCAAGTGTTGCCTTAACCAGGTTCTCATTGGGTAGGCCTGGCTCTAGAGGCAAAATTGTCTTGCCTGTCCCTGCTTCATGCTCCATCCCAGAAAGATACCCCTTGGCTCTTTTTGACTGCAGCCTTCTCATACATGTATGAGGAAAATTGGCCCCCTTGATATCAACTAGTGATTTTAGGATCACCGAACACTTCAGCCATGCCACTTGAATCAGACCATGGAGAATGAGACTATTCCTAGCCATTTCTCACATCTATCAAATGATCTAGGTACAGAAATGAATGACAAATACTGCATGATCTCACTTATATATGCAACTTAAAATAAATAAATAAATAAATAACCTATGAACTCACAGATACAGAGAACTGATTGGTGGTTGCCAGAGGTGGGGCAGTGGGAGGGCTGACAAACTGGGTGACAGGGATTAAAAGATACGAACTTCCACTTATAAAATAATTGTCATGGGGATATACTCTACAGCATCGTGACTATAGTTCATAATATACATTTGAAAGTTGCTTAGAAAGTGAATCTTAGAAGTTCTCATTACAAGAAAAAAAATTTGAAAAAAACTTGTGTTGATACTACATTAAAAGTTAGGTTCTTTCACACGGCCTCTGGCCATACTGTACTCTCTGACTGGAGTGTTTTTTTCTTTTTGTTTTTAATTTATCTTTATTGTTGAAAGTATTACAGATATCCCTCCTTTTTTTTCCTCATTGATCCCCTCCACTCCACATCCACGCCTCCGAAGGCCTTCCCCACACTATTGTCTGTGTCCATGGGTTATGCATATATGCAGATAAGTTCTTTGATTAATCTCTCCCATCCCCGCCTTCCCACTGAGATTCATCAGTCTGTTCCATGCTTCTATGTCCCTAGATCTATTTTGTTTCTCAGTCTACTTTGTTTATTAGATTCCATATATGAGTGAGATCATGTAAAACTGAATCAGGAAGAATCAGAAAACCTGAATAGGCTAATATAAACTGATAAAATTGAAGCAGTAATAAAAAAAACTCCCAGCAAACAAAGGCCCTGGTCTGGACGGCTTCGCAAGGGAGCTTTCTAATTCTTTAAGTTATAGGGTTAGATAGCTGACTAAAAATTTTTCTTGCTTTTTGAGGTAGGCCTATAGTGCTATGAATTTCCCTCTCAGGGCTGCTTTCAACGTGTCTCTCATATTTTGGGTTGTTGTGTGTTTATTTTCATTTGTTTCCAGGAATTTTTTGATTTCTTTCTTGATCTTATTGGTAACCCATTCATTGTTTAATAGTATGCTATTTAGCCTCCATGTGTTTGAATGTTTTTGAGTGTTTTTACTGTAGCTGATTTCTAATTTCATGCCCTTGTGATCTGAGGTGCTTGATACCATTTCGATCTTCTTGAACTTGTAGAGACTTGTTTTGTGTCCTAACATGTGGTCTATCTTTGAGAAGGACCCATGTGCACTTGAGAGGAATGTCTATTCTGCAGCTTAGGGGTGGAATGTTCTGTAAATATCAATTAAATCCATCTAATCTAGTGTGCCATTTAAAGTCACTGTTTTTGTGTTGACTTTTTGTCTGGAAGGCTCATCCAATGAAGTCAGAGGGGTGTTAAAGTCCATGACTATGACTGTATTGCTGTTGATCTCTCCCTTAAAGTCCTTAAGATTATTATTGATAGGTCCTTATTTATTGCCATTTTAATTCTTTATGCCTATGTTTTTCTCTCTATTTTTTATTATTATTAGAGCAGTCCCTTTAGCATTTCTTTCAATGCTTCTATTTCTACTTCTAAGTACAGCAGTTCCTTTAACATTTCCTGCAATGCTGGTTTGGTGATGATAAACTCTTTTACCCTTTTTCTGTCTGGGAAGCTCTTTATTTCACCATCTATCATGAATGATAGTCTTGCTGGATAGAGCAGTCTTGTTTTCAGATCCTCGTTTTGCATTACCTTGAATACTTCATGCCATTTCCTTCTGGCCTGTAGAGTTTCTGATGAGAAGTCAGCTAACAGCCTTATGGGAGCTCTTTTGTAGGTCACAGATTGCTTTTCTCTTGCGGCCTTTAAGACGCTCTTTTTGTCTTGAATTTTTGGCATTTTCATTATGATGTGTCTGGGTTTGGGCCTCTTTCGATTCTTCTTGCTTGGGACTCTCTGTGCCTCCTGAACTTGTGTGACTTTCCTAGACCAGATTAGGGAAGTTTTCTGCCATTATTTCTTCAAACAGCTTCCGTAACCCTTGCTTACTTTCGACCTCCTCTGGCACTCCTATGATTCAAATGTTGTTATGTTCATATTGTCCCACAGCTCCCTTAGATTGTCCTCCTGTTTTTTAATTGCTTTTACTTTTTGGATCTCTGATTGAGTGGTTTTTTTCTTTTTCTTTTTTTTTTAATTTTTAAATTTTATTTTTGTTTAAAATATTACAGATGTCCCTTTTTCTCCCCAATGATCTGTTCCACTCCATCCCCTCCCCCTCCCCAGTCCTTCTCCCCACCATTGTCCATGTCCTTGGGTTGAGCATATATGCATATAAATTCTTTGATTAATCTCTCCCACTCACCCCCACCCACCCCTACATTCCCTTGGAGGTTCGTCAGTCTGATCCATGCTTCCATGTCTTTGAATCTATTCTGTTCATCAGTTTATTAAAGTTTTTTAGATTCCACGTATAAGCAAGATCATGCGATGTTTGTCTTTCTCTGCCTGGCTTATTTCACTTAGCATAATTTTCTCCAGGTCCATACACACTGTCCCAAAGGGTACGAGATTCTTCTTCTTTACAGCTGTGTAGTATTCCATGGTGTATATATCCCACAGCTTTTTTATCCACTCATCTACTGATGGGCACTTGGGCTGTTTCCAGATCTTAGCTATTGTAAACTGTGCTACTATGAACATAGGGGTACATAGATTCTTTCTGATTAGTGTTTTAGGATTCTTAGGATATATTCCTAGGAGTGGAATCACTGGGTCAAAAGGCAGCTCCATTTTTAATTTTTGAGGAACCTCCATACTGTTTTCCATAGTGGTTGCACCAGTCTGCATTCCCACCAGCAATGTACTAGGTTTCCCTTTCTCCACACCCTCGCCAGCATGAGTCGTTTGTTGATTTGTTGATGGGAGCCATTCTGACAGTTGTGAAGTGATACCTCATTGTGGTTTTAATTTGCATCTCTCTGATGATTAGTGACTTTGAGCATTTTCTCATGTGTCTCTTGGCCATCCATATGTCCTCTTTGGAGAAGTATCTATTCAGGTCCTTTGCCCATTTCTTAATTGGGTTGTTTGTCTTCCTTTTGCTGAGTAATATGAGTTCTTTGTACACTTTGGAAATTAGCCCCTTATCAGATACATCCTTGGCAAATATGTTTTCCCAGACTGTGAGGTTCCTTTGTATTTTGAGGCTGTTTTCTTTTGCTGTGCAGAAGCTTTTTAGTTTGATGTAGTCCCATATGTTTATTTTTTCTTTTGTTTCTCTTGCCCTAGGAGATGTATCAGTGAAAATTCCACTATGTGGGATGTCTGTGACTTTACTGCCTATCTTTTCTTCCAGGGTTTTTATGGTTTTGTGACTTACATTTAAGTCTTTTATCCATTTTGAGTTTATTTTTGTGTATGGTGAAAGTTGGTGGTCTAGTTTCTTTTTTTTGCATGTATCTGTCCAATTTTCCCAGTACCACTTATTGAAGAGACTGTCTTTACTCCACTGGATACTCTTGCCTCCTTTGTCAAATATTAACTGACTATAATGGCGTGGGTCTATTTCTAGGGTCTCTGTTCTGTTCCATTCATTGATCTATATGCCTGTTGTTGTACCATTACCAGGCCGTTTTGATTACAGTGGCTTTGTAATACAGTTTGAAATCCGGTAATGTGATCCCTCCCACTGTTCTTTTTTCTCAAGATGGCTGCAGCTATTCGGGGTCTTTTTTGGTTCCATATAAATTTTTGAAATGTTTGTTCTAGGTCTGTGAAATATGCTGTTGGTATTTTAATAGGAATTGCATTGAATTTATGAATTGCTTTGGGTAGTATGGACATTTTAATGATATTCTTTCAATCCATGAGCATGGTATATTCTTCCACTTGTTTAAGTCTTCCTCTATTTCTTTTTTCAGTGTCATGTAGTTTTCCGAGTACAGGTCTTTTACACCCTTGGTTAAGTTTATTCTTAGGTATCTTATTTTTTTAGTTGCAATGGTAAATGGTATTGTTTTTTTAGTTTCTCTTTCTCTGAAAGTTCATTGTTGGTATATAAGAATGCCATTGATTTCCAGATGTTGATTTTGTATCCAGCTACCTTGCCAAACTCATTTATGAAATCTAGCAGTGCTTTGATGGAGTCTTTAGGGTTTTCTATGTACAATATCACGTCATCTGCAAATAATGACAGTTTTACTTCCTCCTTTCCAATTTGGATACCTTTTATGTTTTCTTCCTGTCTGATGGCTATGGCTAGGACTTCCAGTACTATGTTGAATAAAAGTGGTAAAAGTGGGCATCTCTGTCTTGTTCCTGTTTTTAATGGAAATGGTTTTAATTTTTGCCCATTGAGTATGGTGGTGGCTGTAGGTCTGTCATTTATGGCCTTTATTATGTTGAGGTATGATCCCTCTATTCCCACTTTGTTGAGAGTTTTTATCAGAAATGGGTGCTGGATTTTGTCAAATACTTTTTCTGCATCTATTGATATGATCATATGATTTTTGTCCTTCATTTTGTTTATGTGGTATGTCACATTTATTGATTTGTGGATGTTGTACCAGCCTTGCATCCCCAGAATAAATCCCACTTGGTCATGATGTATGATCTTTTCAATGTATTGCTGGATCCGGTTTGCTAGTATTTTAGTGAGGATTTTAGCATCTATGTTCATTAGGGATATTGGCCTGTAATTTTCTTTCTTTGTAGTATCTCTATCTGGTTTTGGGATTAGGATGATGCTGGCCTCATAAAAAGAGTTTGTGAGTTTTCCCTCCTCTTGAATTTTCTGGAATAGTTTGAATAGAATAAGTGTTCATTCTTCTTTGAATGTTTTGTAAAACTCACCTGTAAATCCATCTGGTCCAGGACTTTTGTTTGCTGGGAGTTTTTTGATTACTGCTTCAATTTCATTAGTTGTTATTGGCCTATTCAGGTTTTCTGCCTCTTCTTGATTCAGCTTTGGAAGGTTGTATGCTTCTAGGAATTTGTCCATTTCCCCCACGTTGTCCAATTTGTTGGCATATAGTTGCTCATAGTATTTTCTTACAATCTTTTGTATTTCTGTTGGGTCGGTTGTTATATCACCTCTTTCCTTTCTGATTTTATTTATTTGGGTTCTTTCTCTTTGTTTCTTAGTGAGTCTGGCTAAAGGTGATCAATATTATTTATCTTTTCAAAGAATAGGCTCTTGGTTTCACTGAATTTTTGTATTGTTTTTTTAGTCTCTATGTCATTAATTTCTGCTCTGATTTTTATTATTTCCTTCCTTCTATTTCCTTGGGGCTTTTCTTGCTGTTCTCATTCTAGTTCTTTTAGTTGTTGTGTTAGATGGTTCGTTAGATCTTTTTCTTGTTTCTTGAGATAGGTCTGTAATGCTATGAATTTTCCTCTCAGGACTGCTTTCGCCGTGTCCCATAGATTTTGGGTTGTTGTCTATTCATTTTCATTACTTTCCATGAAGTGTTTGATTTCTTCCTTGATCTCCTTGGTAACCCATTCATTGTTTAATAACATGCTATTTAGCCTCCATGTGTTTGAATATTTTTGAATTTTTTTATAGTGGTTGATTTCTAGTTTCATGGCATTGTGATCCAAGAAGATGACTGATATTTCAATCTTCTTATATTTGTAGAGACTTGCCTTGTGCCCTAATATGTGATCTATTTTTGAGATAGTTCATGTGCACTTGAGAAGAATGCATATTCTGCTGCTTTGGTGAGTGATTTTTTTCTACCCTGTTTTCTAATTCACTGACCTGATTCTCAGCTTCCTCGAATCTGCTGTTTATTCCTTCCAATGTATTCTTTATTTCTGCTATGTTATTTTTCATTTTTGACTGGTCATTTTTCATAGTTTTCATATCTTTTTTCATGCTGTTGAGCATCCTTACAATTAATATTCTGAATTCTATATCTGATAGATTGCTTATCTTCATTTCATTTAGCTTTTTTTCTGGACACTTCTCTTGTTCTTTCATTTGGGGCTTGGTTTTTGTCTCCCCATTTTGGCTGCCTATTTGGGTTTGTTTCTATGTATTGGGCAGGCCTGCTAGGGCTGCCTTTTTGGAAGGTGTCTGGTATAGGCCATTGTCAGACGCAGTTTGTGACTGGCCCTGAGTACCCTGTTTAGAGCTATCAATAACTCTCGGCTTGAGGTCCCCTCTGTTGGGGCTGGATGCATTTGGACAGGACCAAGATGCACACCAAAGTCTGCTTTTCCAAGGCTGGGGCCTGGAAGCAGATCAGGCAAGGACTCAAAGCACTCTGAGGTCTGCCTCTACCTGCAGGCTGATTAATCTGATTCTCCTAATGAGCCTTAGGCTGTAGAAACTCCTCTGGGTAGAGCGAGAGGTTTTCCAGCAGGTTGGGACAACTGCTTCCCTCCCCAGGAAAAAGCAGCAAAATGTCTGTCTGAGAAAGATGCCCTCTGCAGTATAGGGGAATGACTCTGCACAAGAATCCAGATGGCTGCCCTCTGAGCTCTACCTCCAGAGCCCACACAACCCTCGATTTTCCTCACACAGCTCCAGTCCACTCTGCCCTCCCTCTGCTGGAGTCCAAGGTGAGTGTTTGCACACAAAACTTTGTGCATTGGCTCTTTAAGAGGGTGCCTGCATTTCCAGCAGTCTCTCTCTGGAAGACAGGAACCCTGCTGCTTTTCACAGCCAGATGTTATGTGGGCACCTTTCTCAGTTGTGGTGCTCTTGGCTGGGGATCCCAGCCTGAGGTTTAGGCCCCAGAGTCCTCCGTGGGAACCCCCCACAGCTGAGATGTCCCTCTGGACCTTCAGCTGCTGCCTGTGGGAGCCCAGCCAGCCCTCTTGCGCCTCCGCACTTCCTGCCAGTCTCTATGTGGTCTCCACTTTTCCTCCTTGGTTATGAGGGTGCTCTCCAGCTTGTCTTCAGTTACAGTTGATTATTCAGGATGTTTTCTCTATATTTTAGTTGTAATTTCAGTTTGGTCCCGGGAGAGTGTCACTGTAGCTTCCACTCAGTGCATCGCTGTCTTTAATCTCTGTAATGTTTTTTCTGCAATTTTTTTTACCTGGCTGACTTTTACCTTTTTTTTGTTTTGTTTTGTTTTTAAGGTTTATAGGCATTATTGTTCCTGGGAAAACTTCCTTGACTTCTCTGTTCTGGAAGCTTGGATTAGATGGATGTTTATTTGTATCGTGGCACACATCACATTATTATTTACATGCAAACCTTTTGCTAGACTGAAGTCTCTAAGGTAAGTCATGTTCCAAAATGATGTGATGAACAGATGAAGGAGCCCTCCCAGAGCTGGGAAATGCAGCAGCAGAAAGCCACACTGTAGAGCTGGGAACCTGGGGAAAGCACTAGAGAGTAAGGAGAATGCCCAAAGTGATAGGAGGTAAGGCACAGATCTCGGAAATAGACATCACCCATTTACTTTTGCCTTGAAATACTTCATTGAGACACTACATGTGTTATACTTTTGCTATCTTCCCCATCCAAACCCCCACCAAATGGCATATGGCAGGATGTTTTATGTATGTAGCAATTCACTGATTTGCTAATTCTGACTCAGTATGACCCAAGATGCAAAGCCTAAGTCAAGAGTGACCTAAAATAAATGTAGAAATTACATTATTCTGAGGCTAAATAATCAGAATGACATATAGATAGTGAATACTTGTTGGCATCCTATAGTGAGAAGACTCCTATAGTAGCTAGTGAGCATCGGCAATAAAGGTATTATTAGGTGCTCTCCCTCCAAGGAACATACCCATGACATTCCCTTCCCCCTTCTTTCCCCCACAGACATGTGTCCCCTAACCTCTAAGGGACCCCATGAGACTTGTAACCAGGGCATCAATGGGCAGCCTCAGCTCATCCTGAGCTAACCTCCTGAACCTGTCTCCAAGGCCCCCTTTTCTCTGATTCCCCAGTGAGCCAAAGCAGCCCAGCCTGGGCTCTCCTGTTACTTCTTTTAGGCCCTTCCTTGTTTCACTGTCCTAAGTATATTTTTGCTGTGGTCAATAAATTCTTGCTTGCTTTTCTACAATAATAATAATAATAGTAGTAGTAGTAGTAATGGTATTAAAAAGATGAAATCTGCCCTTAAACTTTGCATTGCTAATAGAGAAAACAGGAAAATATATACAGTAATAATGATGCCACAATATATATTAAATGTTATACTAATCTGGAGGATACTGGGAAATATGCCCAATTGGAATCCTGGAGTCTAGTTCAGACCATAAAAAAACTGGGTCATAGGAAGAAGAGGTATAGTTTTCTTCCCAAATCTGTCCAAATTTCCTTCACTGAGTAATACTCATGAAGTACAGCTCATGTGGTTGTTCCAGGAATGGACTCATACCCCTTATTAGAGGATGACCCAAAGAGAACAAAGCTTAGGAATTTTGTTCAATGGACGTGAAAAAGCAGCGTATACCTCCTTTATTGTTGATGGCTGCCTCGCAACTATGGAGAAGACAGCCTAAAGGTAAAGCCAACACAGAGGGGCAGAACCAAGAAAATCACAAGGAAATGGAACAAGAACTCCATTTGAACTATACCTAAAGTCTTCTCCATCTCAGAACTTAATATACTCCACTTACCTTTCATCCAGTTTGAGTTGGGTTTCTGTTGCTTGATGCAAAAGGCATTCTAGGCTTCATACCATAAAAAGTATTAAAATCATAAGTGCCGTTAAGAAGAAATAGAATATATGAAAGAGATAGTGACGTTGGCATAAAGCATCAGCTATGAATACTGCTGAAATTCAAGACAGATTATAACAACCAAATTCAGGTAAAATCTATAGGGGAAAAACCACTCCCCTACAAGAATAGACTGAGAATTTAAAGTGATCCCTGCTGGTTGTTGCTCAAGAACTCAAAATGCAATAGCATACTCACTGGAGAGGACAGGAACATTTAAGGATCAGGGAAAGTTGAAATGTTTCTCTGTATCACTCAATCAGTAATCATCTGACAGGATAATTGTAGAATATTTTTGCTAAAGAGTTACTTTTCATTGAAAGAAAATATGATTCACTAGCATATATATAAAAAAAAAACACAACAGGTGGTGACTACAACTCAAGACATTAAATTTCCATGAGTCACTGAAGCCAGATGGCATGCATTTAAGAATTCTGAACAAATTTAAGATCAAAGCATTTTAGATACTAACAATATGGACAATTTATCATATAAAACAACTATCAGAGTTCGGGAGCTTGCCAACCATACTATATGACAGTATTAGGAGAAGCACACATTGTTCAGTCAACTCAATTAAATGCAGAGAAACCTAACAAATTTATTGGGTGCCACCAAGTGCAAAGCACTGTTCTAGGCACCTGGCAGGCAAAGATATTTAAGACAAGATTATGAAGGTCATGTCCTTCATAATCTCACAATTGAGAAGATTGTTACATTGCCAGTAGCAGTCAAGTTACATACTATCGAACATACTTAATAATTTTATAAAGAGAAAATATTTTAAAAATTCTCTAATAAGGTATATTTCCATTTCAAGGTGAGTTGGTCAGGATCAGATGCAGAGAACTGAAACTGGTCATTCAGTGGTCTGTCAATCAAGTGGTCACTAAATCTTGTTAGTTTTATCTCAGATGCCACTGTTTTAGTTCAGAAAGATTCTCTACTAGTAGTCTAGCAGGTTCTTCCTTTTCAAGGAAATCTTCCATGTGTCCTTACTTTCAGAATTGTCTTTCTAAAGTGAAAATGTCATCATGTCACACCTTTGAGTAAAACCCTCCAAAGACTCCCAATTTCCTGGACAATAATGTCTAAGGTTCTTGACACGGCGATCCGATTCCTTCACAATTAGACGCCACTCGGAAAACAAGATGGCGGTGTCAATAGCAGCTGCACCCCCCCCCCCCGCCTCCCGCAACCACATCAAAATCACAACTAAAATACAGAACCACCGTCACTCAGAGCCTCCTGAGATCCAGGTGAACAGAAGCCCGAAACCAGGGACCTGAAGAAGCACCGAGACCCGGAGGAGGGGCGGAGATGCCGGTCGGTCGGGGCTGGATCAGGAGACGCGGCCGCCAGCCCACACCTGGTGCCGCGGGGTAAACCCGGGAGGGAATCTCGGCGTTGGGGGTTTCCCAGAGGAGGGAGGGGTCCCAGCCCCACAGCAGGCCCCCAGCCCAGGGCTCCAGGGCCGGGAAGAGACGTCCCCACACCTCTGGGCTGTGAAATCAGCAGGGACTGTGGCTGAGGGTCGCGGAGGCTGCGGGAGCCCCAGCAGCTCCTCTAAAGGGCTCGGCACGGACTCACTCGGACGCTCCCTCTGAGCCCAGCGCCGGGCAGCAGCCTGAGAGGACCCGGGACACTCGGGAGGAACTAACCTGCCTGAGATCCGGGCGAGAGGCGGAGGGGCGGCTTCCTCCAGGCAGAAGGGCTGGCGGAGGCCATGGCTCCTGTGGCGAGTCCTCCCCGCACACAGCCGGCAGGCAGGCGCCATATTTGAGTCGCCAGCACCTGACTCACACTGTTGGCCCCGCCCCGTGATTCCCAGAGGTCCCGCCCCTCCCCACATGGAGCTCATTCAGGCCATTTCCAGGGGTTTTCTGTGCACGTGGCCTCTCGAGCCTCATGCTTAGGACTTTCCAAAAATCAAACAAGCAGCAACAGGTCCCATAGGGCTTGATAAGTGGCCCCAGGCCTGGCACTAGCGGCAGCTGCATTGGCTCATAGCTTGGCCTCTCTTGGACAACACAAAGCCCAGCACAAGTAGCAGCCAACTATGGTTTGCTGTGTAGCTCATGCTGGGGGGGTCCTGGGCAAGGCACTGGCACAGGCTGACTTTGTACCTCCCGGGAGGCCCCAGAGACAGTGCACCTGGTGGTCAGGCTCAATCACGCTGCATTACAACCCTACCACATCCACGAGTGACACACTCAAGGGGCGCATTTGGTGGACACCAAAGCTCCACTGAAGTAAATCCTGCTCCATAGGGGTGTCTCCAGCACAGCAGCTCTTTGGCTGTAGCTGCAGCTGGTCTTCACAACTGATTGGCCTGGGGGTCAATTCCTCCCAGTGACACCAACAGCAACCAAGGCTCAACTACAACAGGACAGTGCACACAGCCCACACAGGGGAGCACCTAGAAAGCCCAGCTCAAGTGACTGGGGAGGCTGAGCCACTGGACCCTACAGGACACCTACTACACAAAGCCACTCTACAAATTCTAGGAGACATAGCAGCTCTACCTAATACATAGACACAAACACCTGGAAGCAGCCAAAATGTAGAGGCAAAGAAACATGTCATAAAGGAAAGAACAGAAGAAATCTCTAGAAGAGAAACTAAATGAAATAGATCCAAGCAAGCTCACAGATACAGAGCTCAGAATTTTGTTTATAAGGATGTGTAAGCAGACTATTAGGGAAATAACTGAGAAAATCGATAACAAAATAAAGTACCAATTTGAAATGAAGGCTACAGGAACTGAAATGAAGAATAATTTACAGGGAATCAACAGTAGAGCAGAGGACGCTGAGAATCAAATCAGCAATTTGGAACATGAGGAAACAAAAAACCAGAAGAGCAAAAAGAGAAAAGAATCCAGAAATATGAAAATAGTATAAGGAGCCTCTGGGACAACTCCAAAAGGCCCAACATTCGTATTATTGGGGTGCCAGAAGGGGAAGAAGCAGACCAAGAAATTGAAAACCTATTTGAAAAAATAATTACAGAAAACTTCCCCTACCTGGGGAAAGAAATAGGCTTACAAGCCCAGGAAGCACAGAGGTTCCCAAACAAGAGGAACCCAAAGAGGCCCACAGCAAGACACATCATAATTAAAATGCCAAAGGTTAAAGACAAAGAGAGAATCTTAAAAGCAGCACGAGAAAAGCAATTAGTTACCTACAAAGGGAGCACCCATACAACTGTCAGCTGAGTTCTCAACAGAAACTTTGCAGGCCAGAAGGGAGTTGCAAGAAATATTCAAAGTGATGAAAAACATGGAACTACAACCAAGATTGCTCTACCCAGCAAAGCTATCATTTAGAATTGAAGGTCAAATAAAGAGCTTCACAGATAAGAAAAAGCTAAAGGAGTTCATCACCACCAGACCAGCACTACAGGAAAAGTTGAAGGGTCTTCTTTAAGAAGAAGCTAATGAACAAAAGAATCTGATGAACTAAATAGATCCAGAGACACTGACACATGCAACAGACGATCATATTTCAGAGGAAAGATGGAAGGGGGGTGGAGGGTGGGAAGAGATTAACCAAAGAAGTTCTATGCATATATGCATAACCCATGGACACAGTTAATAACGGGATGAAGACCTGGGGAGGGGGTGGGAGCGAAGTGGAGGGGGTCAATTGGGGGGGAAAAATGGGACACCCGTAATACTCTCAACAATAAAGGTAAATTTAAAAAAATAAAGAAATCTCTTATTTCATTGCAAAAAAATAAATTAGATGCCAGCCTGCCTCTTCAGCATCTCCTCTTTCTGATCGCATAACCGTTTTACTCTTAGTAACTCCAACCTAGTCACTCCTACTTATCACCATTTCCTAAGTACACTGGACCCATCTAGGCTTCTGTTTCCCCCTACATACTCTTTTATTTTTTCATCCCTGAGTTGTACTTTTCCAGTTAATAAAATTGTATTTATTCCTCAAAACCCAGTGTAAATGTGACTTTTGTGAAACTCTCCCAAGCAGAGTTCACCTTTCTTTCCTCTTCACTGCTATCACATATTTCTCAAACTGCTATTCAAGTGTGCTTCATAATATATGCTTATTTTTCTCATGCTGCGTGTCCTCCACTGAACTGAGGATTCCTCTAAGGCAGGGACAGTCTCATCCAGATTCACGCACCCCTCCCCGTCCTAAACGCACCACAGGACTTGGCACTTCAGTGCCAATAAACACATATTGAATGACCTGATGGGGAAAATGTAAAAACCTTTATAAACAACTTTATAAAATAGAAGAGAATTTAAAGACTTAGAAATATATTAAGCTATTATGATAAAATAATATTCCTCTTCTTTTATCTGACTCCAATACACACCCCCCCCCCAAAAAAAAAAAGAAAGCAAAGAAGTTAGGGAAATGAGTTCAGCATTCTTTTTAAGATCTGCTTAATATCTAAAGGATGCCAACTTGGCTGCCTGACTTGAGTCGAGATGAGCACACAGGAGTTTCTATCAGGCAGCACTGGCTCTCTACCCAGAGTGAGCCAGCAAAATCACAGAAGCCTATACACAGCTTTTCTTGTACTATGTATACGTTTGGATTACAGTGGCCAGATGGCTCTAGGGAAGGTTATTGACTGGCATGTAAAACCCAAAGGAAAGAAAATCTGCTCAAATCCAGAGGGAACTTATTAAATCAAAGAACAACTGAGATAAATCTTTAAATAATTCAAATAATTATGAGGAAATTATAACCTACAAATGCAATGAAGAGGGCTATATATATATACCCCAAATAAAAAACAATAGTGGTGTCTGGTTGAATGTCATTCTTATAGGCATTAGCTTTAGAGCATGGGTTCCCAAAGGGGATGCTGGGCCAGACTAGCTGGGGAGTTTGTGGTTAGAGTCCAGAAAATGAGCATTCGAGATTGTCGTCTTGGAACATGACAAAGAGAATTGGCACATAATAAGCCTCAGAGCACTCCCAGTAAATGTTTGTTTTAAGCCCAATATTTCACAGATAGGTTTGGCAACTCTGATTTTCACTTAACAACTATTAACATCCAGCAGAACGAAGTAGAGAGGGTGATAACAGGAAGCTAAAGTTGGTAGTCCTGTGATAGGAGTTAAATGATTAGGCGGGAGTAGCCCTTGACTCTAAAGAGAAAGGAGGAACAAAACACACCCGGAGTACTTATAACAATGGTCCCTTCCCTTAGGGCTCCCAAGAATATATGCCACATCCTAATCCCCAGCAAAGCCTGCGGATATGTCTTAAATGGCAAAAGAGTGACTGTTGCCTTACATGGCAAAAAGTGTGATTAATATACAAATGTCATAGAAGAGGAGTTTATCCTGATTGTGACTAGAGTCACATATATCTTTATCAGGCACATGCACAGAGAGAAGGTATTGTGGAGACTGAAGCAGAGATTGAAACACCAGAGCAGGCACCAGAAGCAGGAAGAGAAATGGATTGCTCGCTGGAGCCCCTGGAGGAAATGTGCCCTGCCAGCACTTTGATTTCAGACTTCTGGCCTCCAGAACTGTGAGAGAAGAAACTTTTATTGTTTTAAACCACCAAGTTTATGGTATTTGTTACAGCAGCCACAGGAAACTAATACACCCCCCACCGAGACCTCTCTTACTGAGGCACTAAGCAATGTTCCACCAACCTCCACAAAGTTCCTGAAGATAAGAGATGAGCCTTTTCCACGTTGGCATCCCAATTTTGTCTAATAACCTGCTATAGTCCTTCTCGAACCTATTTATATATAATAGTCTATATAATATCTTGAGGCAATGAGTTTCATAAATTCACTACCCACTGTGAATAGCACCTTGGTGTATGGACTTTTTTTATGGCACAGTGCATTTTCATGACAAATCCATTTGTCCTCTCTTTCAACTTTTGCTTAATGCTTCTATCATTAGCTTGAACAAACGTGGGAGACAATTGAAATCCACTCAGTAGGACAAAGGTCAGAGAGGAAAGCTTGAAGCACTTACACCATACTCATGAGACACATAAAAGGCAGCTCCTTCTGCAGTTGAAGACTGCTGTGGCAAGTGCCCTGTTGAAGAGAGCTGAGGTTCATCTGGAGGCCCCATCAGGGCAGCACCTCGAGGCAATATTCATCCTGGAAGCATTTCAAGAGGAGATGGCCCAGAGACAGAATCATGCAGAGGCACAGAAATTAAGCCCAGTAAAGGATCCACCTCTGCCGGATAACAGGAAACATTTCCATTTGGCCTTAAATAGAAAAATGGCCATATCATCCTATCACCACCGCAGAAATCCTGATGAGATCAGATCGTTGGAGGAGTCTTATGGATTAAGCCCATAAACATGTCTTACTGCTTGTTTTGACACTTGCATTCTATTGCCACCAAAAGAATCAAATTTATAAAAAGATAAAAGTTAATTTACTGTAAAGAATTGGAATTTGGAGTGTACACATTTAAACGTTTAAGTGCCTTACTAAACATTAGTAAATCTTACGTAAGCTTCTAAGACATTTATTCTCAAACTTTAATGTTCATGAGAATTATCCAGGTACTCAAGGAAAAATGAAGGTTCCTGGGCACCCCCAGGTTTTTCTGATTCAGTAGGTGAAGGGAAGAAGTGGGTGATGAGACTGTGCTATATGTTTTGAGAAATGTTGCTTTAGAATGTGTTTGTGTATGTGACTGTGTGTTAAATTCTAATAGTGTAGTGGTCAGTCCCCCTTTTCCCCTCTTATAGATACTGAGATTTGCATTGACGATAAGACCTGGAGCAGAAGGATGCCAAGCTATCATCTTAATCGTCTTGAAAACAGTTGTTATACACTCAAATAACATCTTTTTTATAAATCTGTACACAGTTGAAGGAAATTTATGGACTCACAAAGAATAAACTAATTGTTAACATTTAGTGAGGACTTCCTGTGCCAACACTGTTTCAAATGCTTCATGCATAGTAACATATTGAATCCTCACAAGAGCCTCAAGAGGTATATGCCATGTTTACCCCTCTTTTATAGATGAAGAAACAAAGGCCAGAAATTTGGTCAAGTCCCTAAGATCTTACAACTAGTAAGCAGTAGAATGGGTATCTAAATTCAAGCAGACTGTAATTCATATTTTAAACATTTGCTTTCTATGTGTTCATTTATTAACTTTAAGCCATTGTCTATAATTTTGTCATTGAAGGAATTCTCTATAGCTGTTTTATTTTTTCATATTATTTTAAGCCATTTACTAAATGGGTGAACTTATATTTTAGGACACTGACTTCCACTTTTTTTAACCTACCAAGTTGGGATCATTAAATAAAACTCTTTTGAGACCCTAGAGTAAAAGAGGTGAATTATCACATTTTCTACATCAAGCCTTCCAGAATCCTGAATATCGAAGATGCCCTCACCCCCTGTGAGCCAAGGCGCATTCCAGAACGCCGCAATTTCCCCTTTTCCAGACTCCTGTAGCGCAGAGCACCAAGAAATCTCACAATTAAAACAGCATGGGCCCCAAATATCTTTAAGACTGCCCACTCTTTTCATTAGCAAGAAGGGGTAATATCTCCATTACAGATGCAGAAACACACCCACATTAATCTTCCCTTCATAGAATTACTAATCCAACTCAGAGTTTTTGCTGATTTTCCTCACTTTTAATTTAGACCACCTCCAACTGAAGCTCTTTATTTTCCATACTGACCTAGTCCAGAGGAGTGATCTTATTGTAATGGTGATAAAAACACTGCCCCTCACCAAAGCCAAGCTGGTAAGAAGGGACTATGATGCTTTCTCCTCCCTCCACTGCCAGTTTTATTTTTTACTATGTTTATCTCCTCCAGGTTTATTTTCTATCTTAAAGCCACTGTGGGGCCCTCTCGCAATTTTAATACAAGTACCTTTAAACAACAGCCACTTAACTTCCTTTGGAATAGAAATTCCACATGTCCAGAAGCCATCTAACACTTCCAGACAAAAGGCATTCACTGCTTCTGGATGGTACCTGGTTTAAGATAAGAAAAACCTAAGGGTTTTAAGGGTGAAGTTTTTAGGGCAGGTCCCAGGGGACGATCTCAATAGAATATTCAGCAACTCTCTAGGTGTGTCCTTTCAGGATTGTGGTCTCCACTGATTGATTGTTCAGCACCAGAGCAGGGGTCATTATCCAATGCAGCTGGTCGTCAGGTCAGCCGTGGGGTCACTGGTCTGGTTTTTCTGCCTTTCTGGGCCTGGAGCTGAAATACAACTGAGGCCTAGATGTTATCTCTAGGGAGGAAAGGTCAGGGGGTCCAAACTGTTTGACCAGCAATATGCTGGGGGAGGAAAGGTCACCTTGGGGTTGAGGTCCCACCGTACAATTGTCCGTTGCTAGGCACCCAGGGCTTTCTGCCCTGGTGACCTTCGGTACCTGGCCCATTGTCCTTGCTCTGCTCCTGTTTGTCTAACTGCCTACCACATTACTACCCAGGTGCTCTCACAAAACTGTGATAAAATTCAGTTTTCTCCTCTAGAAAATAAATGTATCTAGCAGAGGGTTGTTGCTATGGTTGAAAATGGTTATGTGAAGGAATACAGCAGACTTGGAAAATGGTAGTGATTGATACTGTCATTATCACTAAAAATAGCTTAAATATATTAGAGCAAAATTTCATAGATCTATGTGGGAAATGTAACGAATAGTGAAGGGATGGGTCAAATATAAGTAAACCACAGCAAGATTCTCTGGAGGAAGGGGATTTCAAAATTTAAAGGTGTAATGCAAATAAAAGTCATAGAAGGGAGAAAAAAATACTGGAGGCAGAAATAGTGATACCAGGATCTTGAAGGAGGTGACAAAATGACACTGAGAAATAATGGTGGGAGGTGTTGAGCAGCAGGCAGTCACTGAGATGGGACATGGACCCCAGTGAAAGTGCTTGACTCATAAAATAAAGCGAGTATTGAAAACTTCTCATGCAGTTGTGTGGACTTACGAAGCAGGAAGAGGTGTGAAGGTTGAGAGAACAAATAAATTTGAGAACTCCTTTTGGATACTAGAGGGCTGTCCCTTACAAATGCTAATGAGCTAATGCTAAATGAGTTCACATTGGCAATTTTTTTGTTGGGTGTTATTAACACTTGCTGAGGAAAAGCCACTTATTGACTGAAGTTGAAGCAACCAGAAAAACAGCTTTACTTGAGAATGCCTACAAGTAAGTTAATGGCCAATCCCAAAGGGGAGAAGAGTAAGCACTTTTCAAGCACTTGCTGATCAAGACTTTTGCATATGTGAGCTCCTGCACATCAGAGAGGACTCCCCACTGGGTTTGCTTACCCCTTTAACTAACTCCTTGAATGTAAGGACAGCAGATCCTGTAAGCTGTGAATTTCAAATAGTCAGAAGTTGCATTCAGACCAATAGAGCTGTTCTTCCTATTAGAAAATGATGCAGCTGCAGTGTTATTAATTGAGCAAAAATACTGTCCACCTGGAGCCCGGTGACCTTCACCCCGTGGTTTTAAAATTGGCAGGTATCAAAATTCAAATGTGAAGTGACTTATAGCTGAAAGATTGGGATCCAAAGGTTAAAAGTCCCTGTACCAAGAGGTCAGGTCACCAAAGTCAGGATGAGGTCACAAAGGTCAGAATGCCCTGCAGAACAAGTATTTGCCCAGCGTGTGGAACTGGAAGAAACCCGTGGGTGAGGGAGTATCAATAGACTAATCAGCCAGGTTAAAAAAATATGGGCTCTGGAATTTGGCAAACCTAAAAGTGTTTGAAAAAAAACACTTTTAAATATAAGCTGAGTTAATAAGAATTTGACATATCTCAGAGCAAAAAAAAGAAAAAGTATGCTTGTCTCCATCGGAGGCCCAAAGTTTCAATTTTATTGTTTGTGTCATATAGTCGTAACTTAGCCTCCTAGTGTCATTTTCTCTATGTTGTGCTTAGAAGTGATTATATTCTTTAGAAATTGGATCTGAAAAGTGATGACATTAAGAATCAAGCGCCAACAACTTCCTAGCATTGTGTTCCATACATTTGCAGAGACCGAAATGAGGCATTAATTACCTTAAGCTATTATCTTTAAATATGTATAAAAATTCACTTTAAACAGTTTTTGGCTGAAGTTTTAACTACTTCTACCTTTCTTTTAAAATTATTTAGAGGAAAAAATAAAGTATCTTAATGTTAGCACTATTTTATTTTATTTCATATTTTTATTCTGAAAGTTGTAGTAACAATAGATTTGACAAAGACAAGAATGTGGATTCACTCGTTAACAAAATAGCTAAGTGGGGGTTTAAAATGAAAAATATTAGACATGTACCACATTTTTCTCTTTTAACATACACTGGTCAAAGATGTCTATTATTATGAAAACCTTAAATTTTTAGAACGCTTTTTAACTCACAGAACATTTTACTATATCTCTTTCCATTTGATACCCACTAGAAATAATATACAGTATATAAAAATCAAGTTAATTGTGAAATATTTTTGCTATTAAATGGCACTTGGACAAATTAAAGACAATGAACCATATTTTCACTTTTGACATGTGATTTCAATCAGCTCTAATAAGATTATGTATTTCATCCCATGTCCACTGTATCAAAAATAATATAACCTAATGTTATTAAAGTATTGTCATCTTCGACTCCTCTCTGCTCTGGAAGGTAGCAGGCGCCCTGAAGAGTATTGCAAGTCTGCATAATACAAAGTGGTAGTATAAATATCAAGGATTAATTCATTGTCTTTTCAAGATATACCACAACAGGACTAAGGACTCTATATCTCAGCTTTAGTAAGATCCAATTTTCTCTTGTAAACTAAAAAGTCTCTCTGAAGATTTAGATTTTCACTTTGTAAAATTATTCCCTTAAAAATACACAAGAAATGACAAGATTGTAAAGTAACAATATGTGACTATAGACACAGTTGTTGCTGTATAATAAATTGGTGTTTCGTTAATCAGTTTCAAACTGTGCATTCTGAGTTGTATGTGACTTCCAGGGCAAGGCATTGACTACTGAAAGTTGTATGTGATGATTAAGTTAATATTTCACATGAAGAGAAAAGTTGTATTTGTAAGGGCAAATTAATACTTGATCAGAGGGTCCTAAGATTATGTTTTGATTGTGACAGCCACTTCTCCAAAAGACTTGGAAGAGTCCTAAAATCTGGGCAGTTTATCCTGAGAAACATGTTTAAAATACTTTTTTTAAGCCAAACTCTGAGGGTTTTTTGGAGTAAAACAAAACATTTGATGATTTGATATGCACATTTGTTTTGTTTCAAAAGCTTTTTGGGGGGGAGGGGGATCAGATGTCTCCACTCATAATGCTTAATTCACTTGGGAGAATGTGCCAGCAAACCATTCATCATGTGTGATTATGCTGTCTAACTCAAATTAGTGAAAAGATTTAAAACATTATTTTATAAAACTTTATGAATTTTTTTTTAATTTTTAAAAAAAGAGTCTAACTGAGCCTACAAACATAGTCAATATTCCCCTAAACTCATATTTAATCTTGTATAATTTAAATTATTTCATCTTCCTAAAATAAACTTCAACTCTTCAACTAAGTAAGTCTTAACCCGTAAAATCCCAATTCAGAGCCCATTTCTTTTGGAAAGTTTTATCTAACTACTCACTTTAATTTAAAATACGGCATGTAT
The DNA here is from genome assembly GCF_964146895.1 of Miniopterus schreibersii. Lineage (NCBI taxonomy): Eukaryota > Metazoa > Chordata > Mammalia > Chiroptera > Miniopteridae > Miniopterus > Miniopterus schreibersii. The sequence continues at coordinate 80,807,147 of NC_138106.1, read as the reverse complement.
CACCTGTACAAATTATAATTCACTAGTTCACATACATTTCACATGTGTTAGTCATGCTTCCCCAGCTGGATCTGAAACTCACCTAGGAGAACAGGGTGGGAAAACTTCCAAAATGAAGGGCACAGTTGGTATCCAAAAAATGCTTGTCTTTTGAAGAATTTTGTTTAAAATCTTTTCCTCCCATAGATGTTATTATTGCTAGTTAATTCTATTAGCCATTACTAAAGATCTTTCTTGCTAAGATTAGCCAATTTTCACATTCATGGGAATTTTGGTCTCATTTCTATAAAAACTAACAATTCAGAGGCAGTATCATGAGGTAACAATAACTCAATTCAATGTATTTCATAAATCCTTCTACTCTGCCTCCATCCCTCCCAGGGACTTAATGTGGAAAGAAAAGCTTACAGCACATTCTCAACCCAACTGTTGAATTATGAACTCTATACTAAAAATGCATGGGTTCAAATTCCTCACCAATCTGAGCAAATTATTTAAACTTTCTAAAGCCCAGTTCCCTTATCTATAAAGTGGAGAACAGGATATATCTCACGGATATTTATGAGGATTAAATAAAAGAATGTTTACAAAATGCCTGGCACTTAATAAATAGCAAATATTAACTATTATTTTATTATTACTTCATCTGAGGACTTAAGAAAAATAAAAGTACGGCCTATCCAAATAACTGGGAGAAAATATAATAGCTACTTGAGACTCTTTGCTCTCATTAACACAGTGTAAAAACTAGGTTGGGGCATAGTTTATCAGACCAAAGATCAGACGTATACATGCCAACTTAGACCTCACCTTGTCCCTCTTCTCTAGTGTAACTCTTTTCTCATGCTTTGTTCGCTCTGGTCCAATTTACTAACTGAGATCATCACTCTTGTACGAATGGTCCCAGGCATTCCCCTCCTGCTTGCTCAGGAGGATTGGCCATTTCCCTCTGAGTTTCTTTCCATCCTCTGAATTTCTGATGAGAATCCTCTTTTATCATATTGTTTCTTCTGAACCTCTGGAAGACAAATTCAGAAGGAAAGTGATGGAAATAAAAAACAAACAAAACAGTGCTCCTACTGGGTCAGGGCAAGGAGCTCTAGGGGGGCTGGGAAGTGAGAAGCATGAAAGCAGCCATGGGGTGTGCAACTGCAACAGACAAGGATTTACCAGCAACCTGAGTTCTCTTTGCAGCATTCTAGAAATAGAAGTGAAGAAGTTTAAATATTTTGAAATAATGTTTTGGTTCCTGAGTTTTTCTTCGGCTATGATACATTCTGAGATTAGGCCATATGGCTTTATAACTATTACCCAAGTTAAGAACATGGATGAAATTTATTACAAAGTGTGGGGAGAAAATTTGGGGATGCCAATAGTTGTAGTAGCATAATAGGATAATTCGTGCTGCTTAAGGTGACTTAAATAGCTTTAAGCCCTGGGCACCAAGCAACCATCAATGAATCCATTCAATCGCCTTAAACAGCTGCATTCTTTGAGTCACATTACCCATTTTCATTTTTCCCCACAAATTTAAAAATACTTTAATATTTCCCTTCCTTACTTTATATTTTAGCCCATGTCTTTCTGCTTCTCTTTTTTCAGGGTGATCTTTAAATCCATGAGCATTTTGGGGAAAATACTATTTTTCCACAGAAATCATGATATTGAGTCTTAGGAATGAATGGTCCCTAAGAAACAAACAGTCTAGATGCCTAATTATATCCTAACTTCTTCCCCTTTCCTTTCTGGTGCTTTCTCCACAAATCCTGCAGTTTATCATCCTCAAAACAAATCTGATTGCTGAAGGGAAGTAGAATATGACACCCCAAAACATACTACTTTGGCATAAAAATTATTTTGAGCCAACAATTGAGGGGGGAAAAAATACAAGAGAAACTCTCTGTCTTTCCCTGTTTGTCTAAAAGCAGAACATAAATGTATTAAGGTGTCTCCCTTTTCCCCTCTACCAGAAGGGCAGAAGTTTATCACTGGGGACAACTGGAGACTGTTACCAGCCCAGAGGTGGCAGTGGAAGAAACTAGGAACACATTTTACTAACTAGGCCTTATCTTCCCTTAATTTCCTCATATATTTACCTTCTCACAATTTGCCTCACTAAAAACTCAAAGTCCTTTTGCTTTGTCTTATTATTTCTCTAAAAACTTATGTTGTTTTGTTAAGAGGCCACATAAGCCCAAGTTCTAACCACACCTTTGAGTTACTCATCACTGGATGCTCCCAAGTGTATGCATGATACACATGTTAATAAACTTCCATGTGTTTCTCTCGTGTTAATTTGTCTTTTGTTAGTCTATGTTATGGCCTCAGACAATGAACCTGAGATAGGTAGAGGGAAAACCGTTTTCCTCCCCCACATTGCCTTATTTATGCTTTGACACCTTTGTCCGATTCTTTATTCCTATGGAATAAAATCCCATCTCCACAGGTGTCTCTTCCTAACTGAGCCCCAACCTGTTTCTTCAACCACACCTTCCCAGTACTTTCCGTACCAGGCTACACAAACCTCTTTCCTACTGTCTGAAGACACTTTACCCAGAAACTGGGGAGGAAATGCTCTTATATATACTGTTTCTTCTTTCCAGAATATTCTTTTCTGAGAAAACTTATACCACTAACTAAGAATTTTTTTTAGCCAGTTCAAGTTCTGGCTTTTCCTCAACTTCTCCAGGTGGTACTAGTACTCCTAGAGTAATACTTTTTTATTGCCTCCTTTAACTGTGACAGAAACCAAAGACAAAATTCTTATTAGCCTCATTTTGCAAAGAATTAGGTGGGAGAGATAGGATGTAAAGGACTTTTTGAAGGCAGAACTGGCAAATTTGTCATCCTTGCCCTCACAACCAAGCAGTCGCTCCTTCACTGTGCTTCTATGCATTTCTGTTCATCTCTCGATTGTAGTCCTTAGCAAGTTGTATTGAAAATAATTGTAATGATGTGTCTCCTCTGAAGTTCTAACTGTATTCCTTTCTGAAGTTAAGGCTTTTATAGTCCCAGGACTTGATATGGTTCTTGGTATTCAAATGTTTCCTGAGCAAATGAAGTAATCAATCAATAAAAAAGGAAAATATTCTGATTTAAGAAGAAAAGGGAGCATGAGCTAACATTTAATGAGCTCCCATACCATTGATCAGACATTATGATAGATTCTATAAAGCTCATTTAGAATTATTTAGTGAGTTCTATCCAAACTCTGTTTTTATCAAACATTTATATTACATAAAATGGAACACAACTTTATAGCACTTTAACCAAATAAAGTAGGTCTTCTAAACTTTCAGGAATAAGATGCTTGCTGAAGACTTTTTATATGATTTGTTAAAGAAGCATTTCTTATGTATTAATAAAGAAAAGAAATTACTGGAAGCCAACTTAGAATCAGAGCAAAAGAATTAAGCACAGCCAATTTGTTCTCTTTACACAGATGTAAACCCAGCAGTCTCTGCATTTCTTTTATTTGTGTACTTGGCAGTAAGCATCTCTCTGCCCGATTGTGTGCTCTGTTTTATTTTAGTCTCTTTTGGTTGCAAGTATCAGACCATCTCGACCCTAAAGCTAAAGCAAAAAACCAAAAACCAAAAAAATGGGAAGTGGGGAGGATTTCATTATAAGAATTCACTTGTAAAGAAATTGAAATAATCAATAATAAAAGCTG